>NW_024870701.1:10162500-11362500 GCF_019054845.1 Dipodomys spectabilis | reverse complement strand
TAAGAGTCTCAGGGACTTTCCAGCCCAGACTGCCTTCCAACCATGGTCCTCACATCTTAGCCTCCTGAGTAGGATTACAGACAGGCATGAGCCATGGGCACCCAGCGTAACATTTACTTAAAAAATCAAGATAACCCCTCTGTACAGTATGTTCACAAATAAAATTAAATTAAATTAAAAAAAAAAAAGAAAATGAACTTCACAACTTTGGGGGGGGTGGGGGGAGGATGGGAAGGGATGGGAAGGGGAAACAAAGGAGGAGGCTACAATGCTTGATAAGAAATGTACTCATTATCTTGCCCATGTAATTGTAATCCCTCTGTACAGTATTTTCACAATAAAAAAAAATAAAATTAAAAAAAGAAAAAAAATCAAGAACATATTGAATAGGAGTGTTTAAGCTATAAGAGATGTACATTATGATGTTTTGTTTCCTCAGATGAGTGGTGACATATTTATTTTATTTTCGTATTTCTACAGATTGGCTGCACTTTACTTTTTTTATCTTTAAGTAGTTGTACAAAGGAGTTGCCGTTTACCCAGTTTGTGAATACAATATATATTGATCAATATCATGCATTTCAGCATTCTCACTCATCTCCACACTTCCATTTTCCATTATTCTTCTTAACATAGTAGTATATACCTTAAGGATTTGAATGCATACTCTCCCTTGTGTCCTCTTCATCTGTCCACCCATTTCCCCTTGACCATACCCTACGTCTTTCTAGTACTCACATCCTGCTATTTTATTTTGCTGATCTTTTACTTTGTCTTTCACTCAATTAGAGCTCTCCCTATTTGTGTTGAATATTTTATTGTGTTTAAGTAGCGGTATAAAGAAGTTTCCATTCAACAAAGCAGTTTATGAATACAGTGCTTCTTGATTACTGTCTCCCTTTTCAACATTCTCACCCACCCACCCACCCCACCCAGCCCTTCCTTCACTTTTCTTAATTTTAAGATTATGTATCAATTTTATTTTTGGCATTTAACAAAGCATCTTCATCTGTGTCATCCATTCAACATCTTTGCCTTCCCTTACTTTTCTCAGTTCTTTGATATATACAATGAATTCTTGCCTGCATTGCATTGCCTTACCCCATTCATATTTCTACCTCGATCTCCTTGGCTCCATTCCCTCATCTGGCAAGTAACCCTTTCTGGCACCTGTTTGATTGGACTTTGACTTAGCCTTTCTAAAGAATTAGACTATTTGAACTCTCCATAGAGTCTATCATACTTGAATCTACCATATTTCAGTTAATAATTTGTATACAGTTGCATACCACTCAACTTATTTACTTATCAGGTTATAAGCTAGATCTAGCTTCCACAAACAAAGGAAAACATGCATCTTATGTTTTTCTGGGTCGATTGTACTTTTTTATGATTCTTACATTTTTACAAATATTTTTGTACTTTGAATCATAAATCTACTTCTTAGGATTTTGTGTCATAATGTTTCTGACTTAATACTTTTTATAGAAAGTTAAATCTTTCCTTCATATTGTACCAATAAAATTTGGATTCAAATTCAGCATTATTTCCTCGTCATTATGTGTTTGAATAGGGATAGTAAAATCCAAAACATGTGACATGTGGTTTTACTAAATGCTAAGTGACATTCATTTTTATGCCACTTGTCTTGATTTTAGCATGGGAGAGGATAAGAACTTTCTGTTTAGTGATTGAGGAATATATCTAATAACTCTGTCATGAGTACTTCTCAAACTGATCAATCAGTCTGTCTTTCTATTTATCTATTTAGCTATCATTTTTGTCCATTTATATTAGTTATACAGAAGAGGATTATTCTATGACATTTTCCCCTAAGATCTTGAGGCTAATTCTTGCTGGGCCTTCTACATTAGACAAGGACATTAGAAACTCTTTAGTAATCAATAGATTAATTACTTGGCCTCAATTCCAATCTAATTACTTCTAAACATACTTTTAAATTCATAACTATAAATACATATTAAGTGGAAAATAAACATAACATCATACCAAATGTCTTTTGAAACTGGTCCACCTTACCCCTGTAAATGTAAGTTTACAGAAATGTCTCCAGAAATAGAAACTTAAACAAAGAGTCAGCTGAAATTATTACAGAAGACCAATATCCTGGAATTTTTTGCATAATTGGAGTTGGTAATACCACATGGGGCATAGTATAATGATGCTATTACTTGGATTTTAACACATACTAAACAGCTAAGCATGAAATTCCTGGATTCAAGTGTGTCTAACACATTGATCCTCATAAAATTTCTTAACGTTCCTTGATTCTTGCTAATCATATCGCATCAAATTAATTAGAATTCATTTTTAAGTCTAAAATTTTCAACCTTAAAAATTTTATTTAAAATAGAAGGAAGATTATATTTCAGTGATATTGTTTTTTCATTGGTTTAATAAAGAAATCCCCAATGCTTACATATTGTATCACAGTAACGCATACTTATAAGCTGAAACAGTAACTATTCATAACTTTTTTATTTTAAGTTTATTGTAAAGATGATGTACAGAGTGGTTACAGTCACGTAAATCAGCTAATAGTTAAATTTCTTTTTGAACAGTGTCTGTCATCCCCTCCCTCATTTTCTCCCAGTGTTTCCCTTTCGATACCCTTCACCCCAAGTTTTATAGTTTATTGTCAACAGAGTCTAGTATCACTTTCTTTCTTTTTTTGGATGGTTTTTATTGTAAAAATATTGTAGAAAGTGGTTACAGTTATATGACCAAGGTAATTAGTTAGTATATTTCTATTAAGATTGTTGCTTCTTCCTTTTTCCCCTACCACCTCTACCATCCCTTCCCTCTCCCCTCCACAACTACACCTCCCCCGCCTCCCAAAGTTGTAAAATTTGTTTTCAACATAGTGTATTGTGCATCTCATTGTTACAATGGGTCAACCTGTATCCCTATTTTAGAATTTTGCTTTTTCCCTTCCCCTCCCAGAATTAGAAAACTGTATATACAAGATGCAGGGCATGGGTATCAAATACATTGAAAACAGGGGTTATACTGTCGGGGAGGAACATAGAAGAAACAAAAAAGTCACTTGCAACATTATAAATATGTCAGAAACAATAGCAAGCAAGAAAGAAAATATTTGTTTCCCTTTCTTGTGGTTCATTTCGCTTAACATCATCTCATATGGTCATATGTACATAGCTTTTGACCTTTTGTACTTGTTCTACACATTTACTAGCTATTGCAAATAAGGGAAACCATGGGACCTATGTTTCTTCAGGTCTGGCTTACTTCACTTAATATAGTTTTTTCCAAGTCTTTCCATTTCCTAACAAGTGCAGAAATGTCATCTTATAAATATGTTAGAAACAATCACAAGAAAGAAAAAAAATTGAGCCCTTACCTTGGGGTTAATTTCACCTAACATCAATTTATTTATCTTTTCTACTTGTCTCAGACATATACTAGCTATTGCAAATAAGGGAAACCACAGGAGCTATGTTTCTTTGGGCTTGGCTTACTTCACTTAATATAATTTTTTCCAAGTCTTTCCATTTCCTAACAAATGGGGCAATGTCATTCTTTCTGATGGAGGTATAGAATTCCATTGTATACATTTATACCACATTTTCTTGATCCATTCATCTACTGAGGGGCATCTGGGTTGGACTTTCTTAATAATTTTTTACACTGGGACATGCTTCACAAAGTAAGCTTCAATAACTGCAGAACCATATTGTTCTAACTTAGTTATTGCTCTGTAAGATTTGTCAGGGCATTTATATGATGGCAGATCGTTGTGCACCTGTGTTCTACAAACTTCATAAAAGTGCCTGTACTGTCCCAGACCATTTACCCAGACCGATGCAAACAGCTTTGATTTCCAGAATTACTTACCTATCAATGCAAACAGCTTTGATTTCCAGAATTACTTACATACCAATGCAAACATCTTTGATTTCCAGAACTACTCACATTTTTTAAATCTCAAGAGTTAATTAACCTTTTTTTTACAGAAACAATAGATTTCCCATTTTCCTTTCTATTATTATATTGGTAAGGACTCTTGAAATCTTGAGCAATTGGAAAGAATCTGACATGGTCATTACATGTCAGGAGGGACAGACAGATGACTTCATGACTACATACATAGAGATCCAATAAAAACGTTGGCAGATATTTCATGTATTTCCTCTTTTCCAGATAACTTTATATTATTCATATGAATATGCTCAGGTAGTTTAATTGTTGAGAAAATGTCTTTGATTTTTTTAAAAGACACTATATCCTTTATTTTCCTACATATTTCTTACCGTTGTTGCTCCTTGCACCTCATCTATAGTTGCCCACACTTTCTCTTTTATCACAGTTCAAAACATCACTTTTTTGATTGCAGAGAATAATTGAACTGTGGAGACTCTACCAAGTATTCTCACTGAAGGCTTTTGAGTCAAAGCAGACACTCTGAAAACATTACAGGATGGAATAAGAGAAACCCTAGGTCTTCTTGGCGCAGGCCGAAATTTTCTTAATAGAGACCTGGAAACACAACAAATCAAAGAAAGGTTGGACAAATGGGATTGTATGAAGTTGCAGAGCTTCTGCATGGCAAAAGACATAGCTAGCAAGATCAATAGAAAGCCTATGGATTGGGACAAGATCTTCACTAGCCATACAACAGACAAGGGTCTCATATCTAAAATATACTTGGAACTCAAAAAATTAAATCCCCCAACAACAAATCTTCAAAGAAACAACTGCCCAATAAAAAAGTGGGCTAAAAACTTAAAGAGAAACTTCTCTGAAGAAGAAAGAAGGATGGCCAATAGACACATGAAGAAATGCTCAACATCCCTAGCCATAAAAGAAATGCAAATCAAAACAACATTGAGATACCACCTCACCCCAGTTAGAATGGCAAAAATTAAGAACTCTAATAACAACAGATGCTGGAGGGGATGTGAAAAGAAGGGAACCTTACTTCATTGTTGGTGGGAGTGTAAACTTGTTCAACCACTTTGGAAAGTAGTATGGAAGTTCCTCAAAAGACTCAACCTATAGCTCCCCTATGACCCAGCAATCCCACTTTTGGGCATTTACCCAAAGGTTTACAAACAAGACCACACTAAAGCTACCAGCACAACTATGTTTATTGCAGCATTATTTACCATAGCTAAGATATGGAACCAACCCAGATGCCCCTCAGTAGATGAATGGATCAAGAAAATGTGGTATATATACACAATGGAATTCTATGCCTCCATCAGAAAGAATGACATTGCCCCATTTGTTAGGAAATGGAAAGACTTGGAAAAAATTATATTAAGTGAAGTAAGCACGCCCAAAGAAACATAGATCCCATGGTTTCCCTTATTTGCAATATCTAGTATATGTATGAGTCAAGCAGAAAAGGTCAGATAAGGTGATGTTAGGAAAATGAACCCTAATATATGTATTTAAATGTTTTTTTTCCTTTCATGCATTTGTTTCTAACGCATTTATAAGATTATTTCTTTGTTGCTTTGTATGTCCCTCCCCCTGCTTTCACTGTATTTGATTTCGGTATAATTTGTGGAGGGGAAGGGGAAAAACAAGTCGTTTAAATAAGGATACAGGTGGACCCATTGCAGCAATGAGAAGTACAAGTTGTCATGTCGAAAACGAACTTTACAACTTTGGTTGGGGGAGGGGAGAGGATTGGGGGGCGGGCGGGAGAGGCTGGGAAGGGATGGGAAGGGGAAACAAAGGAGGAGGCTACAATGCTTGATAAGAACTGTCCTCATTATCTTGCCCATGTAATTGTAACCCCTCTGTACAGTATGTTCACAATAAAAAAAATAAAAAAATGAAAAAATAATAATGATTCAGGTGAATAGAAAGGGGCAGCTACTTCCAGGGAATCTTGAGAGTCAGTTCTTACATGGAAGACTTCATCTCCAGAGTGTTCACCAACCTTCAAATACAAATATCATAGTTTCAAGGAAGCAAAGACATACATTTACTAATGTGGTCTTTTGTATTTAGTGGTCATAAATGCAGACTGAGCATCTGATTAAATCCAATGGAAACAGTCAATAAATATGTTTTCTGCAAGTAACATAGATAAGCTCATGCAGAGTGGCTCTTGGGAAGGCCTGGACTTTATACATCATTTTTTATATCATTAATTAATACATCCCATGTCTCTCTTGGCCAAGGGTTCCTAGCATTCTTAAGTCTGTATCAATGATCACAGTCTGGTCAGAGACTAGTGCTTTTCTAGTACATGTTCTTTATGATTTCAGTTATCTGTGGATTGCACTTTTAAAATAAATATTGTAGAACCACAGAATATGATCTGAGCGATTGATATTTTTGGAAAATTTTCAGTTACTTTAACACCTGGATCTTGTTTTGCTTTCTAGGAATTTTTTTTGTAAGCCTTAAAAAGATCTAGAGTCTGTAATTGCTATATTGGGGTAGTCTATTAATATTCCTCTCAAAAATATATGTTTCAATGGCTGGGAGGAATTTTTCTGTATAACTGAATTCTGTTTCCCTGTAATATTCAGTGACTACTTTATGAAATCCCATCTGTATAAGCCTGACTATAAAATGGTTAATGTGTGGCCTGTTCTTTGTCTTCAACTTTGGAAGACAACACACTGTGCCTTTGGCTGTTGTCTGCTATAATGCACACATGCCTCATATCACTGTGTTCATGAGTGTATTTCACCCAAGACTGCACCTTTGTGTATCCCCTATCAGATCCTTTATAGTCACGGAAATAGTACAGTAACTTCTATGGCAATGGAAGTTCTTTCTATTCCCTCTCCCCAATTTTAGACACTGCTCTCTGAAATAAGTAATAATGCATAAAAGGTAGGAGTAAATTCTTTCTGTCATGATACTAACATTACTTTATATGTGGTAGCCAAATTGCTCACATTTCATTGATTTGTTGATTCCCTGTAACCTACTAAATTATAATTCTCACAGTGATATGATTGCAACAGTATTTTTCACACTAAAATATATTCAACATTAGCTAGTTTGAGGAAAAATGCAAGAGGAAACCAATAAGAAGAAACTTAGTTTTTAATAATAAAAATGTAAATGGGGTAGATCAGAAGGTATGCACTTGCAAACACACTGTACTAAGAGCTATAACAGAATAGCTACAGCCCAGAATGTTTAATAGCCAGAATTGGTTTTGAAACAAATGCTGTTAAAATGACGATTTGTTTTTGGATGCATTCAAAATAGGGTTGGCACTGGACAGCATCTATTTTGGCCATCAAATACAAAACCAGAAATTTTACAACTTTTTTTAAATAAAGTTTTTAAAGTAGAACCTAAAAATGTAGAGGTTCAGATATTATATTGTTTGGATTTCATATTCATCTGAAGGACATGAATAAGCTAGCACTAGTTCACTGCATTATTTCAGCACATAATTATGCACATATACATATATTTTATTCATATATATGCATATATATGCCATCTAGATTGTATTACCAACAATAATTCTAATTCTGCTAGTGAGACTGCCGTATATTAGCTTGCACATTTGAAATGCAACCTTACTTAGAAAAGGGTCATTTGATTTTACTATCCCTAATTGGGATTAAATAAAATATTTATTTCTTCTTTGACAAAACTCTTATGAACTCTATAAGTTTCTATTTACTTAAGATATTTCACACTAAGTTTTCAATAAATTTTGATCTGTTATGCATTAAAGCAAAAAATAATAGGAATAAAAAGACATTATTGTGTCCTGGCCTAATCTTATGTTAAGAGCAGTGCTGTATTAATTGTGTTTTTCTTCAGTAAGTTTACAATTTTATTCTGAAGATAAGACCTAAATACATGAAAAGGTAACAGAAGAGAGATATGAAAAGAAAATACAATTTATAGCAGCTCATTTTATTTGATTAACCAACAAGGGAGTGATATGCACACAAACTGGAATTACTTCAAAGGAAAAAAGTCAAAAAGAGAAATTCCTTTAAAGGGTGATTATGCCCTGAAACTACAAGATAGTTTGGGAATAATAAAAGGTAATTTACTAAAGCTGAAAGATAACGTTAGTTTTTGCCTGGTAACTGTTAATGAAACAACTTGGTTTGAAAAGTACAACTCATCAATAATTGATGTCTAAATGTTTTAGTCTTTTAACTTTGTAGCTGAAATATTTTGTCTTCATTAACACTATCTAAAGGTCATTTGTTTTAATGTGCATTTGGGTGAAAGTATTTGAATTGTTAATACTTTCAACTCATTTTTTCTTCTCTAATTTAAATTATTTGTAAATAAGCTTGTAAAGAAATTTCTTCCTCACTTGGATGTTAGTATACAGCCACGAGAAGCTATACAGTAGGTATAACTTCTTTTAAAAACATTGAAATTTGTTGGCGCTGGTGGCTCACACCTGTAATCCTAGCTATTCAGGAGGCTGAGATCTGAGGATCGCAGTTCAAAGCCAGCCCAGGCAGGAAAATCTATGAGACTCTTATCTCCAATAAAACACTCAAAAAAACTGAAAGTGGCATTGTGGCTCAAGAGGTAGAGCACTTGCCTTGAGCTGAAGAGCTGAAGAACATCGCCCAGGCCCAGAATTCAAGTCCCAAGACCCACAAAAAAAATATTGAAATTCATTCAAAATAATATATATTTATTTTATATGTGTCCTATTAATTGCTTTATGCAGTTAATATAACTAACACAAAATATAGTACTATTTTATCATTTCATATAAAGTAGTTAAATCTTTATGTAGCTTTGTATGTACAAACACATTAAAACAAGATAATGCTTTTTCAAGCAAGATTTGAAGAACACAGGAATTTTAATCCAGATTTGAGAAAATCTGGACAATTTGCCATATACCCTCAAATACAGAATATACTTTTGTATTAAAATAAAACATAAGAAAGAGAGAAGATTTGGTATAACAAGGGTTAAACAGATTAAACAATTTACAATAGTTGAGGGGGGGTTGATTGAATAAGAACACAAGTTTATACACCACTAGTGTGTTGTATCCTGTTGGCTTCTCTTGGAACCAGATGCTAAGATTATATTGTTTTGTTGTCATCACATTGCTGGTGGCAGTCAGGAATATGAGTTTTCCATTTACTTCAAAACATATGCCTAGCTGGTGCTGGTGCCTCACACCTGTAATCCTAGCTACTCAGGAGGTTGAGATCTGAGGATCATGGTTCAAAGACAGCTTGGGCAGGAAAGTCCATGAGACTCTTATCTTTAATAAACAACTAGAAAACCAAAGTGGTGCTGTGGCTTAAGTGGTACCGCACTCACCTTGAGCAGAAAAACTGAGGGACCATGCCCAGACCCAGAGTTCAAGCCTCATGACTGACAGAAAAACAAACAAACAAGCAAAAAATAAACAACAACAACAAAAAGCCCCTGTGTAGCAACTTTGTAGTAAGGAAGATTTGGGAGAACATATCCACAGGCTCAGAGATACCAGGAATGTCTGCAGATGCAGGAGTCTTGAAGGAGATCAATCAAGATGGCCTCAACTGAATGTTGAATTTTTTTCTTTTTCAACCAGAGACATGGAATTAGTTTAACAGACGTGCCATGCCTGGGATTTTTAAAATTTCTTTTGAATTTAAAGTTAACTCTTTGAAAATGGATCATTAATAACTGGGCTGGGTATTATACCTCTGAATCACCCAATCACATGCTATTGATTTGTTACATAGATACTCAGGAAAAGTAACTGGAAAAATTACAAACAGTATCATTTAAAGTGATATCTTGATTGTACAGTACTCATAAGTTAATTAGGCTGCCTATCTCCTGTACCAGCTTAAAAAGCAATTCATTTCTGTTAGCTCAACACACATCAGTTCCCTAGAAGGCAAAGCTTACAATAGAAAGTTTATTTTTATAATTATGAAAAAAATCAAGTAATTGCTCTGTACTGCCAAATTTAGTCTGTAGTGGCTCCTTTGTTTGATAAGTGCCACATGTAAATATAGAATAACAATTGTTAACATGGCTTATAATTATTTTCTGGATTGCGGAGATATTTGTCTTAATCTTCTTATCCCCTTTGAACATGTAGGGATGTAAGCAAAACAGACCATAGACACTGCCCCTGATGACAGAGACCTCAGGTGATTTGTGAGTTGATTTGTATAGAGAATTGTCTCAACAATTTAGGCCCTTGTTGTATTTGGAAGGATTTCAAGTAATAGTTCTATTGTCTTTGCTCCTTTACTTTTAATTTGAATTATACAAACACTTAGTCTCATTTTAATTCTAACCTATTGATAAAACACTGGAAATTTTATTATAATTAATCATTTAATAAGTGTCTGTTTGCTGTAGATACTATAGTCTTAGGTCCTATAAGGATGTAATAAATTATAGCAAGCAATGAGCTACATATTATAATACTTCAATAAACATGTTGATTACCTTTTACTTCAATTAAGGTTTTCTTGTGCAATAGCATTCATAAATTTCCACCAACTATAAAAGAAATAATTATTGGCTGATAACACAGAATGACTCTAAATGTATTGCATAGGGTCAATATCCTAGAAGAAAATCTGATTTTTTCTTTTTTGTTTTCTTATGAAAACAAAGTTAGGAAACATTTTAAAGTATAAAAACAGTAAGTATTTGAGGTTATAACACAAAAATAATATATCTAAATAATAAGTACATATTTTACCTTAAATTGTTTGCATTTCATATAAAAATACTACATCTGCTAAAAATTTTCTATCATTAAGATTTAAAAGTTATTTCAAGAGACTTTCCTCTCTATTCAATACAGAGTAACTAGGGCCACGTTTATGCCAATTTTATAAAACAAATATTTATAAAGCAAATATTTATAAAAGGAATGCGACAGCACATGATGAAAAAAATGTTTTCTAAAATAAGGGGGGGAAAAGAAATGAGCCTTGTGATGTTGGCCTCAGTGTTGGAGGAATTTCCTAGACTGTAGTCCTGAGAGGAAAAATACAGTAACAGCCCAGCTCTTTGAGAGTTGAGAGTCTTGGGGCATCAAGTTAGCTAGAGATTGCAGCACAAAATAACTTAAGGGAGATATGAGAAAAGCCTCATGTGACTCATATGAAATATTAAGTTGATTACAGATCACCTAATAGATGTGAGGAAACGATTCAAATAAGGAAGAATGAAATGAAAGTGTCTTGGATATCATAAAGAAGAGAAAACACAAATATATTCAAAGAAAGAAATCATCTATATGTGGTCATATGTACATAGCTATTGAGCTATTCTGCCTATCTGCTAAGATTATCCTGTATTCTAATTATTACAAATAAGGGAAACCATGGGACACATGTTTCTTTGGGTCTGGCTTACTTCACCTAATATGATTTTTCCCAGATTCTTCCATTTCCTTACAAATGGGCAATGTCGCTCTTTCTGATGGAAACACAGAATTCCACTGTATTTATGTATGTTCGTGTATATATATGTTACATTTCCTTGTCCAAAACATGGACACAACAGGTTTGTTTTTCTTCTCAATGTACTATGTGATTTCTTTTTTCTTTTGTGTTCCTCCTACCCCCTATGGTTTATCCGCTGTTGTCACTGTATTCTGCTTTGGTACACTGGGTATTATATATATGTTTATTTGAACTAAGGAAAGGAAGGGGAACAACAAAATGGTGAGACAAAGAAGAAAGTGGGAACCTATGCAACAGCGATACTCAGAAGACACTATTTTGGAAATGATCTGTACAATTTGGGGAGGGGGTTGCAGAGGGGGCAAGTAGAAAAATGAGGGAGACGGTAACAAGTTAGACAAGAAATGTACTCACTACTTACTTATGTACCCTCTCTGTACATCACCTGGACTATAAAATTAAAATTGAAAAAGAAACAGATCAAAGGCAACATATTAGCCACCAAAAGCACACATACACATTTACTTGCCTGAAACAATGATCTTCAACAAATATATACAAGAGCTTTTGTAGGTGAGAAGAATCCTTCCATCAAGTAAAGCTAGAATAACTGGAAATCGGATTGAAGAAAGTATTGATCCATACTTCAGACCATAAACAAGAAACTAACACAAAATACATCCCTCATTTAAATTCAAAACCCCAAACCACGAAAATTTCATGAAAATTTGAGGAGATTCTTTATAAACTTTGTTTAGGAAAATACTTTTATTGTGGTATCTAAAGCATGAGTATGTCATAGAATATAAGAAAAAATATGTGGAGTTCATCAAAATTGAAGAATTCTATGTTCCAAATTTTCCACTTGAGTAAAGAAAGGCAAAAATACCAATTACAATTACACTCAGATCCAGTCTCATTTCTTTCATAATGACTGTCTCCAAGAAAACAAAAAGGATCGGATATTAGTATGGAGTAGGAAGAACAGGTCTGGCCACTGCCTTCTTGGCCACATGGTGGATAGTAGGGTCTGGCATCTTGTCTTCAGGGTAGGGGAAGGTGAAGCTCCCAACTCTCATGCAATGGGTGTGCTACAAATTCCTCGAGACACTGGACTGACACATTAATAACCTGTTAATAACTGGGAATTTCCTGTGACCTTGCCCCTGGGCTGACCTTATTTAGGTTTGGAATAACACAGGTACCATTATGCCATGCCATGTGTCTCCGTGTTCATGTTCTGTCTCCTGTCTCCTGTCTATTCTCCATCACCATAGCTTCCCATTTCATTTCTCCATTGGAGCTACATTGGTTTGTTGGTATTGTCTTTGTTCTTTCTTTCCTAATTGTGTTAAGTGTATTTGAGGGCTGCAGGCCTTTGTAACAATTTGGCTGCTTACAGACCGGTAGTACTCCAATAAAGACTCCCAAGATTCGACCTCTCAAAATGTGGCCTCTCTGAATTCTTGCCTTAAAACAAGTGAGGACTCAGGCAGAAAGGAGCCATTAGACATTGTTGGTGAATATGTAAATTAGTCCAACCCGTATGGAAATAAATAGGAGACTAAAATAAAACCACATGATTCTGCTCTTATTACCTGATGGAATCAAAGTCACCATACACTAGAGTTATCTATACTTAAGTTTACTGCAGCACCACCACATAGTCAAGCTATGGAATCAGGTAAAGTGTCCATCAACATAGTAATGCATAAGGAACATAGTATCTAGCCACAATAAAATTGTATGCACACATAAAAAGTAATGAAATCATGTAATTTTCAGGAACATACATGGTATTGGAGATTATTATGTTCAGATAAGCCAGATTCACAGAGACAAGTATCTCATGATGACTCTCATGTGTGGAACTTGGGAGATATTTAGTGAAAAGGGGACTATTAGGGATGCAGAAAAAGTGTAAGGTGAGAGTTTGAGAGAAGTCTGTAGGATAGGTATCATCAAGGTATATCATATGTATGTATGAACATGTCCTAATGAAGCCCAGTAGTTTGTACAGTTATTATATGTCAATAATATTGATTAATAATACAAAGAAGATGAAGAAGAGAAAACAAAAAGACTAGCTGATTTCAGAGAAAACTGCAAATTAAATGTCAAATCTTCTTATGTAGACTATATAACTATTCAGAAATAATAATAGATCTGATAAGCAATCTCCAAAAATTCAAACAAATTTCATTTTGGTGAAGATTTCACTTTATGAAAGAACAGAAGATAAATCACTTACACATGTATGAAAGGATGCTATTCAAAACTGTAAGTCAATTATGATGTAAAAATACATTGACATAATTCAGATGCTTTCCTACTTGAAGGTATAAAATAAAAATTTCTAAGCATTCATGAGAATATATGAAAAGCAAGGCATTTTGCAAAACAGTGTTGAATATTAAAAGCACTATAACTTATAACCCAGACCTTCTACTCCTAAGAGTTCCTATAGAACAATTGGAATCAATGTCAAAGACTTACATTACAATGTTACCTGTGTGGCAGCTGCATTGCGATAGCGCAACCTGGATTCAACAGAATTTTTAAACAACAAGTTCTACATAAAGCTTTTTTTTTTTCTGTTGTGGGGTTTGAACTCTGGGCTTGGGCACTGTCCCTGTGCTCTTCAGCTCAAGCTAAGTGCTCTACCGCTTGAGGCATAGCACCACTTCCAGTTTTCTAGTTGTTTATTGGAGATAAGAGTCTCATGGACTTTTCTGCCTGAGATGGCTTTGAACCGTGATTCTCAGATCTCAGCCTCCTGAGTAGCTAGGATTATAGGTGTGAGCCACTGGCACCCAAGTTAGATAAACATTTTTTGATATATCCATAAGAATAAAATTGTTACCAATATGAGGAAAAGAATACTTGTGATGCACACCTGTTCAAACATGTTTTAAAATGTTTAGACTTTGGAAGAGAAGCCAGATATAAAAATGACATGTTCTTTTTTTTGTTTTTGTTTTTGTTTTTTTATTGAGAAAATACTGTACAGAGGGGTTACAATTACATGGGCAAGATAGTGAGTACATTTCTTATCAAGCATTGCAGCCTCCTCCTTTGTTTACCCTTCCCATGGCTTCCCATCCTTCCCCTCCCCCATCCAATCCTCCCTGCCCCCCCCTACGAAGTTGTAAATTTGTTTGCGACATAACAACTTGTTGCAATGGGCCCACCTCTGTCCCTATTTAAATGATTTGTTTTTCCCCTTCCCCTCCACAAATTATACCGACATCAAATACAGTGAAAACAGGGGTTATGTGCTCTATGGCCATTTATATAAAATTCAAATAAATGAAAATTGGTATTTAGTAACATAAAAGAGATTGGTACAAAATGTATTTTGGTTTCTAATTTTCTATTTAAATTACCGTATTCTAAAATCTTAAGACCAGAGGCTCAAAGTCATTATTGTACTACTTCAAGAAGACAATACAGATGATTGATTACATGGTCTTACCAAGTCAATATATACTTTAACCTAAATTGTGATGAAATTATAGAGACTAAGATACTAAAACCATTTAACATTATAGTGGCTGCTCAAATTTCTCCTTAAATTTATTAATATAGAATTATCTAAGTATGGTCTGCTTAATGTCTGTCCATACTATGGCAAGGTCAATTTATTTAATGAAATCTCTTGATCATTGAACTAGAAAAAAAATTGAGAGTAACTCATCTAATAATGAGACCTCAATATATTTTCAATTATTACTAGGAGGCATTTGGCTATGAGTTAATCTGGATCATATCCCTATTTCACTTTTCCTATTTGTACAGAAGGCTAATCTCACTATAAGAATGTCTAAGCAAATATTAAAAATATTAAATATATTAAAATATATAATATTAATATATATTAAAATATTAAAAAATGCCTTTGTGAATATTTTTCTTCATCATTTCCAGCATCTGTGTTTAAATATTCCTCACAAAAACAGTCAATTAAGGTCCTATACATGAAGTTTCCACACAAAGTGAGACAGATTTATTATTATTAGGTACCATTGTTAAAATGAGTATGATTATTTTATTACTATTACTACTGCTACAATCTTGCTATTGCTTTTAAGAGATGGAAGGAAAAGAGAAGAGAAGGAGGAGCAAAAAGTATATAGAAAGAATCAGGTGCCTATGGCTCACACCTATAATCCTAGCTACTAGGAGTCTGAGCTCTGAGCATGGTGCAAGTAGTACTAAGCAAGCCTGCGCAAATACTACTACTACTATTTATTAGTAGTATTATTTTTCCAATTAACCACCAAAAAGTCAGAAGTGGAGCTTTGGCTGGAATGGTACAACTGTACAATGCCAGCTAAGAGACATCACTTTAGCACTCAGTACTGGATCACACATTTAAGGATATAGAAAGAATGGACTACTGGCTAGTTCTTCTCTCCAAATTTTTGAGTTGAAGATGATAGTCTTTTGATCAGGAAACTGGTTAGAATGAGCAGTCCACCAAGCTTCCCTCTTCTTTTGGTTGATAGAGTTTTATATGTGTGTGTGTGTGTGTGTGTGTGTGTGTGTGTGTGTGTTTGTGTGCATATACATATATACATATACATTATATACATACAGAGAGAGAATATATATTCTATATATCTATTATATGCATATATTCTATATATTCTGTATATATGTATTATATACATACAGAGAAAGAATGAAATTCAATTTGAAATACAGATAAGCAATACATTGTTTTTGCACATGGACACATATGTCTCACAGAACATTTGGAACATGTACTAAAATTTGGTGGTCTTTTTATCTGAAAGTCCAATTTGACTGTCCATCATATATTTTATATAGTAATATTTTGCATCATTCCTATGAACTTTACAACTTTGGCAGGGGGGAGTAGGGTTGGGTGGGGTGTGGGGGAGGATGGGATGGGAAGAGGAAACAAAGGAGGAGGCTACAATCAATGCTTGATAAGAAATGGACTCATTATCTTGCCCATGTAATTGTAACCCCTCTGTACATTATTTTCACAATAAAAAAATCATTAAAAAAAAAGAAAAGCATGCAAGAGTAAATTTCATACAATCCTTTATTCATAGTTAAAATAATGTATTTAAAATAGGTTTGAACAGGTGTACATTGCAAGTATTCTTTTCCTCATATTGCTAACAATGTTTATTTTTATGAATATATCAAAAAGGTATATCCATAACCTGTTGCTGAACAATTGTGTTGAATCCAGGTTCCAGGTTGGACTATCACAATGAAGTTGCCAGGAACATTGTAATGTAAGTTTTTTAATGGACTTTCATTCTCCTCCCTTTCCCATTCATTCTTCTAGCCCTTTCCCCTTTACCCCACCCTTCCCTCTTGAATGTTCCCATTTCCTAGTACTTATTTTGTTGGGATTTGACTTAGTCTTTTTAAAGTCCTCTCTGTAGAGGAGTCCACTGCACTTCAGTTAATTCATTTGAGTGCTTATAAATCTTAAGAATAGCTTTTAACCCAAATAATGTATCATTTGACTCCTTCAGCCAACTATTCAAAATTACAACATTGGCCATTTAAAATTTTTATTTTGGTTAGATATAGTTATGCATATTTATTAGGTATAATCTGCGATGTGTCAAGACTGTGATACTCCTATTTGTAATTCCTATTGTGCAGCTGGAGTGACCCAGGTGCATGACAGTTTGCTCAGTTTTTTTCTGTTGAGATGAAGATCAAGTGATTTTTGTTTTTGCCACTGCTGGCCTTGAGTTTGGATCATTTAGATCTCTACCTCCCAAATCATTATGAACCAATAGTGCTCAGTCACATTACTGCATTCTTAAATACTCCTGCAGTCTACATTTTTTTTTTAATCAGATAGACTCTCTAGGTTGTCTTACTCAATCTCTTGTCTGTGACATATCTTTAGGCTTTTATACATTATCCTGAATCAATTCTCTACTGTTAATCATTGTCTTAGAGGGGAAAATTGTGGGTGGGATCGAGTCCCATTGCTTTTTTGAACATATTGCCATATTTATCCCCTATCTCTTTACTTAAGGATTGACATTCTTCTTCCACACTTTTTCTCTGTCATCATTTTGCTGTTTTTATATACTCAAAAAGTTAGTTCCTCCTCATTCTTGGTGAGGAGGAAATCTTGGATAATTATGTAATGGTGTACTAAAAATAGAAAATAATTGTATTACCTTCTTGCTTAAACACTTCTTAAAAATTCAGCTATTCATCAGGCACCTGTGGCTCATGCCTGGAATCCTCGCTACTCAGGAGGCTGAGATCTGAGGACTGCAGTTCAAAGCCAACCCAGGCAGGAAAGTCCATGAGACTCTTATCTCCAAGAAACCACTATAAAAACCAGAAATGGCACTGTGGCTCAAGTGGTAGAGGGCTCGCCTTGAGCTGAAGAGCACAGGGACAGTGCCTAAGCCCAGAGTTCAAGTCTCACAAACGGAAAAAAAAATCAGTTAATCATAGAATAGACTTAGATTAATACATAATCATTATCATTCTATAGTGTATACTGACCAGCAGTAGAGTCCTATTTTTAAAATATAGTAATTAGTATTAATTGAAAGGCTTTTAAAAAATTCTGTATACATTTTTGACACAGACATTAGTATAATAGTTTGCATAGATTTTGACTATGCTATTCATTCTGGCAATTTCCCCATGCTATTTGTGTGTGTGTGTGTGTGTGTGTGTGTGTGTGT
This sequence comes from Dipodomys spectabilis, assembly GCF_019054845.1. Taxonomy (NCBI): domain Eukaryota; kingdom Metazoa; phylum Chordata; class Mammalia; order Rodentia; family Heteromyidae; genus Dipodomys; species Dipodomys spectabilis. Next base: position 11,344,406 of record NW_024870701.1, on the reverse strand, counting down.
GTGTGGCAGTCATGGGGCTTGAACTCAGGACCTGTGTTCTGTCGCTATGCTAGTTTTACTCACAACTAGTGCTCTACCACTTGATCCACAGCTACACTTTCACCTTTTTGTTGGTTCATTGGAGATAAGAATCATGGACTTTCCTTTCCAGCTGACTTTGATTCTTGATCTTCATATCTCAGCTTCCCGAATAGCTAAGAGTACAGATGTGAGACACCAGAGTCTGGAAACCATGCTATTATTTTTAATATAATGTATAGATTTTTAGTTATTCATAATAAATTGAGGCCCCAGTTACACTGAGAAACCTATGGTTTTATTTCATCATTCTTGAGTGAATATCATCCTTGCTTGCTTTGGGCAAGTCAGATGAAAACTTCACATCATTAGAGGGAGCCCTAAAAAGGGAAATAAACAATCCAACTGGCACCCGTGATTTCCATCAGCATCTTGCAGCTGCAAAGAAAAACAAATCAAAAGGGGTAAATGTTTCTATTCCATTTAATTGGACTACACTCTTATAGACAAGCCTTACTATGCAAAACTAGTTACTGCAGTCTTAAATTTTTTATCACCATCATCATCATCATCATCATCATTATCATCTCTTATTCAGATGAGCTGATTAGAAAAACTTCAGTTATAGGATTTGATAACATGCAAATGCACTTTTCCCCCAGCTGATGTGTTTGTTCTCATCTTTCATTTAAGAATACAAACTTATAACAAGGGTGAATGAAACCTATGCATATATAATAATGTAAAAATAGTTCTAGTCCATCTATGTGGCCTATGTATTTCTTTAATTCTGTTCTCTATTTTCCTCTGCACACATTTTAATACATTTGCAGTCGCTTATTCTAATCTTACCTGAAATATATAAAAATAAAAAAATTATGCTTCTTGATTACTGAAAAAGTTTGACAGTGTTTGATATTTGACTTATGAAATTTGAAATGAGTCTTAGAGAAATAATTTATGAAACATCTTATGCCAAAGTAATCATCAAATGTTCTAGGAAGTTCCATTTGGTGTATTAAAGTATTACTCTAACATCAATATAAACAGACTAGCATATCTCATATTATTATGTCTGAAGAATAATCAAAAATCCTTTGAATACAGAGCACTACTTATTAAAAACATCAATGATGCATATACTGAATGCAGATAAACTTTACATCAAAGCAGTTCCCAATTGTGATGGGGGAGAGTCGGATGGAAGTTATCCGGGAAGTTATCTTCAATAATAATAATTTCAATATAATAAACTGTCTGAAATGCTTCTGCACTTGGTATTCTGCAAATAGTAGTTGCCCTGTCAAGTCTGCCAAAGCTGACTGATAAATGTTCAGAAGACTTTACCAGAATTTTGACAAACACTCAATGTGTATGTGTTATGGAGATAAGAAGATTAAACTTATGTTTGTTTTTTAACATACTAACCAGCCTTTTGATAGTTCCACAAACAAGGAAAGCTTTGTTAGAAGTTTTCAGGATGATAAACGTATGTGTGTGAATAAGGACATAGAAATAGCATCCCATCACTCCTGGCATTGTTCCAGGCACAGCAAAAAGCAGAGAAACAGCAGTAGAGTTTATATCTATCTCCATCTCTGCCCCTCTTTGCCTTCGATTATCTGTTTTGTACAAGTTATATAACAAATGTTTGGCTTTCACTACCTCAGATTAGGATTAATAATATAGTTACTTAAGTATATATAAAAGAATAAAATATGAAACTGGAGCTGTGGCAATATATATATATATATATATATATTCCTTATTTATTTTTATTTTTTAATTTTAGTTAAGTAACTGCACTACCCAGGAAGCTATCTCTCTCTCTCTCTCTCTCTCTCTCTCTCTCACACACACACACACACACACACACACACACACACACACACACACATGCCTTCAAATGAGAGAAGATTTCTTTTGGGCTTATAAGATTGTGTAGGTGGTAACACATGTCTGAGATCTATAGAGCAGGTACCAGGAAGAATGTGTATCAATGCTGTGCAAAAGTTTTATTTTTGTCCAATGGTGCCATTTGTTCTCCACAGGAGAAGCTTCAGCTTTGTTCTTTCATCCTTAGAATTGTTTAAATCAGCGCCATGCTGATGGACTAAGAGAATAACTCTGAGGTAAAGTCAATTGCTTATGGACTTTAACATATCTACATTTCCAGATAACTGTTTAAATGAATATCTCCATTTTGAAATATAAGGTTAGCCATCACAAGCATAATATGATGCTGTGAAGGTATCTTGCTGCCATTGACACTGTCACATATCCAAGTATTTAAAGTTTTCTCTTAAATGTTAAATATGGGAGGATATTGGTCATTTTGAAAATTTATTAGCGTTTCCATGAACACAGCATTCTCTGTATTCTAATCATTTTAATGAAAACACATAATCTTTCTCAGAGAATTTTTCTACTGTACAATGAAAATTCCTAATGTTATTTTTAATACAGTTTAAATACTCTCTTCAAAAACCATTCACCTTCTTGCTTTTATACATTTTGACCCTGGTACTTCTCAATAATTAGTAATTATTAACTAAATAATTTACTAATTAAAGTGTAGGAGCAACAATATGTGTGATTTCATATATATATGTATGTACATATATATACATATAAATTTCCTTTCTTTTCTTCTCTAGTACAGCACAAAGTTGAATAGAAAAATAACTATTTTTGCAATATATTTCTATTATTTTTAACATATCACCATGTAATCAGATTTTTGTACTTTTTTATCGATTGACATATGTTTTTGTCATCTTTTTTGCCATGTGCTCATTCATTAAGGAATAATTGTCAATTTCAATAAAAGAATAATTACATTAATGAGGTCATGGTAATAGACAGAAAGAAATAGAGGCAAAAGTAGATTTATTTAATGATGGGAGGGAAAAGTGAGAGGAGAGAAATTGGTATTTCATAGTATTTAAGGGTACAGTATGGAACCAGAAAGATTTTGATTGAAGTTCAGTTTACCATTTACTACCTGGCTTGGATCAAGTTATATAATGTATTTATGTGTCTTTATCAGTAAATGGAATTAGTGATGCTTTATAATCCTATATTTAATAACTATATACTAGTATAAAATATGAATAAGACAACACACACTATTCATTAGAGATATAACAGTCAGCGAGGTAAGTATTTGAAAATTTCTTCTAAGGCTTACATTTTACATGTATGACTGGTTACTGAGGATTTTTACACCAAAGAAAGAAGTTTGGTCTTTATTCATGCTTTTTCTCCTGAGGGGCTCAAGACCATAACAAACTTTCTCATCAATGTTAAATTATCTTTTATCAGTAAATACAGCAGGATTAAAAGGCGCATTGGTGTGTTCCCCTGGGCTTCATAATCCTCTTTACTATTCCAATTTGTGGCACCATTTTACTTTTCTTAGTAATCAATATCAGTCACAGACCATATAGTGTTACTATTGATCTCGCAATATGAAAAGTTTGGACTGGCAAAAGTGAAAACACACATTATAATTTGCAATTAGCTTTAGTATATTCACTGGAGTTTGGTGTTTTTATTTAATTTTTTACTTGCTGGCTAATTTGAGCTCTTTGAGTACTCTTCTTTCTCTCCTGGGAGACACTAAACATATTAGATTAAACTGCCACTGTTAGGACTTCATTTAACATCATGTCCTTAAAATAATCAGGTCTAAATACAGCCCACGGATTGATTGAGCTTCAATGTATTAATTTTCGAAGACATATGCATTCAATATATATTCATCTTTGCATGCAGACTCTTCCATGGAAAATGTGAGGAAATCTGGTTGGGGAAAGGAAAATGTGGCACACTGTTACGTTTATACTCTATTGCTGTGGAGTAAGTGTTTTCTGCCTGCGTTTACTAGACTATGTAGGCCAACTTATTGACTTATAGAGATAAGCAGTCAGGTCCACGATAGTTCTTGAGGGTACTGATGAACGATGTTTGTTACATGATAATGGTAAATTATCAGAGCCCAGATTTATTATTGAGAGGAAGAATAAATTTGCTACTAATATATAGACCTAATTTCCAGAATTGTTACTCCAAATTTCCATTTCTAATACTTAAAAAACTGAACTTAAGGTCATAGCTAAATGTATTGGAAATAGGCTCGGAGACTACACACACAGTATAATGCCATCATTTTCTGGCATCTGATATCTTATGAGGCCAATGGCTTCTGGTTGTTTAGGTTCATCATAAAGCCATTGTGACTGAGTTAAAAAAATATAACCATATCCAATGAATTATTATCCTTTCAAGTTACTCGGTTGCCTGTTGCTCAGTTGACCAGAAACAAGCTAAAATAGGACTAAACTCTTCTAAAGCAAAACTAAAACTAAACTAAGCTAAAACCTTCTCAAAAAGAGAAGGGTATTTATAAAATCATTGTAATTCACTCATCTGAGGGTTGGCAGCTATGTACTGGGTACATAGTGTCATTCACAACTGCTCAACTTGGCATCAGGACACAACAGTAGCCAAAACCAGCACAGAGAAGGATGCAATGAGTATATTGTACTCAGCCTTTATTTAGGAAATCAGGCAAATGACCTACAGGCAGCAGTTTATTGGCCTTGAGTACTTGTCACTAATTCCAAACATTATTTCAGTCTTCCACAGACACTTAAATAAACTTTGAGTTTTCTGGCCCATTTTTGGCCAGAAAAGTGCAGACTCGTAGCCCTATAATTTGGCATAGATGAAGAGCCTTCTTTTAACTTGGGCTGCACAAAACCAATAGCTACTGAAGTCACTTAAAGAAATTAGACTCAAATGTTTTCTCTCAAACCCTAAGGGCTCAGTAAAGCTTTATACAGCTTTCTTAATTCTAGTAAGGACATTTCACATTGAAGGAGATTTATTTTCAAAATATCATAGACCCCAGAAACATTGAAATTTCACAAAGATGTCTATTTGTCCCCAGGTTTTATATTAGACCTTATGGCAAGAAGCTGAATGCCCAGTCATCCAAACTCCTTTCAGTTCCTGAGTACCAGATTCTAGGATATTGCTGATGCAATTGACTCAGGATTAGTAACTATTTCAACTCTGTATGTCACATTTAGCTTATACTATGTATTCATGCACTTCCTTGGGCATGTTTGTGAATGAATATTTACATACTTTTACAAATACAAGAGCCTTACAAATATAAGAACCTGCACAAAAGAGGTTGAAGTCGACTATCACACCATTGTCTGTCAGTCCCTTTAGACGACTGATTTCTGGGATGATTAAGTCCTGTATGGTTGGTATTGGTTTAGTTCATGAGCATGAGAATAAAGATGTGATGTTGTTTCTGTTGACTGAAAAATGGTCTCTTGTTCTTTGCCTTATGTTAGCAGAAAGAAAAGTAACAGATACTGTGCTTGCTGATTTCCTTTACAAGGAAATCAAACTTTACAAGCTTTTTTATTATTATTGTGAAAATACTGTACAGAGGGGTTACAATTACATGGGCAAGGTAATGAGTACATTTCTTATCAAGCATTGTAGCCTCCTCTTTTGTTTCCCCTTCCCACCCCTTCCTTTCCTCCCCCACCCTCCCACTCAATCCTCCTCCCCGCCCCCCACCAAAGTTGTAAAGTTCGTTTTTCCACATAACGACTTGTACATCTCATTGTTGCAATGGATCCACCTGTATCCCTATTTAAACGATTTGTTTTTTCCCTTCCCCTCCACAAATTATACCAACCTCAAATACAGTGAAAGCAGGGGTTATATCATGGGGGAGGGACATACAAAGCAACAAAGAAATAATCTTATAAATGTGTTAGAAACAATCACCTGAAAGAAAAAAAACATTTGAATACATATCTTAGGGTTCATTTCCCTAACATCAACTTATTTGTGTCCAGCCCAAAATCATATGTAGAAATTCTAACCCCATTAGGAAGTGAGATATTTGGGATGTGTTTTAAGTCATTAGGATAGAGCCTCATTAATGGAATTATGGTCTTATAAGAGAGGCTATGGAGAACTATCTTCTGGTCTTTCTGCTCTGTGCAGATAAAAGTGGAATTTGATAGTGTGCAGATCAGAAAATAACTCACTACAGAAGTTAGCCAGAATACTCCTGGCATCCTGGTTTTGGAACTCCACCTCTCAAAAATATGCAAAATGTCTTTAAACTGTTTGAAGCCATGCAGAGGATGGCACCTTTTATTGTAGTTCACAGTGAAACAAGGCATTATTGCAATTATTACATATAATAGTAAACATTCTCATTCACAACAACCAACCGTCATTCTGTAGGACATATTGGTCTTAAATTAGGTTACGAAAATGACAAAATCATCCTCTTGGCATTTTTCATGTCATGGATGGTGGCATAATATTCTGTACTCTTACATATGTATAGTATTACCTTTGATTTATTATCTGAAAAGAAAAAAAATCATGAGCTCCTGAGCAACATTTTCTGCCTTAAGGGCTCTAATTCTGTTAGTGAGAAATTAAAGTAAGTAGACATTCTGGTAATTCATCCCCAGATACTCATAAAATTACACTATTCTTTGTTCTGCTATGACATTGTAGATCCCTAAGAATTAGCATCAGTTCAGAAACAGTGTCTAATCACCTTTAAACTTCATTGTTATTTTCTTTTACCTAGAGAATAGCAATTTTGAAAAGTAACTACCAGAAGTGTCTAAGAAAGAAATTATAGTATGTTTTTATAACATTGTCAAATGATTTTCCTTCTAGATTGTTGAGAAATAACCTGGGTTGCGTGATCTGCTGTTTCAGGACCAATTATCAGACTGTGGATATCCTGATGGTTCAAATCTGATGACCACTTGGCACACATAAAATATTTCTAGTTCTACAGATAAGGTAGAAACTTTCTGGGTTGCCATAAAGTTTATCACTAAGGATCATTAAGTAACCACCAAAGATTTATCTAGTACAGACCATTCTGGTGCTGAGGAAAGTAAATATATCTTCATCTTTTAAAAATGACCTGCTTCTTGTTTACTTCCAGCATCGTATCTAATTAGCAGTGTCTTCCACTGTGCTGCAGCATCGTATAGAAATTAGCCATTATAACAGGTTGTTAAAGTGATTCTGTGTTTACTCCCTTCAGGGTATTTTTGAAAATCCTCATATAGAGACTTTGTTATAGACTTTCTCATAGAACATGGGGTGAGGATAAGTATACAGCTAGTTTTCTGCATGTGCCTAGCTACTTGAAAATTTGGGTTCTGTCTATAATGTAACAAAAATAATCTTGTACTGCAATATCAATTAGAAAAAGTCACTAATGAGTCTAGGTACCAGATACTGAGTCAGTTATGCATAATGTTTGTAGAGAATTTAAAATGTGTCATATAGTAAGTTTCTATAAAGGTCTAGAAAAAGTAAAAAAATACTGTACTACTAATTGCTTAACACAGGATATTTTATCTAAAATCTTTGATCAATATTCCTGCATCAGACTATTTAGGTTGATTCCAAAGTACTTTTTTCATTTCTTGCAATAGTATCACAAAATGTATTTTCATACTTATTTTAGATTTATGTTGATACAATTTAGCAAGGCATAACTTGACTTATACTTGACTAGCATTATGGGTCAGAAGGTAATAAAAATCATACAAGGTGCAACAATATGGAGAAGGAATTTCATTATACAAGGAATAAGCCATCTCCAAGGAATATGTTATGGAAATAGCCTCTTTGTACTGAGAAGAAATTTGCTGAATCTCATGGTATCGAGATGTCCATAGGACTGGTACTTAGTGTTCTAGTCTTTCACAACAGAGCCAGAATTAGATTAATGTCATCTATTCAACCATGTTGGGAAATGTGTATTATACAATGATAAGGAAAGGTTGTAAAAATGATGTTTTCATTTTCTATGGAGGAAATATACATGCTTATTGTTGTATCTAAACTTGAAATATAAAATAAATCTAATGCAATTATATGATAATCATGCTCTTTAAAAACAAGAGCAAATATTGGGAAATAGCTAAAGGACATAAAATTGATACTGTCTGGACAATAGGACTTAAGGGTGAAGCAGATGAGTCTTGTCTGTACTTGTAACTAATGTGATATAATTAAACATTTCAAACCAGATATATAGTTTACATTAATGCAAGTAAGAAAAAAGTATAGATAGATATGAATATATAACTATAAATGCTAAAATATGTTATACAGTATTACTTTGCTAGTGCTATTACAATATATATTGTCTAGCTTAATAGAAAGTAATATTTTTAATAACTCTTGGCAGTAGAGAAGTAAGATAAGCCTCTTGGCAACTTTGGTTTCTCCTCAAACTTCTCCTTAGCTCAAAAGCTGGTTGTTAGTAGAGGTCAGCTACCAATTCTAAGGATATCAGAAGGACATGATGTTGCAAATGAGATGCCCTTTGCAGGCAGATGCTTAGAAAACAATAATTGAGATCAATAGCTGTGAAATATCTACAGGTTTTAGGCACACAATAAGCCCACAAAAACCAAATCCTTCCAGTTAATTTCCTTCATTACAGATGATCATGCTTTAAATTTATGATTCTGACAATTTAAATCACAATCAATTAATTTCCAGTGATATGTCTGCCTTAGAGTTCACAGAAATATCCAGTTTCCTAGCAATATCCAGTTTCCTAGCATTCTGGAGGGCAGCAATCAGTGTCAAGGGTGTACGGGGAAGGTGGAAGGAGAATCTACTTGGTAGGTAATAATATAGATCACAGATTACACAGAGTCTGAACCAAAAACATCAACTAAATCTTGCAATATGTTTCTAATGGTGATTACTTTCTACTCTTATGCAAAAGAGTATGATTTCACCATTGACAAATGATTTAAGAGACAAGAAAAAGAATCAGACAAAAGAAAAGAATGGCATGGGTGTTAAGCTCTTGCAATTTTGAAATTACCCATTAGAATCTCCTTCTCAATCTCCTAATTATATTTTATATTCCATTGTCATGGTAGAGAAAAGCTGAAGAAATTTCTTTATTTTAGATTTCAAATTAATATATTTCAGATAATTAGCAGAAGAATAGAGTAACTTAGCAGCTTGGAAGCATGAAGTCTATAGAAATAAGTAAGACAAAACCTGTAGTTGAAATTGCCTGGGGGGTCCCATTAGAATTTAATCAACACAGAAGGGTGAGGCGCTGATTGGTTTTACAGCCAAGAAAGCTCTGCATTAGAAGTGCATGTTTCAATGAGAGATAATGCTTGCAAAGTTCCCTTGCATTTTCCAGGAGTTTTCATTATTTTGACATTAGAAACATAGATTATAACACTATGTGAATTAGTCCTCCTCTAATGAACCTATAGCGACAATTCATTAGGTTCAGAATCCTGGGCTTCGTAATTGATAATTTAAAAAGCTAAACCATCTAGATTTAAAAAGCTAAACTATCTAGATGTATAAAACCATATACTTTGTTTTCACTCCAAAGTAAAGCACAACTCCTTTTCAAAGTAGCCAAATCAACTATGCTGTTCTGTCCCTGATGGAAGGGAAATAGAGTCATTCTCACTCCCCTGGCTTTAATGCTTTTTCAGATTACAGCAAAACTTGTGACTTGATGTGCAAATAAAGCATTCCTTCCCAGCTCTACAAGGGACTTATTGTGCATAGTTTTTATAATCTTTAAAGAACTTTCCTTCCATTCAGGCTTCCTATCGGGCAATTAGGATGGTTCACTGTGGCCTGCTCTCCTCCCTTCCTTCCTTACGTTTTAATCCAGGCTTCTATAACAGAGAATTGCTTCAAATACACATATTAGGAACTGGTATGTTGTATATTTATTGTGCTCACTGTGTTTATTATCAGCCCTCCCCAACAACAAACCAAGCCCTTGAAGGATTGCTTTCATTAGTTTTGTGTTGATTATGCCCTGGTATATCTCTAACACCTAGAACATAAAATTAGACATTTAATACATTTTTTATGGAATGAATTGATATTTGGTTGGATGAATGGATTTGTGTTCTAAATTTGCCCCATTCTCTCTTACAAGAATCATGGTCACTGATTGCATGAGTCTTTCATGGTGTTAGAGTGAGTATTTTGTGTTGGTCCTTGGGGCTGCACATGAGCTGTATGTATGGAAAACATCCCAGGCCTTAGGGGATCATCATGCTGGGGTCCTTACTCTTACTCCACAATTCAGAACCAGTACTTTTCTCCTTCTGGGAGTCAGTCTCCTGATGCTTACGTGTCTTTATGCCACTGACAGCTTTTGCTTATACCTGCTTTCTACTCCATATACTTAAATAAGAGAGACAGAGCTTAGAAACTGGCCTTAAATCCAGTTAATACCCACAGAGACATTGGATGCTCTTGCCTGGACCTTGAAATCATTCACCTCCCAGGGAGGCCTTTATTTTTTTCCCTTATAGTAAATAAATACCTAAGTGTCTTTCCTTAATATGATGCTAATATTTCTTAGAATTCTCAATGTGAAGCTTTTTGTCTGTGATACCTGATGGAATTAAATTTATCATTGCATGTACTAGCTCGGGTTAGCTTGTATTGAGTAGATAGGCATTCACTCTGTTACACAAGCTTAGATTCTCCTGGTACGCACAGCTGGCATTAGGCTATTCATCAACTATGATAGCCTTAGCAAAAATAATATCTGTGGGTTAAGAAAAATGTGCTCTAGGTAGAGAGAAAATGAGAAATGCTGTACTGCTTATCTATGGTGAAATATGAAGGATGAAATAGGAAATTAACTTCATCCTCAAATCCAGGTCATTAGAAACGCACTGGCTGTGATAGTAAAAATTACTTCTCTCTGTGGCTAGCACACAGAAACTCTGTTGCTTTGTAACGTACTGTGTAAGTAAATGAAAACACAGCTCTGATAGTGTTGATGAAGCAACATTAAGGCCTGTAATGACGTTATATCTCCCATTCTAGCATTCAATGCCATCCTCACAATCTCCCTGTCCCTTTCTTTACCCAAGCATAGCTTCCACATCACTCTTTTCATACACACTCATTCAGTCTTTTCTGTCATTTTCTTTTGTGTTTGTCCTAGCCTTTTCTCTGGTAGCCTCAACTCTCAATCTACCTACAGCCCAAATTTGGGTAAAATATCAGAGTTCAAAATGCATGTCCTAGAATCAAATCCATTTCTGTCACTTCCTAGTTGGACAAACAGAACAAGTTTTACTTTGATTCTTTTAAAGGATGACATAGGATCTACTCTATGGGACTAGTGGAAAAAAATGAGTAATTTAGATACCATAGGTAGTTCTTGCCCTGACATAAATGAAGTCTATGTTGTAACTTCTTAAATAAACTTTGAAATGTAATGTCTATTGTTTCTCTCTCTGTGTCAGTCCTGAGGCTTAAACTCAGGTCCTGGGCATTGTCCCTGAGCTCTTTTGTTCAAGGCTAGTACTGAACCACTTTGAGCCACTATGCCACTTCTGTATTTTGAGTGGCTAATTGGAGATAAGAGTTTCATGGGGACTTTTCTGCCTAGGCTGGCTTTGAACTGCAATCCTCAGATCTCACCCTCCTGAGTAGGTAGGATTACAAGCATGAGCCACCGGTGCCTTGGCTCTATTGTTTCTCTTGGGATAAGTGATACATAGTAAGATGCCAGGCTTTCCATGCAGAAGTAATACTTTGAATCTTGTCTTTGACACTCACTTGACAAATTTTTTTTCAGACAGGTTCTTAACTGATTTGAACTCATTTACTTATCTCTATGAAATTAGAATATTTCATTTTACACAACAATATTTTTAAAATAACAGAAAAGTATTGCTGTGATACCAATTTTTCATCTCCTTTGAGCACTACTGAAAGCATATTATTCATAAATCTACTTTGACACTTGAAAGGCTTTACCTGAATTGTCAACTTGACGTGTTGTGCTAAATAATTTATTTTCTTTTGGATAGGAATTGAGTCATTTCGTATTTTTATTTTTCATTTATTTTATTACCATTCTATGATTTATTTTCTGATGAGTAAATTTACATCACACTTACTTTAGGACCTACTTGTTTTTACTTATTATTCATAAGTTCATGTCTTAACCACCTTAAGACCAAGCCTCTTAGCCTGCAAAAGGTGAATTCCACTTGACCTTATCAGGGTTTTCTAAGATGGTCTTTATATCTTGTTATTGTATCAAGCTGAGTAGGAAAGGTAGAAATTCCTAATGACTTCTTGATTTCATTAAAATGCAGGCACAGTGGGCTCAGGAAGACTGATGATAGTCCTCTGAAAAAAGAATTGCTCATGTCATGGTGAAGAATAAAATCACAGAATGCAGTTCTTTCCAGTTCTTTTGCAGTCAATATCCAGAGAATCTAGGAAAGACAACCCAGCCTCTCATTCTCCCAACACCAACAAAGGTGTGTGGAATGGAATGCTTATGATCATTTGGAAATGCTATTGCGTCTTTTGTTATTCCATGAGAATATGTGTACTGCTTTCTCTACCTCATGTTTGAATTTTGATAGGTATTGCATTGAATCTGTAGGTGGCTTTGGGCAGTATTGCCATTTATACAATGTTAATTCTTCCAACCCAGGAGCATGGAAGCATAGAACTACCCTATGATCCAGCAATTCTCCTCCCAAAGATTACAAACCAGGATACAGTAAAACCACCAACACAACCATGCTTAATGTAGCACTATTCATCAAAGCCAAGGTATAGAATCAGGTCAGATGCCCCTTAATGGACAAATAGATCAGCAAAATGTATATATTTACACATTGGAAAATGTGTATATATATACAAAACTCACCCATTAGAATGGACGATATTGTACCATTTGTAAATTGTGTTAAATTATTTTTTTTTATTTTAATTTAATTTTATTTGTGAACATACTGTACAGAGGAGTTACAGTTACATGGGCAGGATAATGTGTACATTTCTTACCAAGCATTGCAGCCTCCTCCTTTGTTTACCCTTCACATCCCTTCCCAGCCTCCCCCCTCCCCCCCTAATCCCAATCCTTCTCCTTCCTCCCCCCCCAGCCCCCCCCCCCCCCCCCCCCCGCACCAACGTTGTAAAGTTCGTTTTGGACATGACAACTTGTACTTCTCATTGTTGCAACAGGTCCACCTGAATCCTTAAACGACTGGTTTTTCCCCATCTCCTCCACAAGTTATACTGACATCATATATAGTGAAAGCAAGGGTTATACTGTGGGGGAGGGACATACAAAGCAACAAAGAGATAATCTTATAAATGTGTTAGAAACACATGCATGAAAGAAAAAAAACATTAAAATACACATCTAAGGGTTCATTTTCCTGACATCACATTATCTGACCTTTTCCGCTTGACTCATACATATACTAGATATTACAAATAAGGGAAACCATGGGACCTACGTTTCTTTGGGCCTGGCTTACTTCACTTAATATAATTTTTTCCAAGTTTTTCCATTTCCTAACAAATGGGGCAATGTCATTCTTTCTGATGGAGGCATAGAATTCCATTGTGTATATATACCACATTTTCTTGATCCATTCATCTACTGAGGGGCATCTGGGTTGGTTCCATATCTTAGCTATGGTAAATAATGCTGCAATAAACATAGTTGTGCTGGTAGCTTTAGTGTGGTCTTGTTTGTAAACATTAGGGTAAATGCCCAAAAGTGGGATTGCTGGGTCATAGGGGAGCTCTATGTGGAGTCTTTTGAGGAACCTCCATACTGCTTTCCAAAGTGGTTGAACAAGTTTACATTCCCACCAACAATGAAGTAAGGTTCCTTTCTGTCCACATCCCCTCCAGCATCTGTTGTTGTTAGAGTTCTTGATTTTTGCCGTTCTAACTGGAGTGAGGTGATATCTCAATGTTGTTTTGATTTGCATTTCTTTTATGGCTAGGGATGTTGAACATTTCTGGAACAATAAAAGACCCCGAGTAGCAAAAACGCTCCTGAATGGAAAGAACACTGCTGGAGGAATATCAATACCAAACTTCAAACTCTACTATAAAGCCATAGTAATCAAAACAGCTTGGTATTGGCATAAGAACAGACCTCAGGACCAATGGAATAGAATTGAAAACCCAGAAATGAACCCACAGACCTATTGCCATCTAATCTTCGATAAGGGAGCTAAAACAATAGAATGGAAGAAAGACAACCTCTTCAGTAAATGGTGCTGGCAAAATTGGTTAACTACATGTAGAAAACTTAAGCTAGATCCTTATATATCACCCTGCACCAGAATCAACTCCAAATGGATCAAAGACCTTGAACTCAAAGCAGACACTCTGAAAACATTACAGGATGGAATAGGAGAAACCCTGGGTCTCCTTGGCTCAGGCCGAAATTTTCTGAATAGAGACCCGGAAACACAACAAATCAAAGAAAGGTTGGACAAATGGGATTGCATAAAGTTGCAGAGCTTCTGCAGGGCAAATGACATAGCTAGCAAGATCAATAGAAAGCCCACGGATTGGGAGAAGATCTTTACTAGCCATACAACGGACAAGGGTCTCATATCTAAAATATACTTGGAACTCAAAAAATTAAACCCCCCAACAACAAATCCTCAAAGAAACAACTGCCCAATAAATAAGTGGGCGAAAGACTTAAAGAAATTGTGTTAAATTATTGTAAAATTATGTTGTGAAGCCTCAGAGAGACAAGGGGTGAATATTATCCCTTATATGTGGAAGCTGAATTTAGCTTACAAACTAGAAAGTAAATGTGCTAGGTGGTATGCAAGTGTATAAAATGTATAAAAATGTATCAACTGAAATACAGTAGATTCAAGGGAGATCTCAAGTAGTGCAATTCCTTAGAAGGACAAAATCAAAGTTAAGAAAAATGAAACAACAGAACACACCAAATGGGATAGATGAATGAAGGGAAGAAGAAGGAAGTATAGTCAAGAATTCAACATTTATTATGCAAAATTAAAAAAGAGAGGGAAGTGTTGAGAAGGGATGAGATGGGTGAGAATCTTGAAAGGGGTGATATTAATCAAGATATATTAAATCTATGAGTTGCTTTGTTAAAGGACAACTACTTTATAAAATAACAACAACAACAACAACAACAAATACTGTCATGGGAATGAAGAATTTTTAGCTACTGGACGTTTGCTCCTCCCTCATGACTATTTATGGAGTTCAGTATATGAGCTCTGGGACTGAAATCTCTAGAGGTAAGAACAATACATTACTGAGTAAATTGCTGCAGAAGTTAAAGAAAAGAAATATTTTATGCTTAGAGAATCCAGATAATGACTATGTATTTCCCTTAGCTTAGAAACATGGCATTTTAGAATCAGTACTCCAAAATACTCAGGATATTTCGAATGTAGAAGAGCCCATGTTTCAGCACCTTAAAACTCTGTTCAATATATGACCCTTGCATGCATTACTAAGAAGAGGTATTTGATCTAAAATATCAATGCAATGGTTAGAGTTTTTTTAATGTTCAAGAGGCAGAGAGAGGAATACATATCCATTTGGTTCAATTAATTTCTATATATTATTCCATTATTTCTGAGAAGGAATGTACCATGGGCCAAGTGGCAGCACATGGCTAGTGCTCTGGGCAATAGCATGAGCCCTTGTGGGGAACACTGGCAGGAATGTGTTAGAAACACCAAAGAATTTAGCAACTGTGTTGCAAGCTTTTCCTTTGTGCTTTAATTTTGAAGCAGAGCATCGGCTTTGACAGTTTTCAGTTGAGAGGTATTTTTCTAGATATTCTTTGGGGATTTCAAAGTAGGTTAAAAGGCTTTTTGAAGGATGAGGAAATGAAGCTTTTATATTTGTTATTTCCATTGCAGCTATTATTGAAAACATTAGTTCAATGACAAGAAAAGAGAACAAACACACAAAAGTACAAGATTGCTTTCCAGAGCCTCTAACCAGACTTCTGATGGTATACATCACTGTATCTCTACAAAATAAGACAAAGAAAAAAAATGAAATCAAACTATGATATTTTTATTCAAGTACAAAAATCCAAAATTAGCCAGAGGAGTAAATTAATAATACTATCTTTTATGAAAATATCTAACGTTAATGATTAGCTATACAGGGCTTCATTTAGGAAGTCAGAGCTCAAAATGGTAAACCTTATACCTCTCTAAATGAAGGATTTTTACACAATGCCAAATTCACAAATAAGCTCCTTAAAAAGTTAGTGTAGCCAGGCATTGGTGGCTTACAGCTCTAATCCTAGCAACTCAGAAAGATAGATTGGAGACTTGGCTCAAGAGCAAGGAAGTCATTCATGCATCAGACCTTCAGGTCAAAGGCTGGTACAAACAAGAAAATTATGGAGTACAATGTAAACAATTAACATGACAATAATCTTCAGACAGCTCAGACTAAGCCTTAGCAGTATGAATCCTCTTAATACCCACATGAGAGTTGAGATTTCACAGGCATTTTCTTTTAAAGTGTTAGTTGTTGGCTTAAACATCTACTTAAAACCAAGTGTTAGGTGGCTTAAGCCTATAAGCTTAGCTAGTCAGGAGATTGAGATCTGAAGATCAAGATTTGGTGCCATCTGACAAATCTAAGAGAATTTTATCTCCAGTTAATCAGTGGAAAGCTAGAAGTGATGGTGTAGTTCATGTGACAGAATGGCCGCTAGGAGTTCAAAAGCTAAGCAAGACCATGAGGATCAGGAGACCTAGAGTTGACGCTCCAGTATTGACACACATACTAAAAATAAATAAATAAAAATAAAAAAGTTGCATATAAAGAAAAGCACGTTAATGAATTCAGAACACAGCTATAACACTTACTTTCTCTGACTCTGTTGTAGAAAATTACTTGCAGAATCACATTTGTCACACATTAACAAAGAGAAATATTTCTTTCGTTGTCATATTTTATGTGATAACAAAGCTTTATAGGACAGAATTGTGGAATTTATCTCATTTATTGTCCGGGGAATTTTGATGTGAACATGTTCATTATACTTATGAGTACTAAGTGCATAGTAAATACAAGAAAGAATAAAAACATCAGTCTTTTCTAGCTAGTTGGATCATTGCTGTAATTGTAGCTACTTAGGAGGCCAAAATCTGGAGGACAGTGTCAATGGCATTGTAAGCAGAACCCCCTGTGAGACTCTATGCATAATTATCTAGCAAAATGCCAAAGTAGGGGCATAGCACAAATAATAAATCACCAGCCTAGTAAATATAAGTCCCAGAGTTCAAGTCCTGTCATTCCTATAAAAGAACAAAAAGTAAATCAAAGAATTTGCAGTTTGGGGAGAGGGAAGGGATAGTAGGAGAAAAACAGAGTGGGTAACAATGCTTAACAAGAAATGTACTCATTACTCATGTTACTGTAACTCCTCTGTACAGCATCTTTACAATAAAATAAAAATCAGAAAAGGAAAAAAAATGATTCAAGATGAATGTGCAGAATAATTCCAAACACAGAAAAAAGGATTCTAATAAGTAAGTATAAAGAAAAAAGCAGCTGGACTGGTTGCTCATGCTTGTAATCCTAGCTACTGAGGTGGTAGTTGAAATATAAAGAATGTAGCCAGGCAGGAAAGTCCATGAGACTCTTCAATTAACCAAGAAAAAAGCTGAATTGTAGTGTTGGCTCAAGTGATAGACCATTTCCTTTGAGCAAATAAAACTCAGAAACAGTGCCCAGGCCCTGAGTTCAAGCCCCAGGATTGGCACAAAAAAGGATGAGGATTATAGGAAATACCAAAAACATCCATCATACACACACACAAACACACACACACACACACACACACACACACACACACACACATCCCTAAGACTTACCAAAATTATATTTATTCCATCTTTCTCACATGTAGTCTCCAGTCTCCATGTTCAATTATAATTACCAAATAAAATTCTGTATTTCTTCTGGTAGGTGCATTCCCAGAGTAGCTATGTTGGTTGGGGTCCTTCTTAGCTACCCCATGAGCCTAATCACACCCTGGCTTTGGTCTTCGTCTTCTTTTTCTTTTTACTTTTAATTTTTTTTTAGATTTTTAAATTTTTATTGTAAAGGTGGTGTACAGAAGGGTTACAGTTACATAATTAAGTCAGTAAGTTAATAGGTACAGTTCTTTGCGACCCCCCTCCCCCCAGAAGTTGTAAGTTTCATTTCCAACATAATGTCTTGTTAGTATTGCTGTTGCATTGGTTCACCCTCTGTCCCACCATTTTTGCAGTTCCTCTTCCCTTCCCCAAATCAGATTAACGTATACAAGACAAAGAGTACAGAAATCAAAAAACATCAACAAAAGGGACTAAATCCAAGAACTATAGTATTTTTCTTCTTTGGTTGGTCTTCCTCCCTTCTGCCTAAACTATGTAAAGCAAAAATCTAATGCTGCTGCTCAAAGTGCATCACCACTCCTCATGGTCCACAAGAACACTCCAAAATCTTTGGACAAAAGATGTAGAGGGCCATCTTGAGCCATTTCTGTGTGAGTGACCTGTTTCATGTCTGCTCATTTTTTCTTTTCTTTTCTTTTTTCCCCCCCTCTGTTTCTTTTTTTTATTGTGAAAATACAGTACAGAGGGGTTACAATTACATGGGCAAGGTAATGAGTATATTTCTTATCAAGCATTGTTGCCTCCTCTTTTGTTTCCCTTTCCCATTTTCTCATTCACATCAAGGGCTCAGTATAGAGTACATATTCTCAAAATGATGATGAATAAGTGAATGGGTGAGTAAATAAATAAGGAATGAACAATTAAAAATATAACACATTTAAAAAAAACAAAACAAAGTAAAAAAATTATATAAAACAATAGTATGATTATGAAAAAAACAATCTAGATGTGAAAATTTTGCAAAGAACACACACCAAATTGTATAAAGCTCAACAATCACATATTGTTTGAAGGTGAATCCAGTTGGCCAGATACAGAGAAGTGACATTTTGAGAAATTGAATTGGGGTCTTTATTAAAAGGCCGGTGTCTGCAAGTGGACTATTCTCACAAAGACATACAACCCCATGAATACACTTAACACTGTTAGAAAACTGAGTCATGAGAGCAGGAGAGGTAAGAAAGAGCACAGAAACAATGCCAACAACCCAGATTAATCCCAATGGAGAGCTGAAATGGGATACCATATTGACTAGAGCAGAGCCAGGAGACAGAACACAACACTGGAAGCCTGGTAGCAAGGCATCTGCAATGGTCTGACCCTAAAATCGATCCAGTTGGGGGCAGGTTCTCCTAAGATCAAGGCACAGGACTGACAGATCCAAGTCCTAGGCCCTGCCTCTAGGAATTCAGGCATGCTCATCACTTGGGAGGTGAGGTTTTCCTGGAGCAAAACAACAGGATATATTTATATGTCCTCTCTATGTCTAAATCATTCAATTCAAAGGATGACTTGTCTCACTTCTACGCCCTGGAAGCTAACAGCCTCCATCACCTGGTTTGATGTCAGGATGGCTGTGGAAACAAGATGACTTAGACCTAGTCTTTCTATTACTTAAATATACTCTCATTGTTGGGGATGTTGCTTCTGAGTACAACATTTTAACCTATTATATATATATATATATTTTTTTTTTTTTTGGTTGGTCCTGGGGCTTGAACTCTGGTTGCTCTTGCACTTGAGCTACAGCACCATTCCTGGGTTTCTGGTGGTTAATTGGAGATGAGAGTCTCAAGGACTTTCCTGCCCAGGCTGGCTTTGAACCGTGATCCTTAGATCTCAACCCCCTGAGTAGCTAGGATTATAGGGGTGGGCCATGGTGTCTGGCTTATTTTCACCTTTTCTAAAGTTAATTCTTGAATAATTTATTCTCATATGTGATGTTCTTGTTTTTTTCTATTTTAAGTTGTTCATCATTAGTATATAAACCACATTTTGAATATTTATATTATAAATGTAGCTTTACTGACTGATTTTTTTTCATCTAATAGATTTTTTAGCAGATATCATTTTATACAAATGGATTTGTACAAGCAAAAATACCTTTTTGTTTTTAATATTATTGTTAAGGTGATGTACTGAGGGGTTACAGTTACATAAGTAAGGTAGTGAGTATGTTTCTTGTCCAACTTGTTACCTTCTTCCTCATTTTTCTCATACTTTCCCTTCTTCTTCCTCAGTTGTACAGATCATTTCCAACATATTGTCTTGTTAGTATCACTGTTGTTAGTTACCCCTTTGTCCTTTGTCTGACCATTTTTTGTTCCCTTTTCCTTCCTTAATTCAAATAAATGTATATACAGTACCCAGGGCATCAAAATCAAATACAGTGACAACAGGGGATAAACCATAGGAGGAAAAAAATACAAAAGAAGTAAGACATCACATAGTACATTAAAAAGAATGACAAAAAAGAAAAAAAAATCTCTTGTGTCCATATCTTGGAGTTCATTTCACTTAGCATCATCTTATATGGTCATATGTACACAGCTACTGACCCAGCAATCCTACTTCTAGGCATTTACCCAAATGGGCCACATTAAAGCTACCAGCACAACTATGTTCATTATGGCACTATTTATCATAGCTATGATTTGGAACCAACCCAGATGTCCTTCTGTAGATGAACGGATAAAGAAAATATGTGTATGTGTACACACACATACACAAACACACACATGTACACATTGAATTCTATGCACGGATCAGAAAGAATGACACCACCCCTTTTGTGAGGAAATAAAAAGACTTGGAAAAAATCATATTAAGTGAAGTAATTCAGACACAAAGAAACATAGGTCCCATGGTTTTCCTCATTTGTAATAATTTGTATATGTCTAGGATAATCCTAGCAGATGAGCAGGAAACTTTAAATTCTTCTATTCTAATACGAGACCATTAATTTATTTCATTTTTATTTTCTAAAAAATTTAATTTTCTCTCTGATCTTTTAGTGCTCCTTTTGTATTTACTGAACATTTGTAATGTAGAATTTTGATTTCATTAATAATCATTACTGTATTCTTGAGTTATATTTTTACTGGTTGCTCTAGGTTTCATGGTCTGTATCTTACCAGAAAATTTTTTTTATTTACACCAACTTGATTCAAAAAAATGCAGAAACATTGCTTTTGGATGTCTGCTTTCCTCAGTTAAGTGCTATTGTCACCCATAATAATTTATACCTATTGTAAGCCTGATACATCTTTATATTCTTATCAATCTGCATGATAATATAATCAAATTGGCTAGAGAAGAATGACCTAGCATAGACTTGATAATATATTTCTTAGTTAACGTTTTTGCCTCTCCTCATTCGTTGCTATGGATTCAAATTACTATGTGGTGGCTTTGGTTACTCCACTGATCTTTTCTTTTGTTCTCTTCTTTCATATTATAGTTAAATTCCAACACAAAAAACTACCAAACGATAAAAATTGAAGGCATTTTACTTATTCGTTACACCTTGATAATTATGATTTTGTTTCAAAGTCCTTCTTTAAATGGATATTCCTTTTGTTTAAGGAGGCAAGATCACTTTACAAAAGCCTGGGACACAGAATGGTTACTAATTTCAATTTTATCCATGCTTGGCTCACTTAAAGTTTTAAACTCTATGCTATGTGCACTACTTTTAAAGTAGTAAGTGTTGTAGATAGAAATTATTACAAAGGAATGGTAAAAATATTAATTATAGTATAAAAGAAAGTGTCAAAGGGACTAATTTGAAAACAATATAGAGAAAGTAATGGGCTCAATTATTTGAAAGAATAGAAATCCAGAGGGAGATTGAGATTTCTTTTTATACTCACAGAAGGCCAGAGCAGCACTAATTGAGTGCTTCAAAGCTTAAGTTTCAGCTCAAAAAGTATCTCAACATAAATATTAGATGAAGTAGCAGGTTTTGTTAGTTGAGATATGTAAGCATACACTAATTAAACAGATTAATTAAGACTTAGGGAGTAATTTTACAATCAAACTGGCAGCTAAAACATCTGGCTTTAGAAAACAGTCAAATACATGAGGGCATGTGATCCAGGTAGCTGTCCCTTTGGAGTGGCTTTTCTGTTTGTGGATTTTGCTCAAAATTATTGATCAGAATGCAAACAGTTTTGGCTAGAGGAGAAAGTTTTAGTGCTCTATGGAATATCATGGTAATTAGAGTAAATAATAAAGTATCATGTATTTTTATTATCATTTTTGTTTTATTTTTTAAATTTTCAGGTAAAGATGTTACATAGAGAGGTTACAGTTACATAAGTAAGGTAATTTCAACCATGAAGAAATATTCAACATCACTGGCCATAAAAGAAATGCAAACCAAAACCACACTGAGATTCCACCTCACCCAAGTCAGAATGGCCATTATCAAGAAAACAAATAAAAGATGCTGACAGGGGATGTGGCCAAAAGAGAACACTACTGCACTGTTGATGGGAATGTAATCTGGTTCAACCACTCTGGAAAGCAGTATGGGGATTCCTCAAAAGTCTAAACATAGAACTCCTTTATGAGCCAGCAATCCCACTCCTGGGCATTTATCCAAAGGATCATAAACAAAGCCATACTAAAGCTCCCAGCACAACTATGTTCGCTAAAGCACAATTTACCATAGCTAAGATATGGAACCAAACCAGATGCCCCTCAATAGATGAATGGGTCAAGAAAATGTGGTATATATACACAATAGAATTTTGTGCTTCTTTCATAAGGAAATGTAAAGACTTGGGAAAAAAATCACATTAAGTGAAGTAAGCCAGACATAGGCTCTACTGTTTCCATCACTTGTAATAATTAGTATATGCCTAGGAGAGTTCTGGCAGAGAATCACAATAACTCAATAGCTATGTACACATGTCCATACTGTTGAACCCAGATAGGGACCCCCAAAAACAACCAAGGAGCCGATTTCCATGCAAGCACAGGAGAGTCGTTTATTGCAAGCTTGAGCCTGAACTCCCAACCATCACCACCCAGCAGGTCAGAGTTGAGAGCCCCACCTTATGGGGTGGCAGGGTTTTTATCCCAAGTAAAGCAGAGGGAAGGGAGTTTCCAATTTAGCAGTTACATGATTGGCTAACAATTGGGTAGCTAAAGGTTAGTAAGTATTGTCACATTATTATTGATTATTACAATTGGTTATTCTTTACCAATTTTATCAGATATTTAGCCAGCATTTTATAAGTCTCATTAGATAGGTCAGCAAGCTAACCCACAACAAATATGCTGGCAATGCAACACTTGAGGTCTCAGGGCTCTGGGGACTTTCCACCTTCTCTCTCATTGGCTGTTGCTAGGGAAACTTATCAGGTAGGGGGCAAGTGGGACATCTGTGGTCATTCTGAGGACCTAAGCTCATATGCTGGAAATAGGCCTGGTCTCAAATTGGAGTTTTTAATGCACAAAATGTTGTTTGTCTTGCTCTACACATACAAAATGATACTAATTGAAATGAACTCCAAGACATGGAAACAACAGGTCTTGTTTTCAGTTGTTGACCGTGTTGTCACCAATGAATTGTATCTAGTTATTTATTCTTATTTTATTTCATTTTTCTTTTCCATTGGTTTATCCCTGGCAATCACTGTCTTTGATTCTGGTATCCTGAGTCTTGTATATGCAATTATCTGATTTGGGGAAGGGAAGGGGATAACAAAATGCTGAAACAAGGACAAAGGATGACCCATTGCAACAATGACACTCACAAGACGCGATGTTGGAAATGAACTTTACAACTTCGGGGGTTGGGGGAGCAGTGGGAGAGGGAAAGGATAGTGGGAGAAAAACAAAGGAGTGAATATCATTTCTTTACAAGTAACTAAAACTGCAGTTTCCTTACCACTGAGAAATGATGCGTGTGGCATATCCTAATTTGCCTCATTCAATTATTCTACCATATATGCTTTATCAGAACATCACGCCATGCCCTGTAAATAGAAATCTACACAATGATACACAGTGAGAAAATTTAACTTAGTTGATTTAGTTGAAATTTGATTTACCTGATTAATATTCTTGTCTAGTTTAGTAAGCACTTTTCTAAATGCAGGCCTCGCGAGATGGAGAATTTCTCTACAAGGCATGCTGTATGTAAAGTTCAAGAAGTCTTCTATTTTCCTAACATTTTAGAGCTAAGTGACTGCACTCTTTAGATAGAAAAGCACAGTTGAGTAGGCTTAAACACATGTAAGCTCTAAGACAACGAAATGCCCTGGACTTTACTCCTCTGTTTAGATTTTACTACACAATCTCATATTTATCCTCATGAAGAAGGTATGTCATGAGAAAAATGAAACAAAGGGGACAAAAATTATGAATTTTTATTATTGTCAGACAAAGCAAGGAATAAGAATGAACTGAAAAATGATAAATGGGATAGAATATCCAATAAAGCACAGCATTCTGAGATTACAAACAAAATTTGTTTGTAATCTGAGATTACAAACAAAAGAACTGGCTTTTCTCCTGATTC
Organism: Dipodomys spectabilis; assembly: GCF_019054845.1. Lineage (NCBI taxonomy): Eukaryota > Metazoa > Chordata > Mammalia > Rodentia > Heteromyidae > Dipodomys > Dipodomys spectabilis. The sequence continues at coordinate 11,320,016 of NW_024870701.1, read as the reverse complement.
CTTGATTTTTTTATTTTATTAAAATAAAAGAACAAAGCACTTATAATGAGTGAATTTTGATATTGAGTTGTAATACTTAATTGAAGTCTCCTTTCCAAAACTGACTAAATAGAGTAGCATTGTATAAAGAAATCCTAGCTACAGAAGCAAGATCCTTGTTTCTGAATGATGTACTAGGTGGAGGGACAACCAGCCCCAGATGTGGTACCTGAAGGAATTGATTCCATGTGGAAATTATTTTATGTTTCCATTTGCTTCAATGTAAAATTACCAAGGAAAGATAATTTGATTTGGAGACATTCATTCGTTTGGGCATAAATAAAACTTCATCCAAAGGAATATACACATTCAAGAATAGGCACATTTAAAAAATATTTGATGATACATGGGAAGAATTTCAAGAATTTACATGTTACCCTTTTATTAATATATGTTTGTGCTATTTAATATGACTAAAAAAACTTTGAAGAGAAATTGAATAGGAGTGTGGCAAACAGAATAATGGCTTTCTGAAGATTATTATGGACTAGACTTTCCTATACATAATGTTACCTTGCATGGTAAAAGGGACTTTGTTTACAAATATAATCTAGTTAAAACATTCTGAGATTAGGTGATTTTATTAGATTTTTGGTGTGAGTGCTATCTATCCTTGGTTGAGAAAGGTAAGAGTTTGAGAAGGTAGTTTGTAGGTAACAATGGAAGTACAGGAAGAGTAAATGGTTCTGTAGACGAAATCAGAGGCCAAGAAGGAAGCACAAGCCTGTAGAACCCTGGGCTAGAGAAACCCCAAGAGGAAATCCTGATACAGCTCTACGGCTTGTGTAGGACCAGTTTGGCCACACCTGTACTTTCTTTCACCTTTTCATAGAGTTAAATGTGTCTTCTTACAATTCGTACTGAAGAACAATAGCAATTTAGAGTCTCTTTAAAGGATGACCACATGAAATAATAAAGGAAAAGTAACTGCATGTTGAGAAAGCATGGGAATAGAGCAAGGGGGCAAATTTGTTATTTGTGAAATAAGTTCAGTCATTAGAAGAATACCTGTAATTTCTTATTGCTAGCCAAACAAGGAAATCAAGTATTTATGGGATCTTGTGGGTGAAAGGATGTTTCAGGAAAATGTCTAATTTTTAGTGCAGAGAATGTGAGTGGAATATAGATAGTATAGTATATCTAAGGAAGGAGCCATTGCCAAAAAGTTGCCTTAGTCTCACACACACACACACATACATACACACACACACACACACACACACACACACACACACACACACACACACACCAATATGAGTATTGTTGAAACACTTAGGTGATCATTAAGTTGATTTCCCCCCCAATAATACTAGCATATAAGGTAAAATAATGGTGCATATTTCAATGAATAGCTTAAGATAGATGAAATAAGCCCAAAGCAATATTTAAATTAAAAAATAATTCCTCATGGCTCCTTATATGAGTATTGAACTCTCCAAAAATAATTGGTCCTTTTAAGAGGTAGTTTTGTGAAGATCTATAGTCTTTTGCTTATGTAATTTCAAATCTACTTAACCATCTTTGTTGCTTTGTGTGTTGAAACAAACAAAAAACAATACAAAAATCAATATATTTTGTCCACGTTAAGCCAAATCTTGGAAGTTCTTCATTCAAAATGACATACTGTATAATTTCTTATTTGAAATGGTTCCACAAACATAAGTGTGAAAGCAGTCATAAGTAGTAATTCCTGAGGGAGTTCAGTGTAAGAATTATTAGTGAACCTTAAACTGGGTACTGTGTAAAGCTCAGTATGTATTCTATTTCTGTGGTAGATTCAAGGTAATCACATGGTCACATGCTTACACAAAATCAAACTTGGCATTCAATGATGGTTAAGAGGCCAACGGCTTGTTACAATTTGGTCAGGGATTTGGAATGCCTACCTCCAAAACCTAAGGATGAAAGGGCTCGCCTCTCCTTCCTCTTCTTCCCTTCTCCTTCTCTTCCTCTTTTACCTCTTCCTCCATTTAACTTTTTGTTTCATGAACATACAATGAGTATATGCAGATCATTGATAAATTACAATTACTTTGTTTTGTTTCAGTTATGTGTTATGTTCATCCTTTTGACTCAACCTGTAAAAGTATAATCTTAGTTGAGATTTGAAATTTTAATGATGCAGAGTTTGATAAGAAATAGAAAGGTCATTTGGGAAGACTTTTCCCTTCTAAAACATTAGAAAGGAAACTTTGAGTTGACTCAGGTTTTGATTAAATACACCTCACACTCAACATCTCTTATTTGATGAAATTCTCCCTTCAATTCTTTTGGTTCCCCTAGACTGCCAAGGAGTTATGGTTTTGTTTTCTCAGACATGAGTTAGGAAGTAATTGATTCCTTTGGGAACCAATGAAATTCTCTTGAGAAATCCTATAATATTTTCTTAGAAAGTGAAGCTGAAGCAAACTTTTTCACTGATGATAAGTTTTGTCTGACTCAATTTTTAAAGGTAAAGCTTTTCTTCTGAATTTATTTATGTTATTTTAAAATATTTACATAAGAAAATACGTCTATGTAGTTATAAAATACTTAGTATATAATTGTTGCCACGGACAATTTGCTAAAGAATTTGTAGATTCACTTGTTATGTAGAAACATCATTAGGAAGAAATCAACAGTAAATATATCAAGATAGCCTTGACACCTAAAAAACAGTAGTCTCACCTGAAAGTTAGAAGAAAATCTTTCTGAGGACTACCATAATCTGGAAATAATCAATTCAAAGTCAGAAAAACCTTAATAGCTACAAGGTGACAAATTATATCCTAAAGAAATAACTCTCCTTAAAATGTCAGTTTAACCAACTGTAGTCTTTATTTTCAGATGAGAGACTTGAAAATCACTTTTTTATGGTCACACCCTTCTCATTGATTTTAAAATATTTTAACCTACAATGAGCCTTTGCAAAGCTAATCTCTACTTACCATGTTTAATGTATTATAAACACTTATTTGTATGTATCATCTATCTCTTTGTAATCTATGTTAGAGCAGAGTACTGTACATAGGCTGATTTCATCAATATCCCAAAATATCTGTTAATTGGAGGAAGCTGACTAAGGAAACAAACTTTTGTTTTTTGGTAGTGGAGCTTGAACTCTTGGCTTGGGTTCAGTTCTTTAGCTTTTCAGCTCAAGGCTAGTGCTCTACCACTGACTCCACAATGCTACTCCCAGTTTTCTGGTAGTTAATTGGATATAAGAGTCCCATGGCCTTTCTTGACCAGGGTGGATTTGAACTGAGATCCCCAGATCTCAGCCTCCTGAGTAGCTAGGATTACAAGCGTGAGCCACTGGTGCCCGGCTTGACTAAAATTTTTACTGAATATTTCTCTGATATCAAAATCATAAGACCCAACAGATATAACAATCATGCTTTCTTTTTATTTGTATCCTTTGTTATATCATTGCATTACTTCTTTTTACAAAATCAAAGTTCATAATTGCATCAGGAGGGCAATCTTCCAACCCTTACAAAATCCAATAAAATAACACAAAGAAACCATGCCACAATAAAAGGAGAATGTACTATTGAAGAATTCATGAAAAGAAAAGTGATGCTGGGTTAACACTCTTGGAAGAAGCCAAATAAAAGAGAGGACTTTCCTTAAGCAGAGAAAGTTGAAGGAACTAACAAGGATATTTGAAGCACCTTAGGTTATATACCCTCACTTGCTCCTTGTTCTGTTCTTAGCTTACTATACAGATTATTTGGAGAAAGACTAATGCAGTAGAGTGAGTGGGAGATTTGGACTAAGTGACAGACAAGTGCTCAACGTGACGGCCAATCATGTTGAGGAACAGCCCAGTAACATCTAATACACAAGCACACGGATCCGCTAGCTGTTGAAGTCATTCTCAAAGACAGACATAAATGTCCAGTAAATACTTGAGTTGTAGTTAATCATTATGAAAGTGAGACACCAATATGTTCAAAAAGAAAATCTCAAAAGCTGTTGAGAAAGCCAACAGGATAAATACAAAGGTAAAACTGAGAGAAATGTGAAAAAAATACTGCACTCAGAAGATTTTGAAAATTTAAATATTTGACTAGCAAAGTTAAACACGTTTAAAATGTGATAAGTGGAATTTCATCTTCCTCCTGCTCCACCTTCAAAATGGTCTCTGTCTCTATAACCTCAGGAATTCTGATGATGCCAAAGGCCATATTTTGCGAATATAATTATTATTATTTTTAGACATATGAGCCTTTTAAAGGAGAGCTCTCTTTCCAGACAGTGGAAGAAGAATAATCTAAGTCATTGGGAGCAAAAAATAACTCTGTGCCTGACAGGTCATCTGTATATTTAGGGGGTACATAGAAAAACTAAAATATTTGGAGACTGAGACAATCCCTAGCTATCAGCCAAAAAAGCAATAAGAATACTATGCCTAGAACCACAAAGAGTCCATTATAAAGTTTTGGATAGTTTTTTTTAAATGGGCATACCATCTGCCATAGTTTATAAATTGTATTGTCTATAAGTTGCACAAAGGAGTTGTCATTTAACAAGGCAACTTATTAATACAATGCTTCTTGATCAATGTCATATATTTCAATTTTTCTACCTATCCTTTCCAACCTAACCCTTCCCTCACTTTAAAAACAATATTGTAGGATATATATTGAATGTTGGACTGTTTTCTACTCCTCTTCTCTTCATTTGTCTACCCTTTTTCCCTTACCCTATGCACATTACATTGTGTTTAACTTGTTGGACCTTGACTTCCTAAGAAAATACACTATTTGAGTTCTCCCTTTAATTTAATATATTTCATTTAATGCATATGTATACACTTACATACAATCCTTCATATTTGCTTATATATTTATAAACTAACAACCTTTTTTTCCAGGTTCAGGTCTTTCCATTTGTTTACAAATGATGCAATATCATTTTTTGATAGATGAGTAAATTTTATTTTGTGTATGTATATATATATATACATGTATACACATACATGTATATAATATGTATATATGCATATATACATAAGTAGAGTGGAAATATGTGTGTATGTAATGTGAATATTTATATAATACTTTCTCTTAATCCATTTGTCCGTTGAGGTTCAGCTGGGTTGATTCCATACCTTGGCTATGATGCATGCTGCTGTAATGAACATGATTGTGTTAACCAGATTCTTCTTCAAAGCCATAGATAATACTAAGACAATATTAATACTTCTCAATGTATCAACTCAGATTTACATCTGACTGATATCTTTTTAGTCTTGTGAGACTTTAAGAAGAGAAATCAATCAATTCAGCCCAGACTTCTGACTTACATAATTGTAAGAATGAAGAATACTATTTCAAGTTGAAATAGTCCGAAAAGGTAATTCCCTTATACATGTGTCAGTTGTGGGATGGGGGAGCATTTGATTAGCTTCTTAAGACTTCCTCTTTTGATGCCCTATGAGATTTGCAGAAACAGGTTCTTCATTTCCCCTAAAAGCGATTAAACATATTATTACTTGGTGATTCATTGTAGCAATTGATTTCAAGGGAATATTTTTCAGCAAACCCTTTTAAAATAAATTAGCAAATAATTTATTAGAAAGTAAAAAAATCTAAGGTCATAGAATACTTCTTCCTGTTATCTACTTGGATAAGTCACTTAAAACTATGTTATTTGTATAATTTATTCCTTTCAAATTGTCTTGTTTGATATACTCAAATTGTTTAGTTATTCTTAACCTGCTAAAATTTTCTTTACATATTTTCCCACCTTCTGAAAATTATAACACAATAATTATGAGTTTAAATGAGCTCACATGAAAGTATGGGAAGAACAAAGAATATAAGCCTTTTGTTGAGAATGAATACACATAATATTTTTGAGCTCAGATAAAAAATAACCATAGAACTATTTTCTTGGTTATTTCTTTCCTTGTAGTATTCATTCCTATTTTTTCTTGTCAACTAATGTCATAATAGCTTCTCATCATCTTATTTCCAATTTTACTCATTTGACTTATAATTGTTTCTTTTTTCTTTTTTGTTGGTCGTTGGGTTTGAACTCTGGCCCTGGGCATTGCCCCTCAGCTCTTCAGCTCAAGGCTAGTGCTCTACCACTTGAGCTACAGTGCCACTTCTGGTTTTCTGGTGTTTTGTTGAAGATAAGAGTTTCATGGACTTTCTTGCCAGGGCTGGCTTTGAACCGTGATCATCAGATCTCAACCTCCTGAGTAGCTAGAATTATAGGCATGAACACCCGGTGTCAGGCTTATTATTGTTTCTTTTCTTTTTTTTTTTTTTTAGCAGAAACAAACGTTCATATTTATTTAATAAGTCGTGTTATTTTTTTTTTAAATTTTATTTTATTTTATTTGAGAACATACTGTACAGAGGGGTTACAATTACATGGTCAGGATAATGCATACATTTCTTACCAAGCATTGCAGCCTCCTCCTTTGTTTACCCTTCACCTCCCTACCCAGCCTCCCCCCTCGCCCCCACCCAATCATACCCCCCCCCTCCGACATTGTAAAGCTGGTTTTGACATGACATTTTGTACTTCTCATTGTTGCAACAGGTCCACCTGAATCCTTAAACGACTTGTTTGTCCCCATCTCCTCCACATGTTATACTGACATCAAATATAGTGAAAGCGGGGGTTACACTGTGGGGGAGGGACATACAAAGCAACCAAGAAATAATCTTATAAATGCGTTAGAAACACATGCATGAAAGAAACAAAAACATTAAAATACATACTTGAGGGTTCGTTTTCCTAACATCACATTCTCTGACTTTTTCCGCTTGACTCATACCTATACTAGATATTGCAAATAAGGGAAACTATGGGACCTATGTTTCTTTGGGCCTGGCTTACTTCACTTAATATAATTTTTTCCAAGCCTTTCCATTTCCTAACAAATGGGGCAATGTCATTCTTTCTGATGGAGGCATAGAATTCCATTGTGTATATATACCACATTTTCTTGATCCATTCATCTATTGAGAGGCATCTGGGTTGGTTCCATATCTTAGCTATGGTAAATAATGCTGCAATAAACATAGTTGTGCTGGTAGCTTAGTGTGGTCTTTTTTGTAAACATTAGGGTAAATGCCCAAAATTGGGATTGCTGGGTCATAGGGGAGTTCTATGTGAAGTCTTTTGAGGAACCTCCATACTGCTTTCCAAAGTGGTTGAACAAGTTTACATTCCCACCAACAATGAAGCAAGGTTCCTTTCTGTCCACATCCCCTCCAGCATCTGTTGTTGGTAGAGTTCTTGATTTTTGCTGTTCTAACTGGAGTGAGGTGATATCTCAATGCTGTTTTGATTTGCATTTCTTTTATGGCTAGGGATGTTGAACATTTCTTCATGTGTCTATTGGCCATCCTTCTTTCTTCTTCAGAGAAGCTTCTCTTTAAGTCTTTCGCCCACTTACTTATTGGGCAGTTGTTTCTTTGAGGATTTGTTGTTGGGTGGTTTAATTTTTTGAGTTCCAAGTATATTTTAGATATGAGACCCTTGTCCGTTGTATGGCTAGTAAAGATCTTCTCCCAGTCCGTGGGCTTTCTATTGATCTTGCTAGCTATGTCATTTGCCCTGCAGAAGCTCTGCAACCTTATACAATCCCATTTGTCCAACCTTTCTTTGATTTGTTGTGTTTCCAGGACTCTATTCAGAAAATTTCGGCCTGAGCCAAGGAGACCCAGGGTTTCTCCTATTCCATCCTGTAATGTTTTCAGAGTGTCTGCTTTGAGTTCAAGGTCTTTGATCCATTTGGAGTTGATTCTGGTGCAGGGTGATATAGAAGGATCTAGCTTTAGTTTTCTACATGTAGTTAACCAGTTTTGCCAGCACCATTTACTGAAGAGGCTGTCTGTCTTCCATTCTATTGTTTTAGCTCCCTTATCGAAGATTAGATGGCTATAGGTCTGTAGGTTCATTTCTGGGTTTTCAATTCTATTCCATTGGTCCTTAAGGGAATTTAACTTTCTTTCTTTATTTTAACTTTATTTCTTCTAATGAGTAATCAACTCTAATATGTTTAAATAATTTTCTCCTTTCCTACATTGTTCAAAAAACACTGACTCTAGAGCCTTGTGATTAAAAAAACAATCCTAATTATATTCAATTCCACTTTTTTTATTCCTAGTAAGCAGGTATAATATATTTTTGTGTCTTTCATTAAATTAGTTCTCATATGTGTCTCTTACAAATGCTAACTTTCTGCCCCATCCCTTCACTCTTGGAAATCTGAGACTTAACAAAAGCTGGGCAGCCCTCTGTTACGTCGCTTACCAATTTACTCTGCTAATTTCCCCTAGTGCAGTATTCATGACCCTCTGTCATAGTGTCGAGTGCTTGCTCAGAAAGCTATTCAGGCTACCTGCTGACAAAATAATTGTACACAAGTTTTTATGTCTGTAGTTCAAATAGTTACAAGTGTATTAAAACGTTTAACCTATTAACTAACATGAAGCTACACTCACTAAATTCATATACATTAATTATATAGTGACTTGGATTATAGTATAATGTATATGATTGATGCTTTCTATTGTTCAGCAAGCTTTTGTTCTTCTAAAATCCATTTCAAATTCCAGCTGACCTAGTAAGGGCATACCAAAGTATTTTAGAAAAACAATGATTTTTTTATTCTAATAACCAATTTTGTGTTTTTAAAAATTATTTTAATAATGTTGACTGCAAGAGTGACCTGCTCAGCCTTATTGATCTGGATCTTGACATCATATATCGAATCATGACAAAACATTAGTAGCTATAACTGGACATGTTTTCATGTTCATATTTCCATGTATACTTATGTATATTTACATATATGTATTGAACTTGAATCCATTAATACCTTTCAAAGGTTACATGTAGAATCTTCTTTATATTTTCTTCACTTCAAAATATGGCTAGAGATGTATCTTAAATTAAATCTGAGAGTTGACAAGCCTATGTTTCTTCCAGAAGCTGCATTTGTACTGCCTCCTATCTAGGGTTCCACACTTTCATCTTTTTTTTTTACTTCAGTCATGCCATGTAATTTCTAGTGCCTGCTATCTTGGTTGGTATATTTTTCATCATTTAGACTTCAGTACTGTCACATAGCAAGTTTCTTTTCTCCCAGTTTTGCTACTCACCAATCTTTATTTTACATCGATGCAGAAGAATTTTTCCAAAGGGCAAATCTTGCTATTCTACTCCCCATTAAATAGCTTTCATTTGACTAGAGGAGAAAATCAAATCCCCTTTAAGGATGCAGATGGTATTTTGAGAATTGAGGGGTTTTTTTCAGGATTTTTTCTCTCATCTTGCTCCATACTGCATGTATCCCCAGACTATTTTAAAACTCTTGGAAATCATCACACTTTTCTTCTTCTTCACCTCCTTCAGTGTAATGCACAAGTACCACACTTTCTTTCCCATGTTCCTTGCATTCTGAGCCGTGTGTCTGGCAAGAATTTATTAATATTTTAACTGTCTCTCCAGAAGCCAAAGAGATACATGGTATATGCCCACATAGATTGGGCATACACTGTAGTTACAATATTTTATAATTCAATTTCTATTTCCCACTGATTATTGAGGACAATGTATCTCATACTTTCAGAAATCTATATCCTATAAAATCCATCTCATAGGGAAGCAACAACATAAAAGAATGAAACTCAAAACTGCCAGTAAATAAATTCATTCATTCATATTAGAACGTTGAAACTTGGTGATCACAACCGTAGTTCCAGTGGAATGCATGTGGATGTCTTGAGGGCCAGTGTTTATCAAGAATAAAAAGAATTAAAGAAGCACACACTTCTGTTATGGGTAAAACCAACACTTACATCTAACATCCATGTACCATTCAAAATATACTCATGACAAACTTAGATACTCAATTTCCAGTGACTCACTAAGATCTTTAAACTGCATGTAACTTCTTGGAGTTAAAATTCTGTGGAGTCTACCAGTTAAAACACTCTATGTAGAATATTGCTTGATCTTATTACAAGAGGACCTTATACAAAGGCTCTACTCACATATTGAGATATAAATGCAGGCTAATAAAGTATTCAATGCAATTTTATGAATGATCTGTCCTTTTGCATTTGATACTTATATCTCTAGACAAGTCTAGATCAATTTAAAGTATTTTAAAACATTTGAGAGAACAGGGATAGTTTTCAGTTTATTTTAAAATCTGAACATATTACCTCGTATAAATAAAAAGCATATCACTTTGTTCAAAAGTCATGACACACATTGTACATTCAGTTTTCCCTTTTAGGAAATGTTTTATTCCAACATTATATTAAGACATTTATTTTCTGATATTTTGCTTCAACGCTAACATTTGCATGCATGTCTTTTTATTAGATAATTGGTTTTTATGGGCTAAAATAGTTGCTGTCTGACCATGTCTGACCTACTTTAACATCACCTCACAAAACTGAGTATAAACGGTATGATGAATAGGAGAGAGAGAAATGATAAAGCAGAGGTCCTAATATAGTTTCAGTTTGGCCGGCAATAGATCTGTAACTTTTGCTTACTATCATTTCTTCTGCAAGGTAAACTTGCTTTTATGTGAATAAAGTTCTGGGACTTTAGGTGACCTAATCTTTATGAGACTAAATCATCTCATAGTCTCCTGTTCTGGTATTTCTAATGTTTGCTATCCAAGGAGACATTTAATTGTTAATATAAAATTCTTACTTATATTTGTTATGACCCTATTTGTTTAGATAAGAATGTAAATCTTCACTTTCATTAGTCTATGCTAATTTAAAAAATAATGAGCATCATTATGATATTTTTATACATGCATGCAATGCACTTTGATTACATTCACTCATTCTTTGTTCTTTCTAAACACCCTTTCCTTTACCAATTATTCCTCATCCTGCCAAATACTCTGGTTTTTGTTTTATTTTTAAAACCTTTATTTTATGAGAGAATACATGTTATTTGTCTGAGTCTGGCTTATTTTCTTAACATCATGATCTGGAAGTCTACCTGTTTTCCACCAAAATATATAATTTTGTTTTTAAGACTGAACGATAATTCATTGTATACTGATCCACATTTTATTGATTTGTTGATAAGCAACTAGCATCATAATAAATGTAGACGTGCAAAGTCAGTATGCATACTGACTTTGTTTGGTGCTCACCTTATGTGTCACCTCATGGATATGAATATATAGAAGTCCCTGAATAGTATTGCTGGCAGAATTACTATAAACAGAGAGAACATTATATTGTCTCCCAGAAATATATCTCTCCTTCTTCTCTCCAATTGGTTAAAGAAACTTGTTCCGTATATGTGATGGAAGATGTTAAGAAGAACACTAAATGAGTGTGATGGCGATATATTGTAGTCATAACTGCTTTGTTAAATGCCAACTCCTTTGTACAACTACTTACAAATAATAATAATAAATTATTTAAAAAGTATACACAAATGAGACTGTTGGAGATGGACTTTGTATTGATTATTTCTTTCCATTTTATTGTATTTAAAGAAATGTTGGCTAGTGTTTTACATTGAAATGGAAGCGATATCATTCTATATTAAAATTAGAGTTTAAAGTATTTTGTTCAAAGACACATTTTTCCTTTAAGGAACAGAAGAGAAGTAGACATTGAGAAGAAAAAGGAATGATCTTTACTGTATATGTTTCTTTGTTCCTCCAGGTCCTCTCTCACCCTTTCCATCTCTGTTCTATTCCCAGGGAGGTTGAGCTTTTTCTAGCTATCCATTCCTCTTTTGCATAAGAGCTGGTTGGACCAATGGAAATACCAGGAAGCTGAGGTTTAGGTATGTATTTCTCTGATTCCTGGGGTCTTCTTACAGCCAGTTATATTCTCATCTTCTACCTGAGACCACCCTCTACAACTACAGTTATTTTTCCATTGTTCTAGAAATTCAAAACATTGACACTTCTGATCTCAGAGCATTAATAGCTCATAGCAGCGCTTGCTCACCCTGAAGTGCTTCACAGAATCTTACCGTTTTTTACTTATTTGCTCACATGTTGTAAGTTGCATTTTATCCTCAGGTATATTTTGAACACATCCTGTTTGAATGTACAGTATGTTTCCTGTGGAGAATCTTAATGACACAAACACAAAGTAGGCCAAACTTTAAACGGTAGTTATTATTTCTCTGCTTTTAGATTTAAAATATTAAAGTGTAAAATAAAATGGATATTCTTAGGTTAGAAGAAACCACTAGTATTGTATTCCCTGTGGCATTTCAGCCCTAGTTTTGATGAGAGGCTAATATGAAAATGAAAGTGCAACTTCCTTACTTTTTGTCTTTGTACATGCTTTAAAAAAATGACCTTTGGAAAGAGCATACTGGAATGCAAATCCAAACTGCCTTTAAGCATTTTTACAAGCTTACTGCACTCAAATAGCAAATACTTTTCTTTCTGTTTTTCTTCCCTTTCTTTTTTGTTTATTGTGAAAATACCGTATAGAGGGGTTACAATTACATGGGCAAGATAATGAGTACATTTCTTATCAAGCGTCCTGGCCTCCTCCTTTGTTTCCCCTTCCCATCCCTTTGCGCCCCCCTCCCCCACCGCTCCTCCTCCCCCACTCCCTCCGCCCTCCAAAGTTGTAAAGTTCGGTGGTACTGGGCTTTGAACTCACCATTTCCTTGGCTAATGTACTACCACTTGAACCATAACTCCAGCCTGCTTTTTTTCTAATTAACGGGAGGTAAAATATAAAGAAGACTATATTGTTTAGGCTGGTCTCAAAACTCAGTCCTTCAGAGCTCAGCTTCCTGAATAGCTGGAATTACAGACTGCAGCTACTAGCCCCTAGTTAAGTCACTTTTTTTTTTTTCAGAATTACCTGTAATTGCTGTTCTCTTCCACAGTATTTATTATTATTATTATTATTTTATTGTGAAAATACTGTACAGAGGGGTTACACTTACATGGGCAAGATAATGAGTACATTTCTTATCAAGCATTGTAGCCTCCTCCTTTGTTTCCCCTTCCCATCCCTTCCCATCCTCCCCTCCTCCCCAAATACATGTAAATGTGTGAACCGTACTTCTCAGTTATTCTCTATAAAATGGACTAAACAATCAAGAAGCACTATCAGTTAAAAAAATTCACAGTGATACTTAATTAGCAAATAATGTACTATTACGCATCATGGTAATTGGTACCAAAGGTTTAATCATTATAATGTGGTAACTATACAGGTTTATATTTTGTAAAATTACCTCTGATTTTTTTTTTTATTATTTGTTTTTTAAGTTCTTACATTACCACTAAAATTAATCATGAACTTTAGCTTGGATGCTATATTTACATAAAACATGATACAAAATTGTTTCAAGTACTAAAAATCTTCATATAAATAGCAAAATAACTTAAAATTTATGCATATAACTTCTGCATGCTTTGTATGTATATGTTTATGCTATAATTTATTAATTAATAAGCACATATGGAATATTTTCTAAATATGGCATTCAAGGATTAATTATATTCATAAAGGAAAAAACATAACCACTAACCCAATCTCTTTTGAATCTTTTGACACTTAGATTTAGTTAAGCAGCATTCAAAGATGCATTGGTATCTGCAAGTAGCAGTTAATATGTGATTTACTTCCATGAAATAGATTAAGTTAGATGCATCTGCAAAGGTATTTGTGGAAAGAGATTAAGATAAGGGAAAGAATGAAGCTCAGTTTATTAAACTGGGAAAGCTGATCAACATAACTGTTTTGTTGAAAATGAAATGCTATTATAAAATCTTAAAAGCAATTCATATGTCATGTGAAATTGTAATCCTCATTTCCCTAATCTACCCTGATGTCATTTTCTTTTGCTACTTCTCAGCCTTCAGTGCATATCTTGAGACTTGAGATCATCTAAACTGTTCCCATCACAGACTGCCCACTTTCCAGGAGTTTTTATCCTCTTTTTCAAAGTTTGCTTCCTGCTCTTAGTTCATGTCTGGATTATTTGTAATCTATATTTATTTTTATGTTAAGATTGGCACATTGAGCAATTATGATTATGGATTTTTATTTAAATTTCACATAAAGTATATTCCTCCCATGCAATGCCTCTGGGTGTTCTGTATCTCATCTGACATGCCACTTATTGCATGTGAGATTACTCTTCTGCAATATAGTTCCTTCTTATCAGTTTTCTTTTTCATCCTCTCCTACTACAACAAACAGACATTTTTCTTTGAAAATAATTTTAAGTGAAGTTCTTGCTCAAACTGAAGAGAAATGCAAGTAATAGGAGAAAATTTAAAATATAATTCTTGCTAGGCACTGGTTGATCATGCCTGAAATCCTAGCTATTCAGGAGGCTGAAATCTGAAGATCAGATTTCAAAGACAAACCAGGCAGGAAAGTCCATGAGACTCTTATTTACAAATGAACTGCCAAAACTTGGAAGTGGAACTGTGTTTCAAATGGTAGAGTGTTAGTCTTGAGCACAAAGCTCAGGAACAGAGCACAGGACCTGCATTCAAATCCCAGAACCAATAAAATGTATGTACATATATACATATATATATGTGTGTGTATATATATATATACATATATCTTTACATATATATAATATGTTTGATTTTAATGTTCATTGTCCACAAAATATTCATTGCTTTTTAAACTGATATTGTTTAGTTTTGATTGCAAATGAAAAACCAGGAATTGTTGAGTGTAACTAAGAAATTTAGATATATCTTTCTCAGTTTCTCCATATATGGCATGATCACTTATATAAATACATAGGGAGATCTGTCTTTATATTGAAGTATAGCATTCCATTAAGATTTGGGAGCTCCAGTATACATATTTTGAAAAATTAAATGTTTTTACAGTAACAAAGGGAATCAGATAAATAAGAAACCATTTGTTGATATCATATATCAATTGTCATTGCTTCATTATTTTACAGTATTTCTACTTGTACTTAAAGTGTATAGACTGTGGCAATAAGCTTAGAATTTATAACAGAGAGACTGGTTTGCATTTTAGTTATTTTTATATACTCTCGAAGCTTTTAACTTTTCTGAGCCCTTCCTGATATTTTCTTGGATATGTATTGAAATCACTGAGAACATTTATCACCATTCTATATAAAAAAAAAAAATCAAACAAGTGTATACTGAATTTTCTCTAGAGAACTTGCCCTCATTTCTCATATCATGTGTTTATTTGTTTAGTAGGTTATTTACCTTTTACTGTCTTCATACATTAAAAAGTAGCCATCAACCAGGATGACAATGACTCACTCTTATAATTCTAGCTACTCAGCAGGCTGAGATCTGAGGATCACAGTTCAAAGACAGCCCTGGCAGGAGAGTTCATGAGACTCATATCTCCAATTCATCACAGAAGAAGCAGAAAGTGGCGCTGTGACGCAAGTGGTAGAGTTCTAGCCCTGAGCAAAAGGAGTCTAGGGACAGAGCCCAATCCCAGAGTTTAAACCTCAGAAGATATGTCTTGTCTGGTTCTTTAATAGCTTAGCCCTTAATGCCCTAGCATGAGAGAAAATACATATATATATATATACATATATATATATATATATATATATATATGTCAACTCAAAAGGGAGCTTTTACCTATTTCCACACCTTTACCAGGCATAAATCAAATTTCCAAAATTTTACAAGGATATTACATGCAAAGAATTCAGAATAGTGCCTGGTTCGTGGTACGAAGTAAATGAATGATTAATTTTATTACTATTATCACAGTACCAACCTCCTGACATGTAGCAGTAAATCAATGGATTTTAATGTGCTTTCTTTCCATCTCAATTTCTTTGATTTATGCCTCAAGATTAACGCCTAGATTTTCTAACACTGAACAGAATAATGGAAAGGTGACAAAAGCAAAGACCAGTGAAAAAAGATAATTACCAAAGGCATTAATATTAATGTACATTTATTGAATTACATGTATAAGTAAATTTAATACTTAAAATAATAGTAAAAAAGATAAAAAGAAAACATTTAATATCACACTATTTTATAAAGAACATTTGGGTTGCTTATATAACTCTATTAAGTGTGTGTGTGTGTGTGTGTGTGCACATATCATACACATTGTAAATATTTATGGAATAGTAAAAGTCTAACCTAAATGTAATGGGATTATTAGGAAAGAAAATAATGAACAGAAGCAATTTTTAAATAAGTAGGAATTTAAACAAATTGATGAAAAATTTGTATTGAAAAAAATCTTCAAAAACCTTAAATGCAATGGATATAAGAAAATCTCATGATTTTCCAACTACTAAGAAACAAAAACAATAAAGATTATTTTAAATGCTGTAAGGGAAAAAGGTATGTTAACTGTAAAACAGTAACACATATGATCACATTTCTCTGTCTCTGTCTCTGTGTGTCTGTCTCTCTGTCTCTCTATCTCTCTGTCTCTGTCTCTGTCTCTGTCTCTCTCTCTCTCTCTGTTGGAACTCGGGTTTTGAATTCATAACCTGTGTACTATCTCTGAGCTTTTTTGCTCAAGGGTAACACTTTAACAAACTTGAGCCACAATGCCACTTCCAGCCTGTGTTAATTGGAGATAAAGGTCTTTGGGACTTCCCTGGCTTTGGCTGGCTTCAAACAGCAATCCAAAGACATCAGCTAGGATGTGAGGCATGAGCTACTTATGTCTAGTGATCAGGTGATTTTTGAACCAAACTTGTAGTTCAACAGACAACATATTTAAATATTTAAATTATCAAGAAAAATTAATTGCCAAAATAAAATATTTGCCTGTGAGAAAATTATTAAAAATAAAATATTTATATACATGTATAAACAAAAACATATTCATATATAAAACATGTCATAAGCAAAATTATACTTATAGGAATTCCACAGTGAATTCTCAGATGAAAAACATGACTTCAATCAAAAATGAAGAAATGTGAGATAATAATGAGAAATAAAGCATATATCTCCCAATATAGAAATACAAATACACAAAAAATTATTTGTCTCATATTTATTAAAGTAATTGAGTTGCTTTCTTTCAACACTAGTAGTCCCACAAATTTGATATAGTTTTAGTGAAACATTTAACAAAATCGGATAAGGATTTAGAAAGAAACAAACTTATAGTTCAGGGGCTGGGAAGTTGGCTTAGTGGTAGAGTGCTTGTCTTGCATGCATGAGGCCTGGGTTTGATTTCTCAGCACCATATAAGCAGAAAAAAGCCAGAAGTGGCGCTGTGGCTCAGCTGAAGAGCTGAGTTCAGGCCCCACAACTGAAAAAAAAAAAATTATAGTCCAAGTTTTCTCTTTAACATAAATGCAAAATCCTATATAAAATGTTTGGTATGAGATTTAGTAGTATACAAAACATGAATAGGGGCTGGGAAGGTGGCTAATTGGTGAAATACTTGCCTTGCATGCATGAGGCCCTGGGTTCAATTCCTCAGCACCACATAAGCAAAAAAGCTGGAAGTGGAATTGTGGCTCAAGTGGTAGAGAGCTAGCCTTGAGCGGAAGAGCTGAGGGACAGCACAAAGGCCCAGAATTCAGGCCCACGACCAGAAAAAAAAATAAAAAGATAAATAAAAACTTCTTTGAGTGTATTGTATGAAAAAAATTCTGTGATAGTAGTAAAAATAGCCAAGCAAATGACTCACGATAAAAATAGCAGAGGGGAAATTCTTAATAGATATAAGAAAATATATACTACCTATCCTTTAACAATAAACCTAATACTAGAGTTTTAAGCACTTTATTTATCATGTAAAATGAATATGATTTCAACTACTACTGATTTTTGGAGAAATCTCTCTTTTGAAACTGGACAAAAACAAATTTAAAAAATATATCCTTTCCTTACTGTCATTCAATATTTCATAAAACATTGTTTGTATTACAATAATACCTAAGAAATAATGGGAAAAATTAATGAAAAGGAATAAAAAGATATATTGCAATTTCAATATCATATTTATGACATAATAACATCTTTAGAAAGTAGAGAACATAGAACCTAACTTAGAATTTCAATGTATTTAGCTATTTCAATTGCTTAGCTATAAAGGCAGTTCAGAATTTTTTTAAAAAAGAAAGAAATTAAACAAAAAATAAAACTCATTAGCAAAGACCACAAATATGCATTTCTAGTGAAATATGCATAACACTTCTACATGGAAATTACCAACATAGTTTTTTTTTTTCCCAAGATTTTCTTTTTGTCCTGCTGGAAATTGAACAAAGAATCTTTTTTTTTTTTTTTTTTTTAATTTTATTTTATTTTATTTGAGAACATACTGTACAGAGGGGTTACAATTACATGGGCAGGAAAATGCATACATTTCTTACCAAGCATTGCAGCCTCCTCCTTTGTTTACCCTTCACCTCCCTTCCCAGCCTCCCCCCTCCCCCCCAACCAATCATACCCCCCCCGCCCCCCCCCCCCACCGACATTGTAAAGCTGGTTTTGACATGACATTTTGTACTTCTCATTGTTGCAACAGGTCCACCTGAATCCTTAAACGACTTGTTTGTCCCCGTCTCCTCCACATGTTATACTGACATCAAATATAGTGAAAGCGGGGGTTACACTGTGGGGGAGGGACATACAAAGCAACAAAGAAATAATATTATAAATGCGTTAGAAACACATGCATGAAAGAAACAAAAACATTAAAATACATATTTGAGGGTTCGTTTTCATAACATCACATTCTCTGACTTTTTCCGCTTGACTCATACCTATACTAGATATTGCAAATGAGGGAAACTATGGGACCTATGTTTCTTTGGGCCTGGCTTACTTCACTTAATATAATTTTTTCCAAGCCGTTCCATTTCCTAACAAATGGGGCAATGTCATTCCTTCTGATGGAGGCATAGAATTCCATTGTGTATATATACCACATCTTCTTGATCCATTCATCTACTGAGGGGCATCTGGGTTGGTTCCATATCTTAGCTATGGTAAATAATGCTGCAATAAACATAGTTGTGCTGGTAGCTTTAGTGTGGCCTTGTTTGTGATCATTTGGGTAAATGCCCAAAAGTGGGATTGCAGGGTCATTGGGGAGCTCTATGTGGAGTCTTTTGAGGAACCTCCATACTGCTTTCCAAAGTGGTTGAACAAGTTTACATTCCCACCAACAATGAAGTAAGGTTCCTTTCTGTCCACATCACCTCCAGCATCTGTTGTTGTTAGAGTTCTTGATTTTTGCTGTTCTAACTGGAGTGAGGTGATATCTCAATGTTGTTTTGATTTGCATTTCTTTTATGGCTAGGGATGTTGAACATTTCTTCATGTGTCTATTGGCCATCCTTCTTTCTTCTTCAGAGAAGCTTCTCTTTAAGTCTTTCGCCCACTTACTTATTGGGCAGTTGTTTTTTTGAGGATTTGTTGTTGGGTGGTTTAATTTTTTGAGTTCCAAGTATATTTTAGATATGAGACCCTTGTCCGTTGTATGGCTAGTAAAGATCTTCTCCCAATCCGTGGGCTTTCTATTGATCTTGCTAGCTATGTCATTTGCCCTGCAGAAGCTCTGCAACCTTATACAATCCCATTTGTCCAACCTTTCTTTGATTTGTTGTGTCTCCGGGTCTCTATTCAGAAAATTTCGGCCTGAGCCGAGGAGACCCAGGGTTTCTCCTATTCCCTCCTGTAATGTCTTCAGAGTGTCTGCTTTGAGTTCAAGGTCTTTGATCCATTTGGAGTTGATTCTGGTGCAGGGTGATATATAAGGATCTAGCTTTAGTTTTCTACATGTAGTTAACCAGTTTTGCAACACCATTTACTGAAGAGGCTGTCTGTCTTCCATTCTATTGTTTTAGCTCCCTTATCGAAGATTAGATGGCTATAGGTCTGTAGGTTCATTTCTGGGTTTTCAATTCTATTCCATTGGTCCTGAGGTCTGTTCTTATGCCAATACCAAGCTGTTTTGATTACTATGGCTTTATAGTAGAGTTTGAAATTTGGTATTGATATTCCTCCAGCAGTGTTCTTTCCGTTGAGGAGCGTTTTTGCTATTCGAGGTCTTTTATTGTTCCATATGAATTTTTGGATTGCCTCTTCTATTTCCTTGAAGAATGAGGGTGGAATTTTGATAGGTATTGCGTTGAATTTGTAGATAGCCTTGGGAAGTATTGCCATTTTCACGATGTTAATCTTTCCAATCCAGGAGCATGGGAGGTTTTGCCATTTTTTAAGTTCTGTGTTGATTTCCTTTTTCAAGATTTTAAAGTTTTCATCATAGAGGTCCTTCACTTCTTTAGTTAAGTTAATTCCTAGGTATTTTATTTTTTGTGGGGCTATTACAAATGGAGTTACTTTCCTAATTTCAGCCACAATTTTCTCATTGTTGACATACAGAAAAGCCATTGATTTTTAGGGGTTAATTTTATAACCTGCTACTTTGCCAAAGTTTTGAATCAGCTTGAGTAATTTGGGAGTGGAGTCTATGGGATTCTTTAAATACAAGATCATGTCATCTGCAAAGAGGGAGAGTTTTATTTCTTCTTTCCCTATTTGGATCCCCTTTATGTCTGCATCTTGTCTTATTGCTGTAGCTAGGCATTCTAATACTAGATTGAAGAGAAGTGGAGAGAGTGGGCATCCTTGTCTTGTTCCTGAGTTAAGAGGAAATGGCTTTAGTTTTTCACCATTGAGTATAATGCTGGCTGTAGGTTTGTCATATACAGCCTTTATTGTATTGAGGAATGTTCCATGGATTCCTAATTTTTCCAAAACCTTCATCATAAAGGGGTGTTGGATCTTGTCGAATGTTTTTTCTGTGTCTATTGATATAACCATGTGGTTCTTATTCTTGCTCCTGTTGATGTGATGAATAATATTAATTGATTTGCGTATATTGAACCAGCTTTGCATCCCTGAAATGAATCCTGTTTGATCGTGGTGTATGATTTTTTGGATGAATTGTTGAAGTCGGTTGGCCAAAATTTTGTTGAGAAGTTTTGCATCAATGTTCATCAAAGAAATGGGTCTATAGTTCTCTTTCTTTGATGAGTCCCTGCCTGGTTTTGGGATGAGGGTTATGATGGCTTCATAGAATGTGTTCGGTAGTGAGCTTTCTCTTTCAATTTCATTGAAGAGTTGGAGGAGTATTGGTGTGAGCTCTGCTTTGAAGGCCTTGTAACATTCCGCTGTAAAACCATCTGGTCCTGGACTTTTCTTAGCTGGGAGGTCTCTTACTGCTGTTTCTATTTCAATGCTTGATATGGGCCTGTTAAGATAGTTTAACTCATCTTGGTTTAGTTTTGGCATGTCAATATTTGCTAGGAAGAGGTCCATTTCTGTCAAGTTCTCAAACTTATTAGCATAAAGTTTTGAGAAGTATTCCCTTATAATGTTCTGAATCTTGCTTGTTTCCGTGGTGATGTTTCCATTCTCATCTCTGAGTTTATTAATTTGGGTGTGTTCTCTTCTTTTTCTGATAAGATTTGCTAAGGGTCTGTCAATTTTGTTAAGTTTTTCGAAGAACCAACTCTTTGTTTTGTTGATTCTTTCTATAGTTTTTTTGGATTCTAATTCATTTAATTCTGATTTAATTTTGATTATTTCTTTCTGCCTACTGGATTGGGGTTTATCTTGCTGCTCTTTTTCAAGGAGGTTTAGATGCGTCATTAAATTGTTAGTTTCAGATCTCTCCAATTTGTTGATGTAGGAGCTCAGAGCTATAAACTTGCCTCTGAATACTGCCTTTGCTGTGTCCCAGAGGAGCTGGTATTTTGTGTGTTCATTTTTGTTGAATAGCATGAACATTTGAATTTCCTTTCTAATCTCTTCCATGACCCACTCATGATTCAGCAGTGTGTTGTTCAGCCTCCATGTGATGCCGGACTTTCTTTGGTGGCTTTTGGTGTTGAGTTCTAATTTTATTCCCTTGTGGTCAGAGAGAATGCAAGGTATAACTTCAATGTTTCTGAATTTAGATAAGTTTGCTTTGTGGCCTAAAATGTGGTCTATTTTAGAAAACGTTCCATGTGCTGCTGAGAAAAACGTGTATTCTGATGCTGCTGGGTGAAATATTCGGTAAATGTCTGTTAAGTCTAGTTGATCTATGCAGCTGTTTAGATCTGCGGTTTCTCTGTTGAGTTTTTGCCGAGTTGATCTATCTAGTGGGGAGAGTGGTGTGTTAAAATCCCCAACAAGTAATGTCTTTGGATCTATATGGGATTTGAGGGAAATTAGTGTTTCTTTGATAAATTTGGGTGCTCCATTGTTTGGTGAATAGATATTTAGAATTGTAATATCCTCCTGAAGGAGAGATCCTTTAATTAGTATGTAGTGACCTTCTTTATCTCTTTTCACGAATTTTAATTTGAAGTCTATTTTATCTGATATTAGGATTGCAACTCCCGCCAGTTTATGCGGTCCATTTGCTTGGTAGATTTTGTTCCAGCCTTTAACATTGAAAATGTGTTTGTTTTTACGGGCAAGATGTGACTCCTCAGGCAGCAGATAGAAGGGTCTTGTTTTTTAATCCAACTAGACAGTCTATGTCGCTTAATTGGAGAGTTCAGTCCGTTAACATTAAGAGATAGGACTGAGAGGTATTTGGGAGTTCCTGCCATGTTATCTACCTTCTTGGGGGCTGCGAAAACTGGGTTCTTCCTATGGTTCTTGGATTCTCAGTTTGGGTGCAGTTTCTTGGCCTTTATTGCGGTCTTGTTGGTTTTCTATGTGTAGGACATCTTTAAGAATCTTTTGCAGGGCTGGTTTGGTGGAGATGTATTGTTTCAATTTTTCTTTGCTATGGAAGGTTTTTATTTGGCCTTCGGTTATGAAGGAGAGTTTAGCTGGGTACAGTATTCTTGGTTGATAGTTGTTTGTTTTTAGGGCATGGCATACATCATTCCAGGCTCTTCTTGCTTTGATTCTCTCTGCTGAGAAATCTGAGGTGATTCTAATTGGTTTCCCTTTATAAGTGATTACCCTTTTCTCTCTGACAGCTTTAAGGATCTTTTCCTTGTTCTGAGTTGATCCTGTGTGGATTATAATGTGGCGGTGGGATGTCCTATTCTGGTCTGGTCTATTTGGGGTTCTAAAGGCTTCTTGTATCTGGACAGGCCTATCTTTTTGCATGTTTGGGAAGTTCTCTGCTAGGATCATGTTAAACAAATTTCCTAGACCATTAACTTCTGTTTCTAGGTGCTCCTCTACACCCATTATCCTTAGATTAGGCCTTCTGATGGTGTCTTCCAGGTGTTGGATAGATCTATCATATTTCTTGGACTTGTCTTGGATGGTTGTATGATCTTTCTCTATAATATCTAGGCTGTCTTCAATCCCTGAGATTCGATTTCTGCATGGTCTAACCTGCTGTCAAGACTCTCTACTTTGTTTTTTATTTCTTTTCCTTCTAATTGGTCGGCTTTGATGGCTTCAAGTTCTTTGTTGAAGCTCTGGTTTAGGTCTTGTATGAATTTCTTTACTTCCTTAATTTGGTGTTCAGTGTTTGTCCTCAAATCACTTAGTTGATTGGTTATGGTTTCTTTGGGCTCCCATTCCTTCTGTTGGGTTCCATTCAGCATTCCCTTTGTGGTCTCCTTGACTTCCTTCAGCTCTTTGTTAATGGATTCCATGAATGCCTTTAGTGATCTTTGTGTGTTCTCTACCTGGTCTCTCAATTCCTGTATTACTCTTTGATTAGCTTCCTCCCGTTCGTGGGATTCCTGCATATCTCTTTGAGTGTTCTCAGCCTGCTCACGCCATTCCTCCCTTTCTCTTTGAGTATTCTCAAGTTGTTCACGCAAATCCTGTATCAGTTTTTGAGTAGCTTCCTCACACTTATGATATTCCTGTATAAACTTCTGGGATGCCTCCTCTCTCTCCCTGTCACGCTCATACAGAGTCCTTTGTACATTGTCAAACTTTTCATTTATCATGTTTGCCACCAGTGTTTGTAGAGCTGTTTGGGAACTCTCCTCTGGATTATTCATTATCTGTTCTAACCCCTGATTATCAGGATTGGGAATTGAGATACCCGAATTTGCCATTTTTCTTGTGTTTTTCCGGCTTACTCTGCCCATTTGAGATGAAGATAGCACCAGTTTTGTGCTAGAACACTATCTTAAGGCAACCATCAACCAAAGTTTGCATTTGTACAGTCAATAGTCTACAGATACAATCTAGTTCAACAGATACATCTATTCGACATCAAACAACTATATGTTAAAGTGCTTCGAACCGCAGAGAAGAATTTGGAAAACCAGAAATTATTAGGGTTAGGGAGAGATGTGGGTAAAAAATAGGAATAGATTGGTGTGGGGAGGCACAGGGAGAGTTAACTATGTCCTAATCACAGTGCAGGAAGTAGGTTGGGTGGGATGTAAGTAGAGAGAGAGAGAAAAAGAAGAAAGGGAAAGGGGAATGAAAAGAGACCAGAAAAAAAAATAGAAACGTAAAAATTATTGTTATTTTAGAGATTAAAAGACCATCTATTTATAGAGGAATATGAATATGTTGAGAGAAAGGGAGGGACATAGAGGAGATGTGAAAAACTTTAAAAAAATGCTTAAAATATTATATAGGTATAAAGAGGTAGTACTGCTATTAATGAATTTAAGTCTCAGAGGTTTTGAATTGAGTAATAAGTTTGTGGATTAAGTGTGTACACAATGGGGGGTAGGGTCTACTGGTTAACTACGGGTTTATCTGAGGATGTGCAGGACAAGAGTTAAGTCACATAAAGAAGAACAAAGAGGAAAAGATGGAAAGGATAGGAAAGTGAGAAGAAAAGATCAGAAGTTCAGTAGAGCTAGACAAAAAACCAAAAGATAATTAAGAATGAAAGAAAAAGAGAAAGAAGACAAGAAAAGACAGGAAAACACACATTCACGTATTCCTAAAATAAAAATTATAAGAGGAGAAAAGAAAAAAAAAAAGTTAATGGAAAACAATTATTTTTTCAGAAGAGGCAAAAATTAAAGATTAATAAAAGTTTTAGAAAAGCAAAAAAAATTTTTTTACATATATAAGGTAACAAAAAACGAAAAAAAAAAAAAACAAAAAAAAAGAAAAAAAGAAAAGAAGAAAGAAAAAAAAAAAGGTCTTTGATTTTTTTTTGGGGGGGGGGAGGGGTGGGAAGAGTCCTGTATCTCCCTTTTGTCTTTAACCAGAGTCTGGTTGGAGTCTCTGGTCAGCTTGAGGTCCTGTGGCTTGATTGGTTTCTTAAGTCAGTTTGTTGGAACAGGCAGAAAAATGCTCTGCTTTACCCAAGATTTTGAGATCCCCCTCCCAGGTTAGTTTACTGGGAGGGTGATCTGCTTTGAGAATCACAAAAGAGGGGGATGCAGTGATGAGGCTAGGTTCTGGGTAGAGTTGAGGCCTTTCAACAAACAGTAGCTTTTCCCTGGGGCTATTTTGTGAAAAAAACTCACAGCACCCAGCCTGGAGCCATTCTCAGGGTTTCTGTTTTTCAATTGATTGTGGTGGCTGCTAGAGGGAGGGGCAGCCTCTGGCTCTGGTTACCTGGTGAGGAGAGCCACTCCAATGGCTGGCGCCTGAGCTGGGTGACTTTTCCCTGGATGGAACTGAGTCTGTGAGGTCACTTCGCCGTTAAGTTCTTGTGACCTGCTAAATGACTCGTTTTATTCCAAGGCCTGAGCTGGAGCTAGCCGCTCCTCCGAGCTTTGTCGGTATCCAAGATGGAGATCACCGGTGCTGGGGGGGGGAGGGGTGGCCTTCCCTCCTCTGCTCCCTGGGAAGGAGTGAGGAAGTGGGGCTTCTAATCACGCCGAGTCTTGGATCCTGGGTCGTCTCTGGTCTGCAAAGTGCAGGATGAAGTTGTCTGCTCCTTGTCGGTTCTTGCTGGTGTTGAGTAGAATCCGCTTGCCCGCTGCGTCTGGCTCCTTCGTCCCAGACTCTCTGTGTGAGCGTTCAGGTATGGCCGCGGCTGCGGTCGCCGCTGCGACCCTGCCGCCGCAGCAGCAGCTGCTGGCAGGCGCTCAGATGTGTCTGCTTGGCTTCCCCTCTCTTGACTAACTCTCTGTCCTGTGATGGCACACTTGGTGTGATTCTCTGGCTTGGGACTGTTCACTGGAACTCTGAAACTGTTTTCTATGCAAGAGCTTGTTCAGATTCCAGCTTCTCCTCCGCCATCTTCCTGGAACTCTCTCTGAACCCAGAATCTTTCACATGCCAGAAAAGGCTTTCACTGGGATACATACTCAATTTACAATCAATAAGGATTTTTTTTTGGGGGGGGGGGTCTGGTCTTGGGCCTGGGCACTGTCCCTGAGCTCTTCAGCTCAAGGCTAGCGCTCTACCACTTGAGACACAGCGCCACTTCCGGCTTTTTTTCTTTTTGCTTATGTGATGCTGAGGAATCGAACCCAGGGCCTCATGCGTGCAAGACAAGCGCTCTACCACTGAGCAACCTTCCCTGCCCCAACCATAAGAATTTTTTAAATTTAATTTTATTGTCAAGCTGATGTACAGAGGGGTTATAGTTACATATATAAGGTAGTGAGTACATTTCTTGTCTAAATTGTTACCCTTTCCCTGATTTTTCTCCCACTTACCCTTCCCCCCAATCCATCCCCCAATTTGTACAGTTCATTTCCAACATATTATATTGTGAGGGTCACTGTTGCACTGGTTCGACATTTGTCCTTTGATTCACCTTTTTTTTTTTTTTTTAAATTCTCCTTCCATTCCCAAATTCAGGTAAAGTTATATGCTATACTCAGGGTATCAAAAGTCATAATAATTAGTATATGTCTAGGATAGTCATAGTAGATGAGCAGAATAGCTCAATAGCTACATATGACCATATAAGATGATGCTAAGCTAAATAAACTCCAAGACATGGAGACGAGAGGTTTTTTCATTGTTGTTGTTTTAAATGTACCATGTGATTTTCTTTTCTCTTTTGTGTTTTTCCCCCTATGGCTTATCCCCTGTTGTCACTGTATTTGATTTATTGTACATACGATTACCATAAGAATTTTTAAAGAAAACTTCACAGCACTAAACAAATGGAAGTACATGTTACGATTATGATTTGAAAGATTAAGTATTGCAAAACTGACAGTATTCATGAAAAAAGTAGTCAGTATCATAATAGTGAAGGAAATGCAAAGGTAAACCTGATAAATCTATTTACACTTGAATAGATATTGTTATATTTTTATTTTATTTTATTGTGAAGATGTCATACAGAAGGGTTACAGTTACATGAGTAAGGCAAAGAGTATATTATTTGTCGATCATTGTTCCCCTTCCCTTGTTGTCCCACTAGCCCTTCCCTCCCTCATCCCCCCCACCTGAAGTTGTAAAATTCACTTCCAATATACTGTCCTGTGGGTATCCTTGTTGCAATGGGTCATCCTGTGTCCTTGTTTCAGCATTTTGTTGTTTCCCCTTCCCCTCCCCAGATTAGACAACTGTATATACAAGATGCAGGGTACCAAAATCAAGTACAGTGACAACAAAGGATATGCCATAAGGGAGAGAACATACAAAGGAAACAATAACAACATAAAATAAAATCACATGGTACATTTAAAATAATGACAATGAAAACTGATCTCTTGTGTCTGTAACTTAGGGTTTATTTCATTTAGCATCATGTTATATGGTCATATGTACATGGCTTTTGAGCTTTTCAGCTCATCTGAAAAGATTATCCTATAGGTATATTAGTTATTGCAAATGAGGGAAACCATGGGACTTATGTTTCTTTGGGCCTGGCTTACTTCACTTAATATAATTTTTTCCAAGTCTTTCCATTTCCTAACAAATGGGGTGATGTCATTCTTTCTGATCGAGGCATAGAATTCCATTGTATATATATACCACATTTTCTTGATCCACTCATCTACTGAGGGGCATTTGAGTTGGTTCCATATTTTAGCTATGGAGAATAATGCTACAATAAACATAGTTGTGCTGGTAGCTTTAGTATGGCCTTGTTTGTGATCCTTTGGGTAAATGCCCAAAAGTGGGATTGCTGGGTCATAGGGGAGCTCTATGTATAGTCTTCTGAGGAACCTCCATACTGATTTCCCGAGTGGTTGGAAAAGTTTACGCTATTTTTTTAAAAATTTATATCACTAATTGATAAGAATTCTCATATGCTTTTTACAAAAGTATAAAGTAATATAACTTCTTAAATGGTTATTGGTAACTCTATGTCTAAAATCACACATACAATAAAACTCAGCAATCAATTCTCAGATTTACTCTTGAGCAGCTATGCATGAAGGTTCATAGAAAGCCATTTCTAGGAATATTCATGGTAATAATGTTAAAACAATCAAGAACTTGAAACATCCTACTGTTCATCCAATATCCATATGAAATTGTCAGTGAATATGTTCATTTAATAGAATACTACATCACAGTGAGTGGGAAGAAGGTACTGCATAAAAACATGCATTAATCTCAAAATATGTGACTTTAATGAAATAGATGAAACAGTGTATGCCATGTGATACTACTTAAATGAGGTGGAAAATAGAGTAAAACTAAGTGATGATAGAAGTTTTGATTTTGCTGTGTGTGGAGAGGTGACTACAAACAGTGTGGTAGAAGATGTCTGACAATGTTTTAGTTGTTGATTTGTCTGTAGATTACATGGGCCCGTTTAGTTATGAAAATCAACTGGTCTTTACATACATTTCTTAAATTTCTCATTATTATTTCTATTTTTCTCTAATGTTTTCTGCTTCAAAATTGATGGTATTGTCTATATATTTTTCCAAACAAATAGTACTGCTAACAGGATAATCTCCTTATACATATTATTTTCTCTGAAATTACACACAACACTTACCTATATCTCTTTCTCTAAATCTTAATGTGTAGCGGATGGTTTTGTTGTGACCATTCCTTCATTATAGACTATGAAAGAGAATAGTCACACATTTTATCAAAAGTTTTGATACATCTTTTTGTACTATCTGAGATAGTACAAACATGGAACATATCATTATATGACTTTTTAAGGATAGGATTTCTAGGGTGGGAGGGAGGAGTTGGGGAGGTGAGGAGGGAGAGTTAGGGAGGGGGGAGGAAAGAGGTGGTAGGTGAAAAACAAATGCGGGTGTAACAATGCTTGGTAGGACTGTACTCATTACCTTGCTCATGTAACTGTAACCCTCCTGTACAGTGTCTTTGCATTAAAAAATGTATATATATTTAAAAATCGATAGGATTTCTAGTTTTATCTGTTTTAGTTCAGATTGATAGAAAAAAATACTCTTACCTAGATAGATTATGGACCCAATAATTATGTATTTCTCACAGTTCTGGAGGCTATATATATATACATATATATATATATATATATATATATATATATATATGTACACACACACACACACACACACACACACACACACATGCATTGAGTTACTTTCTTTAGTTATCGCCTCATAGATGGCCAAGATCTCAGTGCATTTTTGAATGGTGGTCTCTTCTATAAGGATATTTATACTTTTCATAAATACTACGTTATCAAGCCTAATTACTTACCCAAGTTTCTCTATCTTAATACCATGATAGTCAGGTTTGGTGGTTTAGGATTACAAGAGTATGTCTTGGGATACACAAATCATAAGGAGCACTTTACTAAAAGAATAAGATGGGGGCTGGGAAGGTGGCTCAGTGGTAGAGCGCTTGCCTTGCATGCATGAGGCCTTGGGTTCGATACCTCAGCACCACATAAGCAAAAAGAAAAAAAGCCAGAAGTGGTGCTGTGGCTCAAGTGGTAGAGTGCTAGCCTTGAGCTGAAGAGCTGAGGGGCAGCGCCCAGTCCCAGAGTTCAGGCCCCACGACCAAATCCCACCCCCCAAAAAAGACTAGGATGGCTTTTCATAGATACTTAAATATTCAATTTTCCCCCACTTAGGGAAAAACAGAAGTCGAGCTACCTGTCCAAACACTGCCCTTTTGTTTTTGATTAGCCTATTTTTTGTGTCTATAGGTAGGAATGTGTCTATTTCCTTTGTGAGATGAACTTTACTGTAAAGGAATGATGTCTCTGTCACTTTACCACAAAATATATTGCCACCTTCCTCTCACCTTCCTATGGTCTGAATGAAGACTCAGATTTGGTTGTGTCTTATAAAGTAAAAATCCATAAACGTATGATAAGATTATGAAATCTGACTGTGCATTTCTATAATGATTTGGTCTTTCCCCTGGGAAGTGAAAGAAATTAGATGAGATTAAGTTATATTGAGCTAACGAGGCACACTGGAGAAAGTTTAGTTGGCTTTCATTTTTTCACAGAAGCCATAATTTGTGATTGCAGCTAATTTTGCATATACTCACATCTTTTTAGATAATCAGATAAATATGAAATTTGAACTGAAACTTTTATGCATTAAAGAGAACAGGTGAAAGAGATTAAAAATTTACTCTTCCCTAATTATTTAGTATCATATTAAATTATCATAAGCATTTTACAAACCACATTTTCCTGAAATTTTACAGATAAACTGCATTGAATAGTCTTAGATACCAACTCCAGATCTAAAAACTAGTAGAGAACTAAGTAAAAGTCAAGCTTCATGTTCTAATCTTGAAATCCGGCTACCATTTCTGGATGATAAAGTGGATAACTTGAATACGTGATTATCTGAAACTGTTTCTATGTACTTTTAACTTGAATCCCAGTTGATGATAGATGTAGTTAAGGGGTATCAAAGAATTTTTTTTCTGATTCATGGTGAATGGTAACTTTCCATCTAAACTATATTTAGGATGTTATCAATTGATGTAACAGCTATTACGTGTCTTGAATGTTATAAAATCTTTTTACTTCAAAATCAATATTTAAATTCATTTTTGGCTATGTGCCAGGAATGTCATTTGAATGGGTATCTACCTGTCTTTGTTTTCTGTCCTACAGGAGAGGAAAGTAAAATAAGTATATTATGTAAATGTTATGTTATATAAATTTGCCATAAAATATTATGAATGTTCCTCATTATGACTGCTTCCCTCCAAGGAGTGATTTAAGGGTCCAGATTTTCCATCATAAATTTAGTCTATATTTGTGGCTTCCCAATTTCCAGTGTTTATTTGTACCATGATGTTAGAAGGGAAAAGGACTGCGTGAGCTATCATGTACATAATTTTTCTATATTCTAGGACTGAGAAAAAAATCAGTCGGTAATCCTCCAGTTTTGCTATATGAATTCACTCACAAAGCTATCCAGTAGGACACCTAGAGAATTTTTTCTTTTTTTTTTCTTTGTTGACAGTGGGGCTTGAACTCTGGGCCTGGGCGCTGTCCCTCAGCTCTTCAGCTCAAGTCTAGCGTTCTACCACTTGAGCCACAGTGCCACTTCCATTTTTTTTTTTTTAGTGGTTTATTGGAAATAAGAGTCTCATGGACTTTCCTGCTTGGGGTGGCTTTTTACCGTGATCCTGAGATCTCAGCCTCCTGAGTAGCTAGGATTACAGGAGTGAGCCACTGGTGCCAGGCACACCTGGGGATTTTAAACTGGTTGTCTTGAAAGAAAAGGAGTTGGGTTCCACAAAGAGCTAGTCAGGTCCTGCTACAACATGTTAGAAACAATATGTTCCAAACCACTGAGGAAAACTTTGAGGAATCGCCCAATTAAATTTTGACTCTAGGATAGGTACTCTAAATGATACCAAATCTATAGTGGATTCTTTTGTGTTCAATAAAATTGGCACTTATTATATTAATCTGTGTATATCTCAGACATCTTTTTGTTATCACAGCATCATTTAGTTCAGTGTGATTTGTATGCTCAAATTCCTGATCATGCTTATTAAAGATGACAATATAGAAGCTTCAGGGTTTAGAAGTGACGTCTCCCCAAACAAGTGAGGTCAGTGACTGGCATATGAGAATCAACTAATAATTTATACATACATCTATGCTATATTATAAAATTATTAGTAACAGCTGAATGTGGAACTTTTGCTGTGATATTTATAAATTCTTGTGTAAACTCTTCATTACTCTCAGGTTGTATGTGCAAGTCATTGTTTTGATTAGATTACTTAATCTTTTATGACTTCAGAGAATGATAATTTCACCAAGCCTTCCGAAAGTCAGGATGCTCAGAGTCTCTCCAATGTCCTCCTTGTGCATGCACTGAGATGACCTACTTATAGACACCAGGAGGAATCATGAGCTGTGTGACCACCGCAGTGGTGTTTGTATTAGGATTGAATAAAATGACATAAGTGCAATTTGGGAATTCTTTACAGAGTCTATTTTTAACTGCAATTCTATTTTCGGGACATTCCATGAGAATGCCAAGAATTTGTGGAATGTTAGACTGAAATATTCCTGGTCTCCTCTACTGTGGCTTTACTAGCTGCTTGAAAATTAAAAGAAAAAGCTCCTCAATTTAGATACAAGGTAAAAGATGTCATTAAGCAATAGTCTAATGTGGGTGCAGAGCAATTCTCTGCTTTATGAAAATGATCTCACCTTACATGGCTCTAAAGGGAAGGTATATCCTATAAATGGCTGAAATGTACTTGTCTTTAAGACAGACAGACAGACAGACAGACAGACACACACACACACACACACACACACACGTTAAGTCAGAGCACATTATTTTGATGTTATTATGCATGGATAAAATATACTGTTCACAAGTCAAAATAGAATAAATGGAATAAAATGAGGATTTAGGGTCAAGAGATGATATTATTTTCTCTGTAAGTAGTTGTTGTACAAAGCAATTGTCATTTAACAAAGTAGTTTATGAACGCAATACATCTTAAACAATTTCACTTTTTATTTATAACTTGTAGTCATTTTCAATAAAAGCATCATTCTTAAAGTTTTTAAAAATTATCTATAGGGAAGAATCTGATTAATTTATGATTTTGTAGAAGTGAGAATTTTTCCATATACCTCAAATATAAAATATGTTGGTGTGAAAAATGGCACATTCTTTATGTTAGTATATATACCATTGTAAATTTTTAAAGTTGTTCTTGAAACTTATCTTTTCAGATATGGCATTTCTGAGAAGGTAGTTATCCTTTCTTCTTACTTCATAAGAATGATTATGGGCTGACATTTGCTTGAATTTTCCTCTTTGGCCTCATATTTATTATTCTCTCTGCATATAAAATAATTAAAATCATTTCAGTAACAAGATATATTTATAAGCATTTCATATCTAAGTTGACCCCACATATTATCCAAAAACATTAGGAATTGTGCACTGAACTAATAAAAAGTCCATCTTCTGAGATGATGTCCTTAATTATAATTTTTTTACCTATCACAGAAATGTCTAAATATTTTATCAAATCATTGTTATTTTGTCTAAGTTTCTATATGCTAGTTAATGGAAGGAAAATATGTGTAATCCTTTTAAGTTCCTTTTTATTTATATTTCTTATATTTTTTATGTCCCTTCTTCCATCCTCTTTTGTTTGTCATGGGGCTTGAATTCTGGGCTTGGGCATTGTCCCTGTGCTTTTCAGCTCAAGGCGAGTACTCTGCCTCTTGAGCCACAGTGCCACTTTAGGTTTTCAATTGGTTAACTGGAGATCAGAGTCTCACAGACTTTTTGACCGGCCTGGCTTTGAACCATGATCCTCAGATCTCAGCCTCCTTAGTAGCTAGGATTACAGTCGTGAGCCACCGGCGCCCAGCTCTCATCTATTTTCTTAGACAGAAAATAATATTACAATTGACAAATTGAGAGTTTTTTCCCTATGAATTCTGCAAGCTCTCTACTAAGATAAAAATGCTGTATTTAATATTGTAAGCAAAGCCCAGTTAAAAACACAAAAACTGACAAATCAACATTGCAAAAGTAACTAATTAATGAGTTTCACTAAATATCCTTTAGTTATCTTGAGAATAATGACCTTACAAACAATTACACATTTTGATTTGACACTCAAGGTCTACTTGTCAACCATAGTGTATTTTCCAAGTTGAATCTCATTTTGCAGCTGCCCCTCTACCATCAAAGGTCAGTTTTCATCATTTCTGTACTAATTGGTGTTAAAACACTTGACAATTTATTGTGATTTAAGTTTCATTAGCTTGCATGTTGGATAATTTATAACTTAATAACAATGTCTTCCCTACACCACCTGTCTCTCCTTTCAATTTCTTAGTAATAAATTTTCTTAAAGGAAGCAAAATCTGGTTTCAGTCAGTACCCTCTGAAGAAGTAGACTATTTATTTTACATAATTTTAATATTTAGGAAATCTCACATACTCCAAAAATATAGAGACACAAATGATATACATACCGACGTAGATATAGGTATAAATATAAATATACAAATGTATTTTTGTACAGATATTTTATTTTGATATTCCATACAGGCAAACTAATAAAATGTCTTGCTTGATATAAGTCTATGTTATAAAATAAAGAACCCTATGTCTATGTCTTCATACAATCATATAATAAGAGTTTCTTAACTTGCTTTTAAATAAATAAACAGAAACATTTTCCCACACACCAACTTAGTATACAAGTAATGTAAAGCAAATGTATAATTTTGAATTTTTACCTCTTAAAGTCTTGAAGGTATCTTATTAGAAGATAGGAAACCAAAAGTAGGCTTCCATTTAACCTCATCTTAGCTGACTTTTTATTCTCATCAAAATAATTTTAAAGAATTCCCACATTGGCTAATGTATTATGAAATGTACACAAAATGGTTGTTGTTGGGCAACTTTAGGGGCATATCTATTGTTGAAAGCTGAACATTTTGTACTGTTACTGAAGAGTTTGAAGGTAAGGGTGTGTTTCCATTGCATGATATAGCAGCAGGAGAGGGAGAAGATGAGAGTGAGGAAGGGAGAGAGAAAAGGAGGGAAAAGAAAAAAGGAGATAGAGGAAGGAAAGAAGAAGAAAGAAATAGGAAAGAAAGAAGGAAGGAAGGAATAAAAGAAGGAAGGAAGGAAGGAAGGAAGGAAGGAAGGAAGGAAGGAAGGAAGGAAAGGAAGGAACGAAGGAAGGAAGGAAGGAAGGAAGGAAGGGAGGAAGAAATTTTGTTGGGCCTTTGGAAAATCTCCTTAGAGAAAAGCTGCTCTGGAATTGTTTGTTTTTGTTTTTGTTTTTGTTTTTGTTGTTCAGGCTTTGGTAGGGAAAAATCTCCACATATATCAAATTCTACCTTGATGAGAAAAAGAAATATTCATATCATTAGGTTGATATACTGAATTGAGACTGCAAATAAAAACAATTTAATTTTTTTCTTTTATACTATTTCTAAGTTATTTTATTTTCTAACAAAATGATAAAGAATATTAAGACACTGTAGAATGACTACTCTAAAAATATTCAAAAGCTGCATGGAAAGAATTACATTTCAGACGTGTGATTAGATAAAGATAAAAGTCAGAATTTATTCGGGTACAGAAATACAGTATGCTATTGCTTATATGTGAAATCCCAAAATTTTCATACTTATTCATAAAAACATAGAAGAGGGGTGAATAGAAGGTATAGAAGAGAACGATCGACTCAAATACAGTCGAAATAGAGTAGAACACTGATGAAAAGTTGGAAAATATTAGTTGGAAGACATAAAATTGAAACTGAAGTTATATATGAGCAATTATCCCCAAAGTTCAATTTCACAACATAATAAGCAATAGTAAATACTTTATTGAATTCTTATGAATAAAGTTTTATCGTTTTTACCAAAAAGTTGTTAGTATTAAAACTAATGCATATGTTAATTGTATTACACAATGCAAATATATCAAAACAACATACTGTACATAGGAGACATGCAATGTTAGTTGGTCAATTAGAATTGATTATTTGCCGGGCACCGGTGCATCATGACTGTACATAGTTCTAGTTGCCTCAGAAGGTTAAGATCTGAGGTTGAGGTTCAAAGCCAACACAAGCAGCAAAGTCCATGAGACTCTTATCTCCATACAACCAAGAACAACAACATACAAAAAAAGACCAAAAGTAGAGCTGTGGCTCAGGTGGTAGAGCTCTAGAGCTTGGCAGAAAACGCTCAGGGACAATGCCTAGACCCTGCTTTCCAGCCTTAGGACTGGCACAACAATGTTAATTGATTAAAATTGTTTTGATTAGGCCTGGGAAGGTGGCTCAGTGGTAGAGTGAGTGCTTGCTTTGCATGCAGGAGGCCCTGGGTCCGATTTCTCAGCACCACATAAGCCGAAAAGGCTGGAAGTGGTGCTGTGGCTCAAGAGGTAGAGCGATAACCTTGAGCTGAAGAGCTGAGGGACAGCGCGCCGAGGCCCAGAGTTCAGGCCCAGGATTGACAAAAAAAAAATGTTCTGATTATAGCATATCATTCCATGATGGCACATAACACTAAAGAGAAGGCAAGTAAAATTTTCTCTACAGTATGCATTGCTTCTCTTCTTTGTCTATATTTCAGGCTCTCTGAAGAAATTCTAAACAACTCTGACTTGATGTCTTTTCTTCCTGCCCTATTAGAATTTAGCCCTGAGTCAGCCTCATAGCTGATATTCTCTTTGACTCTCTCACATACTTCTGAGACTGCTAAGAAAAACTCACACGGCTGAGCCAGGCATTCGTGGTCACCTGATCAGGGTTCTAATTGATTTCATCTGGATTATGTTTCACTTTGCAGTGTTCTTTCTCATCTTTTATAAGAGATATTTTCATCAATTGCACTTGCTTTTTACTTTCCACGATCGCTTTTACCCTTAAACATGTAACATCTAGTTTCACAAAGAGAATCCACCAAGAATTAGAAATAAAGTCTAATTATGGCTTCTCGCAAACCAGAGATGCTGTGAGATGCTCCTGCTTCTTTCACTTACATGAAGTTTCTTCATCTGTGCGGGACTGTATTTGCTCCTGCATTTATGAGTAGCCACCTACCTATCTTTTTGTAATTGTCAAGGTGATATACGGAACGGTTACAGTTGTATAAGTGAGGTAATAAGTACATTTTTTGTCAAATTTGTTACCCCTCCCCTCATTTTTCTCTTACTTTCCCTCCCCTCCATCCCACCTCTGAGTTGTACAGATTATTTTCAACATACTGTCTTGTGAATATTGCTGTTGCATTGGTTTCCCCTTGTCCTTTGTCTCACCATTCTGTTGTTCCCCTTCCCTTCCCTAATTCAGATAAAAGTATATAAAATACCAGGGTACCAAAATCAAATACAGTGACAACAGGGGATAAACCATACAGGGAAGAATATACAAAAGAAACAAGAAATCACATAGTACATTAAAAAACAACAACAACAAAGGAAAACCTCTTGCGTCCATGTCTTGGAGTTCATTTCTCTTAGCATTATCTTATATGGTCATATGTACATAGCTATTAATCTATTCTGTTCATCTGCTAAGATGATCCTAGACATATACTATTTATTGAAAATAAGGGAAACCATGGAACCTATGTTTCTTTGGATCTTGCTCACTTCACTTAATATGGTTTTTCCATCATTCCATTTCGTTACAAATGGGGCTGTGTTATTCTTTCCAGTGGAAGTATAGAATTCCATTATATATCTATGTCACATTTTCTTGATTCATTCATCTACTGAAGGGCATGTGGGTTGGTTCCTTATCTTAGCTATAGTGAATAATGCTGTGATAAACATAGTTGTGCTGGTAGCTTTAATATAGCCTTGTTTCTGGTCATTTGGGTAAATACTCAGAAATAGGATTGCTGGGTCATAGATCCAAATAGCAAAAATAATCCTTAGCAGAAAGAACAGTGCTAAAGGAATATAAATACCAAACTTCAAACTCTATTACAAAGCCATAGTAATCAAAACAGCTTGGTACTTGCAGAACTGACCTGAAGACCAATGGAATAGAAATGAAGACCCAGAAATGAACCTGCACACTGGAAGAAAGACAGCCTTTTCAGTAAATGGCACTGGCAATGGTTAAAAATTTGTAGAAAATTAAAGCTAGATCCTGATATATCACCTTGCACCAGAATCAACTCCAAATGGATCAAAGACCTCAAAGTAAAAGTAGACACTCTGAAAAATTTTCTTAATAAAACACAGCAATGCAACAAATCAAAGAAAGGTTGGACAGATGGGATTGCATGAAACTGCAGAGCTTCTGCATGGCAAAGGACATAGCTAATAAGATCGATAGAAAGCCCACAGATTGAGAGATCTTCACTAGCCATACAACAGACAAGAATCTAATATCAAAAATATGTTTAGGGACTGGGAAGGTGGCTCAGAGGTAGAGCACTTGCCTTGCATGCATGAGCCCCTGGGTTCAATTCCTCAGCATCACATAAGAAAAAAGAAAAAGCCAAAGTGGTGCTGTGGCTCAAGTGGTAGAGTGCTAGCCTTGAGCTGAAGAGCTGAGGGACAGTGCCTAGGCCCAGAGTTCAGGCCCCAAGACCGGACCCCCCAAATATATATATATATATAACTCCAAAAATTAAATCTCCAAAAACAAATCTTCAAGGAG
Organism: Dipodomys spectabilis; assembly: GCF_019054845.1. Taxonomy (NCBI): domain Eukaryota; kingdom Metazoa; phylum Chordata; class Mammalia; order Rodentia; family Heteromyidae; genus Dipodomys; species Dipodomys spectabilis. Next base: position 11,281,612 of record NW_024870701.1, on the reverse strand, counting down.
ACAATCACCTCAGTAATAAGTTGGCTAAAGAGTTAAAGAGAGACTTCTCTGAAGAGTAAATAAGAATGGCCCATAGACACATGAAGAAATGCTCAACTTCTCTGGCCATAAAAAAATGCAAATTAAAACAACATTCAGATAACACCTCACCCCAGTTAGAATGACCATAACAAGAAATCTAATAACAACAGATGTGGGAGGAGATGTGGCCAAAAGAGAGTGCTACCACAGTGTAGTTGGGAGTATAAACTTGTTCAACCATTCTGGAAAGCAGTATGGAGGTTCACCTACCTATTTTGAATCTCCAGAATCTCACATTATTAAATGACTCAAATTCTAGAACATTAAATTGTTCTTCTTATTCAGCAAATTTTCATCTTTATCTTGCCTGTTCATTGAATCTAACAGTAATCATAGTAAGAGGAACAAAGAAAACAAAACCTCTTTTATATTAAAACAACAGACATACATGACCTTCAAAAAAGGAGAAATAATGGCAAAATGGGAACATACCCATATATTTCTGGTTGATATGTTAAGTGATTCAATTTCCATTGAGAGGTATGTTGAGTAATATCTGCATAATTCCCAAAATTGGACATCATTTTTTCTATAAGCCTAAATCTAAGAATTAAACATACACAAATATTTTTATAAAGCTATATTTTTGTAGCTATTCAGGAAGTTGTGACCTGAAGGGTTTAGTTTGAAGACAACCTGAAAATAAAAGTCCCTGAAACCGCATCTTCAATTAAACAGCAAAAAGTAAGACTGGAGGTAAATCTTAAGTGAGAGAGTGCCAGGTGTCAGCACCTAGGCCTTGATATGTAGTTCTGGTATCAGAGATGCTTGTATAATGGTAAAATACAAATCAATCTACTGTGATATTGCTTCAAAGCCTGCAGTTGTTTGGCAATTCATTCAGAAATATTATACAACTATTGTCCATGTTTATTTTTTTAATCTCGTTTTTATCATCTGCCATTCTATAGTTACCTGCTGTTCTACATAAAGCAACCATCTTATCTGTTCTCCAATGTGCCCTTTACAATGTAAGATGAAGAAGAAAAAAGAGAAAGAGGAAAAGGAGGCAGATTTTGTTTTCCTGCACCCCCCAATTTTCATTAGCATAGCTAAATTGCAAAAAATAGTTACCTAGTGCTATTTTCATACAATCATCTAGTGAACTTTTATAAGATATAATTTTCGCCGGGTGCTGGTGGCTCACGCCTGTAATCCTAGCTACTCAGGAGGCTGAGATCTGAGGATCGCGGTTCAAAGCCAGCCCGGGCAGGAGAGACCGTGAGACTCTTATCTCCAATAAACCACCAGAAAACCGGAAGTGGCGCTATATCTCAAGTGGTAGAGCACTCGCCTTGAGCTGAAGAGCTGAGGGACAGCGCCCAGGCCCAGAGTTCAAGCCCCACGACCGACAAAAAAAAAAAAAAAAAAAGATATAATTTTCTTTTAGTCCCTAATGCCTTTCAGTCCTTCCCCTCTTATTAACAATGTGTTTTATTATGCTATTGACATAGATACATATATGTATACATACATGTATGTATATACATGTATGTATACATATATATCTTCAATTGTATTCACATACACCTTTGTTATCTTTTTTTCCCTGCTTCCCTATTCCCCCTGGTTCTTGCCCAAGGTTATGCTCTAGCAAATTCATCTACTCTGTTGTCTTCAATAAAGTACGATGTGTCACAGAACACAGGTAAACTGATTTTCCCAGAATTCGTAAAATATAAATTCTTTCTTAGTAGTCTTTCTCCCTGACTGGCAACTTCTCTTGAATGTTTAAATAAAGTCTACTGCTGAAATTTTCTTCTTATGTATTTCTTTTTGAATTATTTATAGAAACCTGCAAACATGTTGCCGTTGTCAAAATTCCCAAATGTCTGTCATAGCCGTTACGTAATTCATTCCATAAATTTTACTTGCCTCAAATTTTGAATTTCCGAGCCTTTCAGTAACTTGTATTTTGATAACAACCCAGTGTTGTATTCCCTTTTGCCTTTTTTTTTTTTTTGCTTAAATCCTGGGATGTGTTTGTATGGATGTTTCATTTTCTCCTGTTATTTTTTCTGGTTAGTTAACTGCCACTTGAAGATACTCCTAGCCTGAATGCTTTTCCTGAAGAAATTCAGTCAGGAATTGAAGAGACAATCTTTGTACTTTATCTCTTTGTCGTTTTTCACAGTTCTTTTTCCATGTAATCTTTTGACACCCAATAAAATTCCCTCAACACTCTTTATCCTGGTCCCCTAACTAGTCACTAAAGGGTGTGGGGACTGTGTCACTAGTTTTCTCCATGAGTTTTACCCATATATGAGCATTTCTTTTGGCATTGATTCTTTTTATGTTTATCAGTTGGAGTCTACCCAACACATTACCTTTTATGATTCATAGGAAAGAAAAATTTGCACTAATTACAATCCTTAGAAAAATAATGGGCTAATCAAGGAAATAATAAATGCTTTCCTGGTATTGATTATTACATCTATTGGTCTCTCTGCTTGTGAGCAAACAGGTTTAGCAAATAAGCAGGTATGAGATAAATCTTGGCAAATTAATAATGAAGGATGGAAGGAAGGAAGGAAATCAATTCACTTACCTGTTAGTATGGTCAATTACTTTTAATGAATTGAGAATGGGCTCTTTAAAGACAGGAACTTTGTAAGAAAAATAATAGATCTGTGCTCAACACACAATTCCAATCTGAGATAAGTGTTTATTCACATATTCTGTGAAACCAAATGTAAGAGACTTTACTATATTGATTACTCAATAAAATTGGATTCACTTTTAGTTAGTAAACTGAGTCTTTCAGTTTTGTTTGCCCTTCATCTAAAACAAGTACCACTTCAAGGACTAGAAAACTTTGAGATACAGTTTTCTTGTTTTCCTGTTGTTCACTAGTTTATACTTACTCTCTTCCATGACCTTTGTATCATTCTAATTGTTCATACCACTGCTTGAGAATTTTTTTTTGCTGAGAGTGCTTGACTTTTTGAGTGATCCTTCTCATCTTATAGATCAGAGCTCAAACAGCACCTTCTTGGTGAGGACCCACTGCATATTGTTCCTAACTAGCTTCTCTTTATCCTGTCATAGTTTAGAATATCACAAATGAATTGATAATTCACAAATGAATTGATAATTTCAGGTAGTTGCAATACTGTTTGCCATGCAAAATTTAAATTTTCTCATAAAGTCTAGTTATCTAAACTTCTATTTCTTCCTTACTAAACTGTGAGGATGATAGTCTGTTTATTATTATGACATTATTATTCATTATTTATGATTATTCCCTCTAAACATGATAAGTTGTTCTTATTATTATTGTTTAAGTTCTAGAGCTGTAATATTAATTAGCAGCTTGATCCTATTAAACATATACTTACCATAAGACATGAAATTAATGCATAGTTTCAGTGATACAAGCTTTATGTATTCTCACTAATTGTATTGATTGAAATTTTCTTTATCTGGATGTAAAGAGCTCATATTTGAAAAGAACTACTAATTAAAGTGTGATATGATCATGATATGATTTGTTTTTGTTTTCCTTTTGTCGGTTGTGGAGTCTGAACTCTGGGCCTGGGCGCTGTCCCTCAGCTCTTTAGCTCAAGGTGAGTGCTCTACTACTTGAGCCACAGCACCACTTCTGGATTTTTCTGCTTATGTGGTGCTGAGGAATCAGATCCAGGGCCTCATGCATGCAAGGCAAGCACTCTACCACTGAGGCATCTTCCCAGCCCCATGATTTGAAAGAATGTTTCTAATAACCTTTAAACAAATTTCATTTCCTTTAGGTTAATATAGAAATTAGTTAATATAGAAATTAAGTTAATATAGAAATATTAGATTCATTTTCAACTTTTGTTTGCCCAGTTACTGTAAACAGACACATGCAAACACATTTCTCCATCCAATTTGGAATAATGAATTTAAAATTTAAGACATATATGTGGACATGTGCTCATTAGAATATATGATAGTATTAAAATAATCAAAAGCAATTTTTACTGATCTTCCTATAAACCTTGTGTTTTTAATAAATAAGCACAATCACCTAACGGCACAGTAACAATTAGCACTCCATTGATTTCCAATCACATGACCCATCTGCATTTTGTGTTATTTCCATTTTGTACATTTGATATGATATTTATTGATGTACTCTATGATGAATTCTATGGAATTATAGCGTGTATTTTTAGATCCTTTTGGCTGAGCTATTCAAGTTATTGTGGCTGAACACATACAATATTTTCAGCAGCTGTAATGAAGTCTATTCACGGCCCTGTCTCAGAAGAATTCACCCCTAACACCTTGTAATCTGGGAAGGACTCCTATATAGTGTTATAGGGCTCTTAGGTCCAAAATATCAATAAAACCAGAAAAGAGGAATGCACACTTACTTTATGTCTCAGATTTCTAATATGTCCCTTCAGACTCATTTTATATTCTCTCTTCATAGGACTATATAACACTTTACCTTCCGTGCTACTTGCAATTTTCATGCCAAACCTCTCCTTAAATTTTTTTTACTAACCTAAAGATTTAAGAAGGGAAATAAAGTAGAATAGTAAAAACTCTCTTTCTGGTCAATGTCCATCTCTCAGTAGTAATATTTGACAAAGGACATTTTACAGCAGCAGAATAGGGAAAAAATTGTCAACTACTGAGAAAGAAATATAAATGATCATACACTGATAGTAAATCTCAGTATGATACTATTATTAAATGAGTACTTTCAGTATAGATGCAGATATTTATGCATGCTTAGGATCGTTCCTAGTTTTTCTCCTCCAATCTCAATAATTGTGGGAAAATAAAGCACAAATCAGTTTTAACACAGTGGTACAATTAACTCTCTACAATCTTACATGCTGATTTCCTATGATGAAATCCAAACTGCACTTCACAGATGAATTGACTTGTGGCTTTGCTGGAATATGATTCAGTGGCAAGAATTCAAGCAACTCTTTTATAAGACAATTGAGGCAATGCTGTGAGACATTTGTGTTCTAAGGCTAAATGTATGGTTCTGATACATATGTGAAAATGGTACAAGGTAACATGAGGGGATGGGTAGGTTGAGATAGAAGGGAAAGAAGGACAGAAGTGGGGCCACTGATCAAGATGCCCAAGATGCAGAGAGTTCATCAAGTGGCATGCCATTCATGTTTAAAAGTTCACCACGGAGTCTGCGCCTAGAACAAACAACCTACACTAAATCCTCAAGAACTAAGGTTAATCAAACCTGAGTGGGAGTCATCAGATTACACTTAAACTTTTAAGATATGCAAGAACACATCCAGCTCAGAAAGAAGCAACTAATTTTCTGTGTGCAAAGAGCCTCTACAATTGATTATGTCATTTTGAATTAAAATAACGAGGTAGCTGATAATGGAAAGTGTCGCTATCAATGTCAGAGCATGAGTGAAATGCATGCCTGTAATGTTGTATCAAGGAGAGGTTTCAGAAACCGAGATCATGAGGCTGCCTTCTAATATCATGATAAATAAAATCTTTTAAAATGACATAATGTATATAGTGTTTTGTGTAGGGTAAAAGATAAGATTTACTCTCAACAAAACCCACTTTAAAACCATCTTTAATGTCAACAAATTCATGCTCTAATAATGATAGAGAATCGGTTATAGATTATTTTTTTCCGGTAACTTAAAAATGAAAAAGGACAGGCTAATCTAGGATCTAAACTAAGAGTCACTGATTAAAATGAACAAAAATGCAGTGATTTCTCTTTGTGAATTAGAGACATGTCAGTTTTTATCTTTTGCCTTCTCTCCTTGTTTATTCTTAGATAAGTCTTTTCTTTTTGAGTATATGTGGGGTTGGAGTAGAGTTTTTGCAGCCTTTTTTTTTCAGAATAACGTATACTTGAAAATTTCCCTACAGAATAGTTTTGTGTTTTATTGCATTATTCTCTTATTTTCATTTACAATACAATGGAAACATGTTTGGAAATAGTACTTTTAAATAAGTAAATGATTTTAATAGTTGGAAGTTAGTAAATAAAAACAAGCTAATTATTTCTTCCATTAGAATTTGATGGACACATTTTAATCTATAAAATATGGTAGTCACATGGTAGAGAGCATTTTTATAATACTAAAAATAGGTACTGCTTCCCTTAAGACTACAGACTAATTTTATGTGTTCCTCTATTAACATATACTCATTAAAATGCACTAATTTTTTACACATTGTGTTACATATTGTTTACAAATTGTGTTACATATCATGCACATTAGTATAATGCATTGCGTTTAATATAATATAAACTAAATTTAGTATATCTTTATGTCCTAAAAGGTAAAGCAGAAACAATTGAATAAAATACTTTGGCTTAAAAACATGTATGGCCAGGCGCTGGTGGCTCACTACTGTAATTCTAGCTACTCAGGAGGCAGAATCTGAGGATCATGGTTCAACCCAGCCTAGGCAGGAACGTCTGTGAGACTGTTATCTCCATTAAACCACCAGAAAACCAGAAGTGGCACTTGGCTCATGTGGTAGAGCGCTACCCTTGAGCTGAAAAAAAATATGTACCAGAAAACTATTTTGCAATAGCCATCTATGGTTCTTTATTAGATCTCTGATTAGAACCTATGAAAATATAATTAAGAAAAAAAAGTTCAGTACTTGTGCCTTCAGCACAAACTCCAGAAGGAAATCTAACTAGATGCCGTAAAGAGAGAACAATCCTACATTATTTCTTTTACAAAAAGGTAATGATAAATATTTTAATTGTTATAATGTAGTTACTTAAATTTTAGACTATATAGCTAACTCAACTAACAGCTATTTAAATAAAAATCACTTCTCATAAATCTTAATGAAATTATGTATTCTTTTAATTTAAAGTAGATGATTTCTTAACATGTGTCATGTATCAGATTACTGAGGTCCTAATTGGAATAATAAAGAAAAGCACAAATAAAATTCTGAAAAGAAAAAAAAATAAAGGCAGAATGAATAAATGTGTCTAGCTACTTATATTTCCTTATATTCTTTATATATGCTACAATTTTGGTTTGGCACATATTTGATAATAGCATTGTCTTGATTATTTCTTTTTATTTCTTTTTTTAATTGAAAGGGTGGTGGGAGGGTTACAGTTTCATAGGTAAGGCAATAAGTATATTTGCTTAAATTATTCTTACCCCATCCCTCTTTATTTCCCACATACCCTTTCTTATGCCCCTCAAGTTACAATGGTTATATCCAATGTAATGTTAAATATCAGTGTTGCTTTGGTTCATCCATTGTCCTGCTGTTTCTGTTATTCCCTTTCCCTTCCACATATTGCACTATCGAGTATGAAATACAAAAAACTAAGAGAAATGAAGAAAAAAATAAAACAATAGAAAAAAAGAAAAGACTACATAGAGGTTTCCATATATTGGAATGTTGATACACTTCATTATATATGGTTCGATCCACTAAGATAATGTCCCCTGCTAAAAATATTATATAAATATTCTAGTTCTTACAAATGAGGGAGATAATGTAACCTACTTTTCTTTGAGTTGACTTCACTTTTTTCCATTTCCTTATGAATGTAGCAATGTTATTCCTTCTGATGGAAGCAAAGAATTCTATTGTGTATAGGTACCACTTTTTCTTTTTTTTAAATAAGTTTTTTATTGTGAAAATACTGTACAGAGGGGTTACAATCACATGAGCAAGCTAATGAATACCTTCTTATCAAGCATTGTTGCTTGATAAGCACTCCTGTCTAAATTATAAAGTTGGTTTTTTGACAAAGCGTCTTGTACATCTCATTATTGCAATGGATCAACCATATCCATATTTAAGCAATTGGTTTTTTCCCTTGTGCTGCCCAAATTATACCAACCATTTATCTACTGAGGGACATTTGGGTTGGTTCCATATCTTAGCTATGGTAAATAATGCTGCATTGACCATCACTTTAATATGGCCTCGTTTGTGGGCATTGGGTAAATTCCCAGAAGTGGGATTTCTGGGCCATAGGGAAGCTCTCTATGTTTAGTCTTTTGAGGAACCTCTATCTGCTTTCAAGAGTGGTTGACAAATTTGCACTCTCAACAACAGTATAGTAGCATTCCCGTTTGGCCACATCCCCATCAGCATCTGTTGTTACAATTCTTGATTATGGCCATGCTAACTGGTGTAAGGTAGAATCTCAATGCTGTTTTGATTTGCATTTCTTTTATAGCTAGAGATGTTGAGCAATGCTTCACATGTCTCTTGGCAATTCATTTGTCCTGCTTATTTCTATGTACTGTCGTTTCACTAGTCCATGTGACAGTGTTTGATATGTGTCTTTGCCATTCCAAGAATTTTGTTGATCTGAGGCTAAGCTGCTGATAAAAGGAAGACAGTGGAGAAACTTTTTCTGAGATTTATTTGCAAGTACTGAGAATAAATTACTCCTTGTTTTTCTGTGTTTGTTAAACTCTGAAAAAATGTATTGAGAATTGATAGATGTACACTAAGAAATTGCTTCAACCTATTGTCCAATTTCATTGGTCCGTTGTGTAAAATGGATTTATCTTTTTTTTTTTTTTTTTAAATTTTATTTTATTTTATTTGAGAACATATTGTACAGAGGGGTTACAATTACATGGGCAGGATAATGCATACATTTCTTACCAAGCATTGCAGCCTCCTCCTTTGTTTACCCTTCACCTCCCTTCCCAGCCTCCCCCCTCCCTCCCACCCAATCATACCCCCCCTCACCCCCCCCCCCACCGACATTGTAAAGCTGGTTTTGACATGACATTTTGTACTTCTCATTGTTGCAACAGGTCCACCTGAATCCTTAAACGACTTGTTTGTCCCCGTCTCCTCCACATGTTATACTGACATCAAATATAGTGAAAGCAGGGGTTACACTGTGGGGGAGGGACATACAAAGCAACAAAGTAATAATCTTATAAATGCATTAGAAACACATGCATGAAAGAAACAAAAACATTAAAATACATATTTGAGGTTTTGTTTTCCTAACATCACATTATCTGACTTTTTCCGCTTGACTCATACCTATACTAGATATTGCAAATAAGGGAAACCATGGGACCTATGTTTCTTTGGGCCTGGCTTACTTCACTTAATATAATTTTTTCCAAGACTTTCCATTTCTTAACAAATGGGGAAATGTCATTCTTTCTGATGGAGGCATAGAATTCCATTGTGTATATATACCACATCTTCTTGATCCATTCATCTACTGAGGGGCATCTGGGTTGGTTCCATGTCTTAGCTATGGTAAATAATGCTGCAATAAACATAGTTGTGCTGGTAGCTTTAGTGTGGCCTTGTTTGTGATCATTTGGGTAAATGCCCAAAAGTGGGATTGCTGGGTCGTTGGGGAGCTCTATGTGGAGTCTTTTGAGGAACCTCCATACTGCTTTCCAAAGTGGTTGAACAAGTTTACATTCCCACCAACAATGAAGTAAGGTTCCTTTCTGTCCACATCCCCTCCAGCATCTGTTGTTGTTAGAGTTCTTGATTTTTGCTGTTCTAACTGGAGTGAGGTGATATCTCAATGTTGTTTTGATTTGCATTTCTTTTATGGCTAGGGATGTTGAACATTTCTTCATGTGTCTATTGGCCATCCTTCTTTCTTCTTCAGAGAAGCTTCTCTTTAAGTCTTTCACCCACTTACTTATTGGGCAGTTGTTTCTTTGAGGATTTGTTGTTGGGTGGTTTAATTTTTTGAGTTCCAAGTATATTTTAGATATGAGACCCTTGTCCGTTGTATGGCTAGTAAAGATCTTCTCCCAATCCGTGGGCTTTCTATTGATCTTGCTAGCTATGTCATTTGCCCTGCAGAAGCTCTGCAACCTTATACAATCCCATTTGTCCAACCTTTCTTTGATTTGTTGTGTTTGCGGGTCTCTATTCAGAAAATTTCGGCCTGAGCCGAGGAGACCCAGGGTTTCTCCTATTCCCTCCTGTAATGTTTTCAGAGTGTCTGCTTTGACTTCAAGGTCTTTGATCCATTTGGAGTTGATTCTGGTGCAGGGTGATATATAAGGATCTAGCTTTAGTTTTCTACATGTAGTTAACCAGTTTTGCCAGCACCATTTACTGAAGAGGCTGTCTGTCTTCCATTCTATTGTTTTAGCTCCCTTATCGAAGATTAGATGGCTATAGGTCTGGAGGTTCATTTCTGGGTTTTCAATTCTATTCCATTGGTCCTGAGGTCTGTTCTTATGCCAATACCAAGCTGTTTTGATTACTATGGCTTTATAGTAGAGTTTGAAATTTGGTACTGATATTCCTCCAGCAGTGTTCTTTCCATTGAGGAGCGTTTTTGCTATTCGGGGTCTTTTATTGTTCCATATGAATTTTTGGATTGCCTCTTCTATTTCCTTGAAGAATGAGGGTGGAATTTTCATAGGTATTGCGTTGAATTTGTAGATAGCCTTGGGAAGTATTGCCATTTTCACGATGTTAATCTTTCCAATCCAGGAGCATGGGAGGTTTTGCCATTTTTTAAGTTCTGTGTTGATTTCCTTTTTCAAGATTTTAAAGTTTTCATCATAGAGGTCCTTCACTTCTTTGGTTAAGTTAATTCCTAGGTATTTTATTTTTTGTGGGGCTATTACAAATGGAGTTGCTTTCCTAATTTCAGCCACACTTTTCCGGGAAGATGGCGGAGGAGAAGCTGGAATCTGAACAAGCTCTTGCATAGAAAACAATTTCAAAGTCCCAGTGAACAGTCCCAAGCCAGAGAATCACACCAAGTGTGCCATCACAGGACAGAGAGTTAGTCAAGAGAGAGGAAGCCAAGCAGACACATCTGAGCGCCTGCCAGCAGCTGCTGCTGCGGCGGCAGGGTCGCAGCGGCGACCACAGCCGCGGCCATACCTGAGCGCTCACACAGAGAGTCCGGGACGAAGGAGCCAGACGCAGCGGGCGAGCGGATTCTACTCAACACCAGCAAGAACCGACAAGGAGCGGACAACTTCATCCTGCACTTCGCAGACCAGAGACGACCCAGGATCCAAGACTCGGCGTGAGTAGAAGCCCCACTTCCTCACTCCTTCCCAGGGAGCAGAGGAGGGAAGGCCACCCCTCCCCTACCCAGCACCAGTGATCTCCATCTTGGATACCGACAAAACTCGGAGGAGTGGCTAGCTCCAGCTCAGGCCTTGGAATAAAACGAGTCATTTAGCAGGTCACAAGAACTTAACGGCGAAGTGACCTCACAGACTCAGTTCCATCCAGGGAAAAGTCACCCAGCTCAGGCGCCAGCCATTGGAGTGGCTCTCCTCACCAGGTAACCAGAGCCAGAGGCTGCCCCTCCCTCTAGCAGCCACCACAATCAATTGAAAAACAGAAACCCTGAGAATGGCTCCAGGCTGGGTGCTGTGAGTTTTTTTCACAAAATAGCCCCAGGGAAAAGCTACTGTTTGTTGAAAGGCCTCAACTCTACCCAGAACCTAGCCTCATCACTGCATCCCCCTCTTTTGTGATTCTCAAAGCAGATCACCCTCCCAGTAAACTAACCTGGGAGGGGGAATCTCAAAATCTTGGGTAAAGCAGAGCATTTTTCTGCCTGTTCCAACAAACTGACTTAAGAAACCAATCAAGCCACAGGACCTCAAGCTGACCAGAGACTCCAACCAGACTCTGGTTATAGACAAAAGGGAGATACAGGACTCTTCCCACCCCTCCCCCCCAAAAAAAACAAATCAAAGACCTTTTTTTTTTTCTTCTTCTTCTTTTCTTTTTTTCTTTTTTTTTGTTTTGTTTTTTTTTTCGTTTTTTTTTACCATATATATATATAAAAAAAATTTTTTTTGCTTTTCTAAAACTTTTATTAATCTTTAATTTTTGCCTCTTCTGAAAAAATAATTGTTTTCCATTAACTTTTGTTTTTTCTTTTCTCCTCTTATAATTTTTATTTTAGGAATACGTGAATGTGTGTTTTCCTGTCTTTTCTTGTCTTCTTTCTCTTTTTCTTTCATTCTTAATTATCTTTTTGTTTTTTGTCTAGCTCTACTGAACTTCTGATCTTTTCTTCTCACTTTCCTATCCTTTCCATCTTTTCCTCTTTGTTCTTCTTTATGTGACTTAACTCTTGTCCTGCACATCCTCAGATAAACCCGTAGTTAACCAGTAGACCCTACCCCCCATTGTGTACACACTTAATCCACAAACTTATTACTCAATTCAAAACCTCTGAGACTTAAATTCATTAATAGCAGTACTACCTCTTTATACCTATATAATATTTTAAGCATTTTTTTAAAGTTTTTCACATCTCCTCTATGTCCCTCCTTTTCTCTCAACATATTCATATTCCTCTATAAATAGATGGTCTTTTAATCTCTAAAATAACAATAATTTTTACGTTTCTATTTTTTTTTCTGGTCTCTTTTCATTCCCCTTTCCCTTTCTTCTTTTTCTCTCTCTCTCTACTTGCATCCCACCCAACCTATTTCCTGCACTGTGATTAGGACATAGTTAACTCTCCCTGTGCTTCCCCACACCAATCTATTCCTATTTTTTACCCACATCTCTCCCTAACCCTAATAATTTCTGGTTTTCAAATTCTTCTCTGCGGTTCGAAGCCCTTTAACATATAGTTGTTTGATGTCGAATAGATGTATCTGTTGAACTAGATTCTATCTGTAGACTATTGACTGTACAAATGCAAACTTTGGTTGATGGTTGCCTTAAGATAGTGTTCTAGCACAAAACTGGTGCTATCTTCATCTCAAATGGGCAGAGTAAGCCGGAAAAACACAAGAAAAATGGCAAATTCGGGTATCTCAATTCCCAATCTTGATAATCAGGGGTTAGAAGAGATAATGAATAATCCAGAGGAGAGTTCCCAAACAGCTCTACAAACACTGGTGGCAAACATGATAAATGAAAAGTTTGACAACGTACAAAGGACTCTGTATGAGCGTGATAGGGAGAGAGAGGAGGCATCCCAGAAGTTTATACAGGAATATCATGAGCGTGAGGAAGCTACTCAAAAACTGATACAGGATTTGCGTGAACAACTTGAGAATACTCAAAGAGAAAGGGAGGAATGGCATGAGCAGGCTGAGAACACTCAAAGAGATCTGCAGGAATCCCATGAACGGGAGGAAGCTAATCAAAGAGTAATACAGGAATTGAGAGACCAGGTAGAGAACACACAAAGATCACTAAAGGCATTCATGGAATCCATTAACAAAGAGCTGAAGGAAGTCAGGGAGACCACAAAGGGAATGCTGAATGGAACCCAACAGAAGGAATGGGAGCCCAAAGAAACCATAACCAATCAACTAAGTGATTTGAGGACAAACACTGAACACCAAATTAAGGAAGTAAAGAAATTCATACAAGACCTAAAACAGAGCTTCAACAAAGAACTTGAAGCCATCAAAGCTGACCAACTAGAAGGAAAAGAGATAAAAAACAAAGTAGAGAGTCTTGACAGCAGGTTAGACCATGCAGAAGATCGAATCTCAGGGATTGAAGACAGCCTAGATATTATAGAGAAAGAACATACAACCATCCAAGACAAGTCCAAGAAATATGATAGATCTATCCAACACCTGGAAGACACCATCAGAAGGCCTAATCTAAGGATAATGGGTGTAGAGGAGCACCTAGAAACAGAAGTTAATGGTCTAGGAAATTTGTTTAACAGGATCCTAGCAGAGATCTTCCCAAACATGCAAAAAGATAGGCCTGTCCAGATACAAGAAGCCTTTAGAACCCCAAATAGACCAGACCAGAATAGGACATCCCACCGTCACATTATAATCCACACAGGATCAACTCAGAACAAGGAAAAGATCCTTAAAGCTGTCAGGGAGAAAAGGGTAATCACTTATAAAGGGAAACCAATTAGAATCACCTCAGATTTCTCAGCAGAGACAATCAAAGCAAGAAGAGCCTGGAATGATGGATTTATCTTTTTTAAATTGTATAATTTTATTCTCTAATTTGCAAGTAATCAGTGATATAATAGTTTAGTATTAGGGGAATATATTCTTTCCTGAAAGATTTGTTCACCTAAATGTTTTAACAACTATATTAGATACATTTCTAAATAAAATGATTTATTATGTTTTAAACAATGGAATATTCTTAATTCTATTATTCTGTGTTTAATGGCTGGAATCTTTCTCCAAGATTGAGTATTTCTCAATAAGCATATACTACATTTCCTTATCTAAAGTTATAATCAAAGCTTGTAACCTCTTTTCTTACTAATATTCAGAAAAAGAAGTTAATGCATACATCATCTTTAATAGAATCAAAGTATTTTTCTAAGTTTTAATATTACAAACAATCTTAGTTATTTTATGGTACTATTGTCTCAAATTTGATGCTATTAAACTTACATCAGGCTGATTCTTTATATTTTTGATAAACTTGTATTTAGTCTTTTAATGATTCCTTCCTTCTGAGAAAAGATACCACAACACCGGAATTGGCTAATTTTTCATGGAACTTAACCTTGTTGGTTGAAAACACTACAATAAAATAGTGATTTAGGTCCTGATATTTTTTCACTTCTGGATTATCAGTGGCACCAAAAAAGCTACACAGGCTAAATTAGATGATAATGAGAAGTCAGGAATTCTATTTTTTTATATGGAAAATAAATTATAAGGACAGATACAGATAATAGAGAATTAAGAATTAACACATTTTGCACAAATTTATTGACAGTGAGGATGGAAAGAAATGAATAGACTGTATATCAACAGAGGAGGTAAATTAACACTCCTTTTCAGTTCTTTTTTTTTTTGTCAGTCATGGGTCTTGAACTCTGGGCCTGGGCGCTGTCCTTATGCTCTTCAGCTCAAGGCGAGCACTCTACCACTTGAGCCACAGCACCACTTCCAGTTTTCTAGTGGTTTATTAGAGATAAGAGTCCATTGACTTTCCTGCCGGGGCTGGCTTTGAACCGCGATCCTCAGATCTCAGCCTCCTAAGTAGCTAAGATTACAGGCATGAGCCACTGGCACGGGGTCTTCAGTTAGTTCTTTATAGACAATAAAGCTTCTGTGACAATTGAGGATTCTTTTCAGGAATATACCTTATGACTTACCATGAATTATAGGTAAAAATAAGGTAAAAATTAAAATGAACTCAATTCATACTGAAATTGAATGTCTCTAAGGTGTATTAAGGTATATTAAGTATACTAAGTTCTTTATTAATTAGTACTTCACAACTCACTCAAATGACAAACTTCTTGAATATAGTTTTTATGACATAAGAATCTTTCTTTGCACTGCATTATTTTGCATTATGTTCATACTTAGTCATGGTCTCTAAAAATCTCTTTATGTAAGATTAGAAATAAATATGTGGTTTTCCTGTGATTTAATTTATATATAAATAATTAGAAATTTATACTTCTGTTGACTAATTAGATCATTCATTGGTTAAAGAAGTAGATATTTTGACATACATTTTTAGATGATGAAATTCCTTTTAGAGAAATTTTATAATCACAAATATATGTTATCTATATTCAATTCAACATGCTCTGTCTTACTGTGAAGTTGATATATTTATTTTTAGAGGTAATTACTAGTTTATGAGATACGTCTTTACTAATCATACAAATATTAACAGAAATATTGATATAATGGTCACACAAATTAAGATGTTATCAAATTACAAATTAGTCTTATTTGTTGAACAAGAGAAATCAAAATTGTGAAGAGACTGAAATACATAGACATAGCTCCTAGATAAGCTCTACTAATAGGAATAAAAGAGTTTCAGAAGAAATTCTACACTCAAATATCTACTTGAATTAGATTGAGTAATCACATAAAAAATATTTTGTATTTTCCCTTGAAGTTTCCAGAAAACTGGCTAAATCATTCTCCACATCTACCAACATGTTGGATGCTATAATTTATGATTGACTAAAATATTGGTATATCCTTTCCTCATTCAACAAATATTAGACACTGAAAATAAAAACAAGTATGGTTCATGAGCACCATACTTCCATTCCTTCATTCTAAAACAGGAAGAAATATAATATAACAATGACAGGCAGTACAACCATGCTGGTGGTGTGTTGAAAAAGGAGAGAGCAATGGCTTGGAACACCCACACAGTACTCGTAAGCTAGGTCTTGAATGATAGATAAGGACTGAGTGACTGTGACAGAGACATATAGTTCTTCCGATTTCTCAGCACCCATGCTCTTATTATTCTTTAATAATACAAATTTAAGCTTACACATGACTGCTTAGTGGAAAATTATGTTTCTGATCCCGTGTAAGAATACCTAAGGATTTGACAAAAAGATGTGAGAGTAGTGATGTGTATGATATCGAAGCTCAACCTTTAAAATAATAGATTGGGCCCTTCACTACCTCCTTCTCTGACCTCCTATTGTGGAATAGCCATTGTACTCGCATCTGTGGAGTTATGAGTTGAATTTGATGGAACTTAGGAATATGTCTGAGTTCCTGACTCCAGCTTGCTACAGAAGTAGGGAATATATCCATGTGTACTTTTATGTGAAATGAACACCTATTTTATTTTTGTATTGTGAAAATACTGTACAGAGGGGTGACAATTACATGGGCAAGATAATGAGTACATTTCTTATCAAGCAGTATAGCCTCCTCCTTTGTTTCCCCTTCCCATGCCTTCCCAACCTCCCCCCAGCCCCCATCCAATCCTTCCCCCCACCTCCCCGCACCAAAATTGGAAAGTTATGACCCATTCTACTATTTTTATTCTTTTAGTCACAGGGTACTACAATGTATCCTAATCCACACAAGGTGGAAAGACATTTTAAGGCAAAAATATTCTGAAGTTGAAAGAAAGGTTCAAAATTTAGGATTTTAATCAATACCAAATTTCAAACTTTACTACAAAGCCATAGTAATGGAAGCAGCTTCGTACTATCTCAAGACAAGACCTCAGGACCAATGGAATAGAACTGAAAACCTAGAAATGAACCTACAGACCAATAGCCACCTAATCTTCAACAAGGGAACTAAAAAAAATAGAATGGAAGAAAGACTGGTGCTGGCAAAATTGGTTAATCACTTGTAGAAAACTAAAGCTAGTGGCTTATATATCACCCTGTACCAGAATAAACTCCAAATGGATCAAAGACCTTGGAGTCAAAGCAGACACTCTGAAAACATTACAGGATGGAATAGGAGAAACCCTAAGTCTCCTTGGCACAGGGCAAAATTTTCTTAATAGAGACCCAAAAACACAACAAATCAAACAAATGTTGGATAAATTGGATAGCATGAAGCTGCAGAGTTTCTGCATGGCAAAGGGCATAGCTAGTAAGATCAATAGAAAGCCGATGGATTGGGAGAAGATCTTCGCTAGCCATACAATGGACAAGGATCTTATATCTAAAATATATCTGGAACTCAAAAAATTAAATCCCCCAACAACAAATACTCAAAGAAACAACTGCCCAATAAATAAGTGGGCTAAAGACTTAAAGAGAAACTTCTCTGAAGAGGAAACAATGAGATGGACAAGACCCTATGTCGAAAAATGAACTTTATACTTTAAGTGGGGTTTGTGTGGTGGAGGGGTAGGAGGTGTAGCTGAAGAGGTGGGAGGGGGGATGGTAGGGGAGCTACAAAGGAGGAGCCAATGAAGACACATGAAGGAGACACATGAAGAAATGCTCAACTTCTCTAGCCATAAAGGAAATGCACATCAAAACAACATTGTGATTCGACCTCAGTTAGATTCCACCCCAGTTAGAATGGCTATAACCAAGAACTCCAATGACAACAAATGCTGGAGGGGATGTGGACAGAAAGGAACCCTACTGCATTGTTGGTGGGAGTGTATACTTGTTCAACCACTTTGGAAAGCAGTATGGAGGTTCCTCAAAAGACTTCACATAGAGCTCCTCTATGACCCAGCAATCCCACTTTTGGGAATTTATCCAAAGGATCACAAACAAGACCATACTAAAGCTACCAGCAAAATTATATTTATTGCAGCATTATTTTACTATAGCTAAGATATGGAACCAGCTCAGATGCCCCTCATTAGATGAATGGATCAAGAAAATGTCACACACACACACACACACACACACACACACACACACACACAATGGAATTCTATGCCTCCATCAGAAAGAATGACATTGCCCCATTTGTTAGGAAATGGAAAGACTTGGAAAAAATTATGTTAAGTGAAGTAAGCCAGGCCCAAAAAAACATAGGTCCATGGTTTCCCTTATTTGCAATAACTAATATATGGCTGGGACAAGCAGAAATGGTCAGATAAGATGATGGTAAGCAAATGAACCCCAAGATAAGGAAACAAGTGTTTTTTTTTCTTGCTTGCTATTGTTTCTAACAAATTTACAAGATACCATGTGATGTTTTGTATGTCCCTCCCCCATGGTATAACCCCTGTTTTCACTATATATGATGTTGGTATAATTTGGGGAGGGGAAGGGAAAAAACAAATTGTTTAAATATGGATACAGGTAGACCCATTCCAACAGTGAGATATACAAGACACTATATTGAAAAACAAACTTTACAATTTAGGCTGGGTGGGTGTAGTTGAGGAGGTGGGAAGGAAGGGATTGTAGGGGAAAAACAAAGAAGGAGGCAACAATGCTTGATAAGAAGTGTACTCATTACATTGCTCATGTAACTGTAACACCTCTGTACAGTATTTTCACAATAAAAAACTTATTTAAAAACATTTGGGATTTTATTAAATAATGCTAGTGAGCTTATATTAGCTAGCATTGATCAATAATTTGCTATGGAAATGTTAAATGTTATATGAAAACATTAAACATATAGTATAAAAGTAAAATTGTGGCTGGATTTATTAGCAATAAGCATCTCAAATTTCCAAGAAAATAAAGATGAAGTCATGTTTTTAAAGAGTAAAATATGAGACATGACTAGCAGACTCCATTGGTCATTTACTAGAAATTGAAAAAAAAACCCATGACATCAGTAGAGTTCTAGCCTAATGAAGGCTGCATATTTTAGGGCATATTTTAGGAAATAGAACATATATAAAATTCAATACATTCTCTTGTTTGTTGAAAATTATAAGAAATTTAAAGTATTGAAAAGATCTATTGTATAATCCAAATGCTACTTGGCATTTCATATCAAATAATAATAAAATCAATTTATATGTTAGACTTTGCAGCTATGTAAATCGAGATTTATTAAATGTTCATCTCAGCTTCTTGTATTTTTGTATGCAATGAAAATAGTGTATTTTATTGTAACATTTCATTTAATAGTGGATGAATGGTGCACATTTGTATAATTGATAATTTTAGAGTCAATATATGGCTAATCAATGATTAGTGTTTCCCTTTAAAATTGACTAAGAATCAATACTTTTAATCAGAAAGCAGGCTGAAAATGTCATTGCCTGTGAGGAAAGAAAATGAAAGATTAAAGGGCTAATAGCACTTCATGAAGCATAAAATACTGAAGAAAACCACAAATATTCACCAGTATTTTATCTGAGGTTTGACCTGTAGTATTAGCATAGTAACAAGCATTCATGAAGCTACAATCAATATAATCATCAGGATAAAAATCCGTCATTTCATAGTTTAGAACCAAGACCCTGTGAAGTTAACTGATTTGGCTGACATCATGCTTCTAAAAGCGCTGTGATTAGAAGATGCTTTTGAAGTCCCTCCAACACGTTGGAAGATCCTTGGCATTTTTCTTGGGCACTTGATAGATACATCTAGTAAATATGCAAATATTCAACACTCACATTGTATCAGGGACTATGCAATCCTCTGAGTGTTATGAAAGTAATGCAGACAAACAATACAGGTGCTAGTTTCTATAGCTGATAGTTGATTGCCAAAAACAGATATGAATCAATCACATGGGAACACATTTGTGAATTGGATGAGTGTTAGCTCAAATAGAGGTTCATACAAGAGTAATAGCACAATCTGATTTATATCACTAATCCTAAGAGTCTAAATTGTAATGGGTGATGTTTTGTGAAGTTAAATATGCAAAAAACATAGAGTATTTCAGCCAAATAGAATAGCGTTTAGATAGGCAGAGGAAAATTATACTGAAAGAATAGGTAAAATAGAGAGCCAGTATGACTTCAGAGCAGGCAGAAAGTAAATGCCTAGTATAGAGGCTGGGTATCATGCAGAATCAATAGACCAAGATAAAGATGTTAATCATACATACATAGAGGAACATAGAATAATAAAAACTATTACCATCATAAAGTATTGACCGCTTTTCACAGCCAACCAATGTAAAAGTGTACACAGGATTCTATCTCCAACGAACCAGCAAAATGCTAGACTGGAGGTGTGGTTCTAGGAACACAGTGTCAGCCAAGACTAAGAAAGCTAAGTGAGCCCAAGATACCTTAATTTTAAGCTCTAAAATTGGCAAAGAAATATTGTTTAAAAAGGAATGGAGTATATGAAAGTAATAGAGTGAAAGAATTCAATCTACACTTATAGCATTTACAACTTTCATAATAAAACTTTTTTTTACAATTAGTAGTTGCTAATATAAAAGAGGATAAAAGAAAACATTGTCTGGAAGAAGCTGTGCCTCAATTGGTAGAACAGCTGCTTATTAAGTACAAGGCCCTGACTTCAAGCAAATAAGTTAAGAAACCATTGTAAATTACCTTGGAAAAGGAATTCAAAGGTTTACATCAGAAACTAGGTACGGATTCCTTTGAAAATTTTAACAAGAAGCCTGGTTTTGCTCACACCTGTAATCCTAGCTACTCAGGCGACTGAGATCTGAGGATCACTGCTCAAAGCTAGCCTGGACAGGTAATAATTTATGCTAACTCTTACAGATAACAAATTGCCTAATCATCCGAGTTTTGGTACCATGGATCTCAGTTTGGGCCTTTTTTTCTTTATAGAATTTTTACACTCGTCTAGCCATAGATAGCTATTATACAAGTTCATTTTTCACTCCACACTTTAACCTTTTAGTTATGTTTCCACTCCTATTGAGAATAGCAATTCAGCTACTTAGATCACTTTTGGTTAAAGGGGATTCATTCTTCTTGAAATGCTTCTGTTTTTGCCAAAGTTGCAAATAGGTATAATCCTATGGGTAAGAAACCAAAATATAAACAAATATCTTACTCCCAAGATTCTTTTCCTCTCCTACTTCCCAGAATGGTTGCAAAAATACTTAAATTAGGCAGTTGATTTGAGACTTATGTTCTGTAAAACTTGGGGCCAGAGAGGAAAGAGCTATTAACTCTAAATCTCATAAAGAAATGCCCACGGGTCTATAGCCGTACCACCCTGAACGCGCCCGATCTCGTCTGATCTTGGAAGCTAAGCAGAGTTGGGCCTGATTAGTACTTGGATGGGAGAAATGTCCACGATCAGCACAACCAAACTCACAGCACCACCAAACTTATTGCTATTATTAATTCACTTTATTGTTATTATAAAGGTGTTGTACTGAGGAATTACAATTACACTAGTCAAGTAATGAGTACATTTCTTTTTGTACAGTGTCTTCTGTGCCTTTATTCTTTCCCAGTCACTTTCTCCTGTCTCCACCCACAAGTTGTAGACTTCACTTTCATCAATGTCCAGTGAGCTCCACTGCTGCAATTTGTCTCCCTTTTCCCTCAGTTTTGTATCC
Organism: Dipodomys spectabilis; assembly: GCF_019054845.1. Taxonomy (NCBI): domain Eukaryota; kingdom Metazoa; phylum Chordata; class Mammalia; order Rodentia; family Heteromyidae; genus Dipodomys; species Dipodomys spectabilis. The sequence goes on along the minus strand of NW_024870701.1, from coordinate 11,259,938 downwards.
TCCCAGTACCCTCCAAGGATATTCATGTTAATATATCATGTATAAGGTAAAGAAAACAGATTCATCAAAATCTACAAACTAATAAAAGAAAAAAAACAGAAGTAATTTGTTTCCATATCTTGGAGTTTGTTTCAATATGTGTATTTTTTATATAACTATAAAAAGGAGGAGCTCTGCTTTGTTACAATGAAAAGAACAGGATGTTTTATCAGGATAAAAAACTTTCTTGATAGGAATTATGTCTTAAGCTGGCCAATTTGGCATTCTGAATTTTGGTTGTTAAAATAATTTTAGGCCATCTTATTTGGGCTTCCTATAATCTAAAATTTTATTTTTTTAGTAGAGCAAAATAGATACCAGTCGAAAGAGAAAATTGAAAGTGCTAAGAAAAATACTGTTTAAAGAATATTTTGTTTTCAATTATACAACTAGTTTATAATGTATAGAGACTTGGACCTCTTTTTTGCAATATGAATACTGAAAATGTGGGTCATTTAAGCACCATTGGAGAAAATATTTTTCAAAATGCTAAAATTATTTTTTTTCTTAAAATAATGGAAAGTAGAAGAGGATTGTTTTCAAAGACTATTGTTATGGTTAATATATTCTTTCATATCTGGAGCAGAGTTTCTCTTTATTGTGGTCTTTTAGAATTTGAATTTTCTCATGACTTGCTCTCAAATATAATTTCCATTTTCACTCATTAACCTTGTAAATGACAGTACACGTGTAGCCACATTTTTCTCTTACTATCAAAATACTCTTTTTAGAAATGTCCTGATCATTTACCCTTTATGAAAATTTTCTAGAACTGTGAATATTTTGAAAACATTTGATGGAACAAGTCACATCACAAAATATACATTTTTAAATCTTTCCTAGGAGCTATTTTTCAATTTAAATGATTTATGATCACTTTTAAAAAGCATTGTTAAATGAGCTGTGACATTATGTTTTGAAAAATACAAACTCTGTATGATATCTTAACACATTAATGATTACTCTTAATAAAAAATAGATGAAATGTTTTTTTAAAAGACTATGATATTATTTTCATGCAAATGTAAAGTTATTTTGAAAAATAATCAGAAATTCATGGTAAGTTAGAATTTCAAAAAATGGACTATTTTCTAGAAATTTGATTTGTGTGGGTTCACTCAAGTACTAAAGATGCTGTTCTTCCAGTTATATATGTTGAAATGTACAATATTTTGATGGCAAATATTTGAATTCCTAAATATGGGAAACCTATCTATAAAACTAATAAATGCAGACAAGACTATAAAAGGATGCTTTGGAATACATAATTAGTAAATAAAATAATTATTATCCATCTTAATAAAAGAGTGGATTAGAATGACACTGTATCATTCAGTGGCCTTGGGAAAGTATAAGCTTTGCTTAATGGCTTCTTTTTAATGTCAATTAATTGTAATGGAAGTCATGTGACTATAGGTGCCAGTGGGAACTGGAACCAGGCAGCTTTGATCACTACATTGTTATCCCATCAATAACTAGAAGAGCAAAGTATTTCTCTATAAAACCATGGTAATAAAAGAAACAGGTTAAGTGACTTTTAAATAGGGATAGAAGACAGAAGACTTCTTTTGTGTTCATTACCAGGGTGTTTCCCTTATATCAATTTGAAATTCAAGTGTAAATATTTCCTGTGATTGAACAAACCACCAACTGAAACATCTTCTCGGGTTTCCAGTTCAGAATAGCAATTACCACTGAGATTCTCTCATGTGAAGAAAGGAAAATGTCTTTAAACTCCCAGAATAGAGAACTTTTAGAACGTCAATGAATTAACACCTAGATATAATTGTGCTCCCTTAGGATTGTAAGTGAGACACCGCTAAGCTGAAAATCTCAAATCCAAAGCTCCCAAATGCCAAATCTGATGTCACAAATGAAACATTCCACATTGACTTCATAGGATGCATTGTAGTCAAACCACAGGCAACATAAACAATTCTATAAATTAGCTTCACATATGTGTATTCGTTTGCACTTGGGTCCAGTAATGAAAGTGCTTATCCATAAGCAGTTACTTCTTCCAAATATTCCAAATTTGAAAAAAAAAAACTTAAATGTGAAACAATACTGCAAACAGCATTCCACAATGTTAAGATTAACAAGCAAATATGACAAGGCCCTCTAGCTAAGAGGACTCTCTCTCTCTCTTAAGTTTCTCTCTTTGTTTCTGTCTCTGTCTCTGTCTCTGTCTCTCTCTTATAGTTGTATGCTGTAGAAAGAAAATGGCATTATTGAAATGAAAAGCAAATAGGAAAAAGCATTCAACACTTACCATAGCTAAAAATAAAATTGGTGACCTTTAAAATTTATAAATTATGTTTACCAGAATTTCAAACAGAAGGATAAAGATAGGGACAAGCATGATGGTATCTGACCATCCTTAGTACACATTTGGTGGAATAATGGGTTTAGTCCAGTTGGAACTACATACAAATCTCAAGTCAGCCTGTGCTGAATTGCATGAACTTGTTCCAGGTTAAAGGTCATGTTTTCACTCATATGAGGATGAATAGACAAAGAAAATCATCAGGTATTTTTGCATATATTATGCATGTATAGTACATTTTATGTATATGTATTATATGCATATACAGCATTTCTAACTTTCAACACATTTATCAGAAACTTTTAACAGGAGGCATTTCATTTCTCCAGACAAAGATAGTTATCGTAACATATAATATATATTTATCTTATTATTGATTGTGATTTGGGACAAAGAACAGTTGATGAAATTCTACAACGTGATTAATAATTCAGTATCAGAAACAGAATTCACAAACTCTGAGGCTTAACTTCTTTATTAGTAGTATTATTTCTTTATACTTATATAACTTCCAAGTATTCCAATTTTAAAAATTCTTTTTTTAATTTTTAATTTTTTTCTTTCCCCTCCTATCCTCATCCTATCCTTTTCTTCTCTCAATAGTATTTCTTAATACTTACATACTTTTTAAGTGTTTCCTTTTTTGATTTAAATTTTTGTTTTTCCATTTTTTTTGTTTTTTTAATCTCTCTCATCATTCTGTCCTATCCATTTCTATCTCTGAGATAAAGCTTGGTTAAATTCACTCTCGTTTTACCTCTCCACATCCCTCTAATAATATTTTACCCAACAATTTTCCATAAGCCTGTTAATTTCTGGCCTACCGAAACACTCTTTGATGTTCTTAGCACTTTAGTCCATAGTTGTTTGATGTCAAATAGATTGTGTCTGTTGAACTAAATTGTATCTGCAGCCATTTTGCCTGTGCAACTACAGGACTTTGGTTGATGCTTGCTTTAATATAGTGCTCTAACACAAATTTGGTATTATTTCATGCCAAATGGGCAGAACAAGCCGGAGAAACACAAGAAAAATGGCAAGTCTGGGTATCACAAATCCCACTCAGGATAATCAGGTGACAGAACAGTTAATGAATAAACCAGAGGAGAGTTCCCAAAAAGCTCTACAAACACTACTGGTAAACATGGTGATTGAAAAGAATGAAAACCTGCAAAGGATTCAGTGCAAGCATGACCAGGTAGAGGCAAAGGAAAGATTAATACAGGAAATTCACGAGCATGTTGAGGCTAACAAAAATTACTACAGGAATATCATAAGTGTGAGGAAGCTACTCAAAGATTAATACAGGAATTGGTGAGCAGCCTGAAACAGTCAAATAGAAATGCAGGAATTATGTGAGCATGAAGAAGCTAATCAGAGTAATACAGGAATTGTGTGAGGAAGATGAGAATAGACATAGATCAATAGAGACATTCATGGAATCCATAAAAAGACAGCTGAAGGAATCCAGGGAGACCACACAGGGAATGCTCAATGAATGCCGTCAGAAGGAAAGGGAGTTCAAGGAAACCACAACTAATCAACTAAGTGATTCAAAACTAAACACTGAACACCAAATTAAGGAAGTAAAGAAGTTCATACAATATCTAAAGCCAAGCTCCAACAAATAATTTGAAGCCATTAAAGCTGACCAATTAGAAGGAAAGGAAATAAGAAAACAAAGTATAAAGACGTGACAGTAGGTTAGACCATGCAGAAGATTGAATCTTGGGAATTGAAGACAGCTAGATATTATAGAGAAAGAACATACAACTATCCAAGACAAATCCAAGGAATATGATAGATCTATTCAACGCTTGGAAGACACCATTAGAAAGCCTAATCTGAGGATAATGGGTGTAGAGGAACACCCAGAGACAGAAGTTAAGGGTATAGGAAATGTATTTAACAGGATCCTAGCAGAGAATGTCCCAAACATGTAAAAAGATAGGCCTGTTCAAATACAAGAAGCTTTGAGAAGCCCCAAATAGACCACACGAGAGCAGGACATCCCACCATGACATTATAATCCACACAGGATCAATTCAGACCAAGGAACGGATACTTAAAGCTGTCAAGGAGAAAAGATCAATCACCTATAAAGGGAAACCAATTAGAATCACTACAGATTTCTCAGAAGAGACAATTAAAGCAAGAAGAGCCTGGAATGATGTATGCCACACCCTAAAGACAAACAACTATCAACCAAAAATGCTGTACCCAGCTAAACTATCCTTTATAACAGCAGGTCAAATAAAAACTTTCCATAGCAAAGAAAAACTAAAACAATATATCTCCACCAAACCAGCCCTACAAAAGATACTTAAAGATGTCCTACACATAGAAAACAAACAAGACCACAATGAAGGCTAAGAAACGGCACCCAAACTGAGAATCCAAGAACCATAGGAAAACCCAGCTGTCGCAGCCCCCAAGAAGGTGAATAATATGGCAGGAACTACCAAACACCTCTCAGTCCTAACTCTCAGAATTAATAAACTAAACTCTCCAATTAAGTGACATAAACTGTCTAGTTGGATTAAAAAGAAAGATCTTTCTATCTGCTGCCTTCAAGTGTCACACCTTGCTCATAAAAACAGACATATTCTGAAAGTGAAAGACTGGAATAAAATCTACCCAGCAAACAGCCCCATAACCAGGCAGGAGTTGCAATCCTAATATCAGATAAAATAGACTTCAAATTAAAATTAGTGAGAAGAAACAATGAAAGTCTTTACATACTAATTAAGGGATCTCTCCTTCAGGAAGATACTACAATTCTAAATATCTATTTGCCAAACAACAGAGCACCCAAATTCATCCAAGAAACACCACTTTCCCTCAAATCTCACATAGATCCAAAGACATTAATTGTTGGGGACTTTAACACACCACTATCCCCACTAGATAGATCAACTCGGCAAAAACTCAACAGAGAACCACAGATCTAAACACTTGCATAGATCAACTAGATTTAACAGACATCTACCAATATTTCACTCAGCAGCATCAGAATACACTATTTTTGCAGCAGCACAGGGAACAGTTTCCATAATAGACCACATTTTAGGTCACAAAGCAAACCTGTCCAAATCCAGAAACATTGAAATTATGCCCTGCATTATCTCAGACCACAAGGGAATAAAATTAGAACTCAACATCAAAAGCTACCAAAGAAAGCCCTGTAACACAAGGAGGCTGAACAACCCTGTTGAATCACCAGTGGGTCATGGAAGAACTCAGAAAGGAAATTCAAATGTTCATGATATTCAACAAAAATGAGCACACAAATTGCCAGCTGTTCTGGGACACAGCGAAGGCAGTACTCAGTGGCAAATTGATGGCTCTGAGCAACTACATCAACAAATTGGAGAAATCTGAAACCAACAATTTAATGAGACATCTGAACCTCCATGAAAAAGAGCAGCAAGCTAAACCCCAATCTAGTAGACAGAAAGAAATAATTAAAATTAAATAAGAATTAAATGAATTATAATCCAAAAAAAACTTAGCAAGAATCAACAAAACAAAGAGTTGGTTCTTCGAAAAAATTAACAAATTGACAGACCCTTAGCAAATCTTATCAGAAAAAAAGAGAACACACCCAAATAAACAAACTCTGAGATGAGAATGGAAACATCACCACAGAAACAACCAAGATCCAGAACATTATAAGGGAATAATTCTCAAACTTTTATTCTAATAAATTTGAGAACCTGGAAGAAATGGAAGTTTTCCTAGCAAATATCGACAGGCCAAATTAAATCAAGATGAGTTAAACCAACTTAACAGGCCCATATCAAGCATGAAAATAGAAACAGCAATAAGAAACCTCCTATCTAAAAAAGCCCAGGACCTGATGGATTTATAGCAGAATGCTACAAAGTGTCAAAGCAGAACTCACACCAATACCTCTTCAACTCTTCAATGAAATTAAAAGGGAAAGTTCACTATTGAACTCTTTCTATGAAGCCATCAAAACTCTCATCCCAAAACCAGGCAGGGACTCATCAAAGAAAGAGAACTATAGACCCATTTCTTTGATGAACATCGAGGCAAAACTCCTCAACAAAATTTTGGCCAATCGACTAACGATTCATCCAAAAAATTGTACACCACGATCAAACAGGATTCATTTCAGGGATGCAAAGCTGGTTCAATATACACAAATAAATTAATATAATTCATCACAGCAACAAGAGCAAGGATAAGAAGCACATGTTTATCTCAATAGATGCAGAAAAAGCATTTGACAAGATCCAACATCCCATTTTAATGAAGGCTCTGGAAAAATTAGGAATCCATGGAACATTCCTGAATACAATAAAGCCTGTATATGACAAACCTGTAGTCAGCATTATACTTAATGGTGAAAAACTAAATTCATTTCCTCTAAGCTCAGGAACAAGACAACTACATTCCTCTTCAATTTAGTATTAGAATACCTAGCTACAGCAATAAGACAAGATGCAAACATAAAGGGGATCCAAATAGGAAAAGGGGAAGTAAAACTCTCCCTCTTTGCAGATTACATGATCTTGTATTTAAAGAATCCCACGACCCCAATCCCAAATTACTCAAACTGATTTGAAATTTTGGTAAAGTAGCAGGGTATAAAATGAAACCTCAAAAATCTATTGCTTTTCTATATGTCAACAATGAGAAAGCGTGGCTGAAATCAGGAAATCAACTCCATTTGTAATAGCCCTACAAAAAATAAAATACCTAGGAATTAACTTAACCAAAGAAATGAAGGACCTCTGTGATAAAAACTTTAAAAACCTGAAAAAGGAAATTAAAACAGAACTTAGAAAGTGGAAAACCTCCCATGCTACTGGATTGGAAGGATCAACATCGTGAAAATGGCAACATTACCTAAGGCTATCTACACATTCAATGTGATACCTATCAATATTCCAACCTCATTCTTCAAGGAAATAGAAGAGGCAATCCAAAAATTCATACGGAACAATAAAAGTCCCTGAATAGCAAAAATGATCCTTAACAGAAAGAACAGTGCTGGAGGAATATCAATACCAAATTTCAAACTCTACTACAAAGCCATAGTAATCAAAACTGCTTGGTACTGGCACAAGAAGGGACCCCAGGACAAATGCAATCAAAATGAAAACCCAGAAATGAACCCATAGACCAATAGCCACCTAATGTTTGATAAAGGTGCTAAAAGAATATAACAGTAGAAAGATAGCCTCTTCAGAAAATGGTGTTGGCAAATTAATCAATAGTAGAAAACTAAAATTAGATCCTTAAATATCACCTCGCACCAGAATCCACTCCAAATGGATCAAAGACCTTGGAGTCAAAGCAGACACCCTGAATACATTACAGGAAGAAATAGGAGAAACCCTAGGTCTCCTTGGCAGAGGCCAAAATTTTCTTAATAGAGACCCAGAAACACAACAAATCAAAGAAAGGTTGGACAACTGGGACTGCACGAAGTTGCAGAGCTTCTGCACGGCAAAGAACATAGCTAGCAAGATCAATAGAAAACCCACGGATTGGAAGAAGATCTTCACTAGCCATACAACAACGGTCTCATATCTAAAATATACCTTGAACTCAAAAAATTAAATCTCCCAACAAAAAAATCCTCAAAGAAACAACTACCCAATAAATAAGTGTGCTAAAGACTTAAAGAGAAACTTCTCTGAAGAGGAAAGAAGGATGGCCAATAGACACATGAAGAAATACTCAACCTTCCTAGCCATAAAAGAAATGCAAATCAAAACAACATTGAGATACCACCTCACCCCAGTTAGAATGGCTATAATCAAGAACTTTAATAAAAACAGATCCTGGAAGGGGATGTGGCCAAAAAGGAACCCTACTGCAATGTTGGTGGGAGAGTAAACTTGTTCAGCCACTTTGGAAAGCAGTATGGAGGTTCCTCAAAAACTCCACATAGAGCTCCCCTGTGACTCAGCAACCCTACTTTGGGGCATTTACCCGAATGACCACAAACAAGACCATGTTAAAACTACCAGCACAACTATGTTTATTGCAGTATTATTTACTATAGCTAAGATATGGAACCAATCCAGATGCCTTTCAGTAGAAGAATGGATCAAGAAAAATGGAATTCTATACCTCCATCAGAAAGAATGACATTGCCCCATTTGTTAGGAAATAGAAAGACTTGGAAAAAAATTATATTAAGTGAAGTAAGCCAGGCGCAAAGAAATATATGTCCCATGGTTTCCTTTATTTGCAATAACTAGTATATATCTGAGACAAGCAGAAAAACTAAGATAAGATGATGTTAAGTGAAATTAGGAACCCCAAGGTAAGGACACAAGTGGTTTTTTCTTTCTTGCTATTGTTTCTAACATACTTACAAGGTACCATGTGATTTTTTTGTTGCTTTGTATGATCTTCCCTCAAGGTATACCCCTGTTTTCACTCTATTTTATGTTGTTATAATTTGGGGAGCAGAAAGGAAAAAAACAAATTGTTTAAACAGAGATACAGTTTGACCCATTGCAACAATGAAATGTTCAAGACACTATATCGAAAAATGAACTTATAATTTAGGCAAGGGCAGGGGATGTAGTTTTGGAAATGGGAGGGGAGGAATGGTAGGGTAAAAATGAGCAGGCAACAGTTCTTGATAAGAAATGTACTCATTACCTTGCTCATGTAATTGTAATCCCTCTGTACGGTATTTTCACAATATACACTTATTTTTTTTTTAAAAAAAAGGGGGGGGGGGAGAAAAAAAATTTCGGCCTGGGCCCAGGAGCCTTTGAGTTCCTCCTATTCCTTCCTGTAATGTTTTCAGAGTGTCTGCTTTAACATTGAAGACTTTGATCCATTTTGAGTTGATTCTGGTGCAGCATGATATATAAGGATCTAGCTTCAGTTTTCTACAAGTTTTTAACCTATTTTGCCAGCAACATTTATTGAAGAGGCTCAACACACTAAAATTTGATTATATCTTTGCTTTTGAGTATTTTGAGTATTTATATAATATTGGACTAATAAAATTTGTCAAGCATCAGTTTCTTTCTTGTAAACAGGATTAATATTTAACAGAGGTTTATGCAAGAATAAAATGAGATAATATATGTAAATCTGTTTAATAGAAAATCTTTTCATATGTAACTACTTAGTACTATGAATTTAGTTTTCAGTTTAAAATGTATTTAGAAGTGACATTTATGTTTAAAATAATATAATTTTAAGTGTTTTAGTTCTATGTGAAGTTTATAAACAATTTGGTTTCAACACCAGGTTTTTCATAGTGTGGCTGGTTTTTTTTTTGGGGGGGTGGTTGTGGGGCTTGAACTCTGGGCCTGAGCGTTGTCCCTCAGCTCTTCAGCTCAAGGCGAGCGCTCTACCACTTGAGCTACAGTGCCACTTCTGGTTTTCTAGTGGTTTATTGGAGATAAGAGTTTCGACTTTCCTGCCCAGGCTGGCTTTGAACCGCGATACTCAGATCTCAGCCTTCGGAGTAGCTAGGATTACAGGCGTGAGCCACCGGTGTCCAGCTTACTGTGGCTGTTTTAAATTTAAATTTGCACTCAGAGTTCAATTTCTCTAGAAGGCATGTATGGCATCCTCTTTCCTTAATAGTTTACCCAATAAGCGTGTACATCTCTTTCTGTGTAGATTAGTATCTGTAATATTTCTTTTTCTGCTTTTTTTATTGTTGTTATAAAAGTGATGTACAGAGGGGTTACAGTTACATATGTCAGGAAAAGAGTACATTTCTTTTTGGGCAACGTCTTCGCTTCCCTTACCTTCTCCCAGTTTTTCTGTCCCATCCCCACCATCAGTGGTATAGTTCATTTTCAGCATAGTATCCATTAAGTATCATTGCTGCATTAGTTCCCCTTTCCTCCCTCCATTTCTGTGCCCTCCCAAAGACAGATAAATGAACAAACAAGACAAAAATTAACCAAACAGCAACAGCAAAAAGAAAAATAATCTTGTTTCCATTTCCTGGAGTTCATTTCAATAAATACATTTTACATGATCAGATACACATAGGTATTGTAACTTTGGGTTCTTCTATTTTATTTTAGGTAATGATCTAGTTCTCTTTGCCCCAGGAAAATGAAATATAATTGTCAAAAACATCTAAGTATTTTTTTCCATTTACTACTCCATGATTGGCTTAGGCATTCTCTGGACTGCAATTAATAAGTCATCAAGGAGAAGAAGATTGCTATGTGGTCATAGGGCATTTCTCCAGTGAAAATATGTGACACGTCCTGAGGCTTAGTGTCAATGAGTGAGTTTATATGTAAGAGATGTGCTCAAAGTTGCCACCATCAAGAAAAACCAGGCTGATAACAAAGAGCATGGGAATTTCTCTGTCTAAAGCAAAAACCATTCCAGACTTGTCCTAGTATAAAATTCAATGTTTCACTGTATGAGCAAGGGAAAATTATGTTTCCTAAAACTTGCATTCAAAAGCATCCATACAGAGCTACATTTTATTAACTGTTAGGGAAATAACTGAAGAAGCTTCTTTTTTTTCTGCTATTCCTTTTATAATGGAAGTTGGGTGTAAGAAACATACTTTTCAATCATGGGGAAAAGAACCATAGGCAGTAGAGGTGGTACTCTGACTCTCTTGAGCAGACCAGTAGGAGCCGCCTTTTCCATTGGCAGGCATCTAATACTCACATATGAAAGGTTGTGGGCCTCTGGAGCCACACACTGGGACTTAAGTTGTTGATGATTAAACCAAATCCACAATGTTTACATTTAATTTGTCAAGGCTGTTTATGACAAGGTCAAATGTCTAGGAACACATGCCACCATCATGTTTGGAGTCAAGTAGCTGTGAGTTTCTAACTGTTCTACACTTCTGGACTCTAAAAGTATGAAATATTTGTCTCACATATTTCTTTTGGTATAAGTAAGATGGAGATTATTTCTGCTATCTTTATCCAAGAATATTGAGTTTTTCACATGCATCTACAGAAGGATAAGTTTTTAAGCCATAATTCACTTTAAGTTTAGATAGATTAAATTTACTGACAAAGTCTTTGACCAAGACTATTAACTGTCTTAATTTTCTCTGAATTTATTGTTCATAAACATTTTCATGATTATGTAAAAACTGACAATGAAAGCCAGAAGTTTAGAAAGTATGTCTATGAACAGGGTTTAATTTTATTTATATTCATTTAACTTTTATCAACTTTTGAGAAGAAAATTGGCTGCTTTACTAACAATGATGTTACTATTGTAGAAGCTGATTAAAACACATTAAATATAAAAAGATTAGACTTCTAATTATCTATCAATTTGAATGAATTTCCCTAAGCTTCTGTGTAAATCATAAGTAAGAAAATAAGGAATTTTGAATATTTTCCATATACTACCCTAAAATGGTATTAAATTTAATCTTCCTTGCTGTCTAAAAATGAAAAATGCAAGGATAAAGATCAAAAGTTAACTTTTAAGACTATTTGATAGACACACTGACTATAGTTGCCTCTTATATTATGTAATGTATATTGAGAATGACTGTATTCAAGGCTTAGTCAATATATATCAAAATATGGTCTCAGGGGACCACCAAAATATCACTTGGGAAGTTCTAAGAAATGCAAATTCTCAGATTTCATCTATACTCCCATCTAAAACTATAAGGTTGATGCTGAGAAGAAATGGTTCTAGTTATTTTAGAAATTATTCTAGTTAGTTTGCCCCTAAAGCAACCAGCAACCATGGAACAGTGACTGTAAACTAGCTCTGCTGCTAGTGTTCCACTTTTTACTCTACTGGAACTATTTGGTCAAATTAGCAGCTATTAATCTGAATTCCAGAATACCAGGCATAGCCTTCCATCAAGACCAGTGTCTCAAATTGCAATCATGGCATTCTAATTTAGTTGCTGTTCAAAATAATGAATATATTTAGGAGGTACATAGATAAGAAAACAAATTACTAGTAGATTTGTTAGTAGATTACATCACCATCAGCAACTGTGTTTTCTTCATGTTTGTGATTTTGTGTCATATGGTAAAATATATCCATTGCAAACCAATTCAATCATGCTAAATATGTCACATGAGATGCAAAAAAGTGCCAATAGAATACAATAGTTAAACAATTTGCAAGAATACTATGGTTATGTTTAACTTCTCAGTTATCCTGTACTAACTAGAAAATATTCATTTACACTGGAATATTTCTCTTTGAATGAATTTTGGTAGGTAGTGGCAGTACTACAGTCTTGCATATAAGCAAATCTATTAGTCACTCTTGCTGGTTTGTTGAAAACACTAAGCCCTCACCTCAATTTAGCTGTAAATAGTAGTGATATACTTTAGCCCATTATTATTGTAATGTTTTTGGATTGTTCTGGAAAAATCTAATTTTGTAAAGAAAAAATAGATATGAAGCATCAGAAAGGCAATTTTTATTGTTTCATTTTGTTCTTCTGCTGGTCATGTTCTGAACTTGCATTAAGGCAAAAAAAAAGGTCTGTTGTGATCCAATCAATAGAATAGATTAATTTTCCTGGTGATAATTGAAGACAAACTTATTTCAAGATGCCAATATTATAGTATATAGACCTTAAAACATATGCTAAATTATGCATACATTAAAATTATTATAAATGCCCTTTGAAATCAAATCTAAGAGTTGGAAATTCTGAGGATTAACAGTTATATATGAGGACATTTAAGTACTTCTTTAGCCAGAGAAATAACCATACATCAATCAAATGTGATTGCATTTTGTATAACTTAACTAACATTTTCATATCATAAAATGCATAAAATCACAAATGCTATCTCTTAAATGTTAGAGAAAATGTTTAGCTCATTAGCAGCTATTAATTTGAATTCCAGAATACCAGGCATAGCCTTCCATCAAGACCAATGCCTCAAATTGCAAACATGGCATTCTAATTTAGTTGCTGTTCAAAATAATGAATCTATTTAGGCGGTACAGAGATAAGAAAACAAATTACTAAAATTTCCAATATTCATTAAAATAATTTCTATTGTCCATGTGTGTCCTTATATTAAATTTTAGATTTCTTTAATTATACAAGAATCACATAGATATATTTATGCATATGTGTATGTACATTTGTGAACATGTACATATATGTTTTGAGGGGATCTTGAAGCGCTGTGGAAACTCTGCAGGGAGTGTGTGGGGATGGTATGTGTGCAATAGACCTGACACCAGTGACAAACTGCTGTTATGTGCATGTATGCCTTATCTTGTGTTTGAGTGTAGACACAGGATTCCAAGTGCTTGACTTTATACAGTGCTCTTGTCCAAAGACAGGATGAGTGCTTCTTCTTAATTATCCCTAATCTCTACTTCTTACTTATATATTGTTACCTGCCTCTTGGAATGTGCCCTTTAATCTAAACCAAAACCACTCCAAGATTAACATGCACTCACTTAACCAATGCAAATAGAGGACAGAGGTCATTCAATTTGTTATTTTTTATTCTTCCTTGCCTCCCTCGGGAGTGAATATGTGCCTTTCTTGACCATTTGGTCTCTGTTGGGTGGATCCAGCAATTTGTAATATAGAGATTTGAACTCAGAGCCATGCTCTTTAGAGCAGGCATTCTAACACTTGAACGCGTAGACCAGTCACTTTTGCTCATATTAGGTTTTGAATGTGATCTCAGGCCTGAACCACAACACTATGATCCATTCTTAATATAGAGTTTGAATAACTTGCATGTCCCACCACATATTGCTTCTTATTTGCCAAGGTGGAAGGAATTTTATGAGCACTTTGCTGGGCTGGACTTGAATTCAATCTTTGATTTAGCCTCCTGAATAGCTAGAATTATAGGCATTCACACACATCTTTTGTCTAATATTTTAATAGAAAATTTGGAATAGTCTCTGTTAATACAAATTAAAAAAATATAGTTGGGTGTTGGTGGCATACGCCAGTAATCCTAGCTACTCAAGAGGCTGAGATCAGAGGATCACAGTTCAAAGCCAGCCCAGGAAGGAAAGGATATGAGACTCTTATCTCCAATAAACCACTCAGAAAACCAGAAGTGGTACTGTGGGTCAAGTGATAGAACACTATCCTTGAGCTGAAGAGCTGAGGGACAGCATCCAGGCCCAGAGTTCAAGCCCTATGACTGACAAAACAATAAAAATAAAAAAATCAAATCAAATGAAAACAATATATATAATGTTTTATATATATATATATACACACACACATAGATATATATTAGAAAACATTTGACAAATATGAACCTGCATGAAGAATTCTTTGGCAAGAATATGACAGTAACGACTTCCCATATGACATATTTTTAAATTCTTAATAAAAATACTATTTGATGGAAATATGTCACAATTCCGTCTACTAATTTTTTTATTTTCGTATGTTTGCCAGTTCTAGGGCTTGAACTCAGGACCTGGGCACTGTCTCTGAGCAATTTTGCTCAATACTAACACTGTACCACTTTAGCCACAGTTCCATTTTCATCCCTTTAGTGATTAATTGTAAATTTACTATCACATGGATTTTCTTGCCTGGTCAGGCTTCGAAACACAATCCTCATATCTTAGCTTTTTGAATAGTTAAGATTACGGATTTGAGCTGGCTCTATCTAAAACACCTTAACAAGACAGTGTTTTCCTTTACTTTGATATTTTAAATTATAATTTTATATCCATTTTCATAACTAGAGCTATATGTATATTTATAATTCCTAGTTTATTAAGCAGATATAACAAGGATGCTGAATATTTTATGATTCCTTTACTATGTAAGTGTAAACTACTTTTAAGCAGATATAACAATGATAATGAACCTTTAGTATGCAAGAGTATACTTTTATTTACTTATGATACAGTATTAGAAATGATTGTATCCTTTACATAGAAATTTGAATACTAACTCAAAATCTTTCAAAAATATTAACATTAGTAACAATCATCTTGAAATTGCCAACAGAGTTTTTTTGTTTAATTGGTTGGTTGGTTTTATTCATTTAAAAAGTTTTTCTCTAATATGATGTATTGAGAAAAACTATATTTAGTTGATTTCATTTTCTGTTTTGGTCAGATAGAGTAATGCTTTGTTAAACATTTTGTCATTTTAAATAATAATTTTTTAATTTTTTCTATTATAATGATATGTTTGCTCAATTGTTTGTTTGGAACACAAGTATTGGAATTTGGAGCCTATGCTTTCTAGGGGAACACTATTATTTGTGGCTCTGGACATGTTTTACTTATTTTTCATATATTCAATTTTTTCCTGAAACCTTCCATGGACATTGATCCTCCTACCATTTCCTCACGCCTATCATCGGCAAGTACTAACATGCCAGGCTTTTTCCTTGTTTACATGTTTTATGGTCTATTTAGCATATTAGCTGTCACATGTTGCAAACATTTCCAGCAGTTTATCATTTGTTTATATCATTAGTTAAGATAGAGTTTTGCTATCAGGAGATTTGATTTTACTTCCTCAGTAGTTGTATATGTCAATTTTTCTTTTATGAATTTCTGCTAGAGTCGTATTTAATTTTTATCCTCATTTCCAATGTGTTGTATATGTTCCATTCCACTTTCTCCAACTCTTGTATAGCTACTGTTTTATAATTTTCATATTTAACTCATCTTGATCTGATTTTGGTGCTATTTCAGGATAAGAACTAGTTTTATTTTCTCCCCTTTTATTTTCTGGTAATGATCACAATGTGATAAAAAGTCTATTCACACATTTTCATATATATTTAGATGTGTGTAATCAAGACATGAGCTTAAAAATCTTGAACTTAAAAAGGAAACACATCTCAATAAATTGGCACCTACATCTATTCTAAGATGATTAAGCTGAGATTTAGTAAAATTGAAATTTGATACAAACTAAATAAAACAGAGAATCTGGCACAAAGTTTATGTTCTAGTTGGAAAAACAAAGTGAGTAATTGTTGAAGATGTTTTATTTTCTTATTAAATAGTTGTACATCGAGATTGCAATTCTGTAAGTCATGTTCTGAGTACAGTGCTTTTTGGACAATTTTCCTCTTCTTTTGTTCTCCATTTTTCATTTCCTGTTTCTTTCCCTACCTATGAGTTACATAGCTCTTATTTTACATAGTGTATATTGAATACAATATCTGCATTTGTTCATCTTTCCTCCCTCTATTCCTGTGCCTATTCATCTCTCAAACAAACTATGTTTCTATTCCCTGGTATTTGTTCTGATAAAAGGTTCTGTAGTTGAACATTTCTTCATGTGTCTATTGGCCATCCTTCTTTCTTCTTCAGAGAAGCTTCTCTTTAAGTCTTTCGCCCACTTACTTATTGGGCAGTTGTTTCTTTGAGGATTTGTTGTTGGGTGGTTTAATTTTTTGAGTTCCAAGTATATTTTAGATATGAGACCCTTGTCCGTTGTATGGCTAGTAAAGATCTTCTCCCAGTCCGTGGGCTTTCTATTGATCTTGCTAGCTATGTCATTTGCCCTGCAGAAGCTAAATCCTCAGAAACTCATGCCTTTCTTTCTTTCTTTCTTTTTTTTTTTTTGTGGGTCGTGGGGCTTGAACTCTGGGCCTGGACACTGTCCCTCAGCTCTTCAGCTCAAGGCGAGTGCTCTACCACTTGAGCTACAGCAGAGAGAGCAGTTATGCCATTGGATTCTTCACCCTCTAAGTTTACCCTTCTTTGGTCAGTTTGTATGAAAATGCATGGAGTCCTATACATGTTATTATGCCTAGTTGTAGTTTAGACCTGGCTTCCACATATGAAATAAAACATATTACATTTGTCTATCTGAGCCGGACTAACTTAATTTACCATGATTTGTTCTAGGTCCATCCATTTCCCTGCTAGTGGAGTAAAATTCCTTTGCATATATGTACCACAATTTCTTTTTTCTTTTTTTTTTTTTTTTTTTGGTTCATGGTTTCAGGGTTGTTGGTTTTTTCCAATTGTGAAACTACTGTACAGAGGGGTTACAATTACTTGGGCAAGATAATGATTACATTTCTTATCAAGCATTGTTGCCTCCTCCTTTGTTTCCCCTTCCCATCCCTTCTCATCTCTCACCCAACCTTACGCTGCCCCCCACCTCCACCTAGCCAAAGTTGTAAAGTTTATTTTTTGCCATAATGACTTGTGCATCTCATTGTTGTAGGACATCTGGACTTTCCCCATAATTTGTTATCTATAGTACAATAATGAATATGGATGTTCAAATGTCTTTACTGTGTCCTGACTTGTGGTGCTCTGGATAGATGCCCCAGAGTGGTATGGTTATAAAAAACATGATAGTCACTACCTCCCCAATGCCATTCCTTAATTTAAATCAGAAAATGTCTTCTGTCCTTGTTTAGAAATACGTATTGGGCCCCTACACAAAAATACATCCTTCCTTATTTTTGGTATGTTCTTATATCATGTTTCACTTTTCTCTCAGGATAATAGTCATTTAAGGCCTATATTTTTATTAAAATTTTTATGTATGAAGTATAAGTGATCAAAAACGTGAATTCCAATTAGAGATGGTACATTATTTCACTTTAAGAGGAACTTTTGAATTGCTTGTCAAGAGAAAGACTCTATACCATCTACATTATTTTATTGGTGTGTGTGTGTGTGTGTGTGTGTGTGTGTGTGTGTGTGTATTAGAACAAATAATAAAACATGTGGGTGACTCTTTTCTTTCCATTTATTTAAAAATGATTGCAAAAGCAAGAAGCTAAACTTTCTCAACTTGCAAATACAATTTAGTGTTTTGTGAAACTAGTACTTACTGTAAGATTTCCAATGGATGCACAAAGTTCAATTTCTTAAATTGTTCAATATCACAGTGTGAGACAAGATATTGTGATACTTATGTTAGGAAAAAGAAACATCAATATTTCCAAATGTTTGATACACAATTGAAACTATTTTATGATTATATGGCTGTTTTTGCATGATTAAATTTCTTGTATCATTGACCTATAAAACCAATAATTCCTCAGAAAAAGGTGGTGTGAAATTTCATCAGTATTCAAGTTATATTTAGGTCTTTCAAAATTTGATAACTGTTTAGTATAAACTTTATTATTTTAAATGTGTGAATTCTCAAAATCATAGACCCTTTTAATATTCTTTTGAGAACGGGTAGGGCTTTAACTGACAAGAACCTGGGGGCTACAGATGTGAGATTTGAGTATGGAAAACAACCTGGGAGTGACCAGAAATTTTTCAACTGAGTTTCATGTTAAACTACTGAATATCATGATCTGGAAGAGACACAGAGGTCAAATGCAGGAAAACAATATTCCACAATCCAAGAAAACGAATTACTGAACACTCACAATAAGGAAGGCAATCATGTCTCCATAGAGAGAAATGAAACAAGAGTGTTCTACCATTCTGCTTACATTCCAGCCTTGTGGGAAAATTTGTGGCAGCTTTCTTTTATATTCAGTGAACATTTTAAGAGTTAATGAGTGTATTGGGTTTTTAAGGGTTAGCTCAGTTGTACAGTGCTTGCTTAGCATGCAGGAAATACTTCTGTCCCTAGCACCTCTGAAAAAAAAGCAATACAACGTACATATCAAAAAAGAAACCCAACACAAGTATATTTAAAAAGGGGCATTATAAAAATTGTGCAATATCTATGTTTAATCTATGTTTTGATAGACAGCTTAGATTCTCCTCATCAGATGGTTTTAGGCCAAGGTAATGACAGGATAACACAGACAAATAACAGCAATACAAACAAACAGAAATGCAATTTGAAAATTAAGAATTAACTGATAAACCTCAGCATTATTAAAGGATTCCTCATTGGCTGTGTGATATTGATGCAAGTATTGTTTTGTGTAATAATGTTCAGATCTATAAAATGGGACTGATAATGGAAACTGTACTGCTGAGTTGCTGTGATGATTAAATGAGGCAATGTGTTTGGAAGAGTTTGTGAAGAATATCACCTTCTGGAGAAGAAATTCATAGAGCAGACGTGCCTTCAGTCATCCTTTGGAAAGTTTTACACGGACTAGTCATGGCCAGTATGTACAAGGCCAGGGATTTCCCAGAATAAAATTCTAACAGTTAATCCTGCTGTACACTGTTATTTTGTTATCTTTTGAATTTATTGAAGAGAATGTGGAAATTCTTTGGAAACTTAGAGATCTTGAGGATCTGGAAATACTCTGTACAGGTGAGGTGAGCTGGATAGTGTCTGAAGAGCACAGATCTTTCTTCTTTCACAGCTAAGGTAATGACCATCCTCTCTTCCTGTAAGGAGGAAGAGGGAAGGTGGCATTTTCCAATTTCAGCTAGCTTACAGAAAGTAACTTGGAGCATTGTGTGGTTATTCACCTGAGGACATTGTGCATCATTAAATGAGGAGTGCATTTTTATTAGTGTGATAAGGACTGGACAATCTTAGCTATGTTAACTATGGCTATTGTCGATTGCTTGAAAGCAGCAGGTTGATAGAAAACTTTTTGTGAAGTAAAATGTGATACATCTCTTAGTGGGCTCATTTTGGGGTTTGTGGCTTAATTAGAGTTTGTTGAGATAATCTACAAATCTGATCATCAATTTAATTGTAACAACTCTATGTATCAGTAGGGGAAGAGCACCTGGAGTTTATGGATTTGAATAGTAACTGAGCTAAACCTGTCTTGAAAAATGTAATATTTCTTTAAGAGCTCAACAGATCTCTCAGAGCTTCAGATTTCTCCAGTGGCAGTTAAAATTAGCATTCATAAACACAAGAATGTCAATACTCCCAAATAAAATTTTCAGGTAAAAATATGAATGTGGAACCAAGGTCAAGAATCTGTGAGGCACCAATATACTATTAGTACATTCAGGATGCTGGAAATGTAATAAACAATTTTTTCCTGTTTCCTGGATGGAAAGAATCTCTTTAGACAGAAGTGTTGTTACATTTCAATCTGTGAAATTACTTGAATCACTGTGTCTCAGTATAATAGCTTGACACTGATCATTTGTGAAGAATAATGATATTCCATCCCTACCTGTCTCATTCTCATTAATGAATGATGTATGGATGAAAGAAATAAATATAAATGACTCTCATTATTTAAGATGCCCTGTGAGGAGGATGAATGGTATTACCTCAGGTGTTGTCAATGTGTTAAATGGTATTATCATTATCATGTGAGAGGAATGTACTGATATCTCTCTTACTTTGTCTCCAGTCCAACAAACTCCACTCAAAACAATAATCTACAATTCTCAGAATCATTTGTACATAATTTAAATGATATTGTACACAATATAAACAATTTTACTAAAATATTTACTTTTTTGTTTTTTGCTGGTCCTGGGCTTGAGCTCAGGACCTTGGTACTGTCCCTGAACTTCTTTGTGCTTAAGGCTAACACTGAACAACCTGAGCCACAGAGCCACTTCCAGCTTTTTTTTGAGTAGTATTTTGGCAGTAAGAGTCACATACTTTCCCTCTCAGGCTGTCATAAAACCATGATGTTAAGATCTCAGCCTTCTGAAAAGCTAGGATTACAAGTGTGAACCACTGGTGCTTAGCTGTATTTACTTCTAAAGACAAAATATTTTCCTTCAGTACAAGAGATACTTGAGAGTTAACTTAGCAAAACAAAAACCTTTCAGTCCCTGATTGGTTGTCCCTGGAACTTGGAACTTATGATAGGAAAGCACATCATAATGGAACGAGGAGACAGGTCATCACTTCTCTCTACATAACCCTGGGAGCAGGATTCCTTCCCATGATTCCTTCAAAGTCATGACTAAAATTAGCTGAAGCTACTACTTAATCCACTGCCCTATTCAGTGGCTCTTCCATTCCAGTACTAGTCTAGGGAATCAACACTTTAACAAAGGGAACTTGGAAAGACATACAAAATTCAACTATATAGCAACATTTATTGATTTTAAATTTTATGTAAATGGAATCATATTTTATTTCTATTTTTCAATAGCTTATTTTATTCAACGTTACAGTTTAGTGATTCATCTGGTCTGTATGTGTGATTTATTTATTTTCAATACTGCCAAGCATTTCATTATATGCATGTATCCAAATTTATTCATGGATAGAATTTGGGATGGTTTTTATTTTCCAGGTGATTATTATGAAAATGCACATGAAAAAATAGCACATGGCTTTTGGATTCAATATGGATAAATATTTTCAGGGTTTATAAATTTAGAATAGTTTGCTCACAAAGATACATATATTAATCCTTATTATATATACTAGCAAATAATTCCAAATAAGATATATATAGAGAGAAAATTCCAGAAAAATCCACATTATTGTTAATCCTTCCCTATTTGCTTGTTTTATTTATTGACTTAGCACATTTCTCAAATTCCAATAATAATTTTTTGAAGTTGGCAAATAAAGTAAAATATAAAGATTGAAGTAAATCTCCATAATTTCAAAGACAAAAGTAATTGTAAACACAAAAGTATACTAATCAAGGAAGTAAATCTTAAGCACAAAAATTAACATGTATTCCTAGACAGTACAAAACTAGAGTTCCTAAACATTTTTATATACATGTAGAGAGACACAAATAGATTACATATGTAAACTTATAAATAAAATATATGCAAATGGAAGTTAATGGTCTACAAATCACTGAGAATGCTACTTAACTAGTATGTGAATTATGACCAAATGTTTAAATTTATATATTGTAAAAATGAAAATATTTTCTACCTGCAGATAATAGTAAATAATATTTTCAAATCATTTAAAATGAAGAGAATGGTGGAAAATGCAGTCATGATGTTGAAAAAATATAACATATATGATAATAAAATAGGAAAATTGAGTGGTTGGTTTGGAAGAAACAGAGAACATGACAAATGAGGTAACATTTACCAAGATACGTCATACTCATAAGCTGACATGCTGAATTAAAAACCCTTATGAAAAACTACTTAAAGATATTAAAATTCCATGAAACACTGAAGTATTTTTATGACAAATATGAGCATAGATTTCTTAAGATTAGAAAAGTATGAATTAGTCACTATTGGTGTCAGATCACCTAATATATTTAACTAAATCAAATTAAATAAACATGTTAAATGATAACATCACTAGATATGTCACAAAATAGTGACTTAAAATATAGTCAGCAAACTATCAAAGAATTAAATCACAAAGACAAAAGAGATATATTTTAAGAACAATCCTGTCAGTAACACAATCAACAAGAATCTAATAGAAATATTGGCAAAGTAAAGCAAGTTACCATTGATTAAACCTCTGAACACATTCAAATCTCAGTAGCAAACAGAAAATCAAATATTGGTTATTGTTAATAAGTCACAAAATGAGGCATTGATAAAGATTTGGAACAGAAAAAAATATGAGCATACATCTGTTTAGACTATTCTTGAGATTATTAGAAAGAAATCTAACAAGTTAAAAATGGTTATAAACCTTGACCTAAATACCTATATCTATTTAAGAACTGTGTTTTACGTGTTCATGAAGAAACTTATTTGTGTGGATCAGTGCATAGTTTCAATGCCAATAAATAAACTCTAGTATGTTAAAATCTTGGGAACAATATTTTAAATATATATGTACCTATTGAAATAATTTAGAAAAAATTGCACAAATATGCATATAATATTTGATAGGGATGTGAACATTTCTAACAAAATTGGACAAACTTGAGGGAGAATTTTATAGCTCTTAGACTAAACAGAAATATAGCAATTAGTAAAGGTAGAAAATGGATGAAATTACATTAACAGTTTTTCTCTTAACAAAAAACACTAAATTCAGTGACTAAATAATTTTTATTATTCTCTTCTTCTTGATTAATTTCTCATTGTTTATAAACAAAATGCAGATTTGTAAAGTCTTCATAAAGCTAAAGATCAGATACTTCAGATTTTATTTTGTACAATTAAAACCCTCTCCCTTGTCTATTGACCTTACAAAAACTATAATGTGTAGCTTTAGCCAGATTATAGTGACTATAACTTAAAACACATTTTGGACAAGTGGGAGGAAATGATGAAAAAGATGATAATGAAACCTGTACAATTTAATAATAATATTTTAAAATCTTTTAGTCTGTAAAAGAATATTCTTTCTTGTAAGGAAAGACTGATTAGGAAAAGAGCTTACAAAGTGACATGATCTTTAATTACCAAAAATAGAATGAACAAAGTAGTATGTTTTTCAGATTTACTCTGCAAAATGTCCTCATAAATAAATGAGCCATTTCTACTCCAGTGACATCTGTATTGAAAGAATTGATGCTCGTCATTTCAAATCAGGTTACCTGGTCTCTCAGACATTTTAGACAGATAAACTCATTTTTCTCTTTCCAGGTAATTGTTTCAGTACTGAATTTTTTGTTTAACATTAGTAAGTTTTCTGCCATTTGAATATGTATTTTATTCTTTTTTCAAGTTTATTTTTTTCATTTTATTTATTTTTATTGTGAAAATACTGTACAGAGGGGTTACAATTAGATGGGCAAGATAATGAGTACATTTCTTATCAAGCATTGTAGCCTCCTCCTTTGTTTCCCCTTCCCATCCCTTCCCAGCCTCCCCCTCCTCCTAGCCCTCCCCACCCAATCCTCCCCCCCCCACCAAAGTTGTAAAGTTCGTTTTTGACATGACAACTTGTACTTCTCATTGTTGCAACGGGTCCACCTGTATCCTTATAGAATATATCTATCTAGAATGGTTAATACTATCCCAAAAGAACAAATTGATGTGATTTTTTTGTTTATTTTGCATGTTCTTTCTTCCCCCTATGGTATATCTTCTGTTGTCACTGTATTTGATGTTGGTATCCTGCATCTTGTATATACATTTATTTAAATTAGGGAAGAGAAGAGGAACAAAAGAATGGTGAGACAAAGTATAAGGAGGGAACCAATGCAACAGCAATATACACAGTACAATACTTTGGAAACAATCTGTACAACTTGGGGGAGGTAGGGAGGGAAAGTAGGAGAAAATTGAGAGAAGGGGGTAACAAGGTTGACAAGATATGTACTCATTACTTTACTTATGTAATAGAAACCTCTCTGTACACTGTACATTACCTTGACAACCAAAAAAGGGAAAGAAAAAGATTTTAAAAAACACATATTTTTTCAGCTGCTGTATTCTCAAAAAATAAATATTTTTCCATGCTTGTTAAATATGAGATAATTAATAGATATATGAGAGAGGAAAATTACATCCCCATCTTTAGCAGTATATTTTGTTCAGTCACGCAAAAATTGTACTTCTATTTCATATATGCAAACAGCAGCATTGGTAATGATTTGTATATTAGGATAATGTTTTTCTGTAAATTTTATCTATGTTATTATCAGAGAATAATAATCACCAGAAAATATTGAATTCACTTAAAATATAAAGGTACAAAATATGTGAAGCAGCTTCAAAAGTATACTCCTATAAACTACTGGTAAGCTTAGAAGGGGTAATTGATCATATTTTCTTGTTCTTCTCTGGTCTTCACAGCCAAATATTCTTTTATGGGGGGGGGGGTCCGGTCGTGGCCTGAACTCTGGGCCTGGGCGCTGTCCCTCAGTTGTTCAGCTCAAGGCTAGCAC
The DNA here is from genome assembly GCF_019054845.1 of Dipodomys spectabilis. NCBI lineage: Eukaryota > Metazoa > Chordata > Mammalia > Rodentia > Heteromyidae > Dipodomys > Dipodomys spectabilis. The sequence continues at coordinate 11,235,023 of NW_024870701.1, read as the reverse complement.
TCTACCACTTGAGCCACAGCGCCACTTCCAGTTTTTTTCTTTTTGCTTATGTGGTGCTGAGGAATTGAACCCAGGGCCTTGAGCATGCAAGGCAAGTGCTCTACCACTGAGCCACCTTCCCAGCCCCACAACCAAATATTCTTAAAACAATAATGAATGATCTGAGAATCAAATAGTGTAGATTTCAGGTTTATTACTGGTAATCCAGGACTACAACTTCAGAGAGCATCTAGCTCCTTTCTTGTGATACTGGTTTAGGCTTCGTGATGGCACACAGAAAGTGGAGTTGGATCCACAGAACAGAAACAGGCAACAGTCTCACTGTTTCATGGCTACTGAAGGCATAAAAGAAGGTCTGAGAGAAAAGTACACCAAGACCTGGTACAAGAAAGCAGTGTAGATCTTCTCTCAGGTTACTTCATGTGGGACTACATACAGTTCCTTGCAGGTAATGTAGACTTTATTCTGAAATGCCATCTTTCTTATCACATCTGTGAAAAGGAAGAGCTTAGTGTATTTTCCAACATTAAAACTTCTGTGGCTGGGCTTATCTTGCAGACTACATTTTACTGAAGACAAACCCTTAGTTTTTCTGCACTGAATTCCCTACAGCAAGATTCTACCCGGAATGTAATAATCCTTTAAGAAATATTGTTGGATGAGTGGTTCTAATCAGTGTACAGGTTCCTGTGTGTATAGTTGATTGTGCTACTCAGCAGGATTCATGTGGACAGTTTACCTTCCATATATGGAATATGTGAACTTGTTAAGCTAAAATGAGAAGAGAAATGAAGTCAGATTCACCTTCACAATTAACAGATGATTTCTTAATATCTTTGATCCAGATCAATATAATTCAATCCTAAATGTACAATAAAATTAGCCATGAAGCTTTTGAAATTTATTCATATAGGAGCCCCATTAAAAATTCTGATGTATATACCACATTTTCTTGATCCATTCATCTACTGAGGGGCATCTGGGTTGGTTCCATATCTTAGCTATGTGCTGGTAGCTTTAGTATAGTCTTGTTTGTGATGATTTGGGTAAATGTCCAAAAGTGGGATTGCTGGATATAGGGGAGCTCTATGTGGAGTCTTTTGAGGAACCTCCATACTACTTTCCAAAGTGGTTGAAGAAGTTTACACTTCCACCAACAATGCAGTAGGGTTCCTTTTTAGCTATATCTCCTTTAGCATCTGTCGTTATTAGATTTCTTGAATATAGCCATTCTAACTTGGGTAAGGTGGAATCACAATGTTGTTTTGATTTACATTTCTTTTATGGCTAGAGAAGTTAAGCATATATATATATGTACATATATATAAACACATATACACACGTATATAAACATATATATTGCAATATTATATTTTTGAGTCAATTGGCCATTTTTATTTCCTCTTCAGAGAAGTATTTCTAAGTCTTTAGCCCACTTATTAATGGGGCAGTTGTTTCTTTGAGGATATGTTTTTAGAGGTTTTAATTTGTTTAGTTCTAAAAAATGTGACACAATGTGACACACACACACACACACACACACACACACACACACACACACAATGGAATTCTATGCCTTCACCAGAAAGAATGACACCATCCCATTTGTTAGGAAATGGAAAGACTTGGAAAAATTACATTAAGCAAACTAAGCCAGGGCCAAAGAAACATAGGTCCCCTGGGTTCCCTTATTTGCAATAACTAGTATATGTCTAGGACAAGCAGAAATGCTCAAAAGCTTTGTACCAATGACCATATAAGATGATGTTAAATGAAATGAACCCCAAAATAGGAACAAAAGAGGTTTTATCTTTTTTGCTGTTGTTTTAATGTATTTATAATGATTATGTGATTTTTTTGTTTCTTTTGTATATTCTTCCTCCCACAATATAACACTTGTTTTCACTGTATTTGATGTCGGTGCCATGCATCTTGTATAGTTTTCTAACTTGGGGAAGGGAAGGGAAATAATGAAATACTGAACTAAGGATATAGGCTGACTCATTTTAACAATGACTTGGAAAAAATTATATTAAGTGAAGTAAGCCAGGCCCAAAGAAACATAGGTCCCATGGTTTCCCTTATTTGCAATAACTAGTATATGTCTGAGATAAGCAGAAAAGGTCAGATAAGTTGATTTTAGGGGAAACGAACCCCAAGATAAGTATTCAATTTTTTTATCTTTCATGCAATTGTTTCTAACATATATATAAGATGATTTCTATGTTGTTTTGCATGTCCCTCCCCCATGATATAACCCCTGCTTTCACTGTATTTGATGTTGGTATTTATAAAATGATGTCTATGTTGTTTTGCATGTCCCTCCCCCATGATATAACCTCTGCTTTCACTGTATTTGATGTTGGTATAATTTGTGGAGGGGAAGGGCAAAAAAAATCATTGAACTAGGGATACAGGTGGACCCATTGCAACAATGATGTATAAGTCCTTATGTAGAAAAACGAATTTTACAACTTTGGTGTGGGGGAAGGGTCGGGTAGGGGGAGGGAGTATGGGAAGGGATGGGAAGGAGAAACAAAGAAGAGGCAACAATGCTTGATAAGAAATGTACTCATGGGAAGATAAGAAATGTACTGGGAAGGTGGCTCAGTGGTAGAGCGCTTGCCTTGCATGCCTGAGGCCCTGGGTTTGATTCCTCAGCACCACATATGCAAAAAAGAAAAAAAAGCCGGAAGTGGCGCTGTGGCACAAGTGGTAGAGCGCTAGCCTTGAGCTGAAGAGCTGAGGGACAGCGCCCAGGCCCAGAGTTCAGGCCTGAGGAATGGACCCCCTCCCCCAAAAAATATACTCGTTATCTTGCCCATGTAATTGTAACTCCTCTGTACAATATTCTCCCAATAAAAAATAGAGAGAGAATAAGCTTAGAATAAAGTGGTGTAATTGGGAAAAAAAACAGAGAGATGTACAAGACACTATGTTGAAAACCAATTTTACAACTTTGGTGGGGGGAGGGAGGAAAGAGCTGGGGAGGTGGAAAGGGAAAAGACGGTAAAGGAAAGCAAAGGAGGGGGTAACAATGATGGATAGGAATATACTCCTTACCTTACTCATGTAGCTGTAACCCCTTTGTTCAGTAGTTTTACAATAAATATATATGTTTAAAAACTTCTGATGTAATTATCCAGATCTTTGTCTTGCATACTAATATTTTTAAAGATCTTGAAGTGTTTCTACTACTAAACTAAAGCTAAGAACTGCTATCCTGTATCTTGGAGCTCTTCTGTGTTGGAAATGTTTGATATGTGATGAAAACTGGTAAAGTGATGCAGAAAATAACAGTTTACAGAAGATCAGATTTAAATATGGGATGGTGGGGAGTTCTCCAAGTGTACACATGTTGTCTGCATAAAACAGTGTAATATTTTAATGTATATGTTAAGGCAATATAGGATCATTATCTAGACAATAGTTCTTCTGGATACTTTTACAGTGACTTCAATGCGAAGATTTTTCTCCTTTAGGTAAAACACATTTGCTTTTGAATTTTCTTTTATAAATAACATTTATTTCCCATGCACTTATAGGATTATCTTATTTATTTATTTTTTTCCTTCTCAACTTTAGAATTGCAAATAGATTCTGTACTTCAGCTTAATAAAAAGAAATATTCTTTTTGGTGGTACCTAGGTCTGAACCATTCTTACTAGGCTGGAATTCTACCACTAGAACTACATCATCAGCACTGTTTCTTAATAGATATTTTTTTTTCTGTTTTTACTGTGAAAATACCGTACAGAGGGGTTACAATTGTGGTATATATACACAGTGGAAATCTATGCCTCCATCAGAAAGAATGACATTGCCCCATTTGTTAGGAAATGGAAAGACTTGGAAAAAATTATATTAAGTAAAGTAAGCCAGGCCCAAAGAAATATAGGTTCCAAGGTTTCCCTTATTTGCAATAACTAGTATATGTCTGAGACAAGCAGAAACGGTCAGATAAGTTGATGTTAGGCAAAATGAACCCCAAGATAAGGACTCAAATGATTTTTCTTTCTTGCTATTGTTACTAACATAATTATCAGATATTTTTGAGGAGCAGTTTCTACTAATCATCTATGACAATTTAAGTACCAAAATATGGAAAGTAATAAAAAAAACAAGGAAAAACTAAACCATGTGACTAAACAGTATGTATTAGTATATGAATGAATGAGAATAGAATCTGTAAAAATGGCTAGAGAATAAAAGAAATAGAAAAAATATTTCACTTTTGAAACATCATAAGTACAGATGATTTTACAGAGAATTATCAACAGGTTCTAAAATACTTTGTGAAATTTGGACACTAAGTTTGAAATTATTTTACTCCTATTAAAATTTAATGCTGGTAATATTTTAAGCAAGCAGAGATAACATTACTTATACTGTATATGAAATCGTATGATGTACTACTGAGAATATTGCGACACTCTTCTAGTATTCCTGAAAATGACAAAATCTGAGTGCAATCATTAGCAAATGCCAGACAAGTTTTTCCATCAAAGAACATATTAACATCTTCAAAAACATAAATGTCATGAAAGACAGACTTTCCAGATGAAAGGAAACTGGAGAGCTAGGACAACTAAATGAGTTGTCTAATTTTTTGTTTGGATTCTGATTTGGGAAAATAAAAGTACATTGAGAAAATTGGACAGATTGGGAAAACATCAAAAATAGACTATGAGGTGATAAATGAATATTATGAATTTATAACTGTACTCACATCAGTTACAGTTCTTATTTAAACACGCATTCCACTTACTCTTATAATATCTTAGCAAAATAATGACAATAGTAATCATTTATAGATGGAGAAAAAGCAAGTATGGCAGAATTCTACCACCTGATGCATATAGATGAATCACTTAAGGCTGTGATGTAAGTTCTCTGTTATATATTTGCAACTGTTCTGCAAGTTTGAAATTTCTTAAAAATAAACCCATATAATTAAAACAGTACTCCACTGCAGAATCTAAGGACCTCATCAGCAGACAGATCTTTAGAGATTGGTTACAAATTATGTCAGACCCTCCAGCACTGTTTATACATGATCACATTTGCAGTTTGTGCTTCTGCTTGCTAAATTATATGGCTAAGTATTGCCATGTAATTTGGTTGCTATTGATATAGAACATGACATTCCATTTGGGCCACCTGAGTATACTTGTTTCTATCTCAGTACAAGTGGCTTTTTGCTTATAGTTTTGATAATTATGTAAGGCAATGCTTCTGCATATGAACCCAAGGGTTATCACTGGAAACATTATATGTATATATATATATATATATATATATATATATATGTGTGTGTGTGTGTGTGTGTGTGTGTGTGTGTGTGTGTATGTGTGTACGTATATATATATATATACACACATATACACATATATACACACATATCTATAAACATATATATTACTATATAATTCAGAATTATCTTCTCTAGTATACTTTAACATGCAATGGAGGAATCAACATATTTAATATAATTCATAAAAAGTTGGCATTTATGAAGTATACTCAAAGCATCAAAAGAGACTATAAATTTAATGGGAAAAAGTGTGAGAGGGGCAATTTAGGATAGAAAGTTTACTACAAATAAATGGCCCTAGAAATAAACTGGAAGAAAATAGAGGAATTACACAAATATAAAGGCTGAAACTAGATGTGTTGATTTTATTTAAACCTGTAACTGAAACCAGACATTGGTTGCTCATACCTTTAATCCTGAGTATTAAGGAATCTAACATCTGCTGATTGTATATCAAGGTCATCCCATTCAGAAAAATCCATAGGAATTTTATCTCCAATTGGCCACCAAAAAAGTTAGAGTTGCAGCTGTGGTTCAAGTGGTAGAGCGCCAATCTTAAGTAAAAATAGTAAGGGGAATAAACTACGCCCTGAGTTCAAGCTCTGAGACCCCTCCACACCACTTATAAGTGAAAATATAAATTATAAACTTATAAGTGAAATTGATAGTTGAAGTTGGTTATGAAAGAACTGACATTTCAATATTCAAATATGTTAATGATGCACCTGAAGCATATACTAGATTATACACTATATTAGATTCTATCTTCTTATTGACATTCAGAAAGAAAAAATGCTAATTGTATTTCCATGTATATTTTTCTACCTGGGAGGAATATTATGAATTATTTAAGATAATCTTCCCTGCTAGATAATAAGCACATTAAATAAACAAGAGCTTATTTAATGAGTTCTGTTTAGATTTCCCCAATAATTTAAAATTGTTGCTGGATGCTGGTGACTCACGTCTGTAATCTTAGCTACTCAGGTGGCTGATATCTGGGGATCCTGGTTCAAAGCCAGGCTGGGCAGGAAAGTCCGTGAGACTCTTTTTTTTTTTTTTTTGTAAATGGTGAAAATACTGTACAGAGGGGTTACAATTACATAGGCAAGATAATGAGTACATTTCTTATCAAACATTGTGGCTTTATCTCCAATTAACCATTAAAAAACTGGAAGTGGCGCTGTGGCTCAAATGGTAGAGCTCTCTCCTTGAGCTGCGTTGCTCAGGGACAACACGAGGCCCAGAGTTCAAGCCTCATGACTGAAAAAAATGTTGTGCACCTTCTAATTCTGTGCTACTCCTTTCTTAGCCTCAGCTTCTGAAATGTAGTAATTTATTTTTCAGCAGAAGTTTATTCAATAGTTACTCTAGGTCCTCATAAATAATTCTAACTGTATTCTCTGTCATATGTTTTGTTATTTGTTGTTTATAGGGAGGCTTTTTTAGATGATTTCCACATAAAATAGTTTGTCCTATAGTACTTGAATATTTTAATTTTATAATTATTTTTCTTCATTTTTAAAAAATGTTTTCATTATGTGTGACTCTTAATGTTATTGTTAGCTCCTGATAAATATTATTTTCCAAAGAAACAGATGAGACAATTAATTTTCACAATTATTATGCATCACAGAACTTACAACGAAGTGCTCCTTTTGAAGCCAATATAAATAGTTATATTGCCTCTCTTACTGAAAATACTGCTAGGTTCTTTCTTTCTTACATCATATGAAGGAGAGAAGGAGATGTTTTAATGGTAAATGTTTTAATGGTTTTCCCCCAATTCTTCTTATTACCATGGGAATAAAATGTGTAGCAGATTGCTCTGAAATCTTGGATTGTATTTGTCTTCCAGTTGCAACTCAACACATTTTATCTCTTATATAAAATTATATTTTTCCTGTTTCAGAATTTTCCCTCATCTACAAAACAAAGAACAGTGGGCCAGACAACTGTGGCTTATGCCTATAAACCTAACTACTCAGCAGGCTGAGTTAAAGGTATCTTGGTTTGAAGCCAGCCCAAGGCAGGAAAGTCCTGAAACTTTTTTCTTCTCTTAATCAACAAAAAGGTGTGTGGCTCTTGTGGTAGAGTGCTACCCTTGAGTACAAAAGCTAAGGGATAACACCCAGGCCCTACACTCAAGACCCAGAATAGTATAAAATAAAAAGGGAAGTAATATTTCACAAGGAAGCAAATTTTTTATTTGTTAATTAGTATGTATACAGAATATGTATACATATATAGACACACATATATACATATTTATATAAGTATGAATGCATTTTGTATATCCTACATATATATGTATATATATATATATGTATATTTGTATGTATGTATATGCGCTGACCTTTGCAGATGAGCAGGCTGTAATTTATAATTAATCTATGTTGCTTGTTGTCTTCCTCAGTAAACTCAAAGATAATTTCTTGAGTTCAAATCACCCAAGAAGCAACATGTGGCAATGAATATTTTTTATTAAATAAGTAGCACCAGAAATTAACTAAATTCCCATGGCAGGGTTGTGCAAGCTGGGCGATCTCTGGACATCAGCATGCACGCATCCCAGGACAATTACCTAGCAATTCCATCAGATTTGCTACTAACTAAACATAGGCCTGTAAATATAACCAATGTCTTTTGTATCTGACATTAATCACAGTGTTTTATACGTTGAAAAAATTATTTTTGTGATGTTTTAATTAGATTCCCATCAGGAAGAATGAAACAGAAATACATATTAAAGGAAAAATCAATGATTGCCGCAAAAGTTTTTGACTTCAGAAATGGTTACGTAAGGTCATTTTATTTACTAGTATCTTAGGCTTAAAATCCAATGGTTTCTGAAATTTATGAAAAAAAGAACATAAACATACTTATACTAGACTGAATATACATTTTTAAAACTTGACACAGTAGACCAATAGTTGAAAACTGTGTAATGATATTCACTTTCACATACTCTTTATATCTCAGTTCAGTCAGACTTGCCAAATGTTAATAAATTAATACTTTTGCAAATCAAATGTGCTTCGTGTGAGTTGAGCTACTACTTAAACAGAGGAAACAAATGCAGGATTTATATGGTTGTGTTTTTACTTCGTGGTTTGCTGTCATCATAAGTGAAGTTAATCTGCATTATTAGTAATTGTCAACGGAATAGTTTGAGCATAAGGCAAATACAGCAGGTGGTTGGAAAATGGCTGAAAGCAAAAATGCAAAACAAATGATTGCTAGGAAATGCTAATCTACTTCTGTATAAATTTAAGATAAATTTAAGCATTCTCAAATCTCAAACTCCCACTGAAGGTCAACTCTGCAGAGAAAATGAAATAAATTAACTAATTTTGGATTGCATCTTTTGTCTAAAAGCTGAATTGTTAAAATTTTATTATATACTAGTTGCTTTAAGAAATGTGCATCACTTATATTTCTAAGATATCAGACTTTAAAATTCTAAGTTTATGTAACATTTTTTTACTGACAAATCTGAAAACTGTGTTTTTGGCCATTAGTTAAGTAGTTTGGTCTACCATATACTCTCAGTCATTATCATTTTGCATATTTATTATGCATCAAAGATCATTGGGTTTGCCTGATCATGGATTGGAACCTATAAATTATGAGCTAATTAGGCGAGGGAGTGGCAGGTAGAGGGGGTGTAGCTGAGGATATGGGAGGGAAGGTTTGGTAGGGGAAAAACAAAGGAGGAGGCAACAATGCTGGATAAGAAATGTACTCATTACCTTGCTCATGTAACTGTAACCCCTTTGTACAGTATTTTCATAATATAAAAACTTAATTAAAAATACTATGAGCTAAATTAAATGTCTATCTCTACAGGTTAATAATCTCAGGTATTTTGTTATTATGTAAGAAAACACAGAGGGAGATGAGGTCAGGACATTAATGCATCATTTGAAGATGTTACACACTTACTAAGATCACAAAATACAACTGTAATGGGAGTTAAGTGCCAATTTGACTCCCATTATAGTTGTATTTTGTGATCTTTGAATTTGGAAAGAGAAAAAACTTTATGATTTTCCACCCACTGATTTCCTCTCCATAGGCTGGACCATTGGGAAATATCTTATGTGTTTGCTATAGGGATCACAGAATCACTGTTTGAAACCAGGCTTCTAGATATGTAACAGGTGCTCAAATGATAGAGACAATTTCATCAGCAAGAGAAAAATGTTACTCCAGAGATGCATTTACCCACCTGCCAACCTAGATACAAGAATCTCCATTGGGCTCTTGTTATTTTAATCTTTTGAAAAATTAAAAGCTACGATAAAGCAATTGAGACCAGGGACTTAGAGGTGGTTAACTTTAATGTCTTTTAGTGTAGGCCAAGGAAAGAAAATGAAAATTCAAATGAAACACACGTAATCGTCATTTAGGTTTAAATACCCACAGAACACAATTCCAAGAATTGAGAGGTCCTTGAAAGAGAACTGCTTTTAAAACAGAATTTCCACACGTGCAAGATTTATGTTCAAGTGGGTTTTTCATGGTTTTCATATGAATATAAATACAATAGTCATTATTAAAATGTCTTAATCACAGATTATAAATGATATTAACCATTAGATCTTTTCCAAACCTTCTATATGGACATTTTCTCCAATTGTGACAAGTTAAAATTTGAACCATTAGAACCTAATGAGAGTTGATGTTGTTGAAATAAACACTATTCACTTAACAATGATAGAATGTGCTCCAAATGTCTCATGGAAACTTTCTTTGTACCTACCTGCTTATATTCCCTCTAAGAAAATGACATTTTCTTTTCCAAGAATTCTGTTAGATAACTGTTTCTCTATCTCCTCCCTCATGACTTTATCTTAAAATACCTTTCTTAATCTTCTTACTGAATTTGAATCCTCTATTTTATCATCAGTATTTTGTGCTTTCACTCCTTGTGGATTTTTTCCACTCCCATTCCCAATTTTTCATTATAAAAATTTCAAAATTCCAACAAAAATATATGTTTCTGATTTTGCTCATATTGGAAGGAGAGACTAATTGTGAGAAATATTATATGTACATATAGAGTATTTATATATACTATATGGTATATACTTCTCTATATAGTATTATATATTATATTGTTTATATTATATTATAATATACATAAACATACACATATCCATTGTGCTAAGTAAGGGAAAATTACAAAATGCCTTTTGTTGGTATTTGAACGGTCATCTTACAAGTAGTATGTTGTTTCTTAAAATCTAATCTGTTTTTAATTCAATTATTTTGTGATATTAGGTCTTGAAAATAGGAACCTAAGCTTGCTGGACTTGCTGGCTCTTCTGGAGCTCTCTCACTTGAGACATGCCTCTATCTTTGTTTTTTGCTGGTTAATGGTAATTAGAGTCCTGTATATTCTTCTACCCAGGCTGTTCAGCCCAAACTGTGATCTTCCAGATCTCAGGTCATGAGTTCTAGTATTACAGACATGAGCCACTAGAGCCCAGCTCAATCTTTTAATTTATCTTTATTTACTACAATTTGTCTATGCTTGACTTTTAGTCAGTTCTTGTTACTACAAGCTTTTTAAATAAATATATAATTTTTATTGTAACGATACTGTACAGAGGGGTTACAGTTACATGAGTAAGGTAAGGGGTACGATTCCTATGGAGCATTGTTACTCCCTCCTTTGTTTTTCCCTTACTATCCCTGCCCTCCCCAAATCATTCACCAAATCCTCTCTCCCTCCACCCCACTAGAAGAACTTTATTTCATTTTCAACAGAGTGTCTTGTATATCTCATAGTTACAATAGTTCAACCTGCATCCTTGTTTCAGCATTTTGGTATTTCCCTTTCCCTCTCCAAATTAGAAAAACGTATGTATATACAACATGCTGGGCTCCGGAATCAAATACAGTGAAAACAGGGGTTATACCATGGGTGAAGAGCATGCAAAGAAATCACATCCTACATTATAAGTACATTAAAAACAACAGCAAGAAAGATAAAACCCCTGTGTCCTTATCTTAGAGTTCATTTCATTTAGCATCATCTTCCAGTGGTCATATATACATAGCTTTTGATCTTTTCTGCGTGTCCTACCAAACAACTCTCAGTACTGACTCTCAATATTAATACACTTAACTCTCCAATTAAGTGACATAGAATGTCTAGTTGGATCAAAAAGCACGATCCTTCTCTCTGCTGCCTTCAAGAGACACACGTTGCCCACAAATAAGAAATGTATTCATTATCTTGCCCATGTAATTGTAACCCCTCTGTATGGTATTTTCACAATATAAACAAAATCATATATTTTAAAAAAAACCATATTCTGAAAGTGAAAGGCTAGAATAAAATCTACCAAGCAAACAGACCCCATAAATACGTGGGAGTTGCAATCCTAATATAAGATAAAATAGACTTCAAATTAAAATTAGTGAGAAGAGATAATGAAGGTCATTACATACTAAATAAGGGATCTCTCCTTCAGGAGGTTATTGCCACTCTAAATATCTAACAGAGCACTCAAATTTATCCAAGAAACACTACTTTCCCTCAAATCTCACATAGATCCAAAGACATTAATTATTGGGGACTTTAACATACCAGTATCCCTGCTGGATAGACCAACCTGGAAAAAAACTCAACTGAGAAACCTTGGATAGAAAAACTGCATAGATAGCTAGACTTAACAGACATCTTCAGAATATTTCACCCAGCAGCAGCAGAATACACATTCTTGCTATATGTTTACAGGTAGCCATTAATAATTTTTACCTTCTCTTTAGTAAGAGAAGAATATATTAGTTGAATTTTTAAAATATTAACTTTGTTGATATTTTAATTACAACTCCTTTAATAGTGTTTTATGGATTATTGTAGGGATGATGACCCAGAACTGAACAAAAAAAAAAGTGGAACATACTTCATGGTGGATGCTCAAATAAAACAATGGAATATTGCATTTGTCTATGTAACACCTCATCCAAAACCATCAATATTTATGTATGAAAATTTATCATCAAAATTTATGCATGAAAAATCCCAACATAGCAAGGATGTAGGGAACACAGGACAATATTTTTCTGGAATAGCTATAAGTGGTTTTTCCAGAATGATATGCTCTGAGCATCAGAGAATTCATTTTTATTTCATTTTCTTCTCTTGTTCCTTTTCTTCTCCCCCATCCCCCCACCCCCACCCTGGTAGACAAGGTACTAAGTGTTCGCAATGTGGGTCTCTCACTTGCTAGGTTGACATACCGCTGAGCCACACTGCCAGATCTTTTTGTGGGGGGGGGGCAGTCCTGAGGCTTGAACTCAGAACCTGGGCACTGTCCCTGAGCTTCTTTTGTTCAAGGCTAGCACTCTACCACTTCAGCCATAGTGCCACTTTTGGCTTTTTCTGTGTATATGGTACTGAGGAATTGAACTCAGGGCTTCATGCATGCTAGGCAAGCACTCTACCACTAAGCTACATTCCCAGTCCAGATCTATTTTTTTAAAGGTTATATTTAGGATAAGATCTCCCTTCCCCAATGACAAGTTTGAGCCTAGATCCTCTACCTTTTAAGCTCCAGTCCTTTTGAGGATCACAAGCACACACCATGGCTTCCATTTTTCCTCTGTGGAGATGAAGTCTCATGGACTTTTCTGCCTGTTCTGGCCTTGCACAAAAGTCCTTCTCATCTCAGCTTTTCATGGAATTTAGGATGATGGGTCTGTGACATGGTACCCAGCTATGTGCTGATAAGGGCTTCTTCTAAACTTTTCTGCCTGAGCTAGCTTTGAACTGTGATCTTCCTATTTGCAGCCTCGCTTTGTGTGCTCAGTTGCAATCCTAGATAGGATTACAGGTATGGCAGCACTCATAGAAGTCTGTATGTGCAAAAGTTCATTTTACTCTTAACTTTATAGCTTGCCTTACTTCATTCAAATGATACATTAGAGAAATACTTAAACATAATGTTGTAAATTGTTGACCCAGTATTATCTTCTATTCAATATAAGAAAAATCGCAATAAGAAAAGTTATTAGGAACATTTATAAAATTACATATAAAATTATTTATTAAAACATTGAACAAGATACTATGTAAAATAAATGTTAAAATAGTTGATTTTCTACAAAAAGAAGGGCTAGATATTATGCTACTGTCCTACTTTGAGAGAAAATACACACTGTGCTTTTATTTATTTATGTTCTGGTACAAGAGTTTAAACTAGGTCCTTGTGTTTGCCAGGCAGGTGGGCTAGCCATATCTCCAGCCTTGACTATGTTTTTCATACAGGAAGATTTGTTCTTCATGTAAGCTAATTTTTTATATTGACCCAATTGTAGAAGTATATAAAGACATCAATTGCTCCTAAAATAAATGCCTGGTGTGTGTTGGAGCTTTTAGTATTTCTGGTTGGGAATTGGTTTTTCCTATTGTGACTATGGATCCTTAGGACAATACTGCAGGAAAAAAATAACCTGAGTTCATTTGGGTTCTAACACAAACCAGGTCAAGAGAAGAATGAGCAGAATGGAGTTGGTGGAAATGCTGATTATTCTCAAGCTGTATGATGCAGCTTGTGATAACAATGGCAGAATCAAATGGGAAGAGAGTAAAGGCCTAGGACATTTTATTTCTACCAAATTGAGGATTTTTCATCTAAACAATAGAAATATGTCCTGTTCTCTTTTGAAGATTTTTATTTACTATTACTAGATTTGTCAGTCTTTCGATGATCAGCTTTTTTTTGACCATTTCTATTGTACCAGGTCTTACATTCAACACGATTGAAATTTAACTTTTAATTTTATTTTAAAGTGAATTTCTTGGGGTCTTGAACACTGGGCCTGGGTGCTGTCTCTGAGCTATTTTGGCTCCAGACAAGAGCTCTACCACTTAAGCCACAGCAGTACTTCCAGGTTTTTTGAATTGTTCATTGGAGATAAGAATCTCACAAACTTTGCTGCCTGGGCTGACTTCAAATCACAGTCCTCAGATCTCAGCCACCTGAGTAGCTAGCATTACAGGCTGGACCACCAGGGCCTGGCTTCTAGTGAATATTTACTTCACTCTTATTTATATCAGTGAGAAGAAATCTTGATTAAAATTTTTCAAAATTTCTCTCTCATGGACTCTCTTTGTGAAAAACTAACATCAGAGAAAAATAACCATAAGAAATACATTGCTGAAAACCCCAAATAACTTTTCTAAGGAAAATGATTATTACAGATCTATGCATGCATTTCTAATTTTTCAGTGACTAATAATATCTAAGTGATAAAAGGCTTTATTTGAAGGATGAAAATCAGCAATAGAAATGCCACTAATGTTCTAATTTAAGCCTCTCATATCCTACTCTGCAGAGATTTAATTATGATGCTCAGATTACTGCAACTTTCATATCATCTGAGTTTCACATGCATTGAGCTCAAACTGGTAACTCTCTTCCCGAAACATAAATTATTTATTAATGTACTTACTGGGAGTTGTGGCAGAATCAAACATTCAGTGGAGAGGACGTAATCTAGGTGTTTAGGGTGACAATCATAACACTCTCATCACTGACCCCAGGGAATTTGTTGGAACGCTTAGATTGAGACAACTGAGCTCAACACCCACCTTCCGAGCCGACAGTTGTAACTACTTGTTCTAAGAATATTTCCTACTGTAAGACACCTTTTTTCAGGCCCTGAAGATAATGAACATCTCTATTTCTAGACGGTTAAATGTTACCTAGAAATCCAAGAAGGACATAACTATGGTCTGACTACATGATACTTAAGACCCAAATGACAATGTATGTGAACTCTCTTTTTTCCTTAAGAAAAAGCTAACAAGTAGGTCAATTTCTCTTCCGTATCTTAGTATGCAGATGCACACATCTGGTCTGTTTGTCAGAGTACATCTTTTTGAGGAATAGTAGAGGAATAGAGGATGAACTCAGGTCCTGATCTTTGTGATAAGAAGTTCTGACATGCATGTTCCCTTGACTATGGCTTACTTTAATCCTAATGAAGTTTCCTGTGAGAAATAAGGGATTCAAAACAGAAGTCATAGACACTGGAGGGGGTCAATGTCAAGGCTCACAATCTCTGCTGAATTGAAGGTGAGATGAACATATACATCTGTGATCCTGGGGTTAGACAATTTGACTGGTTTGCAACTCACTGGTACCTGCTATTACAACTTCTTTTTTTTTTTTTTTGTCGGTCGTGGGGCCTGAACTCTGGGCCTGGGCGCTGTCCCTCAGCTCTTCAGCTCAAGGCGAGCGCTCTACCACTTGAGCTACAGCGCCACTTCCGGTTTTCTGGTGGTTTATTGGAGATAGGAGTCTCACGGTCTTTCCTGCCCGGGCTGGCTTTGAACCACAATCCTCAGATCTCAGCCTCCTGAGTAGCTAGGATTACAGGCGTCAGCCACCAGCGCCCGGCTTTGCCATTACAACTTCTGCCCATCCAGAGGACAAGCAACTAATTCCTGGGTTAGGGCAAACAGACAAAAACAAAACAACTATATCAACAAAAACAACAACAAAAAACTGTTCCCATGGGCCAGTGGAGGTGACAAACGCCCTTCTTTCTCCTTTCTCATTGGGATAAAAAACATGAACAGTAACTGTTTGCCTCTTAAGTGTGACTACAATGAACACCAAGATACACAGAGCTTAAGCTTCTAGGCCTATCAAGAAAGGAACATAGAGGAAGGAAGCAAAAGCCTCATTTAATATGGTCGGTATCTGCAAAGGAGTGATTTCTATCTAGCCTGCTAAGGACACTAATAGCTGGGTTTTACAAGTGTCTTGTGAAAAATGGCATAGTATCTACTATAAACTATACATATCTTTTTGCATATTTTAAATTATTGCTACATTACATATATTGCCTTCTAATACATAAAAGCAATTCCTATGTTAATTGATGATAAATTACATTGCTTAGAAAATGCTTAGAATGCCAAGAAAAAGTGCCTGTATTCAGTATAGATGTGACATATATTGGCAGTATTAGGGATTGAAGTCAGGGCTTCACTTTTACCCTACCACTTGAGTCATTCTTCAGTCTGTTTGTTTTACTTTTCAAGGAAGGTATGATATGTATGCCAAGCAAAGACAGAAGGGTGATTCTCCTATTTATACTTTCTAGCTGGAATTATAGAATCATGCTACCCAGTTGTTTTGTTTGTTTGCTTGTTTGTTTTTTAATTGGATGTGAATTTGCAAACTTTATCTCTGGAGTTTTTCTCAAAAAGCAATCTGCCTCTAAAGTGGCTAAGATTGTAGGACTGAGTAACTGCTTCAGTACATAAGTGTCTTCCCCCCCCAAATATATTTAATTTGTAGTTTGTTGAAATGAAACTCATGTGTACAAAAGACCAATCGAATTGGTTGTCAGTTTTTTGAAAAGCAGCCATTTTTACAGGTACAGTTTTGAATGTCATAACTTAATAACATTTATACAATGTAGTCTTAGAGTAAATTAAGATATATAGAGGGACATACAATTCAACAAAGAAATCATCTTATAAATATGTTAGAAAAAATAGAAAGAAAGAAAAACTATTTGATTTCTTATGTTAGGGTTCATTTTGCCTAATATCAACTTATCTGACCTTTTCTGCTTGACTCAGACATATACTAGTTATTGCAAAGAAAGGGAAATCATGGGACCTATGTTTCTTTGGGCCTGGCTTACTTCACTTAATATAATTTTTCCAAATCTTTCCATTTCTGAACAAATGGGGCAATGTTTTTCTTTCTGATGGAGGCATAGAATTCCATTGTGTGTACAGATTACATTTTCTTGATACATTCATCTACTGTGAGGCATCTGGGTTGGTTCCATGTCTTAGCTATGGTAAATAATGCAATAAACATAGTTGTGCTGATAGCTTTACTATGGTCTTGTTTGTGATCATTTGGGTAAATGCCAAAATTGGGATTGCTAGGTCATAGCGGAGCTCTATGTGTAGCAACGATGCAGTAGGGTTTCCTTCTGTCCAGATCCCCTCCAGCATCTGTTGTTATTAGAGTCCTTGATTATAACCATTCTAACTAGGGTGAAGTGGTATCTCAATGTTGTTTTGATTTGCATTTCTTTTATGGCTAGGGAGGTTGAGCATTTCTTCATGTGTCTATTGGCCATCCTTCTTTCCTCTTCAGAGATGTTTCTCTTTAAGTCTTTCACCCACTTATTTATAGGGCAGTTTTTTTCTTTGAGGATTTGTTGTTGGGGGATTTAATTTTTGAGTTCCAGATATATCTTAGATATGAGACTCTTGTCCGTTGTATGGCTAGTGAAGAACTTCTCGCAATCCGTGGGTTTTCTATTGATCTTGCTGTGTACTTTGCCATGAAGAAACATTGCAATTTCATTTGTCCAACCTTTCTTTGATTTGTTGTATTTTTGGGTCCCTATTAAGAAAATTTCGGCCTGTGACAATGAAACTTAGCGTTTCTCCTATTCTATCCTGTAATGTTTTCAGGGTGTCTGTTTTGACTTTGAGGTCTTTGATCCATTTGGAGTTGATTCTGTTGCAGGGTGATATATAAGCAACTAGTTTTAGTTTTCTACAAGTGATTAACCAATTTTGCCAGCACCATTTACTGAAAAGGCCGTTTTCTTCCATTCTATTTTTTTTAGCTCCTTTATCGAAGATTAGATGGATATAGGTCTGTGGATTCACTTCTGGGTTTTCAGTTTTATTCCACTGGTCCTGAGATCTATTCTTGTGCCAGTACCAAGCTGTTTTGATTACTATGGCTTTGTAGTAGAGTTTGAAATTTGATATTGATATTCCTCCAGCACTGTTCTTTCTGTTAAGGATGCCCCTCAGTAGATGAATGGATCAAGAAAATGTGGTATATATACACAATGGAATTCTATGCCTCCATCAGAAAGAATGACACCACCCCATTTATTAGGAAATGGAAAGATTTGGAAAAAATCATATTAAGTGAAGTAAGCCAAGCCCAAAGAAACATAGATGCCATGCTTTCCCTTATTTGCAATAACTAGTATATGTCTGAGACAAGCAGAACCGGTCAGATAAGTTGATGTTAGGCGAAATGAACCCCAAGATAATGATTCAAATGTTTTTTTTCTTTCTTGCTATTTTTTCTAACACATTTATAAGATGAGTTCTTTGTTGCTTTGTATGTCCCTCCCCCACAGTATAACCCCTGTTTTCACTGTATTTAATGTTGGTATAATTGGGGAAGGAGAAGGGAAAAACAAATTGTTTAAACAGGGATAGAGGTAGATCCATTGCAACAATGAGATGTACAAGACTTTATATCAAAAAAGAAACTCTACAACTTTGGCACTATCAGGGGTGGGGGTTGGTGTGGGGGGAGATGGGAAGGGATGGGAAGAGGAAACAAAGGAGGAGGCAACAATGCTTGATAAGAAATGTACTCATTACCTTGTTTATGTAATTGTAACTCCTCTGTACAGTAACTTATTAACTCTGTAACTTATTAAGAAAAAACAGATAAAAAATAAAAAAGATAAATAGTGGATAAAAGGCATATCTATAAATTGTAACAATCTTTATTCGAAAAATGATGTTTGATTGCTTACTTTTATCCTAATAATTTTTGATATATTATTATTAAAACAGAATAACACATTACAGATTTATAAGGTCATGTTCTCTTACTGTCTCAAGGAATTGTGTGTATGGAGTTTCTCAGGGGAGATTCAACTGCACGTTGAAAAATTGAGGGTCCTATCTTAATGGTTTGGTGATGGTGCAAAGGTTGCCTATCTGCCTATTTGATCCTTCTTTGCCTTTCTAATTTAAACTTAACAGGAGGAGTATGTTCTATTGTCTGAGTTGGTTTAGAGGTGGTCCATTTTGTCAATTGTTGATCTCATCTGAACATTTTAATGGATTTCTGATTATTATATTGTTACTCAAACCTGAATTCTAACTCTTACTTTAATCCATAATAATTTTTCAAAATTTCAAATGATTCACATTTTACAATGACAATGTAACTATAATCTAATTAATATTAACTATTTATAACTCAGGCAGTTTTAAGACTAGAGATATACTTAATTTCACAAAAAGTCCAAATATATCTCTTGCTTCCTGACTCAGGTTCACAATTGCTTTTTAAATGGTGCCATTAATTTTTCAAATTGTCTTTATTTTTAATACAGTCATTTATTTCTGAATTAATTATGCAAAAATAATTTGGAAATGAAAGCTCAGCAGGAACACAATGAATCACCATTTTTGCTTGAATCAATTAGAATAAAATGATGTTGAAAATAAAATGCACTACAGCTGGCATGGGAAAAAATCCATTATATTTTAAATTTCTACATTGAGGTAGATATGCTGAAATTTTAATTTATATTGTAAAAATAGATACTTAGGCTTTGAACAAAATAATTTCTGTTTTGTTTTATGTTTTTAATATATTGTTATCATTAAGTAATTACTCAAGTATTTTATGAACATAATGTATTTTGACAAACTCACCCCTTTCAACATGCTCACCTACCCTTCCCAACCCATCTCTTCTCTTATGTTACTTTTAGGTTATGTATTGAATTGTTTTCACCATTTAAGAAGTAATTAATGTGTACAATGCATCTTGATCTATGTCCCTACGTTAACAGATCCACCAAAACATTTCTTGCCCATTAAATTCATTCCATACTCTTTGTCTTTGAGTCTCGTGAATTTGTGTACATGTTTGTGTCTGTGTGTTTAAGGAGGTTTCAATTATTCTCAGTCCTTATATTATTGAAAGATTTCAATCACGAATAGAAACATACTTTCACCATAAACTTTATTGAGAATAACAAAGTTATGTTTTTAAGAAAAGCTGTCAGAGAGTAGGTCTCTCATTCTTCATCTCAGAAGGGAGATCAATGACACAATTCTTTGGTGCCTCGCCTTCATTGGAGTTTAAAAGCAAAAGTTTATACAGCCATTTATAGACTTAACAAAATAGTTTTGGTTATTTTTGAATCAGTTATATTTCATCATAAATCCTATCACAGTCTGTCTGCAATATGTTTTATACTCCTGGCTTTGTCCTTGTTTGACTGTTTTCCTTGTAGAACCATCTTTTATGTTAGGACAAAAAAAAAAAAAAAACAACTTAGAGCTTGTTCATGCCTGTAACCCTAGTTACATAGGAGGGTAACATCTGCAAGTTCATGATTGGAAGGCCACCTGAGGAGAAAAGCTCACTGGAGGATATCTCCAAAATAAACAATAACAAAGCTGGACTGAAGGCTTGTGGAGCATTAGCCATGTAGGCAGAGAAAGCCTTAAAGTCCAGTACTTCCAGGTGATAGTGGCTCACACCTGTAATCCTTCCTACTCAGAAGGCTGAGATCTGAGGATAGTGGTTTGAAGCCATTCTGGACAGAGAAGTTCCTAGGAAAGTTCGATCTCCAATTAGCCATTCAAAAATCAGAAGTGGAGCTGTGGCTCAAAGTGGTAAAGCTCTAGCCTTGAGCAGTACCTATGCCCTGGGTTTGAGTCCCAATAAAGGGGAAAAAAGCTCCAGTACTGCCAAAAAAGAAAAAACTAAACAACAAAACCCCCCAAAAACAACTTTTGTCTTATAAAAACATTTTCAAATAGAAAATGTCCTCTTTTAACATTCTTATAGCTTATGTCCTGTCACATTCCATCAATTATATCTCAGCCAAAATTCTTATATAAACATTCTGTGACATGCTTTTACTCTTTTTGACTTGGTCTTGGAAAAATATTTTGTGTTTAAGACAAATTCTTATTTAGAAGCAAAATCCATTTGTTCATATATAAAAATATCCTTCTTCTATATAACCTTCATATCTGTTTATCTTCTGCTTCTAGGTTCTAGTTTGCCTGGTTATATTTCCACACACAGATGCAGATATTGTGTAAACTTTGCTGATATTTGCATCTTGGGAATCAGTGCTCTTGTCCATTTATTCAAAATTTAGTCTTACATAAGTCTAAGAGTTGTAGAATGGTACATTCTGCCAGGGCTGAAAAATACAAGAAAAACTTCAAAATGATCGTGAACAGTAAGATTACCTTAATATAAGCAAGAAGGCAGCAAACATGGAAAATACACAATGAACATCAAATATGTATATTAGTCCTGAGGTGAACTTTAAGATACAAAGAAAGGAAATGCATGGCAAATTATTTTTTCTTAATAGACTGAGGAGGGATAAAAGATAAACATCTTTCATTATAACCTTTGTAAGCTAATGTCCCTGAATGAGAGAATACAATGAAAATTCCCTTTCTCTTATTGATGTGGAATCAGGTAAGTCTAATAAAATTGAAGAATAAAGTTACTTGCTTTTGATCAATAGAAAGCCTATGGATTGGGAGAAGACCTTCACTAGCCATACAATGGACAAGTTCTGAAATCAAAAATATATACCTGGAACTCCAAAAGCTGAATCCCCCAACAACAAATTCTCAAAGAAACAACTGCCCCATTAATAAGTGGGCTAAAGATTCAAAGAGAAATTTCTCTGAAGAGGAAATAAGAATGGCCAATAGACATATGAAGAAATGCTCAACCTCTCTAGCCATAAAAGTATTGCAAATCAAAACAACATTGTGATTCCACCTCACCCCAGTCAGAATGGCTATACTCAAGAAATCTAATAACAACAGATGCTGGAGAGGATGTGGCCAAAAGGTAACCTTATTGCATTGTTTGTGGGAGTGTAAACTTGTTCAGCCACTCTGGAAATCAGTATGGAGGTTCCTCAAAAGATTCCACATAGAGTTCCCCGATGACCCAGCAATCCCACTTTTGGGCATTTACCCAAATGATCACAAACAAGGCTATACTAAAGCTACCAGCACAACTATGTTTATCACAGCATTACTTATCATAGCTAAGATATGGACTGCATTGTTGGTGGGAGTGTAAACTTGTTCAACCACTCTGGAAATCAGTATGGAGGTTCCTCAAAAGACTCCACATAGAGTTCCCCTATGACCCAGCAATCCCCCTTTTGCACATTTACCCAAATGATCACAAACAAGGCTATAATAAAGCTACCAGCACAACTATGTTTATCACAGCATTACTTATCGTAGCTAAGATATGGAACCAATCCAGATGCCGCTCAGTAGATGAATGGATTAAGAAAATGTGGTATATTTTTACAATGGAATTCTATGCTTCCATCAACAAGAATGACATTGCCTCATTTGTTAGGAAATGGAAAGACTTGGAAAAAATTATATTAAGTGAAGTAAGCCAAGCCAAAAGAAACATAGGTCCCATGGTTTCCCTTATTTGTATAGTATAAGTCATGGACAAGCAGAAAAGGTCAAAGACTATGTACATATGACCATATAAGTTGATGTTAAGTGAAATGAACCCTTACATAGGGACACAAGTGTTTTTTTTTTCTTTCTTGCTATTGTTTTTAACATATTTAAAATGTACTATATGATTTTTTTTGTTTCTCTTGTATATTCTTCCCCCATGGTATAATCCCTGTTTTCACTGTATTTGATGTCTGTGCCCTGCATCTTGTATATATTTTTCTAATTTGGGGAGGGGAAGGCAAATAACAAAATGATGATGCAGGTTGACCCATGGTAACAATGAGATGTACAAGACAAACTATGTTGAAAACGAACTTTACAACTTGGGGGAGCAGAGAGGGGTTGAGGATGTGGGGAAGGAAGGGATGGTAGGGGAAAACAAAGGAGGAGGTAAAAATGCTCAATAAGAAATGTACTCATTACCTTACTCACGTAACTGTAACCCCTCTGTAAAGTATCTTTACAATAAAAACATATTTAAAAAGTCAATTGCTCTTGAGTTGTGTGTACACTACAAGAGAGCTGAAGATAAACTGAAGCACTGTCTTTCCATGGATGCACAAGTTATGTAATCAATGTAATCTTACACTTTCTCTGTATCATCTCGTATCTTTTTATAAGAGGCATAGCCTACCATGACTTGTGAAACTCCCAGGGTTTGGACTGGGATTCGAAGTTTTGGTTTCAGTTTAAACATCTTCTGCATGTGAAGTGGGAAAGTGCCTTTGGCTGAGCATCTTGGAACTGTTATTTCCTGAGAACTATGGGGCCTGTGGATCAGCAAGACTTTGCTAGATATCACAAGTCATTATCTGTAAGTCCACTGTCCAGGAAGTGAGGATTCCGTATCCAACCCAAGCCATCATTTACAGACATCTGCTTTTCTTTTCTTTTCTTAAATTGTGAAAATACTGTACAGAGGGGTTACAGTTACATGGGCAAGATAATGAGTACATTTCTTATCAAGCATTGTAGCCTCCTCCTTTGTTTCCCCTTCCAATCCCTTCCCATCCTCTCCTCTTCCCCCCCCAATCCTCCCCATTCCCTTGCCCCCCTCCCCCGCATCAAAGTTGTAAAGTTGGCTTTCGACATAATGACTTGTACATCTCATTGTTGCAATTGGTTCACCTGTATCCCTATTTAAACGATTTGTTTTTCCCCTTTCCCTCTACAAATTACACAGACAAATACAGTGAAAGCAGGGGTTATACTGTGGGGGAGGGACATACAAAGCAACAAAGAAATAATTTTATAAATGTGTTAGAAACAATCGCATGAAAGAAAAAAAACATTTGAATACATATCTTAGGGTTCATTTCCCTAACATCACCTTATCTGACCTTTTCTGCTTGACTCAGACATATACTAGATATTGCAAGTAAGGGAAACCATGGGACCTATGTTTCTTTGGGCCTGGCTTACTTCACTTAATACAATTTTTTCCAAGTCTTTCCATTTCCTAACAAATGGAGCAATGCCATTCTTTCTGATGGAGGCATAGAATTCTATTGTGTATATATACCACATTTTCTTGATCCATTCATCTACTGAGGGGCATCTGGGTTGGTTCCATAGCTTAGCTATAATAAATAGTGATGCAATAAACATAGTCGTGCTGGTAGCTTTAGTGTGGTCCTGTTTGTAAACATTTGGGTAAATGCCCAAAAGTGGGATTGCTGGGTCATAGGGGAGTTCTACGTGAAGTCTTTTGAGGAACCTCCATACTGCTTTCCAATGTGGTTGAACAAGTTTACACTCCCACCAACAATGCAGTAAGGTTCCCTTCTGTCCACATCCCCTCTAGCATCTGTTGTTTTTAGAGTTCTTAATTTTAGCCATTCTAACTGGAGTGAGGTGGTATCTCAATGTTGTTTTGATTTGCATTTCTTTTATGGCTAGGGAGGTTGAGCATTTCTTCATGTATCTATTGGCCATCCTTCTTTCCTCTTCAGAGAAGTTTCTCTTTAACTGTCCAATAAATAAGTGGGCTGAAGACATCTGCTTTTCTGATTTTCTGTATAATAGCTCCCATGTCATCTGCAAGTTCTATTCAGTTCGAGAATTCTGATTGACACCTATCTGTACATTATTATGAAGCACAGTGTGCCGTTTCAATTTGTGTATCCTTTGTATAAATATGTTAAAAATCCTCTCTCCTGGGTATGAATAAATACATGATCATTCCAGTTAACTGTAGTCACTCTATGTGTCATAGCATCCCAATATGATTTCTTGTACCTAGCTTTATATATTATATTAATTAATGAGACTGTATTAATGAGACTAATGAGACTGTATTAATGAGACTGTAAATTATTTCAGCTATTACGGAAAATTTCTAAGTTCTTTATGTTAATGTAACTCATGCTCAAATATATTTTCCTGAACATTTTTTTCATGAACATTTAATCTAAAACAATAACCAACTGACTTTAAACATCACCTAATATATTTCCATTTCTCAAATGATACATTGTGTAAATGGCAATCTGAATAGTCCACGTTGGATCATTTTGCTTTTTCTACCAGCTTTCATTTCACTTATGTGAATATGTCAGAATAACAAAAGAAAAGAATGTTTTTGTAATTGAAATTAAGTAAGGTGAGACAGCTCTCCTTTGTTGTTTAAGTTTAAAAAGTTCTTTCTTGTTCAGGTTAAAATAGTTTATGGAAAAATGTAACAGGAAACTTTTATATTCACCACTGAAAATGATAAAGGCTTTTACAAATGAAGTATTCAAGTCATATGCGAATAAAATATTATGTTTCTGTTGAACTAGAAGGAAAAAGAAACACTTTGTTGATACATTAATGGTGATAATTGTGGTCAAAGTTTAGGCAAAGTTTTCATAGGTAAGATGGGGTAGGGGTTCATACTAATTTCTGCCTAACAGCTTAAGGATTTGGCATTATAACATGCCACCTTGATGCTAAATCAAGAAGATTAAAGAGAAGAGTTCCACATAGCTCTGACAATTCACTCCACTTGCTAATTTTAGTTGATAACTTTGATCCAGTTCAACATGCACCCTCTCCTAGCTTTTATCTAATTGTAATCAAGACCTCATTAGCTTTACTTCAAGAGCTTATTAGAATAATGGATCAGCAAAGGATTTTTTTTTTTTTGCTCTTGGACTTTATATAAGGTAACCTTTCGTGATTCTTTAATAAAAATTAAAGTAGTTTGTGTTAGTTAATTAGGAAATATGTAACCTCAGTTTTGCTTTCCCTATCAGGCAAGTATTGAAGTTGACACTTCCGCTGAGTTTACTCAAGGGTTTGGAAGCTTGGAGAGTCAAACACAAGCAGCTGTCAAAGTACAGGCACCAACACAGGCTCCCCAAACCTAATTACTACAAGTGAAAAGTTTCCTCCTGAGAGGGACCACTTTCATTCCAAATCTGACAGGTAGAAATTAGTTGCCTAATGGAATGGAATCGTTCTGCAAATTGAAGGAATTAAGTGTGCTTTTTAAATTTAAGCTCCTTCCAAATTGGATTTTAATTTGGACCTGAATGTGAAGAGGTTGATGACATGATGCAGCTTAGGTTGGCCCAGAGCCAATTATTTTATATTCCCTTTCTTGAGGCCTAGTGTGTCTCTTTCATTACCATCAGCCATGATGAAGCAGAAAAATGACCAGGCCTTAATCAAAAGATGCTTTCTTCATGGCAGTATGTCACTTTGGAGTATTGCAAAGTGATTTGATTCTTTTGTAAGTCTTTTTGTTATTACATGGACATTGAAAGGTGAAAAATGGTATATTTCAGTGTACATGGATGATCATATTTGGTTTTAATAAATATTGTGGGTTTTTGTTTGTTTGTTTTCAGTCATGGGGCTTAAACTCTGGGCCTGGGTGCTGTCCCTCAGCCCTTCAGCTCAAGGTGAGCACTCTACTGCTTGAGCCACAGTACCACTTCCAGTTTCTAGTGGTTTATTGAAAGTAAGAGTCTCACAGACTTTACTGCCTGGGCTGGCTTTGAACTGTGATCCTCAGATCTCAGTCTCTTGAGTAGCTAGGATTACAGGCATGAGCCACTGGTGCCTGGCTAATAAATACTGTTTAGTGGAAGAGTAATTAAAGTATTATCACACAAGAGGGAGACAATACAGAAAAATCATTTATATAGTCTTGGTTCAATTGTATAACAATCCTCTTGAGCAATAAAATAGCTAGAAAAAAAGAGATCGCTAGAGAGATTAATAGATGACACACTAGTAGATCCAATTTGGTGAGAAACTAATGAGCATCTATTTCATACAATAAATAAATACATAGATGCTTACAGAGCATCTATAAATATTATTGGGATGAATATGAATTGAAAACTTCAGATGCACAATAAACTTTAGCTTTGTAAATTGAGAGATGGTAAAGGATAGATAGATGATAGGGGATAGATTATAAATTAAAATATACTAGATAAATAGGTCATATTTGAAAGCATGTCATATTTAATATTAAGTCCCAGTAAGGAGAGAAAAATTTCTCTTTTTAAAACTTCTTAATGAAGATTTCAAATACTCACAAAACTGATAGTTGCCTGTAATGGCAATAGTAATGATATCATATGCCAGTATTGCTATATGGAATCCAATTGATGAAAACAATTGGGAGCGAAACTTACTTTAGAGAGTGGGAGAAGTTGTAAGGTAGTGCAAAAACGTGATCATGAAATGAATGCATTCTAAACAATAAAAGCGAGAACGTATTACTTACAATTCAAAATAAAAAAATATGAGCTGGGAAGGTGGCTCAGTGGTAGAGTTCTTGCCTTGCATGCATGAGGCCCTGGGTTCAATTCCTCAGCACCACATAAGCAAAAAAGAAAAAAGCCGGAAGTGGCTCTGTGGCTCAATTGGTAGAGTGCTAGCCTTGAGCTGAAGAGCTGAGGGACAGCGTTCAGGCCCAGAGTTCAGGCCCACGACCGGACCCAAAAATAAATAAATAAATACACTTTATTTCTCATTACAAGTCAATTTAGCCATTATTTTCTGTATCACTATGGGTCAACTAGCAGATCACTTTCTTAGTTATACGTAATATTAAAACACTGTTCAGCAGAAGTAAACATTGTTTAGTACCCGTTATTAACACCTGCTTGGTGGAGAAGTATAATGGAATAAACATGTGAAAAAAGCAGAATTTTATTAAAAAATCTCTTTTTAGGTAAGAATTTTAATTAAATAATAGATGAGACATGGTTCTATTATTTCTTTGGGCAGGAAGCACTTGCTGATATCAGTAAAGTGTTATTTCAAAAATGCAATTAGCATTCAAGAAGAAATGGGAAAAATTTAGATAAAAGATCTTCTATATTCTAACTCATTTCTTCACTTTGATTATCATAGTTTTAAAAGATAATAAATATTTTAGATATGACCAAGGAAATGTAAAACAAAGAATAGAATTGTACTTTGGGTAATGGTAGACTGAAGTTTTTGCTGATCTCTTGTCTATAACCAATTTAAAATGCTCAGAATTATGTGCTTTTTCTTAAATAAGAAATTTCTCATATTAAAGATCTGGTGAGGCTAGTGAGAAGTCTGTTGGGTTAGTGCCGAAATGGGAAGAACTTGACTAATAGTTCATGAAGAAGTGATGTGACTTCTAGTCTTTGCTGTTATTTGATTGTTTTGTGTGGTGTCATTGCTTTGAATATTAAATGGACCAGAGCTACAACAGCTCTGTAGAAATAAATCCACAGTGCAACCACTCACAAAATTTTAGCTGTGCTGTGAATGCTTACAATGCCTTCAAGTTAACCTGGAGTGCTTATATCCTGACTTCAGCATATTCTTCCAAAGCAATCTTCCTCCAGTTTTCCTACTTTTCAAGAATGCCCTTTCTCCATGCCAAATTCATTATTCATCGTTAATATCAGCACTGAAAAGGTTAAAATTGAACTTGTTCTCAGAAGACCTTTAAGCCTTTAGGTGTCCCTTCCTCATCTTTACTCATTCATGTAGAAAGTATTGACAACTTACTGTATCTTCATATAGATCTTTGACTTACAAAGATTAAGAAAAAAAATGAAATCCAATCATAAATAAATCCATCTCAAAAATCACCCAACATAATATAAAACAGTTTGATGAGACACTCCAAAATTTCTTCTATAGCAGTTGCATTTTATCTCATGACAAGAGTGCAGCACCTTTTAGGGACAAGAACTGTACCTTAGTACATTCAGATTCGAAAGTATTTCATCCTACTTTGTATATGTGATGCCTTTAGAGTGAAATTTAAAACTCCTTTTAATAGCTGACTTGTCTCCATGACATGTGCATCTTTATAGCACAAGTACAAGTGATGAAGGTAGCATTTAACAGAAAGTTCTCTCAACATCCAAGGTTATTGCAAACTCAAGTTTTCGCCATTAGTGATCTGTTGCTTTAATGGCTTTTCTATTTTGGGAGGCATTTTCATTATACAGGTATTTTCTCCAGTTTATTTCCCCAGCTCCTCTTGAGAATTTTCCTTTATTAGGCAACTGGGTGCACCTGTCTTCCAAAACAGAAAATGCATCTCTCAACATAGAAATTTGCAGGAGCTGCTATTATGGTGGATTTGATTTTACCAGAGAATTTGCATCTTCTTCCAGAAGTTTAATAACATAACAATACTATTAGCATGCTTCATTTGCAATTTGGTTCATGAAGGAAGAAGCAACTAAAATTGTGTTACAGTATTTTTGTCTGAATAAAAAGTTAATGTTATTGCTCTGCTGTTTTGTTTCTGTGTATTTTATTGCATTCTAACACAAAACCAATTATTGAATAAGGTAAACATTACAGGGAATAATAACAAAGAGGTATGAGTACTTTTAGCTGCAAATGCCCTTAAAATAAAACCTCCAATTCCTTCCATAATTGAAATCATACAAAATAAGGCACATTTGAAAAAGGATATTTAACAATACAAATTATTTCTCAAGTTAATAAAATTAGATAAACTTGTAGAGAGAAGATTTTTGATATTGTGGAATAACTTTATTTTAAATAAATAAATAATAACTTTATTTTCTTCTTTCTTTTTCTGTTTTTCTTTCTTTTTTCTCTTTCTTTTTTTTTCTTTCTTTCTTTTTTTTTTTTTTGCCAGTCCTGGGCTTGAATTCAGTGCCTGGGTTCTGACCCTGAGTTTCTTTTCCTCAAGGCTAGCACTCCACTATTGGAGCCACAGTGCTACTTCTGACTTTTTCTGTTTATGTGGTACTGGGGAATAGAACCCATGTTTCATGCATGCTAAGTAAACACTCTACCACTAAGCCACATTCCCAGCACTGTACAATATTATATTTTTGTTTTATTTTTATGTTTTCTTCTGAGTATTTCTTCTGGTTACTAAGCATTGCTAAGATACGTAAATAATTGCTTCATAAATAATATAAATTATGAGTTTTAGTAGTTTTTTTACAAAAATTTTAGCACTTCCTAATTTTATCTAATAGACAAATCTAATATGCAAAGATGAACATATGAATTTTTGTTTACATGGATGGGATGGTTCTTTCTTTTGGAAGGTATTCTCATACATTTAAATATATATAACCAGGGGCTGGGAAGGTGGCTCAGTGGCACAGTGCTTGCCTTGCATGCATGAGGCCCTGGGTTCGATTCCTCAGCACCACATAAGCAAAAAGAAAAAAGCCGGAAGTGGCACTGTGGCTCAAGTGGTAGAGCGCTAGCCTTGAGCTGAAGTGCTGAGGGACAGCGCCCAGGCCCAGAGTTCAGGCCCCACGACCGGACCCACCCCCCCTCCAAAAAATATATATATAACCAGAATTTAAATTCAAAATGAATGCAGATGTTTCCCAGTGTATATAATGTATAATAATGACAATCCCATCTATGTTTCCCCATATTTAACATGTCAAATATAATCATTTCTTGATTATAAAAATGTAATTAATCCATTTTCTGAAGTTCATATTTCTACCAATTTCTCATTTAATCATGTGTAGAACTCCTTGTATATTTTAAATGTTCAGATCATCAATATATTCCCTGAGGAGATTAGGAACAAGAGATCTAAAACTGTATCAAATTAATGAATGTAAAATGTATTTTGTTTTTGGTATAGTACTTATCTCCAATATTACCATAATTGTAAATCATTGAAATGTATGTTGTTTTATTTTTCCTTTGTCTTTGCATTTTCTCTGTTGTTCATTTAACAAGTTGTATGTTTGTTACTGAGTTAGAAAAAGGTTTTTTTCTTTTTGTTTATTTCTTTTAGTCGGTCATGGGACCTGAACTCTGGGCCTGGGCTCTGTCCCTCCTGTCTTCAGCTCAAGGATAGTGCTCTACCACTTGAGACATAGCACCACTCACTGCTTTTTCTGCTTTTGTGATGCTAAAGAATTGAACCCAGGTTCCCTTCTGTCCACATCCCCTCCAGCACCTGTTGTTGATAGAGTTCTTGATTTTTGCCATTCTAACTGGGATGAGGTGGTATCTCAATGTTGTTTTGATTTGCATTTCATTTATGGCTAGGGAGGTTGAATGAGTCTATTGGCCATCCTTCTTTCTTCTTCAGAGAAGTTTCTCTTTAAGTCTTCAGCCCACTTATTTACTGGGCAGTTGTTTCTTTGAGGATTTGTTGTAGGGGGACTTAATTTTTTGAGTTCCAAGTATATTTTAGATATGAGACCCTTGTCTGTTGTATGGCTAGTGAAGATCTTCTCCCAATCCGTGGGCTTTCTATTGATCTTACAAGCTATGTCCATTTGCCATGCAGAAGCTCTGCAACTTCATGCAATCCCATTTGTCCAACCGATTTTTTTGATTTGTTGTGTTTCCGGGTCTCTATTCAGAAAATTTCGGCCTGAGCCAAGGAGACCTAGGGTTTCTCCTATTCCATCCTGTAATGTTTTCAGAGTGTCTGCTTTGATTTCGAGGTCTTTGATCCATTTGGAGTTGATTCTGGTGCAGGGTGATATATAAGGATCTAGTTTTAGTTTTCTACAAGTAGTTAACCAATTTTGCCAGCACCAATTACTGAAGAGGCTGTCTTTCTTCCATTCTATTGTTTTAGCTCCCTTATCGAAGATTAGATGGCTATAGGTCTTTTGGTTCATTTCTGGGTTTTCAATTTTATTCCATTGGTCCAGACTTCTGTTCTTATGCCAGTACCAAGCTGTTTTGATTACTATGGCTTTATAGTAGAGTTTGAAATTTGGTATTGATATTTCTCCAGCAGTGTTCTTTCCATTGAGGAACGTTTTTGCTATTCGGTGTCTTTTATTGTTCCATATGAATTTTTGGATTGCCTCTTCTATTTCCTTGAAGAATGAGGTTGGAATTTTGATAGGTATCGCATTGAATTTGTAGACAGCCTTGGGAAGTATCGATGTTAATCTTTCCAATCCAGTATTATGGGAGGTTTTGCCATTTTCTAAGTTCTGTGTTGATTTCCTTTTTCAAGATTTTAAAGTTTTCTTCATAGAGGTCCTTCACTTCTTTGGTTAAGTTAGTTCCTAGGTATTATTTTTTGTGGGGCTATTACAAATGGAGTTGCTTTCCTAATTTCAGCCACACTTTTCTCATTGTTGGCATACAGAAAAGCCATTGATTTTGGGGGGTTAATTTTATACCCTGCTACTTTGCCAAAGTTTTGAATCAGCTTGAGCAATTTGGGAGTGGAGTCTATGGGATTCTTTAAATACGAGATCATGTCATCTGCAAAGAGGGAGAGTTTTAGTTCTTCTTTCCCTATTTGGATCCCCTTTATGTTTGCATCTTGTCTTATTGCTGTAGCTAGGCATTCTAATACTAGATTGAAGAGAAGTGGAGAGAGTGGGCATCCTTGTCTTGTTCCTGAGTTAAGGGGAAATGACTTTAGTTTTTCACCATTAAGTATAATGCTGTCTGTAGGTTTGTCATATACAGCCTTTATTGTATTGAGGAATGTTCCATGGATTCCTAATTTTTCCAAAACCTTCATCATAAAGGGGTGTTGGATCTTGTCGAATGCTTTTTCTGCATCTATTGAGATAACCATGTGGTTCTTATTCTTGCTCCTGTTGATGTGATGAATAATATTAATTGATTTGCTTATATTGAACCAGCTTTGCAGGCAATCTTACTTCATTGTTGGTGAGAGTGTAAACTTGTTCAACCACTTTGTAAAGCAGTATGGAGGTACCTCAAAAGACTTCACATAGAGCTCCCCTATGACCCAGCAATCCCACTTTTGGACATTTACCCAATTGTTTACAAACAAGACCACACTAAAGCTACCAGCACAACTATGCTTATTGCAGCATTATTTACCATAGCTAAGATATGGAACCAACCCAGATGCTCCTCAGTAGATGAATGGATCAAGAAAATGTGGTATATATACACAGTGGAATTCTATGCCTCCATCAGAAAGAATGACATTGCCCCATTTGTTAGGAAATGGAAAGACTTGGAAAAAATTATATTAAGTGAAGTAAGCCAGGCCCAAAGGAACATAGGTCCTATGGTTTCCCTTATTTGCAATATCTAGTATAAGTATGAGTCAAGCAGGAAAGGTCAGATAATGTGATGTTAGGAAAATGAACCCTTAGATATGTATTTTAATGTTTTTTTCTTTCATGCATGTGTTTCTAATGCATTTATAAGATTATTTCTTTGTTGCTTTGTATGTCCCTCCCCCACAGTATAACACCTGCTTTCACTATATTTGATGTCGATATAATTTGTGGAGGAGATGGGGAAAAACAAGTCGTTTAAGGATACAGGTGGACCTGTTGCAACAATGAGAAGTACAAGTTGTCATGTCAAAAACGAACTTTACAACTTTGGTGGCGGGGAGAGAATTGGGTGGGGGGCCGGGCGGAGGCTGGGAAGGGTAAACAAGGGAGGAGGCTGCAATGCTTGATAAGAAATGTACTCATTATCTTGCCCATGTAATCGTAACCCCTCTGTACAGTATGTTCACAAAAAATTAAAATTAAAATTAAAAAAAAAAGGAATCCTATAAAAAAAAAAAAGAATTGAACCCAGGGCCTCATGCATGCAAGACAAGCACTTTACCACTGAGCCACCTTCCCAGCCCCTAGAAAAGGTTTTTCATGTGAAACAAATGTAGTAATGTTCTGATATATGCATATTTTATTCATAATAAATTATTTCCTATAATATGTGTACATTCAAATTTATGACAATGTTTACCAATTCATAAATATTCTAACATTTGTAGAAGTTGTAAATTTAAATAATCTCCTTGTGTCCACCTTAGGTTAGCTTACAATTTAGTTTGTACATTTGCAATGTTTCTGGAATTGATGCTTCTCAACATGATTTTGATAAGTATTCCAAACTTTAGTTATACTCAGAAACACACACATATACACACACACAAACACAAACATGAACGTGCACATGCACACACACAATTACAGGCACACAATTTTGTCAGGTTGCTTGTGACCACTTTGTCACTAGTCACCATAACATATTGCTTTAATTACCCTCTCTTTTTAAAATTTTATTATTATTATCATTATTATTATTATTTTATTTATTTTACTGTACAGAGTGGCTGGAGTTACATGAATAAGGTATTGAGTACATTTCTTGTTGAACATTGTTACCCCCGCCTTTGTTTCTCTCCTACTATCCATTCCCCACCCACCCCAAATTTGTAAAGTTCATTCCCAACATAGTGTCTTGTGAGTCTCATTGTTACAAAGTGTCATCCTGTGTCCTTGTTTCAGCATTTTGTTATTCTCCTTCTCCTTTCCCTCCCCAAATTAAACAAATGTACATACAAGATTCAAGGTACCCTAGAGAACATACAAAAGAAAACAAAGAAAATCACATAGTACATTAAAAACAATGACAAAGTAAAACTTCTGGCGTCTATATCTTGGGGTTAATTTCATTTAGCATCATCTTATATGGTCATATGTAAAAAGTTTTTTAGCTTTTCTGCTCATCTGATAATATTATACTAATTAATGCAAATAAGGGAAACCATAGGAACTATATTTCTTTGGGTCTGGTTTACTTCACTTAATATGATTTTTTTCCAAGAAAGGGAAATAGGACTGGCCAATAGACACATGCAGAAAATCTCAACTTCTCTGGACATGAAAAGAAATATCCTTTCTGATGGAGGCATAGAATTCCATTGTGTATATATACCACATTTTCTTGACCCATTCATCTTCTGAGAGGTCCCATTTGTTAGGAAATGGAAAGACTTGGAAAAATTATATTAAGTGAAGTAAGCCAGGCCCAAAGAAACATAGGTCCCATGGTTTCTCTTATTTTCAATAACGAGTATATGCCTGAGACAAGCAAAAACGGTCAGATAAGTTGACGTTAGGCAAAATGATCCCCAAGATAAAGACAAATAATTTTTCTTTCTTGCTATTTTTTCTAAAATATTTATAAGATGATTTCTTTGTTGCTTTGTATGTCCCTCCCCCACGGTATAACCCTTGTTTTTACTTTATTTAATGTTGGCATAATTGGAGAAGGAGAAGGGAAAAAACAAATTGTTTAACTAGGGATACAGGTGGACCCATTGTAACAATGATATGTATAAGATGTTATGTCGAAAAACGAACTTTACAACTTTGGCGTGGGGGTGGGGGAGATAGGGCAGGGGTCAGGGAGATGGGAAGGGATGGTAAGAGGAAAGAAAGGAGGAGGAAACAATGCTTCATAAGAAATGTACTCATTACCTTGCTCATATAATTGTAACCTGTCTGTATGGTATTTTCACAATTAAAAAAAAAAAAAGAAATACCCTATCTTGAGTTAGGGAAAATCTATCACTGAAAAGTAGGCATACCATTCCTCTTTTCCTCTATGTTAAATTTTACCTGACAACTCTTTACAATTGTACTAATACAAATGGTTTTGTAAAACTTCTTAGGAAGGATTTAATTGGCTCTGTTTCAAATTGTCTCTCCAGACAATGTGCTCTTCCTTTCTCTTGTAATCAAATACATTTTAAGATTTATTGGTTTGAAAATGAACCAATTATTTTCCTAGGCTAGGTTGCTATACATTCCAGACTGTCAGTGGAGAGTTCCAGTGCTATCATTTATTCTTCCTAGCAGTTGTCTTCTTCTAATTTGATCCATTGGTATGAATTAAGATGAAACTCAGAAGTATCCACAAGAAGAAAAATTTCAAGTCCTTTATTGAGCAAACTTTACCATACATATTTTCTCATCTATCTGATTCTGGGCCTTCTCAAACTAAAGAGGCAGTATTAGCTTTGTAATTCTGAACGACTTCTTTCTGGAAGAAACATAAAACTCCAAATAAATTGCGAGTTTTGAACTTATAATAATCATACAGTGGTCTAAATGGAAGACAGCACTTAAGGTAGATCAAGGTATAAGACAAAAAACAAAAACAGAATTTAACAATTGTCTCAGACAATGAGGTCAAGGAATTCAAAATCACCCTAGGATATAAGTTTAAAACACATGTTGTAAAATTCCTTACAAGATAAAAGAAAATAAGATTACAACAGTAACATCTAAAAACGATGACTAAAATATTGTGAAAGTCATGTAAAAGAAATATTGATTGACCACTTCTTAAAAAATAATTATGAAATCCTGACAAGGACAAATATGCTCAGACAAGTGGAAATTTAGGAATCTTACTTTGGTGCCAGAGTACTGAAGATGCCTTACTTGATGGCCTGTCCAGCTGTGGTACATACATAGACTGCATCTACAGCAGAGGCTTTCTGCATTATGAAGCATTTGAATTCTCATTTTCTCCCCTCAGGGAAGCTTTGTTCTACCCAATCTGATAAGTTCCAGATGTACTCCCTATTTTCTGATAACTAGTACTTCTATTTTGTATTCCTTTGAATAATTTGGTTTAAATTGTTCTTGAATCTAAATCTTTGGAAAGTAGGCTGATTGCAATGCCTGTGGATTTCAAAACCAAGACATTTAGGATATGTGACCTCTTCCTTCCTTCCTTGAAGCTACAAGGACATTCTTCTTTCAATTTCCCATCCTGCTTGTGTTTCTTATGGACAAAACCTCCTACAGCTTTATATTTTTTCTTCAAGTGGTTAATTATTTACTACAAAGCCCTCAAATTTCTAATTAAAAGTTGTTAATACAACAAAATAAACACCAGGACATAGATTCTGGAAAAAGAATGGGATTGGGATCAAGTGTAGAAGGGTAGATGGGTAGACCAATGAAGAGAAAAAAGGAAGGGGGGGGGGGATAATGCAGTAATAAAATTGACTTCATATTCTATAAATTTAAGAAAATTGAGGAAAAGTTAGGTTGGGAGGGGTGAAGGAAAATGATGAAAGGGATGACATTCATCAATTGTATTGTATTCATAAACTGTTTTGTTGACTGATAATTGCTTTGTACAACTACTTTAAAGTAATAATAAAGATTGTTCACAAATTCACATTAAAAAACTTGATATCTGAACTTTTTCACAAGCCGCTTAAATAATTGCAAATAATATTATTAATACGATGTTACGAAATCTTGACACTCTAACACAAAATTGATTTTTTCCATATCTTGTATTTCCTCACAAACGGGTAGTGTTATTCTTTCTGATAGAAGCATAGAATTCATATACATACATACAAATATATTATATCACATTTACTTGATCCATTCATCTACTGAGGGGCATCTGGGTTGGTTCCATATCTTAGCTATGGTAAATAATTCCGTGATAAACATAGTTGTGCTGGTATCTTTAATATGGCCTTGTTTGTGATCATTTGGGTAAATGCCCAAAAGTGGGATTGCTGTGTCACAGGAGAACTCTATGTGCAGTCTTTTGAAAAACCTCCTTACTGCTTTCCAGTGTTTGAACAAGTTTACACTCCCACCAATGGTGTAGTAGCATTACCATTTGGCCACATCCCCTCCAGCATTTATTGTTACTTTCTTAGATTTCTTGATTCTAACTGGGGTGAGATGGAATCTCAATGTTGGATGATTTGCATTTCTTTTTTTCTGAGTACTTTATATTTTATTGTAAAAATACTGTACAGAGGTGACAGTTACATGAGTAAGCTTAAGAGTATATTTCCTGTTGAGCATTGTTACCTACTCCTTTGTTTTTCCCCTATCATCCCTTCCTGCCTCACCTCCTCAGTTGTAAAGTTTGTTTTCAACATATAGTGTCTTGTACATCTCATTGTTACAATGGGTTGACTATATTCTTATTTCAGCATTGAGTTATTTCCTTTTCCCCTCCCCAAATTAGAAAAAAAATATACATACAAGATTCAGGGCACCAGAATCAAATACAATGAAAACAGGGGGTATACATGGGGGAAGAACAATACCAAATTTCAAACTAATACAAAGTCATAGTAATCAAAACACCTTGTTACTGGCACAAGAACAGACCTGAAGACCAGTGGAATAGAACTGACCCAGAAATGAACCCATAGACCAATAGCCACTTAATCTTTGATAAGGGAACTAAAAAAATAGAATGAAAGAGAAACAGCCTCTTCAGTAAATAGTGCTGGAAAAATTGGTTGAACACCTGTAGAAAACTGAAGCTAAATCCTTATATATCACCCTGCACCAGAATCAACTCCAAATGGATCAAAGATCTCGGAGTCAAAGCAGACACCCTGAAAACATTACAGGATCGAATAGGAGAAACCCTAAGGCTCCTTGGCACAGGCTGAAATTT
Organism: Dipodomys spectabilis; assembly: GCF_019054845.1. Taxonomy (NCBI): domain Eukaryota; kingdom Metazoa; phylum Chordata; class Mammalia; order Rodentia; family Heteromyidae; genus Dipodomys; species Dipodomys spectabilis. Next base: position 11,196,738 of record NW_024870701.1, on the reverse strand, counting down.
TCTTAATAAAGACAAAGAAACACAACAAACCAAAGAAAGGTTGAACAAACAGGAATCCATTTCCTTTATGGCTAGAGAAGTTGAGCATTTTTTCATATATCTATTGGCCAATTCTCATTTCCTCTTCAGAGAAGTCTCTTTTTTAAGCCCATCCATTAATGGGGTGGTTGTTTAAGGATTTGTTTTTGAGGGATTTAATTTTTTGAATTCTAAGTATATTTTAGATTTGAGGCCCTTGTCTGTTGTACGGCTAGTGAAGATCTTCTGCCAATCCATTGGCTTTCTATTGATCATGCTAGCTATAGCCTTTGCCATGCAGAAGCTCTGCAGTTTCATGCAATCCCATTTGTCTAACCATTCTTTGATTTGTTGTTTTTCTGAGTCTTTATTAAGGAAATTTTGGCCTGTACCTAGGAACCCAAGATTTTCTCCTATTCCTTCCTGTAATGTTTTTGTTTTTGTTTTTTTTTTTTTTTAGCATATTTGCTTTTACCTCAAGGTTTTTGATCCATTTAGAAATGATATTGGTGCAGGGTGATATATAACAATCTAACTTTAGTTTTCTACATGTGGTAACCAATTTTGCTAGTGCCATTTACTGAAGAGGCTGTCTTAAACCAGACCTAAAAAACATAGGTCCCATGGTTTCCCTTATTTTTAATAAATAGTATACATCTAGGATAATCTTATCAGATGAACAGAACAGCTCAAGAGATATGTACATATGACTATATAAGATGATGTCAAGCAAAATGAACTCCAAGGCATGGACACAAGAGATTTTTCTTTGTTGTTGTTTTTCATGTGATTTCTTTGTTTCTTTTGTGTTTTTATTCTCCCTGTGGTTTGCACAGGTTGTCACTCTATTTGATTTTGGTACCCTGGGTATCGTATATACATTTATGTGAATTAGGGAAGGGAAGAGGAACAATAAAATGATGAGACAAAGCCCAAAGGGAGAACCAATGCAACAGTGATACAAAACAATATGTTGGAAATGATCTGTAAAACTTGAGGGGTAAGGGGAGGGAAAATGAGGGAGGTGGTAACAAATTCAGTTCGACAAGAAATGTACTCACTACGTTACTGTAGTAACTGTAACCCCTATGTACATCACCTTGACAAAAAAAAATTCAAATTCAAATTCAAAAAGAAGAAAAAAATTAAATTGTTCTAACATATTTTTTGGGGGGGGTCCAGTAGTGGGGCCTGAACTCTGGGCCTGGGCACTGTCCCTCAGCTCTTCAGCTCAAGGCTAGCGCTCTACCACTTGAGCCATAGCACCACTTCCGGCTTTTTTCTTTGTGCTTATGTGGTGTTGAGGAATCGAACTCAGGACCTCACTCATGCAAGGTAAGTGCTCTACCACTGAGCCACCTTCCCAGCCCATTGTTCTAACATATCTTTAAATGTATTTGGTGGAATCTAAATGTTGTAGCTAGGTTTTCATCTGTGGAAATCTAGGGCTTTACCATGAAATCTCAGTGTCCTCATCTGACTTTAATATCAGGAAAATCTTTGTCTTTTTAAGGTGACTGTGGAAGTATTATGAGTAGCATTTTCTTTGCAATGTTTACTTGTATGTAACTGATATGAAAAGTTCAACTGATACAAATTGTATTTCAGAGGTTGATAAATAGTGATCAAGCCTAAAAGTTTTCTAGAAGCTAGCTTCTCTGCAAGATGGAAGAAGTGTTTTCTCCTTATTCAATTAGTCAAGGATGAACACTTTTGACACATGAAAGAGAAATAATTTTACATTATTTTATCCCTGTTTTTTTCTTCTCCATGTGTAAGTTCTTAGAAATTTGTGCACACAAATAAACAGGTGAAAGTGAAATAACTTGTGTTATGAAACTAGAACTTAATTATTTGAGCTTCATCCAAGTTTTGCGCCCAAAGTTATATAATTATATATCATTAAAATTACTTTTAATGACTTTCCATCTGACAAAAAATAGATTTTCCTTCCATTTTTGTTTCAATTATTCATAATTGCTTGTGGTGGTAATTTTATGATGATTGTTTTAAAATCTGTATGCAATTGCAACATCTTATTCATCTGAGTTTTGTTTTCTGTTGACTCTTTTCTCGTTCATGTTGCGATATTACTAGTTTTTCCTATGAAAGTGACTTTTATTCCTAGTGTCCTGGACATTGAGATTACCTTGTGGCACTGGATTCTATTCAATCACTTTTTGGTAAATATCCCCACTATGAAGTATAGAATGAGTGGGATGACTAAGCACATCTACTTAGGAACTCACATACGGAAATTGTATAAGAATGGCCTAGAAACTCAGCTTTTCCTACTTTCCCAATGAAAGTGGTAAACTGGTTTGCACCACTTTCTTCCTTTTGTCGGTAACAGTAAGTTTAGGTTTCCATTGGACACAGCTGCAACTAACAATGTTAAAAAAAAGGGAAACTTCCTATTGTCTTATTTCTTTTAGTAGGGTGGCGATGAAGCTCCTCTGTGTCAGAAAAGGAAAGAGGAGTAGCTGAAGATGAGTTTCCCCTTTCACCACCACCTCTGTTGGATTAGTAATGTGGAGAAGCGGGTACAGGCTGGCTAACAGCCCTCACTAATACCAGGGTTGGAGGAACATGGAATGGATGTTAGTTCTCACTTACAGGATTTTGTTCAGTTTCATTAATGCCAGATGGAGTGGAAGCTAAAATCCGCATTGCTCCAGAATGACTCAAAGGAAGACATGAAGCATACTGTGACTGGCCATCTTATTGAACTTTGTTACCTCTGCTACTGACCACATTGCAACATCTACTTCTGTCTGGCTAAGCATTGGACTTAAGCACTCTGCTCCCACTGTAGGTGGGATGGCGTATAAGGGGCACAAAGGGGGAGAATATCAATTTTTTTTACTACTGCTTTGAGAGAGTAGATATGTGGTAAATTCTCTGCTGATTGCTAAAAAAAACAACAAAAAACCCTATTTCTGCTAGTATTGCTCACATTCCTGATTCTTTCTTAAGAGGACAGGCTTTCCTTGGAGTCTCTTTTTCATCTGTACCTGTACTTTTTCAGTGCCCCATCTAGAATAGATGGAAATAGCAGAGAAAAAAAGCCCAGGAAATTCAGGACAAGGTACATGTCAGGCACCCAGGCAGTTCATCATTTTTCTGCCTTCCAGACTCTCCCTATGTGTGCCTGTGTTACTTTCAGAGTACTTAGCCGTAAGTGGGAGGAACTGCAAGAAATAGGGCTACAACTTCTTGATAAAATCAAAAGTCTTCCTCCTTCAATTTTTGGAAAGCAGAGAATTAGAATTAGCTTCGTTTTTAGCCATCTGTAGCTTCTCTTTCTAAACTAAGGCAGTATATTTTAAAATGTACAAGAATTGCTAAATGATTTTAAATTTTATTTATTTATGTCCAGATTGAGATGTTTGATTACAGCCATGTGAAGTGACAGGAATGATAATAGGGAAAAAGAGGGTTAAAGTATGAATTGATGGTAACATGTTATTCATTTAAACATAACAGAAGGTAGGTTCACAATTTGATCCTTAGTGCTGAAAATGAATAATAATTACATTAGAAGAAAAAAAAGGAAATGGGACTTTTTACAGTTTCTGAAGTAGAGCATTGTCATGAATGACAGGAGTTGCTGTTATTTAAATTATAATTCTATATATCTATTCTTTACATACAGACTAATTGTAAAAATTCAATAGTCCTCTTTCTTCAGAAACAAAGCTTCTTTTCAGAACTCTGTTGACTTACTTTATTTTATTTTCTCTTTTAAAAATTATCTTTAAGTAGTTTTGCCATTTAACAAAGCAGATTATGAATACAATATGTCTTGATCAATGTCACCTCTTTCAAAATTTTCACTCATTCCTCTTCTACCAACCTTCCCTCAATCTTCTGAATTTTTGTAGAATTTATAAATGGAATCCTCACTGCATTTTCCCCTTCTTCTCCATTTCATTTATCTACCCTTTTCCTCTTGACTCCACTACACCTCTTTCAAGTACATACTCCCTGGTGTTTTATTTTGCTGAACTTTAACTTTGCCTCTCTAAGGAATTACATTATTTGAGATGTCCCTTGAATCTACTTTCTTTCAGTTCACATATCTTCATCCACCTGCATACCACCCATCCTATTTACTTAAAAAATTTTAAACTGAATCTAGCTCTCACATATAAGGGAAAACATGCATTCTTCAACTCTCTGGACCTGATTTCCATCATTCAGCATAACTCTGTTCAGGTCTTTCCATTTCTTTCTTTAAAGATGCAGTACAGAGGGGTTACAGTTACATGAATAAGGAAATGAGTACATTTCTTGTTGAGCATTGTTACCCCCTCCCTTGTTGTTCTCCCACTATCCATTTCTCCCCACCTCATTTCCTCCCCCCCCCCCCCCCCGCTTCTCCCCACTGAGGTTGTAAAGTTCATTTCCAATATACTGTCTTGTGGGTATCATTGTTGCAATGGGTCATACTGTGTCCTTGTTTCAGCGTTTTGTTATTCCCCAACAAATGTTGGGGAATTACACAAATTAGACAAATGTATATACAAGATTCAGGGTACCAAAATAAAGTGACAACAGGGATATACTATAGGAGGAAGAACATACAAAGGAAACAAAAAAATCACATTGTGCATTAAAAACAACAACAAAAAAAACACCTTTTGTGTCCATATCTTGAGGTTCATTTCACTGAGCATCATCTTATATGGTCATATATACATAGCTTTTGAGCTTTTTTGCTCATCTGATAAAATCATCCTAGATGTATACTAATTATTGCAAATGAGGAAACAAGGGGACCTATATTTCTTTGAGTCGGGCTTACATCACTTAATATGATTTTTCCTAACAAATGAGGCGATGCCATTCTTTCTGATGGAAGCATGGAATTCCATCACACATACACACACACACACACACACACACACACACACACATTTTCTTGATCCATTCATCTTCTGAAGGAATTAGTTACTTTTTAAAGTTTTAATATCTATGATTTTATTATAATTTTTAATGCAATTTAACTTTTTATTGTTTTTTGAGAAACTAAATTTGTTTAGCATACAGGTATTCATCATAAATGTTAAAATGGAAGGTATGAGTTTTTATGAATTTCTTCAAGTAAGTTGGGCTTGTCTAAATCTTATTGCTTTCCAACTACCGTTATTATATCTGAAATGATCATTTAAAATGAAACTGTTAGAACAGCTTATGAAAATTCATAGAAATAGAAGGAATATGAAAGTCAGCAATATTTTAATGTGCACTAATTTAGGAAACATGCTATTCTTCAAAATGTCAATTGCAATTAGTGAAAATATTTTATTTTGCTAAATAGGCAGTTGGGACATTTAATAGAACATTATTTCTGCCAAATTCTAATGTCATTATTACCAATATCGTAAACACTGGTAAAAAATACTAAGCCTTACGTTTACAGTTTTAATGGGTAAATCTTTACATGGAACAAAGAAGAAATCTTTTACTTTCTCTTGTAAAAGTTGCTTACGTTTAAATCAGAGCAGTTTAGAAAATAAACATAAAGTACTGGGGATAAATGAAAACAGTTTTATTCTAGTCCATTAAATAACAAAAAGATATTTTGTAAATGAAGTTGTCTTTATTTTGGAAGGGATAAAAGCACTGTTCAAGGATATACTAGGAAATTCAGGAGAAATCATATGATGACCTTCTGCATCTGCCCAGATCTGCTAGCAATGTCAGTAAGAAGGAAACAAAATGCATTACAAATCATTCTTTCAAAATGTGCAGAATAGTCAAATAATCTATTTTTCTGCATAAGAAAGCAAAAGCATGATCCAAATCCAATTATGTCCAATTAAGAGTCTGAAATTGTCTGATACTGATGCTGTGGGAAGCAAAGTGGTCAGAGGGTAGGAGGTTAAGCTTTGCAAAATTCACTAATCATAGGAAAGGTCACAGTCTGTATTCTTAAATTTGATTAAACCTGGGAACCATGGACTAGAAATCGATGTCTTCTTGGCTTCTGTATTTCTTCTCCTAAGCAAATCATTCTCCAGTGGCCTCATTTTTAATGTAAAGGGGTATGGATGTTACATCTTCTCCTAAACTCAAAGCCAGCAAGAAATTAGCAAGGATTTACAGGGAAAAAAAAAGACAGGGATTGTCGTTCCCAAGCCTATAAACTTGGGAAGGAGAAGAGGGAAGATGTGCTTGGGATAGTAAAGCTAAAAGTACTGGTGGGTGGGCCAATGCATATGGGAAAGATAAAGCTGGGATTGTGCAGCTTTTTGTGGCCTTCCAAGTTCAGCCTTGTCAAATTAGGACAAATCCGCATAGGGCCCTAATCTGTGAAACTGTAGAGGAATGTTTAGGGAACAGGGAATTATGAGAGTAATCGGATTTAACCAAGTAAACCATAAAAAACAATGCATATAAAGCAAATGGATAAATATTCACTTCAGAGCAGGATTAAATTCCTAACAGCTCAGTTTCATGTTTTTATTTTAAGATGGAAGAAAGGAAAATAAATTTGTATTCTACTTACTTGTATATCGTTTAAATATCAAATAAAATTTGTTAGACCTCATGACCTCATTTGCATTATTATTATAAAACTCAACAACCATAACATAATAATGTTATTCCTGTTTCTTTTCTTCTTTCTCTTCCCCTTTTCTTCTTGTGCTTCCTCCATATCTTCTATGTCTTTTCTCTCTCCTTTTTCTCTTTCTGGCCTTCCCCTTCCTGCGCGACCCTGTTTTTGTTTTTGTTTTTTATGGCACCGAAGGTGAAACCAGAGTCTTACACATACTGTGTAAGAGCTGCTCCTCTGCAATTCACTCCTCCTGCATGTATTTCCATTTCCCATTTATAATATGAGCAAATAGATAATTTGCTTGTGGTCTCCTAGTCCATGATCTGTAACAGCAAGCTCATTTTGTAACTAAGGTCCGTGAAGATGGTTGCGATCACAAGCTAATTTGTAGGGGCTTATTTCACCTTGGTTATATTTACCATCTATGCTTTTAATAGTTCCCTGTCTTTCTTCCAAAGATTCTCTAACTTCTTTTTAAACACTGGCTTATTCCACCCCTAATATTGTTTTCTCTTATTTCATAGCTGTTCTTTATTTCCCACTTCAATATTTTCTCATTTATGTGTACAGCTATACTAGGCCTCATGCCCTCCCTCAAACCCCCAAAACCATATCCCTTCTGTAATCTGCTCTCCATTACCTTTTCAGACTATGGATATTTATTAATAAGGTTCTACTTGCCATGTTAACCCTTTCAAAGATATTTTTTCATCACTTAATCAATATACACTCATCAAGTTTCTTATACATAATAATATATTTATTTCATTCACTAGGCTTAGAGTCTGAAACTGTTTTGTGAGCTTTGTCACTAGAAGATAAAATCACAAGGTTATTTCAAATTAATAAATATTTTGGGATAAAAACATACATGCATGAGTTGTCATAATTTAAATATCAAACCAGCAGATGATAAAACTTACATGTCATTATTTTCTCTTCAATGAAATAAAATCTCTTAAAGATACTTGAGGATGTTGCTTTGTGACTTCTTCATAGTTATTTCTTTTTAAGATAGTATTCGCGTCTCTTTGCATTTTACTATACATATACAAACTTCTGGCTCTCAAGGGAAACTACTTGGAAGATATTCAAAGCAGTTGTTATCCCATTTGGGAAAAAGAACTGAAGTTAAACAGGATATGAAGTGGAAACTTTGTAAGTTTCCTTCAGTTCATTACACCAAAATTCAAGTCTTAATAACCCCACAGTGGTATTTAGACCCACAAGCAAAGAACACTTTGAACAGCCTTTTGAACTTGTTTGAACCTTCTATACCAGAAAGTTAAAAAAAGGAAAAAGACACGGCATCTTATGTAATGATTTCATTTACTACTATTCCCTGAAAAGTAGGCCATCCATGTATTCTAGGTATGATCATTTGTGTTGTAAGCATTTAGTATGTTTGCATGGCAAAGTCCAATTCAATACTCTATTAAGGTAGTGAAGTCATTGAGCATTGATGCACTGAGCAGCATCCTGCTGGAGTTCAGTGATATAACCATGGCAGTGCTTAGCTTCTCTTCACTTATCCTTTAGGAATTTTTTGCAAGACCTTAGAAACTTGATTCAATAGTCAGTTACCTGGCAGGTCCTTCTGTTCTGATGATTATTCTTTAAATGGAATGGTGTAGGATATAAATTCCAAGGGAAAATTGCTCTGGCATGATATTTATTTCCCTTATTAATAATATAATGTAAATTTACATTATTATATACAGTATGTCATTTAAAATGTTTCATTTAGTGGGATAATTATATATTCTCGTGGTTGGTAATTTGATCAATAAGTAAATTCTAAAAAATTATGATAGGAATTAATATTTTATCTCTTATAAACACATATTATTGATGAATGCAATGTATAGATATGTATATTTAAATATAAAGATATCTGTAAACTAAAGACAAAGCTTTGGAAATAGAAATAATCAGTTTTTTTTTATTTCCCATTCTGTTCTTGGAAGATAAAGACTTACTTGAAGTTCATTATCTTCATAAATGTTTTAATTAATATTTGAAACTTTGTAAGCATAAATAACAAAAATGTATCTTATAGAGGTCCAGCTAATTACAAAGCCACAACTCAAGTTACTTCACTCAAAATAAATGCCACTTTTCCTTGATCTTAGGTTTCCAATGACACAATAACCATCAATGAAGAGAAAGGCAGGAACAATAAGACTGACTATTTCTAGGAGAAATTGTGTCTTCTGATAGCCAGCATTGGCTCCAGGAATCTCTAACTATTGTTCCTGACCTTCCTTAGACCTCAGAGCCGTGTAAGATTCCTTTATACACCATTTCCTTTCCTCTTTATGAAGAATCAGTATTGCACCTTGTACTGGTTGATAAGTTTTCATAAACTAGCTGAAAGATTGTAAAAGTTGTAATTGTTCATAGAGTGAAATACAATTCAGGCATTATATAAAGTAAGATTTTTTTCTTTTTTTTTTTGTCGGTTGTTAGGCTTGAACTCTGGGCTCTGTCCCTCAGCATTTCAGCTCAAGGCTGGTGCTCTACCACATGAGCCACAGTGCCACTTCCGTTTTTCTGGTGGTTTATTGGAGATAAAAGTCTCATGGCTTTTCCTCCCGGGCTGACTTTGAACCACGATCCTCAGATCTCAGCCTCTTGAATAGCTAGGATGACAGGCATGAGCCACCAGTGCCCGGCGAGTAAGACTTTTCAATATGCATTAACAAAGTGTTCAAAACTTACCAAATGAAAAATGGCACCAAATATATATTTTAAATATAAGTATTTTACAGTTTCACTTCAAAATGGACATGTTTTCTAGTAAAACTGAAGAAATTCATGCCAAAAGGTGTAGGAACAAAACAGTAAAAAGGGAAGTGTCTATTTTTTTTTGTTTGTTTGTTTTTGGGTCCGGTCGTGGGGCCTGAACTCTGGGCCTGGGCGCTGTCCCTCAGCTCTTCAGCTCAAGGCTAGCACTCTACCACTTGAGCCACAGTGCCACTTCCGGCTTTTTTCTTTTTTGCTTATGTGGTGCTGAGGAATCGAACCCAGGGCCTCGAGCATGCAAGGCAAGCGCTCTACCACTGAGCCATCTTCCCAGCCCCGGGAAGTGTCTATTGAAGAAAATCTATAAAAACTTGGAGACAGAATTTGAATTTGAGACCACATCGAGCATTTTGAATCATTCCTGAAGTTTTCCCATTTCCTAACCCTTCCAAGGTGACAGAGATCTCACTCTAGGCTATCTTACAGCCGCCAGCGCAAGATTCCTTTCCTCCTGAGTTCTCACTTGAGAGCTGCAGTATCTTCATCGGAAAAAATGTCAGTATTTCACAGCACACCCACAGTAAGCAACTGAAGAGGGTGTGCAGATGAATATAGCCATAGAGAAAGTTTTCTTTTACTCAGTTCCCTCTGGAGAAAGGAATAAACTATTCTTCCAAGATGGGCCCTGAGAACATTGTGGATAACATGTCCACCATCGTGGCCATCCTGAAGTAGAGGGTTCAATTCTGGAAAAGGAGATCTGAAAAGTGAAAGGTCAGATGGCATCTCAGTTCCAACACCAATGGTCAGGGGGCAACTCAGAGGGAAGTGTGCCCGCATACTTGCTCCAGCTTCCAGTCTTCAACTCACAGATTGTCCTCGTTTGTTGTTTACCAAAGGGATAAGTAAATCATAAAACAGAGCTCCAAACTTTTTTTTGAAGTTATAGGATACAAAGAAAGAATAAAGAGTCAGGCACTGGTGACTAACATCTATACTATAAATCCTAGCTACTAAGGAAACTGAGATCTGAGAATCAGGCTTTGGAACCAACCAGAGAGGACACATCCTCTACATTCTTACAACTAGCATAAAGCTTGAATTGGAGGTGTGACACAAACGGTAGAGCGTCAGTCATGAGCAAAAACATTGCTAGAGTCTAAGCCCCACCAGCATTACAGAAAGAAAAAGAGACTAAAAGTATTCTTAAAATGATGGAGATTTTAGTGGAGAAAAATTAGAAATGAGATATCACTTTATTAAAAACAAATGCTAAGCTATAGGACAAATCTCTCTTTTAAGAGAATCAGAAGAGCTCTTCTAGGTCCAGAGAAAATCTGAACATGAATCTCAAAAGATATCCTTATAATAAACAAAATTCCAATTAGGAAATTGTCAGAGAGAAAACTAGGAAATTAGAAAAGACTTAAAGAGCAGTCAGTGCTTTAGAGAACAAAAGTACATATAAGTATATACAAACCTCCTTCTGGAAGGATGATGATCAGCACAAAAATAAATAAATAAATAAATTTATTGATAAAAGAATGAGTAAAATTAAGATATAGAATCATGTCTAAGTGTGTAAATGAATATATACTTCTTAATGGTTATATCTGATTATAGGGATATTTGTTTCATTTTTATTTCTTTAAAGTTTTTTCCTTGTATGAAATATGTGAATAAATGACAAGTTTAATGTAAAATTACCTAGTATGTCAAAGAAGAAATGCTCATTAAGCCTTCAGTGCCACACACCAGGCACAATACTGGGTTTTGTGATAAGATAATTTAGATATGATTTATTTTTAACCATATTTTATTATTACAAAATAATTATTATATACACAATTGTATATGTTTGGAGGTTGATTATATCACACTATTATTATATATCATAGTATTACTTTCATCATAGATGAGAGTTAGTAAACTGTGTGTATATGTGTGTGTGTGCATGTGTCACACACACACATATACATACCACCTCACAATTATGGGATCTGGGGGTAGTTCTCAGGTTTAGGGCCTTTTAGCGTTTTTTCCTCAAGTCTGGTGCCCTCCCATTTGAGCTACATCTTCACTTTCAACTTTTGTCTGGTTAACTGGAAATAAGAATCTTATAGACTTTACTACCTGGGGTGGTTTTGAATTATGATTCTCAGATTTTAACCTTTCATGTAGCTAAGATTACGGGCTTGAGCATGTGTGAGCTACTTAGTAAATTTTTTTGTTAGAATAGAAAAGAATTGTCACATAGATTTTCAGAAAAGAACATGTAAACCAACCTACAGGTTTAATTTTAAATTCCTTGATAGAACTCATGATTTCAGCACTTTTTTTTTTTTTATCATGAAGCTATTTGAGGTAGACTTGGGCACACATATAAAGACAAAACACATGAGATAACAGTGCTTGGTGAATTCAAAAGACTTTTTAGTTTTCAATCATGAACTGTTTCTTATTTTAATACCTTAGCTGTTTTACGCAGCTGTGTTATTCATTCAGCAATTGATATGTGCATGAGAGTCATTTTGTAGCTGAGGATATGGCACTAAAATGAATGGTAAAGCAACTCCCTTAGTTCTGAGAGGGAGGAACATCAGAGCAACCGACAGGCAACACACACATTCACAATAAGAAAATTAATTTCTTATTTCCATTAACACTAATTATTCATCTTAGTAAAATGTCCTGTGAACTGTACAGAATACATCCTCTCTAAATTACCTATCTTCCTTCTTTTCGTTATAACTAACCACGTAATGAATGTTATTATTCTAGAACTGATCCTCCCAACTTCAATCTCCCTTATACCTTCATCTTTCAACCTACCACCTGTAGTGAGTATTGCAGCAGTGTTTTCTTCACCTCCTGGAAGCACATAATGAAATAAATTGAGTGGGAACACACCAGCATTTTTAATAGAAAAGAAGGGAAAGGGAGGGCAGCTAAAATAAAAAAATCAAAGTGCTTTGTAGATCACGAGAATAACATTTCAAGGAACATTTTTCATTTTACATTGGTTTATGTAAGTCAATTGGGCCTGATGAAAATATATTTCTTACTGAAGGTCATGGTCAAAATTTTTGAATGCTTCACTTGACTTTTAAATTATTATGTCCAGCATATTAATGAACGACATTGTAAAAAATTACTATAATAAAGTATTTTCTCCTTAGCTAAGTATCAATTCTTGTCACAGGTTTGGAAAAGATTCATTATTTATCTCTAGCTTCAGAAGGATTTTTCTCCCTTCCATGACCTCTGAATTCAAAATTGGATTTTTTTCACAGGGACAAAAGGCTGTAAGTTTCCTCTGTTTAATCCATAAACTCACCAAGACTCTCTGTCCTTGTGGTCAGTAAATGAAATATGTTTGTCCTTCCTTCTCACATCTTTTGACAAGTTGAAATGTAACCCCACCAGGTTCTGGTAACTTGTGGATGTCTCCAAATATACATAGCACTTATCCTTAATGGGAAAAATCTCCTCATACTATGAGGAAGAGATGTCTTAATTATCTCCTCATGACTGAAAAAAGTTATCAGTTCTCAGGCCACCTAAACAACTTGATTTTGTTTTTAAAAAAGTTTCTGTCAATGGGCAGCTTAGATCTACCCTAATGCTTCCCTCTTTAGTACTTCCAAATAAAAATTCATCAGAGAGCTTATTCTCTTTACCTATTTTTTTTCATAATCACTGGCCCCAAAGTCCTTTGTGACCCATTTCAAAAATCACATGTTGCTTTATGCTTAATTTCTATCCATAATACTACACAGCATCATGCCCTGCTATCAGAATATTCTGCATTTTGCAGATATAGTTCAAAGCCATTACATTATGAAACATGTCTTTTATTTTGGTCCGAATTAAGAGCTCTCATTTATCTTAATTGCATAATTACTTTTTAAAATTCATTAAAATGTACTTCTATAAGTAGGAGATAATTTGTTGTTATATTCTTCACACTGACAACATAAATCTTCTCATATAGTTTTGCCTCATGAATTATATTCACTGAAATTGAATTGCATACAGATTTGAAGATAGCCAAGCAATTACAGTCATACCAAAATTTTGCCCAAATAGAAAAATCAAAATATGTGGACATTTTCCTTTTTATATACCAATAATAATTTGTCTCATCTTATTCTTTTTTGGTGGCTTTTACATACCATATAGTGTGTATTTCATAATGAAATTACATAATACAATTTTTAGTCTTTTAGCTAATATTTTTTATTGTTTTTGTATAGTTGATACACAGAAAGGTTACAGTGACATGAGTCAGATTCTATCAGTGCAATTCTGTTGTTCTCACAGTCTTTCCTACCTGTCCCCATCCATAAAATCCAGTTCATTTCCACATAGTGTCTAGTGAGTATCAATGTGGTATTTGTTCATCCTTGTTCCATCTTTTTTGTACCCTCCCTCACTGTCTCAAATATAAACTAACAAAGAAAACAAAGAGAAAGAAACCCAAAATAGCAACAATGGCAACTAAAGAATGTCTCTTGTTTCCTTTTCTTGGGGTTCATTTCATAGAATATTATTTTAGATGATCATCTGTCCATAGCTATTCACCACTCTTATGCATAGCCTCCTTTGGCTTCTGCATGTTAATGACTAGGGTCATATATAATCAATCATGTCTTAGTATTAGTCATATATTTTAGTCATTCAGTGCCTTTACTTGTAGATTTATAGGCACATTCTATTAACCACATATGAGGGAAACCAGGCAGCCTATTTCTTTGGCTCTGCTTACTTCCTTTAATATAGTTTTTTCCAAGTCTTTCCATTTCCTTACAAATGGTATAATATCATTCTTTCTGATAGCTGAATTCCATTGTGTGTGTGTGTGTGTGTGTGTGTGTGTGTGTGTGTGTGTGTGTGCATTCATGTATATGCCACATTTGTCAACTGAGGGACATCTAGGTTGAGTCCTTATCTTGGCTATAATAAACAATGCTGCAATAAACATGGCTATGCTGGTGGCTTTAGTTCAGCCTAATTTGTGCCCCATTGGATAAAGATGCAGGAGTGGAATTGCTGGGTCCTAAAGAAGCGCTCTGTTTAGTATTTTAATGAATCTCCATATTGTTTCCAGAGTGCTTGAATGAGTTTATATCACCACAAACAGTGTAGTAGTGTTCCCTTTGGCCATATCCCCACCAGTATTTGTTATTGTTAGTTTTCCTGATGATGGCCATTTTAACTGGAGTGAAGTGGTGTCTCAATGTTGTTTTGATTTGAATTTCTTCTTGCCAGAGATGTTGAACATTTCTTTATGTGTATACTGGCCACTCTTCTTTCTTCCTCTCAGAAATCTCTCTTTAAGTGTCCAGCCCATTTATTGAGTAGGTTGTTAAGTGTTTGAGGGTTAACTCTCCAATTAAAATATATAAAATAACTATTTGGATCAAAAAACAATACTATTCATCTATCATCTCCAAGAGATATATCTTATTGACAAAAGCAGAGGCATTCTAAAAGTGTTGGAAGAAAATCTTTCAAGCAAATGGCCCCAATAAACAGGCCAGAGTAGCAATCCTAATACCAGATAAAATAGACTTTAAATTAAAATCAATAAAAAAGATAAACAAAGTCCTTACATACAAATAAAAGGAACTATACTACAGGATGATATGAGAATTCTAAATATTTATGTGTCAAACACTGGAGCTTCATCAAACAAATACAACTTGACATAAGTACACAGATGAAAACACATTGATTGTTAACTTCAACACATCATTTTCACCTCAGGATATATCATCTAGGCAAAAACTCATACCTAAATGCAACATTGACCAACTATTTTTGAATAAGTTTCTAAGTAGAAAATACCTGTGGAATAAATGAACATGGCTCAAGGCTTTCAATACTTAGATTCTTAGGGTTTATAATTCATTCTCTCTTTCTCACTCTCTCTTTCTTTTGTCAGTAATGGAGCTTGAACTTCAGGGTTCAGGACCTGGGTGCTGTCCATAAGCTTTTTGCTCAAGGCTAGTACTCTACCACTTTGACTCACAGCAATACTTCCTGTTTTCTGGTGGTTAATTGGAAATAGGAGTTTCAGGGAACTTCCTGCCCAGATGGCTTCCATTCGTGATCCTCAAATCTTAGCTTTCTGAGTAGCTAGGATTAGAGACATGAGCCACTAGCTCCCATCTTATAATTCATTTTTGGTAATTTTCCTGGCCCAGTGTGTCCATAGTTTTGCCTTTCATGTAATTGTCTTTTATAATTACTGATCATAATATAATTTTTGATAATACACTGAAAAAAACTACAATTAAACATAGCGATTTTCATTAGGATTTATTTACTATAGTGGTATTTTATTTCATTTTCGATATTTGATTGCTTTCTTTTGCTCCCTACTTATTAGAAATATCCTTTATTCCTTTTAGAACTAATAGTAAAAAAATTATGAGTAATTTATGACTGAA
Source organism: Dipodomys spectabilis (assembly GCF_019054845.1). NCBI lineage: Eukaryota > Metazoa > Chordata > Mammalia > Rodentia > Heteromyidae > Dipodomys > Dipodomys spectabilis. Next base: position 11,180,955 of record NW_024870701.1, on the reverse strand, counting down.
AATATTCAGCATGGTGTAATCATGTGGTTTCTATAGCAGTTGGGATTTGTGTGTAATGTTTTAGAATTCAAGCCTCATAGAAATTTAAACTTTAATAAGAATAACATGTTTCCATGTGGAAGCATATAAAAATGATGGTATAAATGTAAACAATACTGCATATGACCAGATATATGCATCAAATGCATGGAGTTACCTCTCAAAACTTTATTCTAATACTTGAAGATTAGTTGGTTAACATGTCACATAATCATCAACTAAAAGTAATAAACAAAATAAGCCCAAACAGAGAAACCATATTTTATTAACTTTGGGTCAGTAATAATGTTCAATTAGAGATCTCCTCTCCCTTGCAATATGTTCTGATATAGTTAAGCTACCAGCCAATAGCCACGGGAAAGTTCTAATTTAACAGTAAAGAATTTTTATACTCTTAACTACTTCAGTTAATTAAAAATGAAAAGCAATGCTCCATAAGTTATTATGTGATTCTAACACACTATAATTTGTGAAAAATAGCTACATAGAAAAGGACACACATTATTAATTGATGCAAATGTAAAATATTTATGAACAAAAATGAAGCATTAGTAAGCATAAGGAGAGAGTTAGAACTCCTACAGAATATCATCATTATTGGTTAATCTACTTATAAGACACTGTTGATTCAAATATTTCCTTAGTTTTTGGAGGTTATGGGCATCTGAGCTATCAGCGTTTGTTGGTGTCATTGGGGAAAGCAATAGCATGAAGAATGCATTGCTGCCATTTGAGGAAAACAGCACTTTGAGTCAGATGTGGTGACAGAGGTAAGTAGTAGAATATAGCAGTGGAATATACCAGGACAGGTGATTAAAAACCTAAATAAAAAAGCAAACCACACAGACTTTGCCTTTTAATCATTTTCTTAATTTTTTTAGAAGATGAACAGAAAAATAAATTCTTATATAGACTGGTAATTATTTTACTAGGCAGCTAATGCTTTCACTAAATATACCAACAGAATTATGAGGTTGAATTATACTACATAAAAGTATGTGACCCATCCTTTAAGGTTCCAGTAATTTCCTTTTAATAAAACCTAGACTATTTTAGATAAGAAGATTAATAGGTTATTATGTATGTGATAGCATGCTTAAACATTCATTGAATATTGCTTTGTTTTTTCAGAGTTAGGGATCAGACTCAGCACCTCATATGCACTAGACAAGTGCCCTACCTCTGAGCAACATATTGAAACCCAGATAATTTATTTGAAATAGCATAGAGCAATATGTCATACTTAGCCTTAACACTTAACAGTTGAGAGTCTCCTAGGAAAAAACTCTGTCAATGTTTGAAAGTTACAAAAGTAGCTGGGGCTTAGCTTGAACTTAGAGGAAAACATGTCTGGATTCTACTTACACTTGGATACACAAATACTTTCTGCATTATCCTTTCTACAGGAATCATTTCAACTCACTAAAGATGTTATTTATACATGTGAATATAAAGTCGATGATTTATGAGCATAGTTTTCAAGATATATTTTCAAAGCCACCTAGTGAGATTCTATTCCCTCAGCCATGATTATTGCTTTGAAATTTGTGATGCAATAGTAGGCAATCACCACAGCCCTCTTCAACCGAATAGAGAGTTTGAGTTCCAATGTTCAGTTTCTCCAACAGACCAACGACAGCAAAAAGGTAAACACCCCGAGAACCAACATAGAAAACATAAATGGTTCAATTTCCTCCCTGCAAACCACAGTGGAAGCCATAGTTAATAGAGTGAGTGAAATGAAGAATAGAATATCAGGTACTGATGACAATGCAGCAAAAAAAAGAAGAAAGGCACAAATATGGAACGATTCAAAATATGACAAAGAGAAATCCAAAGATAAGCAGATAGTGCCAAGAAATTTAACCTTAGTATAATTGGGAGCGACAAAGGTGAGAAATACTGGAACAGAGGGACACAACAGTTATTCAATAAGATTATTGCTGAAAATTTCCCCAATCTTAAAAGAGACAATCTTACCTACATAACAGAAGCACACACAACACCTAGCAAACAGGATCCTAGGAGGAAAATTTTATGCACATCATAGTCAAAACACTAGATTTGAATAATAAACAATCTTGTATACAGCAAATGCAAAGAAGGAGTTAAACTGCAATGAGAAAAAAAGAATCACTTTATCTACACAGACACTGAATACAAAGAAAGCTTGGGAAAGTACTATCTTAGCCTTGAGAACAAATAACTTCCAGCCCACACTGGTATATCTAGCAAAGCTAGCATTCATATTCGACAGAGAAAGTAAAATATTTAATAGCACAGAAAAATAATGAATTAATAACCAATAATCCATCCCCATAAAGAATAATAAGAGGAGGGTTACAATCTGAAGAAAACAAGATCATGTATGTACATCAGAAATATCATTAGAAGACCAATTTAGTATGCACAGGAGGAATGGAAAGAAGAAAACTTAGAAAAGCAGGAAAATGACAGGAAACACAATGCACTTCTCTATAATAACCATAAATATTAATGGACTCAACAATCAAAAACAAAAGAACTGCAGATTGGATTGGAAAATAAGATCCATCCATTTGTTTTCTTCAAGAGACCCATTTCACAAAGGTAAAAACAAACTCCAAGTGAAGGAATGGAGGAAGATCTACCATGCAAATGCTTCCAGAAAGAAGGCAGGAGTTGCTATCTTGATATCTGACAAAATAAAGTTTTCATTAAAATCAATACAAAAAGACAAAGAAGGACACTTCATATTAATACAGGGAACAATACAAGAAGAGGATATCACCATTATCAATTTAAACTCTACAAACATTGGTAAAGATATTCTCAGACTTATAGGAAAAAATAGATCCAAATACAATAATACTAGGAGACTTTAATACTCCACTCTCATGAAAGGATAGGTCTACCAAGCAGAGCATTGGCAAAGAAGCCTCCAAATTAAATGATGGCATACCTCAAGTGGAGTTAATTGACATCTACAGAGTTTTCCACCCAACAACCCAATATACATTCTTCTTAGCAGCCCATGGAAATTTCTCCAAAATAGATCATGTCATAGTTCATACAAAGAATTTAAGCAAATACAAGAGGATCAACATAATCCTTTGTATTCTAACTGATCATGATAGAATCAAGTTAGTTCTCAATAACAAAGTATATGGTGGAAATAAATAGGTGGAAATTGAACATCACACTTCTGAGTAACAACTGTGTCACAGAAGAAATTAAAGAAAAACAGTTACAGCACACAAAAAAACCTGTGGGACATGGCAAAAGCAGACCTGAGGGGCAAATTTATTGCTCTCAGTGCACACATCAGCAAAATAGATACAGACCAAGTAAATAATCTCATGATGCAACTAAAACTGTTAGAAAAGTAAGAAAAAAATTGAACCCAAATTTACTAGACATAGCGCTGAAATTAATGAGTTAGGAACTAAGAAAACTATAAATAAATTTCAAAAACAAAATAAAACTGTTTTTAATCAATAAAATTGACAGACCCAAATCAATAATATTAGAGATGCCACAGGAAAAATTACAACAAACATCTAAGACATCCAGAACATTATAGAGAATATTTCAGAGTCTATACTCACTAAGGAAAGAAAACCTAGCAGAAATGGATGAAATTTTAGAGAAACATAAATTACCCAAACTGAACCAAGAAGAAATAAATCAACTAAATAAGCCAATAACTTGCAGTGAGATAGAGGAAGCAATTGGGAGTCTTCCAATAAGCGAAAGCCCAGGACAAGATGGACTCACTATGTAAGAGCTTTTGAGAGGAACTAATACCCATACTTTTCAAGTTCTTCTAAGAAATAGAAACAGAGGGAACAATCCCAAACTCATTCTATGAAGCCAATATCACACTCATCCATAAACCAGGCAAAGATCCAACAACAAAAAGAGAGTTACAGACCAATCTCTTTGATGAACACAGATGCAAAGTTCCTCAATAAAAATTTTAGCCAACAGTATTCAGGAACATATTAAAAAAAACATTCATTCTGATCAAATAGGCTTTATCTCAGAGATGCAGGGATGGTTTAACATATGTAAATCAATAAATGTAACTCATCACATCAACAGATCCAAGGTCAAGAACCACATGATTATCTCTATTGATGCAGAAAAAAGGCTTTTGCTAAAATACAACATCCATTCATGTTAAAATCTCTGGAGAAAATAAGAATAGAAGGAACATTCCATAAAACAATAAAAGCCATAGATGACAGACCAATCACCAATATTATACTAAATGAGAAAAACTATAACCATTTCTCCTAAAATCAGGAACAAGACAAGGATGACTACTCTCTCCACTTCTCTTCAATATAGTCTGGAATCCTTAGCCAGAGCAATAAGGCAAGAAAAGGACATTAAAGGTATATGCAGAGGGAAGCAAGAAATTAAACTATTAATTAAATTATCCTTATTTGCAGATAACATGATAGTATACCTTAACGATCTCAAAAACTCCACTCCCAAACTCCTAGAGCTTATAAGCCATTTTGGCAAAGTATCAGGATACAAAAGTAACCCACAAAAAAGTTGCCTTTCTGTACACCAACAATATATAAGCAGAAAGGGAAATCAAAGAAACAACTCCATTCACAATAACCTCAAAAAAATCTAGACATTAACCTAATCAAAGATGTAACAGAACTATTTAGTAAAAACTATGAAAGCCTAAAGAAAGAAATCATAGAGGACACCAGGAAATTGAAAGACCTTCCACGTTCTTAGATAGGCAGAATTAATATAGTGAAAATGGCCATACTGCCAAAAATGATAGACAAATTCGATGCAATTCCCATTAAAACCCCAATGATGTTCTTTACTGAAATAGAAAAAACAATCCAAGGGAAGGTGGCTCAGTGGCAGAGCGCTTGCCTTTCATGCCTGAGGCCCTGGGTTCGATTCCTCAGCACCACATAAGCACAAAAAAAAAAAATGCCGGAAGTGGTGCTGTGGCTCAAGTGGTAAAGTGCTAGCCTTGAGCTGAAGAGCTGAGGGACAGTGCCCAGGCCCAGAGTTCAGGCCCCATGACCCAACCCAAAAAAATAAAAAAAGAAAAGAAAAACAATCCAAAAATTAACTTGGAACAACAAAATACTAGAATAGCCAAAGCAACTCTAGGCAAAAGAGACAATGTGGGACGGATCAACATACCAGATTTCAAGCTCTACTATAGAGCTATAATAACAAAGACAGCTTGTTATTGGCACAAAACAGACCCGAAGACTAATGGAACAGATTAGAAGATCCAGAAATAAAGTCACATACTTATAATCAGCTGATATTTGACAAAGGAGCCAAAGACATACAGCAGAAGAAACAGCCTCTTCAATTATTGGTGCTGGGAGAACTGGGCAGCCAGTGGACTACAGCCTGTAGCCATGCATTAACATTAACTCAATGTGGATTAAAGACCTTAACATCAAACCTGAACCTCTGAGACTATTGCAAGACAGAATAGGACAGAGACTTGTACTTACGGAGACAGGCAGGAACTTCCTGAACAGAGTCCCAGGGTCTCAACAAATTGGAAAGAGACACAACAAATGGGACTACCTTAAAATAAAGTTTCTGCACAGCTAAAGACATAGCTACCAAACTAGAAAGACAGCCAACTAATTTTGAAAAAATATTTACCAGCAATATATCAGACAAGGGCCTGATGACCATTATATACAGGGAACTCAAGAAACCAATCCCTCCCAAATCTAACAAGCCAATCATTAAATGGACAAGGGAACTAAAGAGAGACTTCTCAGAAGAGATAAAAATGACAAAGAAACAGATGAGGAAATGTTCATCCATGGCTGTATAAGAAATGTAAATAACACACCCTTGAAATACCACCTTACCCCAGTCAGAATGGCCTGCATCCTAAAATCAGCCATGGACAAATGCTGGTGGAGATGTAGAGAAAGTGGAACCTTATTGCATTTTTTCTGGGAATGTACACTAATACAACCATTTTGGAAAGCAGTCTGGAGTTACCTCAGAAAACTAAATATAGACCTCCCCTATGATTCAGCCATACCATTCCTAGGTATCTACTCTGAACAACAGGAACCAAGACACAAAGGACACATCCACCTCCATGTTCATTGCAGCACTGTTCACAATAGCCAAGATATGGAAACAACCCAGATGCCCACTACAGATGAATGGATCCTAAAATTGTTTTACCTATAGAGAATGGAATATTATATAGCCATTAGAAAGGACAACATAATGGCATTCACAGGGAAATGGAAGAACTAGAACAAATCATTTTGTGTGAGATAAGCCAAGAGCAGAGAGACAAATGGCACATGTATTGTCAAAGCTCATAGAAATCACAAACATTATAGACCATAATCATGGCAATTTTCTTTGTGAAGGTTAGAATGGGTTTGTGACTTTAACTAAGTATCACTATCTCACAATACTGTGAAATTTTTAAAATTTATGTAATCACTTAATCTCAACAAAATTTTTTAAAAAATAAAATAAAATAAGGCAAAAAATAGTTCACACATCCTATTAAGTCAGTCTGTTACTTCATGAATAGCTTCCTAGCAGTACATTTTCCAGAACTGCAAATCTTATTCTCTCGGTGTCAGTCTTTGGCTAGTGTCTTGATGTTCATTTTAACAAACAAAATTGATGCAAGTCTACAATTGTTTTCTGACTTTAGTTATTCTTCATGACTCATAATCTAGCAGTCCACACAACAATAAAACTTATTGCATTGGCAGTTTGTAAAATCCTGTCCTATAGGGTCAGGGGTAGAGCATATTGGGCACAGAGACAGACCAGATTGCTCTACTCACAGTGATCTTATCTAATGGATTTAAATTTTTTCTGCTGTCTTAACAGTTATCTTGGCACCAAATCAGTTTTTGTGTAAAATCAGAAATTAGGCACACCAAAAATCGCACTGGAGCACCTTTCTCTACAGAGCAGTATTTGCTCTGAAAAGATACAACTTGGCATTTTTCAGTTACGTATGACTCCAGTTAATGAATATTAAGAGGTGATAATTAAAATGTATTATATTAATGTTTTATGTCATGGAGCGTGACCTCAGGGCCTGGGCCCTGTCCCTGAGTTTTTGTTCAAGTTTAGTGATCTACCACTTGAATCACAGCTCCACTGCCAGCTTTGGAGATAAGGACTTTCCTGCCTGGTCAGATTTTGATCCATGATACTCAAAATTCAGCCTCCTAAGCAGCTGGGATAACAGGAGTGAGCCAATGGCACCTGGCTCTTTATTGTCTTTCAAAGTGCTTTCTTTATTATTATTGTTATTGTTGTTTTTGGTCAGTTGTGGGGCTTGAACTCTAGGCTTGGATGCTTTCCCTGTGCTCTTCAGCTAAAGGCAAGTGCTCTCCCGCTTGAGCCACAGCACCACTTCTGGTTTTCTAATGGTTTATTGGAGATATGAGTCTCACAGACTTTCCTGCCCGGGCTGTCTTTGAATCACGATCCTCAGATCTCAGCCTCCTGAGTAGCTAGGATTACAGGCGTGAGCCACCGGTGCCTGGCTTTTCTTATTATTTTTAAATCTACATTTGAGAATTGAGTAAAAAAGTATTAGTCACCAAACAGGAACATACATCCATAACATACTTCTAATTACCGTAAACTGTGTCAGACTGAAGACTTAATTTAAGAAAAATTATGTAGCACCTACTGTGTACCAGACAGTATGTTCACATTCAACGCTCAAAACTTTCTAATTGAGTAAAGACTGACACAACATGATATACACCTATACGTAACTTTGTATGTCCATATAATGTTGTAAAAGGTTTAAGAAGCAATTAAATATCTATTTTTGAAAGTGTAAAATAATAATATTCAAAATAATTAAATTGCTCAAGTAAAATTTACCTGTCATAATGATTTAGATTGAAATATAAACATTGAGTAGGCAAAGATGAAGGAATAGTAAGAACAGTGAATACTCCTGGAGATAGGAAAGGATGGGAAAGAATCTATTAGTGTTGAGAGAGAAGGGAACTTTTTGAGAGGTGCTGACTACTGAAGCAGCCTGACATTCCAGCATTGTACGATGTTGAGCTGTGTTTCTGAGTCCTTCATCCTGTCATGAAAATATGAAAACTTGATTTCAGAGATTCTTATAGTAAGGCTCTTCAATTGAACTGTGTCAATCAGGATAAAGGAGACACAAATAGAGAACACCTAGAGAAGATTCCTTGGTAATGCATGATACATTGCATAGCCATTTAGTCAAACCTAGAAATTAGCAATTGATGAAGTAAGCTCATGGGAAGGATTTCACCCAGCAAACTAGGGTGTAAGGTGGGTTCTGTTTGTGATGCATTAATTGGTGGAAAAAGATGGATCTGGGCCTGCCATTGTGATGACACACAGCATATGTCTAGGAAAGGTGATTTATTTTTGCTGTTCAGTTGATAATTCAGCTTGCACATAACAAAGGAAGGAACTAATGTGGAACAATAGAAAAATAACATAAAAACTTTTAATTTATGGAGAGGACTCAAAACATAGTTCCACATTCACTAGGAAGGTATGAGATGTTTCATTTTTAAAGGACCATCAAAAAAACGCTTCAAGAAGGTTATTTGTGAAAACTTACAGATATAATGAGCAGAAAAAGCTGGAAGCAGAAGACATAAAAGGATGTTATTGAAAAGCAGGCATGAAATAATATGGATTAATTCTATGTTGATAGCATGAGCAATGGTAAAAGAAGTAATATACTAAACAAATATATCGCAAAATATGGGGTTGTTTGGGGCTGGGAAAGTGGCTCAGTGGCAGAGCGCTTGCCTTGCATACATGAGGCCCTGGGTTCGATTCCTCAGCACCACATAAGAAAAAAGAAAAAAGCCAGAAGTGGCGCTGTGGCTCAAGTGGTAGAGCACTAGCCTTGAGCTGAAGAGCTGAGAGACAGTGCCTAGGTCCAGAGTTCAAGCCCCATGACTGGACCCCCCCCCAAAAAAAAAATACAAGTAGTTTATGCTTCAGTAATTTACATTGGACAAATTACATATTATTGGACTTTACCAGTTGTCTATTCTTGATATATTTACTTATGGAACTATTTTATGATTACAACTTAACCCATTATCTGAGTACATAAAAAATAATAGAGTACATAGACTTGAAAATATAAAGGAATTACAGTTTATACTGTGGAGAACCAGGGAAAAATAATTAACCGATTTGTTTAAACTTTCAATGTAGAGTATATAACTTCTTAAAACTTTTCTGAAAAATGAGTTTTTCTTTATGAGATATTAACCAATATTTTAGTTTTAAAAGTTAAATAGTTAAATGGTTAAATGAGTTCTATGGTTTATACAAAATAATTGCAAAAATTAAACACATTAACACTTTCATATCGTTTAATAACACTTGTTTTATATAGGGCATTAGCCAAACATTGATTTTCTAGAACCATTGTTTTCTTTTAATCTGGAATTGGAGATTTTATTCAATGGCACAATTTTTTAATATATTTTATTGTAAAGATATTATACAGAGAGGTTACAGTTACATGAGTAAGGTAATGAGCACATTTCCTATCGAGCATTGCTACACACTCCTTTGTTTTTCCTCTACCATCCCTTCCTGCCCCATTTCTCCAACTCCTGCTTCCCCTCTCCCAAGTTGTAAAGCTCATTTTCAACATAGTGTCTTGTACATCTCATTATTACAATGGGTCTACCTGTATCCTTTTTTTTGACATTTTGTTATTTTCCTTCCCCTCACCAAATTAGAAAAATGTATACACAAGATGCAGGGCACCAGAATCAAATATATTGAAAACAGGGTTTATACCATGGGGGAAGAACAAAAGAAACAAAAAAATCACATAGTACATTAAAAACAACTGTGACAAAGATAAAACCTCTTGTGTACCTACCTTGGGGTGCATTTCGCTTAGCGTCATCTTATATGGTCATATGTACATAGTTTTTACCTATTCTGCTTGTCTATTAAGATTATCCTAGACATATAGTAGTTATTGCAAATAACGGAAGCCATAGGGCCTATGTTTCTTGATCCATTCATCATACCCAGAGGGGCATCTGGGTTGGTTCCATAGCTTAGCTATGGTGAATAATGCTGCGATAAACATAGTTGTATTGGTAGCTTTAGTATAGCCTTGTTTGTGATCGTTTGGGTAAATGCCCAAAAGTGTGATTACTGGATCATAGGGAGCTGCATGTGTAGTCTTCTGAGGTTTTAAGGAACCTCCATACTGCTTTCCAGAGTGATTGAACAAGGTTATACTTCCACCAACAATGGAGGAGGGTTCCTTTCTGGCCAGATCCCCTCCAGCATCTGTTGTTATTAGCTCTATTAATTATAGACATTCTAACTGGAGTGAAGTGGAATCTCTATATTGTTTTGATTTGCATTTCTTGTATGGCTAGAGAAGTTGAGCATTTCATGTATCTATTGGCCATTCTTATTTCTTCTTTAGAGAAATCTCTCTTTAAGACTTTAGCCCACTTATCCTGACTCAAACCCAAATTCAGTTTACTATTGAGCTGAATATGAAATTGATTTTTTTCTATTCTCAATATTTGTTAAGAAAAAAATTCTTACAATCTTGAAACTAATTGGTGTGAATATCTTTCAATATTAGCTTTTTAACATTATATATTATCACATTTTATTGTTATTTTTGTTGTAGGGTAGGCTTTCCTGGTTAGAGGGGGATTTGAGAGAGGGTCTCCTTGAATAGTCCAACTGACTTTTTTTTTGGAGTCAGATTAGAAAATTTTGAAAAGAATTCTGGGATTTCCTGAAATTGAGTTGCTAATGACTTTGTAGAAAAAAAATCTGTTTGTGTTTGTGTAAATATTTTCATTATTTAAAAATAAATATTTACTCAGAAAAGCATTCCTAAAATAAAGCTTTAGCCCACTTATTAATCAGGGGTGTTTCTTTGAGGATTTTTGGAGGATTTAGTTTTTTTCAGTTCTAAGTATATTTTATATATGAGGATCTAGACTGTTGTATGGCTAGTGAAGATCTTCTCCCAATCCGTGGGCTTTCTGTTGATCTTGCTAGCTATGTCCTTTGCCATGCAGAAGCTCTGCAGTTTCATGCAATCCCATTTGTCCAACCTTTCTTTTATTTGTTGTATTTCTGGGTCTTTATTAAGAAAATTTCAGCCTGCACCAAGGAGCCCTAGAGTTCCTCCTATCCCTTCCTGTAATGTTTTCAGGATGTCTGCTTTGACTTCGAGGTCTTTTGATCCATTTGGAGTTGATTTTGGTACAGGGTGATATATAAGGATCTAGCTTTCGTTTTCTACCAGTGTTTAATGAATTTTTCCAGCACCATTTACTGAAGAGGCTGTCTTTCTATTTTATTTTTTAGCTCCCTTATTGAAGATTAGGTGGATATTGGTCTGTGGGTTCATTTCTGGGTCTACAGTTCTATTCCATTGCTCCTCAGATCTGTTCTTGTGCCAGTACCAAGCTCTTTTGATTATTATGGCTTTACTGAGTTTGAAGTTTGGTATTGATATTCCGCCAGCACTGTTCTTTCTGCTAAGGATTGTTTTTGCTATTCAGGTTCTTGTATTGTTCCATATGAATTTTGGGGTTGCTTCTTCTATTGCCTTGAAGAATGAGGTTTGGATATTGATAGGGATCACACTGAATTTGCAGATAGTCTTTGGCAGTATTGCCATTTTCAGGATGTTTATCCTCCTAATCCAGGAGCATGGGAGGTTTTCCACTTCCTTAAATCTGCTTTAATTTTAATTTTTTTCTTCAGGTTTTTGAAGTTTTCATCATAGAGGCCCTTCACTTCTTTAGTTAAGTCCTTGGTATTTTATTTTTGTGGGGCTATTAAAAAAGGAGTTGGTTTCCTGATTTCAGCCGCACATTTCTTGTTATTGGCATATAGAAAAGCCATTGATTTTTGAGAGTTAATTTTATACCCCACTACTTTGTCAAAGCTTTGGATCAGCTCGAGTATCTTGGGAGTGGAGTCCATGGGGTTAAATCTTTAAATACAAGATCATGTCATCTGCAAAGAGGGAGAGATTTACTTCATCTTTCCCTATTTGGATCTTTTTTGTTTTTGGTTTTGGTTTTTTTTTTTTTTTTTTTTGCTCTTATTGCTTTTGGTAGGCATTCTAATACTAAATTGAAGAGGAGTAGAGAAAGCAGACATCTTTGTCTCGTTCCTGAATTTAGAGGAAATGTCTTTAGCTTCTTGCCATTAAGTGTAATGCTGGCTGCAGATTTTCAATGACACAATTTTTGATTTTTACCTAATAAGAGGATAAAATGGCTTGTACAGTTGTCTGGAAGCATGGGTTATTTGTTAAAGCTGGAAGAAGATGAAATTAGAGCTTTCAGTTATTTAATGTCTCCTCAGTATACCTTAAAACCTATGATTCTTTGGGAACTCACTGCTCTTTTCACTAGTTTTCAATCTTGAACAAACAGATGATATTCAGTGTGACTTCTTTTTTAGTTTCACAATTTTGAAACATTTTAGAATGCCCTCTGATCATTATAGTTCATATCCTGGCAGAGATCAAAACCCATCCAGAGAACACCTTTGCAGTTTGCCTCTTCCTATGGGGTAATGTCAAACAGCAGGGCTCTAGTCTGTGAAGTCTTGACTCCCCTCCAACACCACCACATTGAGAAATAATTTTTCAAAGCAAGAAAAATGAATTCATTTTCTCAGTAGGAATCCTTCATTTTGTCAAACTGACACAAGCAATGTTTGTTTGTTTTTTCCTGATAGATAACTTGGGAAGTCTGAATTCATAATTTTAACTGATTTTATCAATGCTAAAATTTGGCATAGCATATTATCATAGTACTTTTTGCTAATACATGAAACTCAAACTGGTTTATATACTATTTATTTATTTGTTTGTTTTGTCAGTTGTGGTGCTTGAACTCAGGCCTGGGCCCGGTCTCTGAGCTCCTCGGCTCTAAGCTAGTGCTCTATCACTTTGAGACACAGCTCCACTTCCTGTTTTCTGGTGGTTCATTGTAGATGAGGGTCTGGTGGACTTTCCTGCCTGAGCAGATCTCAGTCTCCTGACTAGCTAGGACTACAGATGTGAGCCACCGATGCTCAGCTATACTTTATAACTAGATGTCAGATATTACCCATAATTTCAAATCCAAAATCAACGTTGTAAAAATAGGAAAGCTGGGAGTTCATTGAGGATGGAGTCATACTGTTCAAAAAGAACTGTACTCATTACTTGACTTAGGCAACTGTAACTGCTCTGTACATTACTTTTACAATAAAAATTAAAAATTTAAATTAAAAAATAAAAAGATATCTTTACATTACTTATTATGAAAAATGCTAGAATGATATAAATCACTTGACAAATCAAAAATCAAAGGGCATGTGTACAAAGTACTAAGTGAAATATAGGGAAAATTAAATTCTTCAAACCAGTACAGTCAGGATACCCAGTATTAATTGGATTAATGTAATCATTTTTACATTATGGAATCTGGCTACTTCATTACCCATTTGTTCAGCTTATAGACAAGACTGAAAGAACATCATGCCAAGATTTTCAAGAAATTTTCAAGACAAGTTTAAAATGGCCCCAAATCTCCATTTCACTCAGAGCAAAATTCTTACACAGGTTTGCAGACCCATAATATATTCTCTATCATCTCTAAGACTCCTAATATTTGCCCTTCCAGCTAATTTGCCTTCATTCACTCATGGTCTTCCATCTCAGTGTCCATATATTTCCATGTACATTTTCTTACTATTTGTTCCTTCTGCTTACCATGCTCTTTCTGGAGTGAGTCCTTTGGGGCATTCTCTACATGATTCAAATCTTTGTTTAAATTATGGAGAAGAACTTCTATAAAACCCATTCTCACACTCAATTAAATCCTACATTTCTGTACCCTGTGATGCCAGCTAACATACAACATAAAATTCTCCCACATATTCTTATTTTATAGTTCCACATATTACATACATACATACATACATGTATATTATGTATTAGCCAACTTTTCCAGCTGGAGTGTCACTTATGCTTTTTAAACTTTTTAACTGACAGGTATTTATTTCCCCTTAAGAAGTAAACATGTCAGCAGGGTGGGCTAACATAAGAAGCCTGATCTTCATAAAAAAGACATTGTAATTGATGTCAAAAGCGTTTGATGATGACAAATAGATCTTCCTAAAACCACATTGACATTGATATCAAGTACATGTAAATGGCCTATTAAGCAGGTATTTATTTAGCATTTATTTACAATTGTCTCAGGTACTGACATTCAATGCAAAACAAGTTCAGAGAAGTATGCAAGCAATAATAGAAACCAACATAACTGTTCCACTGTAAAAGCCCCTGTGTATGTCACCTTTGTATTTTACAGTGCAACGCTTATGCATGCACTTCTTACATTCAAGATTTTGGCCCAAACAGAAACTTTCTTTTCTTATGCATAGATACATAGAGCAAAAGATGACCTATGTTGGAACACCTAGTTTGAAGGTGTGTGTGTGTGTGTGCATGTATATGTGTGATATTTTTCCTTTACTAACTGCTTCCATAAAGCACTATTAACTTCTTTTATGGATCCCTTCCCATCTGTGTTAAATTAGAAGAAAATGTGGAGAAAGTAAGGCAAGGCTGTTAGACAGCAGAGTTTTCTTCTTTTGTGCTGTTTCAGACACAGTAGTGACTTGCATGTCCCTCCCCCACGGTATAACCCCTGCTTTCACTGTATTTGATGTTGGTGTAATTTGTGGAGGGGAAGGGCAAAAAAAAATCGTTTAACTAGGGATACAGGTGGACCAATGGCAACAATGAGATGTACAAGATGTTGTGTCAAAAAACGAACTCTACAACTTTGGTGGGGGGGGGGGGAGATCGGGTGGGGGAAGGTGGGGGGAGTATGGGAAGGGATGAGAAGGGGAAACAAAGAGGAGGCAACAATGCTTGATAAGAAATGTACTCGTTATCTTGCCCATGTAATTGTAACTCCTCTGTATGGTATTCTCACAATAAAAAAGTAAAATATACAATTTAAAAAACTTCATTTTCCATTTCTTTCAGTTCATTTTGGTAAGTATCATTTTATAGGCATTAAACTGCAGAATTTCTTCATGACAAAGGACATAGTTATCAAGATAAATAGAAAGCCCACAGCATGGGGAATATTTTTCTAGTCATACAACAGAGATGGTCCTCATATCTAAAGTATACTTAGAACTAAAAAATTACCTCCTCCAAAATAAAAACAAGTCTTCAAAGAAACAACAACCCCATTAATAAGTAGACTAAAGTCTTAAAGAGAGACTTCTCTGAAGAAGAAATAAGAATGGACAATAGACACTGGAAGAAATATTCAATATCTCTGGCCACAGAATAAGTGCACATCAAAACAACATTGAAATTCCACTTAACCCCAGTTGGATTACCCATTCTTTAATGGATGCTGGTATGGATGTAGCCAAAAGAGAAACACTACTATACTATTGGTGGGAATGTAAACTTGTACAATTAACTTTTAAATAAAATATACATTTAAAATTGAATGAAAAAGTACACTAAGATGCGTTATTTGAAATGTTTGGTTCTGTGAATATTACAAGTTATATGCTAACTTAAATAACACAGAGATGCTAAAAAGAAAATACATAAAAACATTGCTTAATATTAATAAATTGAAATGTAGTCAAATAATGCAATCAACATCATTTGAACTTACATATAAAATGTGTGATTGAAATACAGTATAAAACTTAAATACATTTGTTTATATGTATGCACCCACACAGTGTATAAAGGAATAGTAGTTATAAAATTATGAAAGGGTGAAAGTAGCATCCAATTTACGTGGCTGAAGTTAACACAAAATTTAAGTAGCTGACCCTGTGGATGAGTGAATTTAGAACTAGATTGAAAATAGGAATAAATCATATTCCAATTTGACCAAATTATATGAAGTCTTATTTCTGTCAGACTAATAACAGCATATTATAATTATAATTTAAACATGATCTTGACTTTAAGTTCACCTCCAGGAAGGGGCATTTGAGGCAGACTGTACTGACTTTCATGTAGCTATAAAGATGTTTCATTTCTTGTGCAAGAGCATAGTCCAGAGACCTGAGCCCTTTCAGGCGAAGAGGCATGGCACTATCTCAAACAAGACTTGGGAGTCTGATTTCACCAGAGTCACTGCATCTTTCCAATAAGCCTTAAGGTGATGTTAACCAATACTATTTGCTCTAACTCAAAATCATATTGTCTTTTTATTTACAGTTTCCATGTCTGTGTGTGTTGATACTGTTGATTTTTATGAATTGAACTTGAATCTTCCTATCCAGCTAAATTCATGCAGTTAGTAATTCCAGGATACTTTTCTGTAGATTTTCTGGACTGCTTTCTACGTAGACATTCTGATTTATCTGTGAATGAAACATTGTTATTTCTTCTATTTAAATCAGTATAGTTACTCTTCTTCAGTCATCGTGCTGCCAAAGCTTCTACCCTCGAAGGCAACAATAGTTTTTCAATGAGAGATTAGTTCTGGAAGTCCCAAACGTTTTTAAATGTGCAGATGCCCCAGACTCTTAAAATCGCATAGTGCTTGCTTAGAAACTTTGCATGTCATCTATCTGTTTGAAATCTCTTGTATAACTTATAATACTAAATCCAATGTAAATACTATATAAATAGTTGTTATACTGTATTATTGATTTAAGAAAACATATGGGTACATATCCAATACAAAAATTACTTTGAAAAGTATTTTTTACCCACAGCTAGATGTGAAACCCACAGATGTGACACATGAGTATGGAGGGAAAAGAGTAAATCTAAAATCTTTGACATGGTTTAAAACATCTTGCCTATGAGTCAAGTGTAGTTGTTGCTGCTGTTGTTGTTTAAATTACCCCTTTCTTTCTCTTGATCATATATATGTGTGTGTGTGTGTGTGTGTGTGTGTGTATGGTGTATACAGGGGTTACAGTTACATGAGTAGGGTAATGAGTATACTTCATAGCGAGCATTGTTACCTCTTCCTTTATTTTCCCCTACCATCACTTCCCTCCTCAACTCCTCTCACCTCCCTCCTCCCCCAGACATTGTAAAGTTCATTTTCAACATAGTGTCTTGTACGTCTCGTTGTCAAAATGAATGGCCTGCATCCCCTTTTAAGCATTCCCCATTATCCCTTCCCTTCCCTAAATTACAAAAATGTATATACAAGGTGCAGAACACTGGCATCAAATCCAGTGAGAAGAGAGGTCATACTGTGGGGGAAGAACATACAAAAGAAACAAAAGAATCACATAGTGCATTGTAAGTATATTAAAAACACCAGCAAGAGAGAAAGAAAACACTTGTATCCCTGACTTGGGGTACATTTTGCTTAACATTATCTCATGTGGTCATATGTGCATAGCCTTTGACCTTCTCTGCTTGTCGTAGACATGTACTAGTCATTGCAAACAAGGGAAACCATGGGACCTATGTTTAATTGGGCCTGGCTTACTTCACTTAATATAATTTTTTCCAAGTTTTTCCATTTCCTAATAAATTGTGCAATGTCATTCTTTCTGATGGAGGCATAGAATTCTATTGTGTGTGTGTGTGTGTGTGTGTGTGTGTGTGTGTGTGTGTGTGTATATATACATATATATGTATATATATCACATTTTCTTGATCCATTCATCTACTGAGGGGCATCTGGGTTGTTTCCATGACTTAGCTATGGTAAATAATGCTGCGATAAACATGGTTGTGCTGGTAGCTTTGGTATGACCTTGTTTGTGATCCTTTGGGTAAATGCCCAAAAGTGGGATTGCTGGGTCATAAGGGAGCTCTATGTGGAATCTTTTGAGGAACCTCCATACTTGGCACAGCTGAAATTTTCTTAATAGAGATGCAAAAGCACAACAAATCAAAGAAGTTTGGACAAATGGGATTGCATGAAACTTCAGAGCTTCTACAAGCAAAGGTCATGGCTAGCAAGATCAATAGAAAGCCCACAGACTGGGAGAAGATCTTCACTAGCCATACAACAGACAGGGGTCTCATATCTAAAATATACTTAGAACTCAAAAAACTAATTCCCCCAACAATAAATCCCCAAAGAAACAACTGCCTGATTAATAAATGGGCTAAAGACTTAAAAAGAGTCTTCTCTGAGGAGGAAATAAGAATGGCCAATAGACACATGAAGAAATACTCAACATCTCTAGCCATAAAAGAAATGCAAATCAAGACAATGTTGAGAATCCACTTCACCCCAATGAGAATGGCTATAATCAAGAAATCTAGTAACAAGAGGCTGGAGACAATGTGGCCAAAAGGGAACCCTACTGCATTGTTGGTGGGAGTGTAATCTTGTTCTCTTGAGTCTTTAAATGCCTGTACACTACTTTTCTCTTTTTCACAAACCTTTCGTTTTTTCCTTCATGAAACTCTCCATTCATCCCTCTAACACTGTCACCTAGTTAATTGCTGTTCATCTATGTTCTTTCACTATTAAAAGCATTTCCACTCTTCATGAAAATGCCTTCCAAGTTCATGTTTTTATCATTTACTGTAAAAGTAAATACATGTTCAGCATGAATTACTCACTGTACTATTTTTACTGAGACTGAGGCTCTACATTGTTTATTCCTGTATTCCTAGAGAACACATGCTCTATGATTCTGTTGAATAGTTTATTGAGTATGTAAATAAACAATGCATGTGCAAAATGAATATTGATTTTTAATTAAATGCTAGATACAGAAATATCATGTAACTTGTCTAATTTTATGATTTGGGGTATCAGATAAAGAAAAGTTCCACTACAGCTGCTCAAATAATGATTATTATTTGGACAGCACTATTTCTTTGCCAGATCCTACAGAATGAGTAAATTATATGTAATTGGCATGATTACAGGTTCTCTAAAAGCATTTTTTATATGTCAGCTGTAATATGCCAGCATACCACCCTTATTTCCTATTGCTCTTCAACATAGAAAGAATGCCCACATATTAGGAATCTTGCAGTAATCCTTGAGCTTCCAAATGTAGATAAGGTGCAATCATTCAGAATCAAATCCGCACATAGGCATTTACAGAATCCAGAATTTGAAACAGTTTGAGTCATCAAAAACTAAGTATTTAGTAGATGCTGTTATTATTGGATTGCACAGGTAAGTTAAATCTATTCTTTTCTTTTCCCAATTCAAGGGGTGTGTCAATGGTTCTTAAGTAAATTAAAGAGTGATAAATAAACAACAACATAAATAAAATGTGTTTCATCTGGGAAAGAGAAAAACGAGTGAGTTTTATATGAAAGGGACATTTCAGAGAGATTTTTAACTGATAATATGAGTTAAAATATCAATAATAATTAAAATAATTAATACATTTTTGCAAACCCTAGTTTCCTCCTGCTTTAATAACTAAGTAATGTGAACAAAAATTGCTTTATTGTGGGGTTAAGAGGTAAAATTAATCATTTGCAATTATTTTTCTTAAGGTAAAAATCAATCACATGTATTAAATGTAAACCTTTTCATATTTACCAGAAAATTAAGGCATCAAGTTAGGCATCAGGTTATTTATTATTTTGAAATTTCTATATCCCCATTGTCATAATTCCACATGCTTTAAATGTTACACTTTCACCATTGGATGGCAATATTGCTTGTTGTTTTATCTCTGATATTCTAATAAGTATTTATTGAGGAAAATTTATCATTGCAAAATAATTGAAATTTATTGTTTAATTTATATATTACTTTTATTTACTTAATACTGACATGTTATAGTGGAAACATGCAGTACATGATGTTTATATTCATATTGTTGACAGGATTTCTGTCAAGAAATTAAACCCTTTTCTCTCAATAATAGTTTAGTTAAGTGTATAAGAATGAAAACTTATAATCAAGTTCACAGTCTGTAATAAAAAATGTATACCAAAAAATGTATACCTACTACCTATTCTAACTTATGGATTAATTCTTTATGATTATAATTAATAAATTATATATAATTTAGTTGTAGTTTTGACTTGCAGAAAGAGATTATATTTAAACTCATGTCTAAGTAAGGGTTATTTTACTCAAAGTAAGATCTATTATTCTTCTCAATTAAAAAATATAGACATTGGGCTGGGAAGGTGGCTCAGTGGAAGAATGCTTGCCTTGTCGGGTTCCGGGAAGATGGCGGAGGAGAAGCTGGAATCTGAACAAGCTCTTGCATAGAAAACAGTTTCAGAGTTCCAGTGAACAGTCCCAAGCCAGAGAATCACACCAAGTGTGCCATCACAGGACAGAGAGTTAGTCAAGAGAGGGGAAGCCAAGCAGACACATCTGAGCAGCTGCCGCTGCGGCGGCAGGGTCGCAGCGGCGACCACCGCCGCGGAGGCATACCTGAGACGCAGTCCGGGACAAAGGAGCCAGACGCAGCAGACGAGCGGATTCTACACAACACCAGCAAGAACCGACAAGGAGCGGACAACTTCATCCTGCACTTTGCAGACCAGAGACGACCCGGGATCCAAGACTCCCCGTGAGTAGAAGCCCCGCTTCCTCACTCCTTCTCTGGGAGCAGAGGAGGGAAGGCCACCCCTCCCCCCCCCCAGCACCGGTGATCTCCATCTTGGATACCGACAAAGCTCGGAGGAGCGGCTAGCTCCAGCTCAGGCCTTGGAATAGAGCTAGTCATTTGGCAGTTCACGGGAACTTGGCGGCGAGGTGACCTCACAGACTCAGTTCCATCCAGGGAGGGGTCGCCCAGCTCAGGCACCAGCCATTGGAGTGGCTCTCCTCGCTGGGTGGCCAGAGCCAGAGGCTGCCCCTCCCTCTAGCAGCCACCACAATCAATTGAAAAACAGAAACCCTGAGAATGGCTCCAGGCTGGGTGCTGTGAGTTTTTTTTTCACAAAATAGCCCCAGGGAAAAGCTACTGTTCCTTGAAAGACCTCAACTCTACCCAGAACCTAGCCTCATCACTGCATCCCCCTCTTTTGTGATTCTCAAAGCAGATCACCCTCCCAGTAAACTAACCTGGGAGGGGGATCTCAAAATCTTGGGTAAAGCAGAGCATTTTTCTGCCTGTTCCAACAAACTGACTTAAGAAACCAATCAAGCCACAGGACCTCAAGCTGACCAGAGACTCCAACCAGACTCTGGTTACAGACAAAAGGGAGATACAGGACTCTTCCCACCCCTCCCCCCCAAAAAAAAAAAAAAAAAAATCAAAGAACTTTTTTTTTTCTTCTTCTTCTTCTTTTCTTTTTTTCTTTTTCTTGTTTTGTTTTTTTTTCGTTTTTTGTTACCTTATATATATATAAAAAAATTTTTTTTTTGCTTTTCTAAAACTTTTATTAATCTTTAATTTTTGCCTCTTCTGAAAAAATAATTGTTTTCCATTAATTTTTTTTTCTCCTCTTATAATTTTTATTTTAGGAATACGTGAATGTGTGTTTTCTTTTCTTTTCTTGTCTTCTTTCTCTTTTTCATTCATTCTTAATTATCTTTTTGTTTTTGTTTTTTTTTCTAGCTCTACTGAACTTCTGATCTTTTCTTCTCACTTTCCTATCCTTTCCAACTTTTCCTCTTTGTTCACCTTTATGTGACTTAACTCTTGTCCTGCACATCCTCAGATAAACCTGTAGTTAACCAGTAGACCCTATCCCCCATTGTGTACACACTTAATCCACAAACTTATTACTCAATTCAAAACCTCTGAGACTTAAATTCATTAATAACAGTACTACCTCTTTATACCTATATAATATTTTAAGCATTTTTTAAAAGTTTTTCTCATCTCCTCTATGTCCCTCCCTTTCTCTCAACATATTCATATCCCTCTATAAATAGATGGTCTTTTAATCTCTAAAATAACATTAATTTTTACGTCTCTATTTTTTTTCTGGTCTCTTTTCATTCCCCTTTCCCTTTCTTCCCTTTTCTCTCTCTCTCTACTTACATCCTACCCAACCTATTTCCTGCATTGTGATTAGGACATAGTTAACTCTCCCTGTGCCTTCCCACACCAATCTATTCCTATTTTTTACCCACATCTCTCCCTAACCCTAATAATTTCTGGTTTTCCAAATTCTTCTCTGCGGTTCAAAGTCCTTTAACATATAGTTGTTTGATGTCGAATAGATGTATCTGTTGAACTAGATTGTATCTGTAGACTATTGACTGTACAAATGCAAACTTTGGTTGATGGTTGCCTTAAGATAGTGTTCTAGCACAAAACTGGTGCTATCTTCATCTCAAATGGGCAGAGTAAGCCGGAAAAACACAAGAAAAATGGCAAATTCGGGTATCTCAATTCCCAATCCTGATAATCAGGGGTTAGAACAGATAATGAATAATCCAGAGGAGAGTTCCCAAACAGCTCTACAAACACTGCTGGCAAACATGATAAATGAAAAGTTTGACAACGTACAAAGGACTCTGTATGAGCGTGATAGGGAGAGAGAGGAGGCATCCCAGAAGTTTATACAGGAATATCATAAGCGTGAGGAAGCTACTCAAAAACTGATACAGGATTTGCGTGAACAACTTGAGAATACTCAAAGAGAAAGGGAGGAATGGCATGAGCAGGCTGAGAACACTCAAAGAGATCTGCAGGAATCCCGCGAACGGGAGGAAGCTAATCAAAGAGTAATACAGGAATTGAGAGACCAGGTAGAGAACACACAAAGATCACTAAAGGCATTCATGGAATCCATTAACAAAGAGATGAAGGAAGTCAGGGAGACCACAAAGGGAATGCTGAATGGAACCCAACAGAAGGAATGGGAGCCCAAAGAAACCATAACCAATCAACTAAGTGATTTGAGGACAAACACTGAACACCAAATTAAGGAAGTAAAGAAATTCATACAAGACCTAAAACAGAGCTTCAACAAAGAACTTGAAGCCATCAAAGCTGACCAACTAGAAGGAAAAGAGATAAAAAACAAAGTAGAGAGTCTTGACAGCAGGTTAGAACATGCAGAAGATCGAATCTCAGGGATTGAAGACAGCCTAGATATTATAGAGAAAGAACATACAACCATCCAAGACAAGTCCAAGAAATATGATAGATCTATCCAACACCTGGAAGACACCATCAGAAGGCCTAATCTAAGGATAATGGGTGTAGAGGAGCACCTAGAAACAGAAGTTAATGGTCTAGGAAATCTGTTTAACAGGATCCTAGCAGAGAACTTCCCAAACATGCAAAAAGATAGGCCTGTCCAGATACAAGAAGCCTTTAGAACCCCAAATAGACCAGACCAGAATAGGACATCCCACCGCCACATTATAATCCACACAGGATCAACTCAGAACAAGGAAAAGATCCTTAAAGCTGTCAGAGAGAAAAGGGTAATCACTTATAAAGGGAAACCAATTAGAATCACCTCAGATTTCTCAGCAGAGACAATCAAAGCAAGAAGAGCCTGGAATGATGTATGCCATGCCCTAAAAACAAACAACTATCAACCAAGAATACTGTACCCAGCTAAACTCTCCTTCATAACTGAAGGCCAAATAAAAACCTTCCATAGCAAAGAAAAATTGAAACAATACATCTCCACCAAACCAGCCCTACAAAAGATTCTTAAAGATGTCCTACACATACAAAACCAACAAGACCGCAATAAAGGCCAAGAAACTGCACCCAAACTGAGAATCCAAGAACCATAGGAAGAACCCAGTTTTCGCAGCCCCCAAGAAGGTAGATAACATGGCAGGAACTCCCAAATACCTCTCAGTCCTATCTCTTAATGTTAACGGACTGAACTCTCCAATTAAGCGACATAGACTGTCTAGTTGGATTAAAAAACAAGACCCTTCTATCTGCTGCCTGCAGGAGTCACATCTTGCCCGTAAAAACAAACACATTTTCAATGTTAAAGGCTGGAACAAAATCTACCAGGAAAACGGACCGCATAAACAGGCGGGAGTTGCAATCCTAATATCAGATAAAATAGACTTCAAATTAAAATTCGTGAAAAGAGATAAAGAAGGTCGCTACATACTAATTAAAGGATCTCTCCTTCAGGAGGATATTACAATTCTAAATATCTATTCGCCAAACAATGGAGCACCCAAATTTATCAAAGAAACACTACTTTCCCTCAAATCCCATATAGATCCAAAGACATTAATCGTTGGGGATTTTAACACACCACTCTCCCCACTAGATAGATCAACTCGGCAAAAACTCAACAGAGAAACCGCAGATCTAAACAGCTGCATAGATCAACTAGACTTAACAGACATTTACCGAACATTTCACCCAGCAGCATCAGAATACACGTTTTTCTCAGCAGCACATGGAACGTTTTCTAAAATAGACCACATTTTAGGCCACAAAGCAAACTTGTCTAAATTCAGAAACATTGAAGTTATACCTTGCATTCTCTCTGACCACAAGGGAATAAAGTTAGAACTCAACACCAAAAGCCACCAAAGAAAGTCCGGTATCACATGGAGGCTGAACAACACACTGCTGAATCATGAGTGGGTCATGGAAGAGATTAGAAAGGAAATTCAAATGTTCATGCTATTCAACAAAAATGAACACACAAATTACCAGCTCCTCTGGGACACAGCAAAGGCAGTACTCAGAGGCAAGTTTATAGCTCTGAGCTCCTACATCAACAAATTGGAAAGATCTGAAACTAACAATTTAATGACACATCTAAACCTCCTTGAAAAAGAGCAGCAAGATAAACCCCAATCCAGTAGACGGAAAGAAATAATCAAAATTAAATCAGAATTAAATGAATTAGAATCCAAAAAAACTATAGAAAGAATCAACAAAACAAAGAGTTGGTTCTTCGAAAAACTCAACAAAATTGACAGACCCTTAGCAAATCTTATCAGAAAAAGAAGAGAACACACCCAAATTAATAAACTCAGAGATGAGAATGGAAACATCACCACGGAAACAACCAAGATTCAGAACATTATAAGGGAATACTTCTCAAAACTTTATGCTAATAAGTTTGAGAACTTGACAGAAATGGACCTCTTCCTAGCAAATATTGACATGCCAAAACTAAACCAAGATGAGGTAAACTATCTTAACAGGCCCATATCAAGCATTGAAATAGAAACAGCAATAAGAGACCTCCCAGCTAAGAAAAGTCCAGGACCAGATGGTTTTACAGCGGAATTTTACAAGGCCTTCAAAGCAGAGCTCACACCAATTCTCCTCCAACTCTTCAATGAAATTGAAAGAGAAAGCTCACTACCGAACACATTCTATGAAGCCATCATAACCCTCATCCCAAAACCAGGCAGGGACTCATCAAAGAAAGAGAACTATAGACCCATTTCTTTGATGAACATTGATGCAAAACTTCTCAACAAAATTTTGGCCAACCGACTTCAACAATTCATCCAAAAAATCATACACCACGATCAAACAGGATTCATTTCAGGGATGCAAAGCTGGTTCAATATACGCAAATCAATTAATATTATTCATCACATCAACAGGAGCAAGAATAAGAACCACATGGTTATCTCAATAGACGCAGAAAAAGCATTCGACAAGATCCAACACCCCTTTATGATGAAGGTTTTGAAAAAATTAGGAATCCATGGAACATTCCTCAATACAATAAAGGCTGTATATGACAAACCTACAGCCAGCATTATACTCAATGGTGAAAAACTAAAGCCATTTCCTCTTAACTCAGGAACAAGACAAGGATGCCCACTCTCTCCACTTCTCTTCAATCTAGTATTAGAATGCCTAGCTACAGCAATAAGACAAGATGCAGACATAAAGGGGATCCAAACAGGGAAAGAAGAAATAAAACTCTCCCTCTTTGCAGATGACATGATCTTGTATTTAAAGAATCCCATAGACTCCACTCCCAAATTACTCAAGCTGATTCAAAACTTTGGCAAAGTAGCAGGTTATAAAATTAACCCCCAAAAATCAATGGCTTTTCTGTATGCCAACAATGAGAAAAGTGTGGCTGAATTTAGGAAAGCAACTCCATTTGTAATAGCCCCACAAAAAATAAAATACCTAGGAATTAACTTAACTAAAGAAGTGAAGGACCTCTATGATGAAAACTTTAAAATCTTGAAAAAGGAAATCAACACAGAACTTAAAAAATGGCAAAACCTCCCATGCTCCTGGATTGGAAAGATTAACATCGTGAAAATGGCAATACTCCCCAAGGCTATCTACAAATTCAACGCAATACCTATCAAAATTCCACCCTCATTCTTCAAGGAAATAGAAGAGGCAATCCAAAAATTCATATGGAACAATAAAAGACCCCGAATAGCAAAAACGCTCCTCAACGGAAAGAACACTGCTGGAGGAATATCAGTACCAAATTTCAAACTCTACTATAAAGCCATAGTAATCAAAACAGCTTGGTATTGGCATAAGAACAGACCTCAGGACCAATGGAATAGAATTGAAAACCCAGAAATGAACCTACAGACCTATAGCCATCTAATCTTCGATAAGGGAGCTAAAACAATAGAATGGAAGACAGACAGCCTCTTCAGTAAATGGTGCTGGCAAAACTGGTTAACTACATGTAGAAAACTAAAGCTAGATCCTTATATATCACCCTGCACCAGAATCAACTCCAAATGGATCAAAGACCTTGAACTCAAAGCAGACACTCTGAAAACACTACAGGATGGAATAGGAGAAACCCTGGGTCTCCTTGGCACAGGCCGAAATTTTCTGAATAAAGACCCGGAAACACAACAAATCAAAGAAAGGCTGGACAAATGGGATTGTATAAGGTTGCAGAGCTTCTGCAGGGCAAATGACATAGCTAGCAAGATCAATAGAAAGCCTACGGACTGGGAGAAGATCTTTACTAGCCATACAACGGACAAGGGTCTCATATCTAAAATATACTTGGAACTCAAAAAATTAAACCACCCAACAACAAATCCTCAAAGAAACAACTGCCCAATAAGTAAGTGGGCGAAAGACTTAAAGAGAAGCTTCTCTGAAGAAGAAAGAAGGATGGCCAATAGACACATGAAGAAATGTTCAACATCCCTAGCCATAAAAGAAATGCAAATCAAAACAACATTGAGATATCACCTCACTCCAGTTAGAACAGCAAAAATCAAGAACTCTAACAACAACAGATGCTGGAGGGGATGTGGACAGAAAGGAACCTTACTTCATTGTTGGTGGGAATGTAAACTTGTTCAACCACTTTGGAAAGCAGTATGGAGGTTCCTCAAAAGACTCCACATAGAGCTCCCCAATGACCCAGCAATCCCACTTTTGGGCATTTACCCAAATGATCACAAACAAGGCCACACTAAAGCTACCAGCACAACTATGTTTATTGCAGCATTATTTACCATAGCTAAGACATGGAACCAACCCAGATGCCCCTCCGTAGATGAATGGATCAAGAAGATGTGGTATATATACACAATGGAATTCTATGCCTCCATCAGAAAGAATGACATTTCCCCATTTGTTAGGAAATGGAAAGGCTTGGAAAAAATTATATTAAGTGAAGTAAGCCAGGCCCAAAGAAACATAGGTCCCATGGTTTCCCTTATTTGCAATATCTAGTATAGGTATGAGTCAAGCGGAAAAAGTCAAATAATGTGATGTTAGGAAAACGAAACCTCAAATATGTATTTTAATGTTTTTGTTTCTTTCATGCATGTGTTTCTAACGCATTTATAATATTATCTCTTTGTTGCTTTGTATGTCCCTCCCCCACAGTGTAACCCCCGCTTTCACTATATTTGATGTCAGTATAACATGTGGAGGAGATGGGGACAAACAAGTCGTTTAAGGATTCAGGTGGACCTGTTGCAACAATGAGAAGTACAAAATGTCATGTCAAAACCAGCTTTACAATGTCGGGGGGGGGGGGAGGGGGGGTATGATTGGGTGGGAGGGAGGGGGGAGGCTGGGAAGGGAGGTGAAGGGTAAACAAAGGAGGAGGCTGCAATGCTTGGTAAGAAATGTATGCATTATCCTGCCCATGTAATTGTAACCCCTCTGTACAGTATGTTCTCAAATAAAATTAAATTAAATTAAAAAAAAAAAAAAAAGAATGCTTGCCTTGCATGCATGAGGTGCTGGGTTTGATTCCTCAGCACCACATAAGTAGAAAAAGTAGGAGTGGGGCTATGGCTCAAGTGGTAGAGTGCTAGCCTTGAGCTGAAGAGCTGAGAGACAGCACCCAGGCCCAGAGTTCAGGCCCCATTACTGAAATATCTATATCTATATCTATATATATAAAGAGAGGGGGGAGGAAGGAGGGAGATGTACTTTCAATTTAATAAATTGGTTAAATTTACACAAATTATAGTTTTTCTTATGCTACTCTATTGAATGAAAAATTCTTTGTACAATTGCTTAAAGATAAAAATAAAATTAAAAGAAGAAAAAAAGAAAGAAGGAAACGAGCGATGTAGGGATGAAATTAAAGAAAAAGAGAAAGAAGTTCAGAAAGGAGGAACAGACGGAGGGAGGGAACATAATTTTGTGTTACATTGATCTTAGTAGCATAGTTATGTACAGAGTTCTTTAAAAAAAAATGGGCAGGTAATGATTTCCCTTTCATGTGAGTTTAAGAACTTGAAACTGGTTGTGTACTTGCCTAACAAATGCTTGAATATGAGTGAAGGAAGATCTGTTTAAAACTAAACACTGAAATGTGGGCAGATTGAAAGGGGATACTTACGGAACAAGCACAATAATGCTCATCTGCACAATATGAAAAGGGAAAACTTAGGAACAAGACAAAAAATAAGACAATAGTCAAATAAATAAGTAAATCCACTTTTATTACATATTTGTGAACAATATTATAAAATGTGTAACACAAAAAATATATTTGTTGTACAATGTCAAACTAGAAACAGATAAAAAATGAAAGTATGCAAAACTTGTTGAAATTAAGATCATTTCCTAATAAATCGTGCAAGCTCATATACTTCTAATATAATTCAATTTACAGTGGTGCTCTGTAGAATTGAGTGGTCCCTTATAAAGAATATATGCTATACTTCTATTTGTCCTATCATGATTACAAAACATTGCTTAATGCTAGGAATACATGTCCTTGTATAAATATCATTTACATGTAGGACATCCTGACATGTTGATATGCCAAAATATATCTCAGACTTGGAAAGTGATTTTTCCTGATATACTGGAGGTCTGGGGAAAATTACATAAAAATTAACCATTTTCTCTATTTTGTAATAAGAACTTACTATTTGTCACATATAGTCAATAATTTCAATATATGCCATCATTTGACTTATTTCTGGATATAACTGCAGGAAATTCATTTGCTATATTACATTTACATCCTTTGGAATGCTAAAACCTGTAGCAATTTGAATATTCTGAGTACACATTTAGGACAAGTGAAAATCCATAAGTCCTTGTATATGGTTCAAAGTCCTGAGTTTGTACCTGAATAATACAGCATTTTATTGAAAGAGGAGCCAACTTTATAATACTTTTAAAAGATAAATAGCATTAGTATTATTGTGATTTAGAAATACAGAATTCACTTCCAATTTAAACACTTGATTTTGTAAAGTGCTTTCACTCTGAAATGGTTACACTTGAAATTGTAATGGTACACAATTTTAATACTGAAAAATGGAGAAGACATTATCCTAACTTCACCACTGGTCTATGTTGGGTCCATCCATTTCTCTCTGTTGAAATACATTTTTAACCGTTGTTTTCCTTTCAATGATGAATTTGAATAATGAAGTAGTGCTTCTAAAATTGACATACTAACCACTTATATCTTCAATTAAAAATCCTATCATCTAATTTTATGAGTAATTCATTCTTTTTGGAAAATATTAGGATACTAAGATGAAAGTGCCATCCTTTTCAAATATATACATTTGTTTCTGCCAGAAATACAGACAGATCTCTATGAAAACTATCTTCTGTCATGGAGATTAAAATTAAAGTAGTATGTATTTTATAATCTCGTATGGTTTGGGGGTCAATAAATCATTGTTAACATTGAAAGCAAACTACATATTTATTAAGTATAAACTAGTTCTTTCAGATTCTATTTGACAATTGAAGTTGTAGTTACTTAAATCTTTGTTCTTATGTCCATCCATAAGCTGGAAATAAAACTAGAAAGAGGAAGTATACCCTATTCCAATGAATGAGAGGAACAATTGGACTTGTGTAAACAAATCAATTTAATCTTCTCAAATGATTGTATGAAAATAGTTACTGGATGCAATGTCCAAAGCAATGTGTTCTGTAAAGTTTCTATTTGCCCTCTGCTAACTGAGCCCTTCTGACATGTCTTCTTGTTCCTTTTGAGTTTTCTGAACTTCCTAGCACCAGGTTTCATATGCCTCATTTCACTGAATATATGCAAGGTGATTGCCTGATGTAAATTGCCTAGGAACACAATTAGATACTTCTTTGACAACTTTATGTCAATTATTAAAAGCAAAATGAATTGCTATGGAAACTCTGTATCATAGAATCAACATCTCTAAACAACTTTATGAAGATTAATTCTTAAATCATATATAAATGAAGCAAAAGGCAATCATAGTGCAATCTCCAATGTTTAAATTTTCCAGAAACTAAATATTTTTAACCTGCTTTGTGGTTAAGTGTACATAAACCAGCTTACTGCCCTGAACAAATGTCTTCATTTTAGAAGAAATTCACATTTAATTGCTGAACATTACCTTAGAAATTTCAGAGAAAAGTAATTATAGAGGTAATTTCAATTTAGAGCCACACAGGGAGGTAATTAAAGGTAATAATAACCATGGCCTCTGAACAAGGGTATAGAAAATAAATTTTTGTATCTTATTTAAATGAAAGAGGTTAAAAAGAAAATAGCAGTGAATGTCTTTTAAATTCAAATGAGGAAAACTAGAGTATTAATAAAATTCATATTTCTAGGTATGTATCTTTCATACAATTATGTATGACAAGATTGTGAACATATGTTATAGATACATATAAATAGGTTACATACTGTGTGTCATATGTTTAGATACATAGAATTACACAAAATGTAAAGTTTGACCTAAAGTGTACACTCTTGTCATTATTTCCTAATAAGTAGTTTCTTTAGCATTCACGTTAAGTCTATGGGTCTTGGATTTTCAGAAAAATAAAAAGTGAATAGAGAGAAAAGAAAAAAATAGTAACAAATAATTATTTGAACCCAGCAGCACAATGTATTAGAGTGCATAGTATATTCTCTCAGAAACCAAGAATTGAGTTCAAAGACCAAAATACATCATTTATAGAAAGTATGATTTGCTGGATTATTTAAGTCTCTCACTGTTTTCTCCAGACAATCCAGAATAAGGTCACTTCTCAAATGCTGTAAGCACATCTTTTGTTATATAAAATAAAATTTTTAGGCTAGAGAGATTAAGACATGGATATAGAATCAGGAAGGTAAGAGATCACTGTTTACGATAAAGATATCCTCAATGTAAGTCTCAGGTTCTATTATTATATAAGAAATATTCTGTTTTGAAAAAAAATATGAGATAAAAAAGTCAGGAACTTGCAAAGAAAATTTGTAATTTACAAGGATAATATTGTGCACACATGCACATATGTGTAGGTCAAGATGTGTATGTATGTATAGATGTATGTGTGTGTATTGTGTATGTATTTATCAAGAGTAGTTCAGGTATATCAGTGAAAAGGGAAGTGGGTACTGCTTAATTGTTTTGTCTACCTTACTTAAATTTCTCATTTTGAATTGTTTTGCTGCAGTGGGCTTCAGTAATAGGACATTAAGCACATAAAAAATATATGAATGAATCTGTAAATGTATATTATCATTTAGAAGAATCCATACAATGAAAACAGACCTGCTTCTGAGAGGTGATGTGGGAATATATAGATATATGTGTATGTATGTATATTACGTATCTGTACTAAAGTATTTCAAAGTTTGAATGTTAAAATCCTATGTGAAAAATATCTATGTTTGTATGCTTAATAAGACTGGTATTCAACCTAGGGGTAATGTGAACTACTTTATTAATTCTCCTTTCAATATCTCTAGTAAATTCAGAATCTTATTTATAGTCAGTTCGGTTGAGAAACACTAAACTAAATATATTGGTTCTAAAGACACACACTTTTTGATAACTTTAAAGATTCTAATGGGTATCTTTAGTTGATTAAAATGCTTGTTTAGCTTCAGGTTTTTATAATTTTTTCCTTCATACTTACAGGGATTTTGAGGACAGATATAGAACAACTTATTTTTTTGAAATGAAATTTGAATTTATTATTTTTTTAAATTTTAATTTTATTGTCAAGATTACATACAGAGGGGTTACAACTACATATGTAAGGTAATGAGTACATTTCTTGTCAACATTGTTACCCCCTCCCTCGTTTTCCTCCCACTTTCCCTCCCCTGTAATGCCCCTGCCCAAGTTGTAAAGTTGTCTTGTGAATATCTTTGCTGCATTGGTTCACCCTTTGTCCTTTGTTTCACCATTTTGTGGTTCTCCTTCCCTTCCCTGATTCAGATAAAAGTATATACAGGAGTTCGGGGAAAATGGCGGAGGAGAAGCTGGAATCTGAACAAGCTCTCGCATAGAAAGCAATTTCAGAGTTCCAGTGAACAGCCCTAAGCCAGAGAACCACACCAAGTGTGCCATCACAGGACAGAGGTTTAGGCAAGAGAGGGGAAATCAAGGCAAAAAGACACATCTGAGCGCTTACCAGCAGCCGCCACGGCGGCGGCAGCAGTTGCTGCGGCAACTGCAGGGCACCATAACTGAGCCACAGAGTCCGGGACAAAGGAGCCAGACGCGGCGGGTGAGCGGATTCTACTCAACACCAGCAAGAACGGACAAGGAGCAGACATCTTCATTCTGCAGTTAGCAGACCAGAGACTACCCAGGAACCAAGACTCGGCGTGAGTAGAAGCCCGACTTCCTCACTCCTTCTCAGGGAGCAGAGGAGGGAAGGCCACCCCTCCTCCCTAGCACCTGTGATCTCCATCTTGGATACCGACAAAGCTCGGAGGAGCGGCTAGCTCCAACTCAGGCCTTGGAATAAAACGAGTCATTTAACAGGTCACAAGAACTTAACGGTGAAGTGACCTGCCAGACTCAGCTCCATCCAGGGAAAAGTCACCCAGCTCAGGCACCAGCCATTGGAGTGGCTTTCCTCACTGGGTAACCAGAGCCAGAGGCTGCCCCTCCCTCTAGCAGCCTCCACAATCAATTGAAAAACAGAAACCCTGAGAATGGCTCCAGGCTGGGCTCTGTGAGGTTTTCACAAAATAGCCCCAAGGAAAAGCTACTATTTATTGAAAGGCCTCAACTCTACCCAGAACCTAGCCTCATTCCCCTCTTTTGTGATTCTCAAACCAGATCACCCTCCCATTAAACTAACCTTGGAAGGGGATCTCAAAATCTTGGGTAAAGCAGAGCATTTTTCTGCCTGTTCGAACAATCTGACTTAAGAAACCAATCAAGCCACAGGACCTAAGGCAGACCAGAGACTCCAACAAGAGGCTGGCTACAGACACAAGGGAGATACAGGATTTTTCCCACCCCTTCCAAAAAAACCAAAGAACTTTTTTTTTTTTCTTTTTTTCTTCTTTTTTTTTTTTTGTTACCATATATATATAAAAAAATTTTTTTCTTTTTCTAAAACTTTTATTAATCTTTAATTTTTGCCTCTTTTGAAAAAATAATTGTTTTCCAGTAACTTTTTTTTCCTCTTATAATTCTTATTTTAGGAATATGTGAATGTACGTTTTCCTTTCTTTTCTTGTCTTCTTTCTCTTTTTCTTTCTTAATTATCTTTTTGTTTTTTTGTCTAGCTCTACTGAACTTCTGATCTTTTCTTCTCCCTTTCCTATCCATTTCACCTTTTCCCTTCTTTTGTTCTTCCTTATGTGACGTAACTCTTGTCCTGCACATCCTCAGATAAACCCGTAGTTAACTAGTAGACCCTATCCCCCATTGTGTACACACTTAATCCACAAATTTATTACTCAATTCAAAACCTCTGAGACTTAAATTCCTTAATAGCAGTACTACCCCTTTATACCTATATAATATTTTAAGCATTTTTTAAAGTTTTTCACATCTCCTCTATGTCCCTCCTTTTCTCTCAACATATTCATATTCCTCTATAAATAGATGGTCTTTTAATCTCTAAAATAACATTAATTTTTACGTTTCTATTTTTTTTCTGGTCTCTTTTCATTCCCCTTTCCCTTTCTTCTTTTCCTCTCTCTCTCTCTACTTGCATCCTACCCAACCTATTTCCTGCATTGAGATTAGGACATAGTTAACTCTCCCTGTGCCTCCCCACACCAATCTATCCCTACTTTTTACACACATCTCTCCCTAACCCTAATAATTTCTGGTTTTCCAAATTCTTCTCTGCGGTTCGAAGTCCATTAACATATAGTTGTTTGATGTGGAATAGATGTATCTGTTGAACTAGATTGTATCTGTAGACTATTGACTGTACAAATGCAAACTTTGGTTGATGGTTGCCTTAAGATAGTGTTCTAGCACAAAACTGGGGCTATCTTCATCTCAAATGGGCAGAGTAAGCCGGAAAAACACAAGAAAAATGGCAAATTCCGGTATCTCAATTCCCAATCTTGATAATCAGGGGTCAGATCAGATAATGAATAATCCAGAGGAGAGTTCCTAAATAGCTCTACAAAAACTGCTGGCAAACATGATAAATGAGAAGTTTGACAACTTACAAAGGACTCTGTATGAGCGTGATAGGGAGAGAGAGGAGGCATCCCAGAAGTTTATACATGAATATCATAAGCGTGAGGAAGCTACTCAAAAACTGATACAGGATTTGCGTGAACAACTTGAGAATACTCAAAGAGAAAGGGAGGAATGGCGTGAGCAGGCTGAGAACAATCAAAGAGAACTGCAGGAATTCCACGAACGGCAGGAAAGAGAACTGCAGGAATCCCACGAACGGGAGGAAGCTAATCAAAGAGTAATACAGGAATTGAGAGACCAGGTAGAGAACACACAAAGATCACTAAAGGCATTCATGGAATCCATTAACAAAGAGCTGAAGGAAGTCAGGGAGACCACAAAGGGAATGCTGAATGGAACCCAACAGAAGGAATGGGAGTCCAAAGAAACCATAACCAATCAACTAAGTGATTTGAGAACAAACACTGAACACCAAATTAAGGAAGTAAAGAAATTCATACAAGACCTAAACAGAGCTTCAACAAAGAACTTGAAGCCATCAAAGCTGACCTATTAGAAGGAAAAGAAATAAAAAACAAAGTAGAGAGTCTTGACAGCAGGTTAGACCATTCAGAAGATCGAATCTCAGGGATTGAAGACAGCCTAGATATTATAGAGAAAGAACATACAACCATCCAAGACAAGTCCAAGAAATATGACAGATCTATCCAACACCTGGAAGACACCATCAGAAGGCCTAATCTAAGGATAATGGGTGTAGAGGAGCACCTAGAAACAGAAGTTAATGGTCTAGGAAATTTGTTTAACAAGATCCTAGCAGAGAACTTCCCAAACATGCAAAAAGATAGGCCTATTCAGATACAAGAAGCCTTTAGAACCCCAAATAGACCAGACCAGAATAGGACATCCCACTGCCACATTATAATCCACACAGGATCAACTCAGACCAAGGAAAAGATCCTTACAGCTGTCAAGGAGAAAAGGGTAATCACCTATAAAGGGAAACCAATTAGAATCACTTCAGATTTCTCAGCAGAGACAATCAAAGCAAGAAGAGCCTGGAATGATGTATGCCATGCCCTAAAACAAACAACTATCAACCAAGAATACTGTACCCAGCTAAACTCTCCTTCATAACTGAAGGCCAAATAAAAACCTTCCATAGCGAAGAAAAATTGAAACAATACATCTTCACCAAACCAGCCCTACAAAAGATTCTTAAAGATGTACTACACATAGAAAACCAACAAGACCGCAATAAAGGCCAAGAAACTGCACCCAAACTGAGAATCCAAGAACCACAGGAAGAACCCAGTTCTCGCAGCCCCCAAGAAGGTGGATAACATGGCAGGAACTCTCAAATACCTCTCAGTCCTATCTCTTAACGTTAATGGACTGAACTCTCCAATTAAGCGACATAGACTGTCTAGTTGGATTAAAAAACAAGACCCTTCTATCTGCTGCCTGCAGGAGTCACATCTTGCCCGTAAAAACAAACACATTTTCAATGTTAAAGGCTGGAACAAAATCTACCAAGAAAACGGCCCCCATAAACAGGCGGGAGTTGCAATCCTAATATCAGATAAAATAGACTTCAAATTAAAATTCGTGAGAAGAGATAAAGAAGGTCGCTACATACTAATTAAAGGATCTCTCCTTCAGGAGGATATTACAATTCTAAATATCTATTCGCCAAACAATGGAGCACCCAAATTTATCAAAGAAACACTACTTTCCCTCAAATCCCATATAGATCCAAAGACATTAATTGTTGGGGATTTTAACACACCACTCTCCCCACTAGATAGATCAACTCGGCAAAAACTCAAAAGAGAAACCGCAGATCTAAACAGCTGCATAGATCAACTCGACTTAACAGACATCTACCAAACATTTCACACAGCAGCATCAGAATACACGTTTTTCTCAGCAGCACATGGAACGTTTTCTAAAATAGACCACATTTTAGGCCACAAAGCAAACTTGTCTAAATTCAGAAACATTGAAGTTATACCTTGCATTCTCTCTGACCACAAGGGAATAAAATTAGAACTCAACACCAAAAGCCACCAAAGAAAGTCCGGCATCACATGGAGGCTGAACAACACACTGCTGAATCATGAGTGGGTCATGGAAGAGATTAGAAAGGAAATTCAAATGTTCATGCTATTCAACAAAAATGAACACACAAATTACCAGCTCCTCTGGGACACAGCAAAGGCAGTACTCAGAGTCAAGTTTATAGCTCTGAGCTCCTACATCAACAAATTGGAGAGATCTGAAACTAACAATTTAATGACACATCTAAACCTCCTTGAAAAAGAGCAGCAAGATAAACCCCAATCCAGTAGACGGAAAGAAATAATCAAAATTAAATCAGAATTAAATGAATTAGAATCCAAAAAAACTATAGAAAGAATCAACAAAACAAAGAGTTGGTTCTTCGAAAAACTTAACAAAATTGACAGACCCTTAGCAAATCTTATCAGAAAAAGAAGAGAACACACCCAAATTAATAAACTCAGAGATGAGAATGGAAACATCACCACGGAAACAACCAAGATTCAGAACATTATAAGGGAATACTTCTCAAAACTTTATGCTAATAAGTTTGAGAACTTGACAGAAATGGACCTCTTCCTAGCAAATATTGACATGCCAAAACTAAACCAAGATGAGTTAAACTATCTTAACAAGCTCATATCAAGCATTGAAATAGAAACAGCAATAAGAGACCTCCCAGCTAAGAAAAGTCCAGGACCAGATGGTTTTACAGCGGAATTTTACAAGGCCTTCAAAGCAGAGCTCACACCAATTCTCCTCCAACTCTTCAATGAAATTGAAAGAGAAAGCTCACTACCGAACACATTCTATGAAGCCATCATAACCCTCATCCCAAAACCAGGCAGGGACTCATCAAAGAAAGAGAACTATAGACCCATTTCTTTGATGAACATTGATGCAAAACTTCTCAACAAAATTTTGGCCAACCGGCTTCAACAATTCATCCAAAAAATCATACACCACGATCAAACAGGATTCATTTCAGGGATGCAAAGCTGGTTCAATATACGCAAATCAATTAATATTATTCATCACATCAACAGGAGCAAGAATAAGAACCACATGGTTATCTCAATAGACGCAGAAAAAACATTCGACAAGATCCAACACCCCTTTATGATGAAGGTTTTGGAAAAATTAGGAATCCATGGAACATTCCTCAATACAATAAAGGCTGTATATGACAAACCTACAGCCAGCATTATACTCAATGTTGAAAAACTAAAGCCATTTCCTCTTAACTCAGGAACAAGACAAGGATGCCCCTCTCTCCACTTCTCTTCAATCTAGTATTAGAATGCCTAGCTACAGCAATAAGACAAGATGCAGACATAAAGGGGATCCAAATAGGGAAAGAAGAAATAAAACTCTCCCTCTTTGCAGATGACATGATCTTGTATTTAAAGAATCCCATAGACTCCACTCCCAAATTACTCAAGCTGATTCAAAACTTTGGCAAAGTAGCAGGTTATAAAATTAACCCCCAAAAATCAATGGCTTTTCTGTATGCCAACAATGAGAAAAGTGTGGCTGAAATTAGGAAAGCAACCCCATTTGTAATAGTCCCACAAAAAATAAAATACCTAGGAATTAACTTAACTAAAGAAGTGAAGGACCTCTATGATGAAAACTTTAAAATCTTGAAAAAGGAAATCAACACAGAACTTAAAAAATGGCAAAACCTCCCATGTTCCTGGATTGGAAAGATTAACATCGTGAAAATGGCAATACTTCCCAAGGCTATCTACAAATTCAACGCAATACCTATCAAAATTCCACCCTCATTCTTCAAGGAAATAGAAGAGGCAATCCAAAAATTCATATGGAACAATAAAAGACCCCGAATAGCAAAAACGCTCCTCAACGGAAAGAACATTGCTGGAGGAATATCAATACCAAATTTCAAACTCTACTATAAAGCCATAGTAATCAAAACAGCTTGGTATTGGCATAAAAACAGACCTCATGATCAATGGAATAGAATTGAAAACCCAGAAATGAACCTACAGACCTATAGCCATCTAATCTTCGATAAGGGAGCTGAAACAATAGAATGGAAGACAGACAGCCTCTTCAGTAAATGGTGCTGGCAAAACTGGTTAACTACATGTAGAAAACTAAAGCTAGATCCTTATATATCACCCTGCACCAGAATCAACTCCAAATGGATCAAAGACCTTGAACTCAAAGCAGACACTCTGAAAACATTACAGGATGGAATAGGAGAAACCCTAGGTCTCCTTGGCTCAGGCCGAAATTTTCTGAATAAAGACCCGGAAACACAACAAATCAAAGAAAGGTTGGACAAATGGGATTGCATAAAGTTGCAGAGCTTCTGCAGGGCAAATGACATAGCTAGCAAGATCAATAGAAAGCCCACGGATTGGGAGAAGATCTTTACTAGCCATACAACGGACAAGGGTCTCATATCTAAAATATACTTGGAACTCAAAACATTAAACCCCCCAACAACAAATCCTCAAAGAAACAACTGCCCAATAAATAAGTGGGCGAAAGACTTAAAGAGAAACTTCTCTGAAGAAGAAAGAAGGATGGCCAATAGACACATGAAGAAATGTTCAACATCCCTAGCCATAAAAGAAATGCAAATCAAAACAACATTGAGATATCACCTCACTCCAGGTAGAACGGCAAAAATCAAGAACTCTAACAACAACAGATGCTGGAGGGGATGTGGACAGAAAGGAACCTTCCTTCATTGTTGGTGGGAATGTAAACTTGTTCAACCACTTTGGAAAGCAGTATGGAGGTTCCTCAAAAGACTACACATAGAACTCCCCTATGACCCAGCAATCCCACTTTTGGGCATTTACCCAAATGTTTACAAACAAGACCACACTAAAGCTACCAGCACAAGTATGTTTATTGCAGCATTATTTACCATAGCTAAGATATGGAACCAACCCAGATGCCCCTCAGTAGATGAATGGATCAAGAAAATGTGGTATATATACACAATGGAATTCTATGACTCCATCAGAAAGAATGACATTGCCCCATTTGTTAGGAAATGGAAAGACTTGGAAAAAATTATATTAAGTGAAGTAAGCCAGGCCCAAAGAAACATAGGTCCCATGGTTTCCCTTATATGCAATATCTAGTACATGTATGAGTCAAGCGGAAAAGGTCAGATAATGTGATGTTAGGAATACGATCCCTTAAATATGTATTTTAATGTTTTTTTTTCTTTCATGCATGTGTTTCTAACGCATTTATAAGATTATTTCTTTGTTGCTTTGTATGTCCCTCCCCCACAGTGTAACCCCCTCTTTCACTATATTTGATGTCAGTATAACTTGTGGAGGAGATGGGGACAAACAAGTCCTTTAAGGATTCAGGTGGACCTGTTGCAACAATGAGAAGTACAAAATGTCATGTCAAAAACGAGCTTTACAATGTCGGTTTGGTGGGGGGGAATGGTTGGGTGGGGGGGGGGGGGGAGGCTGGGAAGGGAGGTGAAGGGTAAACAAAGGAGGAGGCTGCAATGCTTGTTAAGAAATGTATACATTATCCTGCCCATGTAATTGTAACCCCTCTGTACAGTATGCTCTCTAATAAAATAATAAAATTAAAAAAAATGTATATACAATACACAGGGTACCAAGCATTTTGACAGATTTTTGTGCAAATGTCAAGAACACACCATGCACACATAATGTACACATACATATGCAAACAACCTTTTAAGTATGCAAATTGTTTTATCCTGTGTGCACCACTCCATCCCTTTTGACTTTTTCCCCCTTAAAGCATACCTTGGCATTTTTTTCTTTTTTTTTTTTTATTGTGAAAATACTGTACAGAGGGGTTACAATTACATGGGCAAGATAGTGAGTACATTTCTTATCTTGAATTTATTCTTATGGTTGTAGTTTCTACTTTTATTTTCTGACAGACTAGATATTAAGTGTTCTCTTGTAATTCAGCAAGACAAATATATAAATTTGCAAGCAGATTGCTTTTTTCATATGTGACCTAAAATACAAATAATATTTATATTTTATGGATACGAATGCTGTTTACATGTAAATAATAGAATTAATAATTGCTGCATATTTGTATAAGCAAGATTTGTTTTCATCTTTTATTATTATGATTATCAAAGAAATGTTGAGAATGAAACAAAATCTTGCTTTTGAGTATTGAAAGCTCAAAAGAAACACAAAGCAATTTATAAGCCTGAGTACTACACAGAATTGAACAATATGTTTATTATATTTATTAGCTTCATAGACATTATGACTATCCATTTATTTCTTCAGCACTTCATCTAGCATTTTGTGTTTCACATACATATTTTCTTAATTTCCCGAAAATTTTGTTAGAGATACAAATGATTTAATAAAGTTCTGAGAGTTAATAACTTTACAAAGAAACTTTTTGCTCTTTCTTTTCTTTCTTTCCTCCTTCCTTCCTTCTTTCCTTCCTTCCTTCCTTCCTTCTTTCCTTCCTTCTTTCCTTCCTTCCTTCCTTTCTTTCTTTCTTTTTCTTTCTTTCCCTTCCTACCTCTTTTTTCTTTCTTTCACTTCTTGCCTGCCTTCCTTAATCCCTCCCTCCCTCCCTTCCTTCTTTCCTCCCTCCCTTCCTTCTTTCCTTCCTTCCTTCTTTCCTTCCTTCCTTCCTTCCATTCTTCCTTCCTTCTGTTCTTTCCTTCCTTTCTTCCTCATTCCTTTCCTTTCTCCCTTCCTACCCCTCTCTTTCTTTCTTCAACTGACAATTCTCATATCTTAGCCACCTTTGTACTGGATTTACAGAGATGTGCCACCATGTCTGACTTCATACATATCCTTCAGTAAGTATGTTTATTTTAAAAATTCAATTGTCAAGTTGATGTACAGAGGGGTTACAGTTACGTAAGTAAGGTAGTGAGTTGATTTCTTGTCAAACTTGTTAGCACGCCCTCATTTTTCTCCCACTTTCCCTGCCCTCCCAACTTCCTCCCCCCAAAATTTTACAGTTCATTACCAACATATTGTCTTGTGAGTATGGCCCTTTGTCCTTTGTCTCACCATTTTGTTGTTACCCTCCCTTTCCTAATTCAGATAAACATATATACAATACCCATGGTACCAAAATCAAATACAGTGACAACAGGGGATAAACCACAGGGGAAAAAACAGAACAAAACCAAAAAAATAAAATAAGAAATCATATAGTAAATTAAAAACAACAACAACAAAGAAAACCTCTTGTTTGATATCTCGGAGTTCATTTCGCTTAGCATCGCATCATCTTATATTGTCATATGTACATAGCTATACTGCTATACTTCTAGTCATCTGCCAGGGCTATCTTAGATATATATTAATTATTACAAATAAGGAATACAATAGGATTTATGTTTCTTTGGGTCTGACTTACTTCACTTAATATGACTTTTTCCAACTCTTTCCATTTCCTTATGAATGGGACAACGCCATACATATATATATATATATATATACATATACAAAAATATATGTATATATATACATGTATATATACATGTATATATATACCTTAATTTCACCTTTCTTTCTTTCTTTTTTCTTTCTTTCTTTCCTTCCTTCCTTCCTTCATTTCTTTCTTTCTTTCTTTCTTGTAGCATTATGTTTTTGACAAATTGAAAAGAATCCTCCAAATCTAAAATATATAGATTCTAATTACTAGAACATGGTATATGATTTTAAAATGTTAGCAACAGAAAAACTGTCAAATTGAAATTATACTGGTATGTAAAATGCATGTGTTAAAACAGAGGGATTATATGCCATTTGTTTCTCTGATCTTGGATTATTTTGCTTAACATGATTTGTTCGAGTTCCATCCATTTCTCTGTAAATGCCATTATGTTGTCCTTTCTAATGGCTACATAATATTCCATTGTATATAAGTAACACAATTTTTTGATCCATTCATCTGTAGTGGGACATCT
This sequence comes from Dipodomys spectabilis, assembly GCF_019054845.1. NCBI lineage: Eukaryota > Metazoa > Chordata > Mammalia > Rodentia > Heteromyidae > Dipodomys > Dipodomys spectabilis. The sequence continues at coordinate 11,138,208 of NW_024870701.1, read as the reverse complement.
GGATTGTTTCATTTCTTAGCTATTATAAACAGTGTTGCAGTGAACATGAAGGTGCATGTCCTTGTAGCTTGGTTTCTGTTGTTCAGGGTAGATGCCTAAGAGTGGTATGGCTGGGTTGTAGGGATGGCCTATGTTTAATTTTCTGAGGTCCCTCCAGACTGCTTTCCAAAGTGGTTGAATTAGTGTACATTCCCACCAGCAATTCAATAGGGTTCCTCTTTCTCTGCAACCCCATCAACATTTGTAATTGTCTGAATTTAAGACTTGGGCCAAGTCTAACGGGGGTAAGACAATATCCCAGGGTAGTTTTTATTTACATTTCCTTTATGGCCAGGAATGATGAACATTTCCTTATCTCTTCTTCTCTCTTTAGAAGAAGACATAAAGTGGCAAAGATACCCATGAGGAAATATTCACATTTTCTTTGTTTAGGATATCTAAAGTCAATTTAAATCATACATAGGCTAAAATAGTAGGCATGTCGGTAATAAGAGCATAAATGAGAAAAAGAAAATTTTAGGCTTAAATATATTTTTTGCTTGTGTGATAAATCTTAATTGAAAACTAACAGGAAAGAATTTTTGATACGGAAAGTGCAAATGAGAAATGCTTATGTATAATTCTAATAAATTCTGCTTCGTAGAGTGATACTGATTTACCCTCTTCAAAATGTATATTTATATTTTTCTCTCAGAGAATAAAACTTACACTGACATATTTACAGTACCCCCTGGTTTAACCATCTTTTAAATTATGATTTGACCTTGGACTGTAATCTGTGAAATAAAAACAACTAGTTCACAAAGTTATGTAACCCATATTCTTGAAAGCTTACCAAATATTAAAAAAATACTTCTTAATTAAAACATACTGCTGCATGTCCTTTTCATGCATCACGTTGTTGCTCAAAGTCCTCTAGTTTTGGATATAAGCTTGTTTTGTTTTTTTATGTTTTCTTTATTCATGATATGATCTATTCCTCTCATAACAATTTTCTACCAAATATTGATGACTGGTAAATATTTGTCCAGATACCTAGTTCTGTTTGCTTGCCTTGAAATTCACATTGGCTTCTTTTAACTTCTTAACTGAAAATTGTTATAAAAATGAAAGATATCATCAACTAAGAAAACCCAGAAACTTACTAAATATGCTTATAATAGATGTTATGGTGGTTCCTCGTATATGATGTGTATTTAAGACTCATTTATCATCACTAGTATTAATCTGTGTAATATTACCATATACAAGCCAACATCTTGGAATTTTCCTTCATACCTTCTCTTAAATTTTGTTCTTATAACATCATAATTGTATTGTAAATATATTTAGAATCTGCTTTATTTCCATTTTTTTGTGGTTTCCTCATTGAAGTTTACTTTCATTTCTTTTTTGTTATATTATAAAATAACAAATAAACTCATAACTTTTCTACCATCAGTCTTCATCCATTTCAAGTCCTTCTCCACAGAAAACCCAAAATTATTTTTCCCTGGCCATATTTTTGTGAAATTAGCTATATGTATGGACTGAGCAAGTTGTTTTTCCCTCTTCGCCTATCCTTATATATTGTTATAAGTTTATAGTGCTCCTGATAGGGTAATCAAGGTAATTCACACAAAGTTTTCTGTATTCAAATTTTGAAAAGAAAATGACCATAAAATATAAGAAATCATCAAGAGCATTATCAACGTAAAAGTCTAATTTTTCTGAAAAACCTCCAGTTACTCTCTATTGATGGCAAAATATTATCCAATATTTTTAAAACACCACAATACTCTTCACTTATAGACACCTCTGCAACTTCATTCAGATATCTAGTTGTCTTATTTTTGTTTTCTCCGTATTATTGCTCAGTCTCTCTTGCCTTGGTGTCTTTGAACTTGTATGTGTTGTGTGTTTGTCTGTGTGTGTGCACACACACACACACACACACACACACACACACACACACACACACACACGTGCTTTATAAGAGGATTATCTCTCTATTCATTTCTGCCTCAGACCAATGGGATGTGGAATAACTTGATCAGGAAAAAAAAAGGAGAGGTATACCTGTTTAAAATTAATAGTGACCAGCTGGGTACAGGCAGGTCACACCTGTAAACCAAGCTACTAAGGAGGCTGAGATCTGAGGATAGCAGTTAAAAGCTAGCCTATGTAGAAAAATCCCTGTGAGACTCTTACCTCCATTAAACTGCTCAGAAAACCAGAAGCAGAACTGTGGCTCAAAGGGGTACAGCACTAGCCTTGAGCAGAAGAGCTCAGGGACAGAGTTCAGGCCTGAGTTCAAGGCCAACACTGCCAGATAATAAAAGGGAGTGAGGGTGGGGAAGAAAAAATTAAGCAGACCACTAAGGCAATTTGTGGAAATTCATGTTATTTTGACATATTGGGAATTTACAATTTTTTGTAATATTCATATAGTATAAATTATATTGTGCTCTATATAGATATTTTCCAGCTATTTTTATCATAAAGCTATTACTACAGAGAGGGCACAGATGGTACTAGAGTGTACACACTGAGATTGCCTTTGAGAAATTCTTTATCTCTAAGTCCATTTTTCAGGGATGATGTCATCTGTGAATCTGAAAGTGTAATTACAATATTTTCTCTCAGAGACCTTGTGATCTCTTTCTTCATGTTAGGTTCCCTGTGCATTTCTACATCCCTCATGGCTAGTGGCTCCCTATCAGAACCAGCTATTAATTTAACACATTGACCATTTTTTCCATCTTACTTCTCTCTGAATGTTATAAATTCTTTTACTTTCCTTCACAGAAGTTCTTTAGCAATTAATAAAAGAGAAAAATAAATAGCATAAACCTACCATGTAGGAAATTTAATTAATTTTGTTTGGTAAAAGAAATGAGTTTTCTTGATTTTTATAATGCAAAGGGATTTTGTTTACACTGTACATATTAAGGTCATAAAATTTTCTGTTACTGTTATATGGGTGACATTCCATCGCACATATATAGATATGTTAATGAGTGCAGATTTAGATGGAAATATGGTGATATCGATATCTTGATATAGAAAAATATCATTCAATTTCTGAATATGAGATATTTCTTCATATAAAATATGTGTTCTTCAAATATAAATGACCTGTCTGTATTTATATGTCCCTTAAATGTTAAATGCCCCTTAAATTTTGCCTGTAATCGGTTGTAAACTAGTTATACATCATATGGAAAATTCTTTATCATCTAGGCAATATAAAATAGTGTTAGTATAAAGTAGTTTTAAACCTCTCTTTTTATAAATGTATCTTTATTATTTCTAGGGTAGAAGCGGAGAAGATACAACCATGGGACTAATAAAATCCTCAAAATCATTCAGTAGATGAAAGGACAGACATATATTCTCATTGGATACCTATGGCAGTAAGCATGTAGTGGTGATTTTGTATGGCCCTCCAAGATGTCATAAAAGCCAAAGGTCCCTTAGTTCTCACCCTTGCCTATTGAGTGATTTCTCATAATTTTGGGTTTATAATGTAGAAGTTACAGATTTACAACTTTATTCATGATCCCAATTTATCCTTGAGTTTTTAAAGAACTTTCTCTTTTTTTCTGATGTGGCATGTTCCACAAGCAAAGACAATTTCAGCAAATTCACTAATTGAACTTCCATTTCCTCATCTTTAAAATCCCTAAGTAATTATAAATTTTTAGTAGATTTCCTCCTACGTATCAGGTACTTCTAGGGAAAAATAATACAGAAAATTAGATCCAGGATTAAGTGCAATCATGCTAATACACAATAAGCTTTAAAAAAGGAGTGTGGGGGGACACTTCCTGATCATTAAGTCAACTACTCTTCATCATTTAAATGAAATTTGAAAGTACTCAGCAGTCTGATGTTTTGAGAAAGCAATCTGGCCTGATGTCCTTGCTGTTGATAGAGACTTCAGAGCCTCAGTACTTCTAAGTGTTACTTCATTTATGCTAGATCACTGATATTCTCCTCCAGGGACCTCTACTAATAATTTCATGAATCTTTAAAACCCCCAGTACTATTATGGAATGCAATTTCTCTCATAAAGTTCGGTAAAACATGAAGCTCTAAAGTGACCCCCTTAGACTCTTAATGATTCTACAAAGGCATTATCAAAATAATTTATAAGGCTAAGTGACTCATTCAACACATCAACACGGGGAATTCAAATAGGTGCTTGTGGCAAATTCCAAAATGTGACACATTCTAAGCGAATGCCCACATCTACCCTCCCTCATCTCGCCTGTCAATTTTATAAACCTCGTGAATCTAGACTGAATGTGTGAGATCCTTAAATTCTACTAACTAGTTGATGACTGCTTACCAGTGTTTATAGAATTCCCTAATAATCTTTTAAGTTTTTTGTTGTTGTTATTGCTTTTTTCTTTTTTCTTTTTTTTTTCCCTTCAGTTGTGGGGCTTGAAATCTGGGTCTGGGCGATGTCCCTCATCTCTTCAGCTCAAGGCTCTACCACTTGAGCCACAGAGCCACTTCTGGTTTTCTGGTGGTTTATTGGAGATAAGTCTCACAGTCTTTCCTGCACGGACTGGTTTTGAACCATGATCCTCAGATCTCAGCCTCTTGAGTAGCTAGGTTTACAGGGGTGAGCCACCAGCACCCGGCTTCTTTTTTCTTAATTTTTATTTATTTATTTATTATTTAATTGTGAGAATACCATACAGAGGAGTTATAATTACATGGGCAAGATAACGAGTACATTTCTTATCTAGCATTGTTGCCTCCTCTTTGTTTCCCCTTCCCATCCCTTCCCATACTCCCCCCCTCCACCCACCTGATCCTCCCCACCCCCACCAAAGTTGTAAAGTTCGTTTTTCCACATAACGACTTGTACATCTCATTGTTGCAATGGGTCCACCTGTATCCCTATTTAAACAATTTTTCCCTTCCCCTCCACAAATTATACCAACATCAAATACAGTGAAAACAGGGTTTAATGGCAGTTTGTCAACAGCGGTGACTACTTCAAGGATATTACATGCTTGTTAAGTATTTTAGTAATTATTGAAACAACTAGGCAAAGACAAGATTATGAAGAGGTTTTAAATCCAGCTACACACACACACACACACACACACACACACACACACACACACACACACACACACATTTTCTTTTCAGCAAAGAAGTTTATGAATACAATGCGTTCTCACCCAACCCTCTCAACTCACTCTTTATCTCATTTTGCTTAATTTTGTAGGATATGTATTAAATTGTTTCCCTATATATGCAAAAAGAGTTTGTGTCCATGTTATCTTGATCTGTGTCATCCCTTCAACATTTTTACCCCCCCATTTGTTCACTTTTTTCCTTATTTTTCTAAATTTTGTGGCAAATACATTGTTTTTGACTGCATTCTCCCCCTTCCTCCCTTCATTCCTCTACCCTTTTCCCCTTGCTGCCTCTCCTTGTAAATAACCATTTCTTTGGCTTTTACTTAAGTCTTCCTAAAGAATTATACTATTTGAGCTCTTCATAGAGTCTATTGTATTTCAGTTAATTCATTTGTAACTGATTGCATATCATCCTATGTGTTTACTTAGATATTTAGGCACATTACAGCTACCACAAATGAGGGGAACTATGCAACCCATGTTTCTCTGTGTCTGGCTTACTTTACTTAATCTATTTTTCTATACTTTTCCATTTCATTATGAATGGTACAATATCATTCTTTCTGATGGCTGAGTAGAATTACATTGTGCATATATACCACATTTTATTGATCCATTCATCCATTGAGTGGCACTTGGGCTAATTCAATTCCTTGACTATGGTAAATAGTGCTGAAATGAACATGGTTGTGCTAGTAGCTTTACTGGAGTCTTATTTGTGTTGTATTGGATAAATGTCCAATTAATAATGAATACCAAATAAATTGATGGGTCCTGTGAGAGGACTAGGTGGATTAAAAACAAATAACCTGTCCATGTTGACAAAAAGTGAGGTGATGAATAAATGTTACTACTCCTGACATTTTCTAGTAACTCAGTCATAGTGTGTTTTGGGAGCACGTTACTGACATGCTCTTAAAAAATTAGAGGACAGATTAGCAATTCACTTTAAATTCTTTAATCTTTTTTTCTGCACCAAAGAGCAAACAGCTTTCTGCTTTTTTTAAAAACATCTTAGGATTAAATTTCTTTCTGATCTGTTTTTATGCCTGGCAAATCTAAAAACAACAACAACAACAAAAACCAGAAAAAAGGTTCTTATATTATTCCCAGCTGGCATTGTGATTTCTTTGAACACTACTTAATAATAGAAATTATTTTTATTTTAGGATAATTTAGTATTTAGTTTTATATACTGTTTTATTTCCTCATAACTTTGTTGACATTTAGATTTCTGATCTAATTGAGCTCAGGAAGAAAGAAACATCATAGAGTAAGTAGCTAGAAAATCCACAGTTTAGAAGTGATTCCATGTAAAACACTGATTAGACAAAGTCAGATATTATATATGCTTTATAATATCACAGCGTGAAAAAAATATTCATAGGTGATCTTTGGATAGTGGTAGTCTTAAGTATTTATAAGGAATAGATGTCATTACAAGCAAACATAAAGACCTCATGCCAATTGATAAAACAGGTATGTGCAGTGAGTTGAGTACAACATTTCAGCTATGCAAGTCAGTCTGGATATTAGATGTAAGAGCCTACAAAAAATTAAAAACAAATAACCTACAAAAAAAATGACTGTTGGGGGGGGCGGGGGGAGGCTGGGAAGGGATGGGAAGGGGAAACAAAGGAGGAGGCTACAATGCTTGATAAGAAATGTACTCATTACCTTGCCCATGTAATTGTATCCCCTCTATACAGTATTTTCACAATAAAAAATAAATAAAAATTAAAAAAAAAATGACTGGTGGTATGATGGCTTGAGTATTAGAACCCCTTTACAGCAAGAACAAGTCCTAAACCTCGTATTGACAAAAAAGAGATAAATTATGGTTAATTAGGCGTAAACTATTTATTAATTCAATTTATTACTGAAATATTTAAATTTCTTTTTTATTATTAATAAGTTTTTTTATTGTGGAAATACCATACAGAGGGGTTACAAGTAAGGTAATGAGTACATTTCTTATCAAGTATTGTTGCCTCTTTCTTTGTTTTCCCTTCCCATCACTTCTCTCCCAGACCCCATTCCCGTGCCAAAGTTGTAAAGTTTGTTTTTCAACATAATGCTCTTGTACAGCTCATTGTTGCAATGGGTCTACCTGTATCCCTATTTAAACGATTTGTTTTTTTCCCTTCCCCTCCCAAATTATACCAACATCAAATACAGTGAAAACAGGGGTTACACCGTGGGGGAGGGACATACAAACAACAAAAAATTCCATCAGAAAGAATGACATTGCCCCATTTGTTAGGAAGTGGTTTTCCTTTCTTCCTATTGTTTCTAACATATTTATCAAATAATTAAATTTCTAAGTGAACAAATCCTATGCATGGCCTTTGGGAAGCTGAAGTTGTTACTTTTAAATAACTATTTCCTGTTATATGTGTGTTTGTGTGTGTGTGTGTGTGTGTGTGTGTGTGTGTGTGTAAGTTTGTGCTTGACCTGGGGCTTGAACTAAGGGCCTGGGCCCTATCTCGGAGCTTTTTTGCCCTAAACTAACACTCTACCACTTGAGCCACAGGTCTATTTCTTGTGTTTAGTAGTTAACTGGAGATAATAGACTCATGGACTTTCCTTCCTGGGTTTCCTTCAAACCAAGATCCTCTGATTTCAGCCTCCTAAATAGCCTTTTGGTTGTGGGCCAGAGCCACTGGCACCAGCATCTGTTGTACTTTTGTTTGTCTTATACATGGTCCTGAATTCATAGAATTTTCTTGTAAAGAGTTTTCATCCTTTCTTCTAACTTGGTTTTAAAAATCTCCATTTTATCCTGTGGAGCAAGTGATTAAATGAACTAATGATGTGTGGAGGGTAGATGGTTGTATCTCTTTTTTTCTTTTTTCAGTGAGTGAAAAGGATTCTAACAGTTACATCTTTGACCAACATCTTAGAAATTGGATTTCAATCCCAATTTTCTGAGATCAAATACTTTTCTATTTCAATGATCTTCTTCACTTTGAATTTCTATTTCCTCTTCAGATTTTCCTAATGTCATATTCAGCTCTCTTCATAAGCCTTCTTTTGCTTTTTGAACTATAAAAAGATAACAAGCATAATTTATAAACACAAGCATAAGTAGATGTACAAGTCATTATGTTGAAAAATGAACTTCACAACTCTGGCTAGGAAGGGGGGGGGAACAAAAAATAAAAAAAGAAATAAAAAAAAGAAACCTTAGAAACTTATAAAATTAGATTCAGCATTTTTTCCATTCATCTTAACACCATAATGACAAAGATTACATTTAATTTTCTTTCACCTAGAGTGCCATTTTATTGTCATGAAAATAATACAGTTTTAAAAGATAAATTCTGATGTCACTGTAGGCAGTCACAGTTTTGAGTTTTTAGTATTTCTACCTGCACAGTATTTCTCCTATGTACAGATTTCTATGGAAGTTCCATAGGACATACGTCTGTAATGTTGATATGTAGACAGACTGGTGGAGATAGATTTTGAAGAAAGAGTATGAGTAAAAATCTGTTGAATTAATTAACAATATTTAATGGCTGGTATGTACATTCTAGTACTCCACTTAAGCAAATGTGATTTTTTTCATAAAAGACAATGTAAAAAATATGGCCAGTTCTCCTTTTCTTTTTTCTTCACTTCTGTTTGTTTGAGTTTTCTTGTTTTGGTTTTTTATTTTATAATTGTTACTATAAATCAGGTAATGAATATATTTCTTTTCAGGCAATGCCATTGCTTCCTTCATTCTCTTCCAGTTTTTCTGTCAGATTTCTCCTCACAAATTGTATAACACATTTTAAAAATCATTTCTACTGAGTACCACTACGACATTTCAGTTCTCCTTTTCCGTGGTTAAAATTTACTCAGTATATTTGGAAAACTTCTTCAAAGTTCAAATAATCTTATATAAATCTGACAATGAACAGGGAGTGTGGGGGGCAGGGAATTTTTTTTGTTGTTGTTGGTCTGGAGGCTTGAACTCAGGGCCTGCACCCAGTCCCTGAACTCTTTCACTCAAGGCTAGCACTCTAACACGTTGAGCCACAGCTCCACTTTCAATTTGCTAATGATTAATTGGAGAAAAGAGTCTCATGGACTTTTCTGCCCAGGCTAACTTTGAACCATGATACTCAGATATCTGTCTCCTGAGTAGCTAGGATTACAGGATGAGCTGCTAATGCTTGGCATGACTCTTTACCTATGGTTCACAGATATGCTCCTTTGAAATAAAATTTACATATTTCCAGATATTTCAAAAGAAGACGCAGATCATTAGAAATGTAATGGAGATCAACACCAAATAAAATTGAAAAGTTTAATTGCCTTTGTTCAGCTTTTGGTTCTCCCTATTTGTCTTATGAACTAATACAGTTTTCTCTTTTGAGAAAGCAGAATAGTGACGAGGTAAGTACAGATAGTTACTTAAAAATACCTCACAAATAATATGGTTAAAACAAATGCTATTTTTATAGAAACTTTAGGTGTTTAGTCTGTGGTTAGAGAACTTGTTTGAGATTATCAGAGCTTTGAAAATAACTGATTAGGTTTTTACAATTTATACAGTACCTTTGTAAAAAAACAAAAAACAAACAACAAACAACAAAAAAACACACAAAAAATCCTTATTAGGAACTCTACTTAGTTGAGTAGTTTTTTAAATTATTATGCCTTGTATACTCAAACATAGAATATAGCTTCCTCTCAGTATTTTTAATGGAAAGAGAGAAATTACCAGTAATAAATGGTGAAGGAGAAAATAAAATTTCCCTATTTTTATTTTATTTTTAATATTTTAAAAGATGTGTATTAGGGGCTGGGAAGGTGGCTCAGTGAGATGTTTGCATGGATGAGGGCCTGGGTTTGCTTCCTCAGTACCATATAAACAAAAAACCTGAAAGTGGTGCTGTGGCTCAAGTGGTAGAACGCTAGCTTTGGGCTGAAGAGCTGAGGGACAGTGCCCAGGCCCAGAGTTCTATCCCCACGAATGACCAAAAAAACAGATGTATATTAAACTATACATCATGACATTTTAATATGTGTGTAATGTACTCTGATCTTCTGATCATATCCACTCTTAGTCTTTCATACTCTCTCCTCCCTCCCTCTTTTCCTCTTCTCCCTAGATCTTCTTATAAATATTCTGTTTCTTTTATTTTCATGTTTTTAATTTTTGTTTAGTTTTATTTTCATGTTGATTTAATAGATAAAAGAGAATATATGACACTTGTGTTTGTGAGACTGGCTCAATCTACCTTACATGATGATCTTCAGTACAACCATTTTCCAACAATCAAAATTTCATTCTTCTTAATGACTAAGCAAAACTGTATGTGTGACTGTTTGTGTGTATGTAAGTGTATGTATATATATATATATATATATATATATCTACCTATATATTATATTTTTATACACTCATCTAGTAATTGGAACCTATGTTGATTCCATAGTTTGGTTGTTAATATTACCTTATAAGCATAGCTGTAAAATATCTGTACTGAAGTAGATTTTGGTTCTTTTATGTTTATGTTCCTAAAAGTGGTATGGTTAGATTATACAAAATTTAAAAAATAAACACCAAAATAACAAATAATCTGGTGAGTAATTGAACAAATTAGATACATTGCACATGAAGTATAGCAAGATGCCAGTGCTCATACTAGTAATCATAGAGATGTAGAAGACTGAGGCCAGCAGTACAGCTAAAATGATATCTCTCCAGCTAAGATAGAAAGCTAAGGATAGGCAAGAACTTGTGTTCAATCAGCAGTACTACCCCTTTACCACTCCTCCCAATAGTTCAAATTGTCAATAAATACATGAAACATTCTTTAACATACTTAGCTATCAGAAATATGCACATCAAAAATACATTGAGATTCTACCTCATGTCTTTCAGGATGACAATCACCAGGAAAACAAACAACAAATTCATGCAAGATGTGGGTAAATGAAATCCTTAGGCACTGTTGGTAGGAATTTACATGAGTCTAACCACTATGAAAAATCACTTTGAATGAGTTTGGATTATTTAAAAATGGAGATTCTATATGATAAGACTTTTAATAATTTTATATTTAAGAGAAAACATGAATCAATCAACTGTGTCATTGTGTCCAGCAATACATAATCATCTTCTATTTATTTCCTTATTTATTTATTAGTATTATGTCAGGCTTGGGGCTTGAACTCCTAGTCTCATATTCTCACTTAGATATTTTGCTTATGGATGGTATTCTTTAATGAGCTACAACTCCAATCCAGCTTTTTATTTTGTTTGTTTTATTTGTTTGCTGGTTAATTAGTTATGCAGTGTCAGACTCAGTACAATTTTACCTAGACTGTCTTTGAAGCATAATCCTCAGATCTCAGCCACTATAGTAACTAAGAATATAGAGGAGAGCCACCAGAGCTTGTAATAAAAAAAATTTTTAATATACAGGTATTCATAATTCTCAAATCTAGTACTAAATTTACTAGAATTTCATTTTTAGAGTCAAAATTATAAGTTTCATGGGTGTTCAAGCAACAGTAAGGTCATTCTTACCTTTTGGTAGATAAAAAGACTGAAAGAACATTTATGAATTAAAGCTCGAGAAAACAATAAAAGGTAACAACTAATAAATCCAATTTCAGAAGCTTAGAATTATACGTATGCAAATGTGATAATGTGAAATCCTTATTTCCTCTTTTCTCCATAAATAAAATATAGATAGCTTATGAAATCAAGACTTAAAATAGTGTACAACCACAAACTTGGAGTTATTGCTTTGATAAATCAAGTTTTACAAATCACTTTTAACATGTTCAAAGTTTCAAATGAAGTAGTCATCATACTAACAGAATGGAAATTATTTATATAAAAACTGCTATATTTCTACCTGTGAAAATATGGCTTTTTAGTGTTTCAAATATAATTTAGAATGACAGAGAAAAGAACTATTCTGAATTCATGTTTTTAAAAGAGAGAAGTATAATTCAGATCTATTTTTCTCTTGCTCTAAATTTAGAACCCCACAATTTTCTACTGTGCTCAAAAATTATTTAACTGCAGTTAATAATGTATTATTTACTCTAACATCAGGTCTAAAAATTGCAACCATTTGGATATTATCTCCATTCTATCTTAAAACATCTTTCCCAAGCCATGCCATCTACAGCATTTTTTTTCTCTAGCTGTTAACATCAATTTAGCCTACACAACGCTAACACATGATTTGCTATGCTCTGCTGCTTCTCTGCTCTATACCAGAGAAGAAATGTCAAAGGGTTACATGAGAGATCTATCCACATGACAATCACTAAATTTATGTTTAAATCTCGGCTTTGAATGTCTGATCCAGCCACACTTTTCGAAACATCAAAGATTTTACCCTTAACAGGTTTATATAATCCCTTTCTGAAGATACATGATGGTCTGGTTTAGCAAAGTGCATTAGTAACACTGGGTATAAAATAAAATGTATGTACCTGGGGTATAAATAGGTAGCAAATTTTACTTAGATAAGAGAACAATGAAATGGTGAGAGAAAGAGTGATGGGAACTGAGGAGAGAGAGATGCCTTTTTGGAAACTTCAGAAAGCTATTTCACTATTGTAGTATATTGGCTTGCATCAAATGACACATTCAGAGATCAGGCTTCCTAGATTAAATCTAGTTGTACCATTTCTTTCCTTTTCAAAATGTGTTTGTGTGTATGTGTGTGTGTGTGTGTGTGTGTGTGTGTGTGTGGTGGCACTTGATTGGGGATGGATACATAAATGACTATATTCATAAATATATATGTACATATTTATATGTGTATAGGCATGTGTATCACATCTATAAAATCTTCACCAAAAAGTGAAAGTCAGTTTTCCAATTTTACTTCAAAAACTAATTTTTAGGTATTATGAGATTTTTAATGTATAAAATATAGAAGTATATAATGTATAGAAGTACATAATATATATAACTAATTTTCAGTTATTATGAGATTTTAATGCATAAAATATAAAGGATATAATGGCTATTTTAATTAACTTTTTATTATAGCAACTTTGTACATATTTATTAAATGCATATAGAAAATTTTCATGATTATTTCTTACTCTTACCTCAATATTAACACACAGATAAAATAACACATTTCTGCTTTATAAATAAGACATAATTTTGCACCAAAATTTTCCATTTAGTTAACTCTTGCCAGTTCATTCAATTACTTTTTCATTTTTCTCCCGTTCTTATGTTGTCATGTTCTTGCTTGAGTTCATGCTCTTCTAGCCTTCCATATCTAGCTCCATATTTCAACAGGCAAATCACAATACTGGTGACATAAACAAAACAAGGATCTTCAATCACGTGTCTGGATAGAACATAGTTTACCCTTTGGATAAGAGTTAGTTACTCAAGAACTTGCTTTCTTTTTTTAGTTCCTGAGGCAACACTAATACTTATCTTGCAAAATCACAGAAAGCACTTAAAATAGATTCTTCCTATTATCAAAAATGAATGGACAAAGATTCCACTTGTTTACACAGATCAAAATAGTTGGGTTTGGGTATTCCATTGAATTCCTTAAGTTGTTTAAAATTTTATTTTTAACTTGCAGCTTAGACAAAAACATTAGTAATTGTATTAAAATAATAAATTGGTAATTCACAAATCATATTCTTTGGATTACAGCCAATGGTTTCTTTCAAACACTTTTTTTTGGGGGGGGGTGGGAGTCCAGTTGTGGGGCCTGAACTCTGGGCCTGGGCCCTGTCCTTCAGCTCTTCAGCTCAAGGCTAGTGCTCTAACACTTGAGCCAGAAGGCCACTTCCGGCTTTTTTCTTTTTGCTTATGTGGTGCTGAGGAATCGAACCCAGGGCCTCATGCATGCAAGGCGAGTGCTCTACCATTGAGCCACCTTCCCAGCCCCTCTTTCAAACCCTTAAGGATGTACAATCATTACCCCTTTGGAATTCAGAGGAATATAAAAGTATTTTTCTTCGTTGAAATGATACCTTTCCCACATCTCCTGTTTTTTTTAACTTGTTGAAAATAAAATGTACAAAAATTTAAATACAAATAATCAGAAACTTAAAACAGATCAAATGTATTTTTGATTTAGTCTTAAAAGTAACATTTTATATTAAACTTTGATTTATGACATGCTCAACTATGTAAATTTTGTATTCTCATTTTTCATAATTTGAGACATGAACAAATTGAAATACACTCTTTGATCAGAGAGAAAGTATATTGTTACACTTTCATATTTTGCTCAGAAACTCATTCACTGGTTAGCCTTTAATACAGTCAGAAATTTACTCCATTTATTACTTTATCTGCTAAATATTCTATAGTTCATGGTTGGTATATTAATATAAATATGAGCTTATTAATATAAATATGAGCTTATTTAAGTAACTCTTTCCATACTAAACATCTGATTTTGTTCCATATTTGTTGAAATGAATTTTATCCTAAAATGATTTAGTATTTATAGATGCATATATGTAAATGTGTATATGTATATTCATATATATTAAAAGAAATTGATTTGCAAAACTTTTAATAATGACATAATCTAATATGTTGTTAAATGTATTTTCAACATAGTTTTATTGCTACATTTGTATGGTACTGTTACATTTTATTTTATTTTTCCTACTGGTTTTGATTTTGCAGGACATTTGGAGGCAAACTGTAATAAGGTACAAAAATAATATTATTTTTAGTTTACACTTCTTTTTGAATTTTTATTGTTGTTGTAAAGGTGATGAGCAGCCACATAATTCAGATAATGAATACATTTCTTTTTGAGCAGTGTTGCTTCTTCCTCATTTTTTCCCAGTGACTTATAGTTCTTTCATTTAAAGTAATTTACACTTCTTGTACTTTCTTTTCAGAAGAAGATTTCATTAGTAGGCCAAGAGAAAAATGTCTACTGGTATCGAAATTTGAAGAAGGTATCTAGAGTATTAAACAATATACACTTTTTAAAAAGAACATAGAAATCAGTAAAGTAAGTGACATGTTTCAAAATCCAGTAGAAGAGCTGTTTTTAGAACAGAAAGTTGGCAGCCGGTTTTGTGTTCTGGAATCAGTCTGCCTACTATCAGATAAAATATATATATAAAAGTACTGGCAATGCAGATGTCCATGTTTATGATTCCTCAATTATATTTACTGCCATCAGGCCACTATCAATACAAGAGAAGAATCATCTGTCAAGCAGTCTTTATATCTGTGAAGTTGTCAATGATTACCATGAAAAAATTAAAGTATTCCAGCTCCTAAGAAATTGCTTTCCAAAGCATATTGTGAAAACACGAAGAGAATCCCTAGTGAGGACTTGAAAGAACCCATGTATTAAAATCATTTTTCCTTATTTCAGGTATTCTGAGAGTCAGGGATAATTAAAGATCTACTCAAAAAGGAATAGCAATAAGAATCCAATGAGTGTTATCCTGGAGCACATTGTTGAAAGGGAATCTGTCTTCTGGTTTTAGAAAAAGAACTTCTGTGGTGGAATTAACCCATTCCCTGTGCTTGGTCATATTGTCTCTCATTTGATGATTTGTTCTCAGTGTGTAGTTAGCTTTGCCTTTAGCAATTAAGAGAAGATAATTGTACATTTCTGGAATCACAAAAGAAAACTACAGTCAAAAATAAATAAGAAAACCCTTGTTATCTTAAGGCTCATTAAAGAAAAATAATGGCAATTTCAAATTCTTACTATGTAAAATAACCTTATCAAATGAAAGATGAATATTTAGAAAGCATATATTGTCTTTCTAATTGTGTGCTCCTTACTTAAAGGAACTAGCTTCAATCTCATCATAAACCAAGGTAAACAATACTTCTTTAGGGCATTATTTCAGTACACAGATACCCGATTTAGTAAGCTCTACCATTTAAATCTCTGTAAAGCTGAAAATAAATGAGCGGAGATGAATGCAATTTTAGAATGAGAAAAAGACATGAAGTTATCACCCTTGTTCTCCATTAGCTACTTCTCATGCAGCCATTTAGTTTATCTCTGATCTATTATTACAGCCATCTGTGTCCCAGCTAACTGGAGGTGGAGGGATTTGTAGATGGGATTGCCAACTTTGTGAAAGTACAACCTGACAGCATGTTCACACATGCTCATCCCATCAGTTCTAGCCTCCCACTTGGGAGGGAGGTAAAGAGGTTTTTGATACACAGGACCCAGTCTGATATTAAAGTCATAGAAGCCACATCAAGGTTTTCAACAATCCATTACGTCAAACTTTTCCTAGTGAACGCAGAAACAAGTAAAAAAATACATCTTTTCCTTTTTACATCACTGGTTGTCTTAAGATGATGCTACTTTTCTGTTTAACATATAATCTCACATGATTAAATCACTCCTACCTTACAACAGCTGCCTTCTTAAAGGCATAATCTTATAGACTCTTCCACTTCCCGTCTTTTCCTCTACCTGTCTTTGGATTTACAGTCTTCAATAGAGGTAACAGGATTTTTTTGTTTCCAGTACTGAATTGAAAGCAGAGGCTTTCTCCCTGCTGTAGTTTATTTTTTTAGGTCATGTGTGTGTGTGTGTGTGTGTGTGTGTGTGTGTGTGTGTGTGTGTGTGTGTGTGTATGTTTGTATGTATATATATACATATATATTTGTGAAAATACTGTACAGAGGGATTACAATTACATGAGCAAGGTAATGAGTACATTTCTTATCAAACATTGGTGCCTCCTCCTTTGTTTCCCCTTCCCATCCCTTCCCATCTCCTCCCTCTCACTTCCCTCACACCAAAGTTGTAAAGTTCGTTTTTCGACATAATGCTGGTGTCACCTTTATTTTATTTATTTTACAACATAAATATGCTAGTGCCAGTGCTTGAATTTAGTGCCTCTATCTCTTGGCATTTTCCCTTAAGTCTTCTACTCTACTACTTGAGCCACACTTCCTACTTCAGGCTTTTTGTCTCGTTAATTGGAAATAAGAGTCTTGCAAACTTTTTTTGCCCAGACTGGTTTTGAACCATGATCCTCAGATCTCAGCCTCCTGAGTAGCTAGGATTATAGTTGTATGCCTCCAATACCTGGCTGGCTATGGTCTGTAAAAGTAATATATTAAACCAGGTGCCGGTGGCTCACATCTGTAATCTTAGCTACTCAGAAGTCTGAGATCTGAGGATTGCGGTTCAAAGCCAGCCCAGGCAGGAAAGTCCGTGAGACTCTTATCTCCAATAAAACCACTAGAAAACCGAAAGTGGCGCTATGGCTCAAGGGGTAGAGTGCTCACCTTGAGCTGAAGAGCACAGGGACAGCATCCAGGCCCAGAGTTCAAGCCCCAGGACCAACAACAAAAAAGTAATATGTTGTTGTTGTTGTTATTATTATTATTATTAAAATCAATTCCTAATCTGGAATTTGTGATCCATGTCATAGTCACTAGTCTAACTGGAATTGTTTCTTCAAAATTTAAATTTCAATCTTAAAATATTTTCACAAGTGTCTCTAATTCTATAACAAATGCTTTTGAGTTTGGTTTTATCTCAGTGAACCTATGCTGCACCATGCCATAAGGCAAGCAAAGAAAACTGGAAAGATATTTAGCTTATTAAATATATTTTATATCTCAAGGCTTTTAAATAGAATTACTTTAAGGTTTTTTAAGACAAGCTGATTTGAAGAATGTTTATAAAAGAGCCAAAGGGTAGTTTTGCAATGCATTTATCTAAAACTAACAGTCATAATTAGCTTAAGTTATGCAATACCCTTAATAAATAAATGACAGTTTTAGTCTGAGGCACTTTTTTGCTACTATTTTGCTAAATATTTGCAGAAAAAAATGATTTGGATCATTTGCAAGTTATATAAGCTGTTAGTGATTACGGTGTAAGGTATTAACAGAGTGTTATTTAAGTAATTTCCCAAGCCTGTTCCACAATAAACGAAGCATTAATCATCTGTTATATCTTCCATAAACATGGAAGCAGTTAAGTGAAATTGCCAGGATTACACTGAAGACATTATCATTACCAATTACAGTATTAGTGAGTATGCCGCAGTGATTTCAGTTTTGCTGAAAAACAAAACCTTACACCACGTTATAATTGTCCCTTTTGAAGCTATAAAACAAAGCAAATAAAATAGCATACAAGGGATTTGCAGCAATATCACAGGACTGGAATGACTGGTAGTTCAATAGAGAGTAAAATAGTATCTGAAATAGTAACAGAAAATATACACAAATATGATTTATTTAAAAATAGTTTGAGGATGATATACTTTCAAGATATCCAATCTTTTTAAAAGATTAAAGAATATTGATTGAAGAGTGTTTGAGAGTACAAATTGTTTTATTGTGATACTTCCATATGTTTATTCAGCGTCTCCTGATCAACATAATCCCTTCTCTCACTCCCATCTTCTCCTTTAATTTTTTAAAATTATTTTTTTAGTATTTGCACAAAGAAGGTGCCATTCACCAAAAGAGTTTATGGACACAATGCATCTTGATCAATGTCACCCATTTTGACATTCTCACCTGAACCTGTCAATCCACCTCTTTCCTCAGTTTTCCTTATTTTGTAGGATATAGACTGCATTCTTGACTCCATTCTCTCCTACTTCTTCTCTTCATTTGTCTACATCCTCTCTTTGACCTCACACTTTACCTCCAAGTACCAGTTTCCTAATATTTACTATGTTGAGCTGTGATTTTAACTTTCAAAAGAATAATTGCACAGTTTGAGTACTCCCCTGAATCTACTATATTTCCTTTCTTTCATTTAATTTTATTATCAAAGTGATTCAATTAGTAGATTTGTGCACACTAGCATACCATTCAGCATAGTTATTTATAAACTAATTATAGCTTCTGCATATGAGAGAAAAGCTGCAAATTTTGAATCTCTGGTTCTGAATTTCTTAACATAATTTTTCTAGGTCCTTCTATTTCTTTGCAAATGATGCAATATTGTTTTTTTCTATTTATTTGTTGAATGGCATCTAAGCTATTGACTTAGCATGGCTGTGGAGAATGATCCTGTAATGAGCTTGGTTGTTCTGGTGGTTTTACTATATTTTAATCTCTACTTTTTTGGATAAATGCTTAAGAGTATAGTTGGTCAATGATAGGGTAGTTCAATATTTAGTTTTTGAGGAAACTCCATACTGCTTTTCAGAATGGTTAAAGTTACCTTCCCACCAAAAATAAATTAGAGCTCCTTTGTGCTCACAACTGCTCCAGCATCTGATATTCATATTTTTAGTCCTTTTTTCTATTTCTGTACATAGGTATAAAATATTTCAACAATGCTCACTGATCTCATCAGATCCTCTTCTTCTTTAAATAATTCCAGGTTTTGTTTCCAACAGTGGGCATCACAGTGAACTGTGGTGAATCTACTATTTAAAATATCCAAATTTGGGAAGGGGTAGAAAAGTTATGTGCATATCAAGTAGGCAAGGAATTGGAATGTTAAATGTTAATTTAGCAGAATGAACTGTTAATGTAAAAAGAAAACCCTTAAATTTTATTTTGTATAGTAGTAATTTAAAAGAAAACACATAGTAATGTTCTAACTATAAGACTCCCTGAATATACTAAATCCCTGATATACTAAACCCTGAATATACTAATATCCCTGAATTAGATAAGACAAAAACTAAAATGAAAAACTGAAGGCATATGTTGTCGGTATGTTTCTGCAATTGAGGTAGAGATAAACTAAGTGGTACTAAGATCTTAAATTCATACATCAATTTTGACTTGATGTTTGATTCTCTATCTAGAAAATTAAGCCAAATATTTCTGTTTGTATCTTTTTGTTTCAGACATCATTGGAAAGCACAAGAGGAAATCAGTCATTTCTATGTCTATACTCAACCAAAATGTACATTTTGTATTTAACAAAATGATTCAGATAGTTCAGCATATTCATGGACCATTGAGTCTTGTATACATACATTATTTGAAGTAAACCTGCATGTAACCTGGAGACTGGTTACAAGTGTGAGGCCTGGTGTGGCCTTCTTTGTCCAGATACCACTTTTTTCTAGAAAGAGTATAAACAGCCATCACTGTTGGACCATGTACTGCTACTAGAGGACAGGGTGTAATGGAATGTTGGGCTAGTGGAGAGAATATGAAGTTATGAGCAGAATGAAGCTGAGGATCCTGTGCAGAACCTATGCATCTGTGCTGAGATGGGCCGTGATCAGTGTCCTGTCCTGCTATGGTATGTTGCTGTTAGTGTTAGTGATGAATTCCTGGACAGAGAGCTCTAAGTGGGCATGACCTCCATCCTCACACTGCTTGGCACCTTTCCGTAACCTACTTGGATCAGGGAGACTGAGAATAATCCTGCAATACAATGAATACGTTTGGTAAGAAAAGAAGTAAATGGGAAGCTTGTCTACATTCTGTTCTAGCTGGGGACAGTAACTGGAGTCCTAGAATATTCAGAAAAGATGTAATTGTCCTCATTCTTCATTTAACATTTTCATTTATTTACCTTTTTTGTAAATTATTTCATTTATCCTTCCTTAAAATACAAAAATGTTCAAGTGCCTTCTCTGTTAAATGTAATCACATGCAGTGTTAAATTATAGTCTTTCTATTTACATCTATTTATATTTAAAAAAACATAAGTGTGATATATATTATAAATGCTAAAACATAACGTGATATGAGGACTTCTGACTGAGCTCATTACATATTATTTGATCATATACCAGAAAGAATCTATGCCAGGGTATAACAAGCTATAAACAATTGTGCATCATGAAATATAATTCCCATATATATAACCATCAGTAGATGAATGGCTCAAGAAAATGTATATATGTGTGTGTGTTTGTGTGTATATGTATATATGTGTATATATATGTATATATATGTGTATGTATATATATATATATATACACACACACACGTGCGCGCGCACACACACACAATGGAATTCATTGCTTCCATCACAAAGAATGACATTGCTCCATTTTTTAGGAAATGGAAAGATTTAGAAAAAATTATATTAAGTGAAGTAAGCCAGGCCCAAAGAAGCATAGGTCCATGGTTTCCTTTATTTGTAATAACTAGTATATGTCTAGGACAAGCAGAAAAAGTCAAAACTATGTACATATGAACATATAAGATGATGTCAAGTGAAATAAACCCCAAGATAGGGAAATAAGTTTTTTTTCTTTCTTGCTATTGTTTTTAATGTATTTATAATTTACTATGTGACTTTTTTGTTTATTTCGTATGATTTTCCTCCACAGTATAACCCTTGTTTTCTCTGTATTTAATTCCAGTGTCCTTATTCTTGTATATACATTTTTCTAATTTGTGGAGGAGAAGGTAAATAACAAAATGTTGAAACAAGGATACAGGTTGACCCATTGTAACAATGAGATGTACAAGACACTATGTTGAAAATGAACATTACAACTTTGGCAAGGCGGGAGGGAGTTGGAGAGATGCAGATGGAAGGGATGGTAGGGGAGAAACAAAGGAGGAGGTAACAATGCTCGATAGGAAATGTACTCATTACCTTACTCATGTAACTGTAACCTCTCTATACAGTATTTTTACAATAAAAACATTAAAAAATGCATAAAATGTGAAAAAGATGAGAAAGGTCAAGTAGGTAGAGAAACATTAAGGAGATGCAACCTATGGAAACTTGTAGAATGTGTGGATAATGAAGAGAAGAACAAAATGTGTAGAGGAAAGAGTCAAGACAAATATAGTTTCTAGAAAGTTTTGTTAAGTCTAGGAAACCTTGGAAGAACAATGATCTATACAGAAGGAAGATGAAAGAGTTTGCAAAATCATGTAACTTTAGGAAAGGATGAAATTCTCAAAGAACCTACCAAGAACAAAAATTAAGGATATGAAGTAGATGAGGATTACGTATCGTTGGAAATGATGAAGAAAAACACAGACTTATGGAGGAAAGATTAAGGCTATCCAGAAGGTTGGACACTATTTCAAGTCTAGCAGATGTGAAGATCTAAACAGCTGGGGGGAGGGGGAGCTAATGAGAGAGGTACATGTTGGAAAATGCATATAAACATCAAAGGTGAAAAGTAGAATATAAATTCTGTGGAGCAATTTTTGCAACCTATTTTTGTGTGGATGAAGATACCAGTGATGAGGCACATGACAAACTGTTTAAAGTGTTGCAGTGGTAAGAGTAGAACTGGAGGAAAAGACTGTGGAGATAATGCAGCACACAGAAGCAGTATACAATGTGGGACATGAAGAGAAGAGTGAGACTTGGAAAGACTTGAGATTATAGAAATGTAACATATATGGTATTTCGTAAAGTTTAAGAACATCTGTGCAGAGGAGAGATTAAGTAGATGCAGCCTATGGAAAATGTAAAAGTGAGTGGACAGTTTATAAGAAGACAAATCCGTGAATAAAGAATTGTGTGCATGTGCTTGTGATGACACTGTGATCTGAATTCAGGGGCTTGCACTCCTGGTTGGGTTTCTCACTCAAGGTAAGCCCTCTACCACTTGAACCTCACCTCCAATTTCAGCTTTATGTTAGTTATTGGAGATAAGGGAGCCTGTCCCTCATCCTTTCCCTCTCCCTCTCCCTCTCCCTCTCTCCCCCTGCCTCCTCTTCTCTCTCTCCCTCCCTTCCTCCCTCCCTTCCTCCCTCTCTTCCTCCCTCCCTCCTCTCTCTGTATCTCTGTCTCTCTCTCTGTCTCTCTCCCTCTCCCTCTCCCTCTCTCTCTCTCTCTCTCTCTCTCTCTCTCTCTCTCTCCCTTCCTCCCTCCCGTCCTCCCTCCTCTCTCTCCAGGGCTAGATTTGACCCTTAATCATC
This sequence comes from Dipodomys spectabilis, assembly GCF_019054845.1. Classification (NCBI taxonomy): domain Eukaryota; kingdom Metazoa; phylum Chordata; class Mammalia; order Rodentia; family Heteromyidae; genus Dipodomys; species Dipodomys spectabilis. Next base: position 11,115,279 of record NW_024870701.1, on the reverse strand, counting down.
AAATCTAAAATCTAAGATTCCTGAATAGGATTACAGGAACCCAGCCTAGCAAATATTCAATGAGAATCAGGCAATGGGAACTAGTGTAAAGTGTGAATAATGATAAGAAGCCTTAAACCTGTGATGCACATAAAGACCATTCAATAAAGTGTGGGAAAGGATAAGAAGAATAAGCAGTATCTGGAGGATAAATTATAGAGGTGAAGCCTATAGGAAGATTTACAGAGTGTGAGAAATTTTCAGAACACCAAATCCTTCATGTAGGGAAGATTATGGACACATAACATATGGGATTTATTTCTTTCTAAATCCAAAATTAAAAATGGCACAGAAACAAAACATAGAAGATAAACTATTCTAAACTTTCAAATCATTTTAGCATACTATTTCAAGAATTTTCATGACCAATGAATTGCTACTTAAAGTTGAAGCAAAGAAAAAAATAAAATAAAATATGAAATCCATAAATATCTACAATTTCCCCAAAACTAAAGTGAGGAATTCCTAGAGCAATATCTAGATCAACGTTTGTAAATGTTGAAGCCATTTGTATTATAATTTTGCTTAGAATATTTTTGCCTTTCATGCCATGAGTTTTACAATGGTGGTTTCATTGTGAGATTTGCGTATGTGCACAGATTACATTCTGATACACACCCCTTGTACCTCCGTGTCTCACCTGCCCTACTTAAAATAATTTCCAAAAGTATCATTTTTCTATATATCTAAATGAATGTATTGTATTGTTTTTTTTAAAAGACAACACAAAAAATTTCTATCTGCCTTGTCACATGATAACAGATTGTTAATCCTTTATGCAAAAATAGAAAAATATACAGAGGATTTTATCAGTCTGGTCAACTCAGTGGAAATGCTGATTTTACTCACAATTTTACATCTCCATCCATTTTTATTTTTCCTCTTTCCCTGCTGTTTTCCTCTTTAACTTCCTTTATTCTGTGCACTGTTCATTCCTTGTCCTACCCTGCCCTGCTTTCCTTTCCTTTGCCTTTCCTTCCCTTCCCTTCCCCTCTCTGCCTGGCCTTTCTATTTCCATCTTCCCTCCTCTCCCCTTCTTTTCCCTCCCCTCCCCTTCCCTTCTTTCCCCTCCCCTCCCTCTCCTCCTCCTGTTCCCCTCCCCCCTCCCTGCTCTCCCTCCCATCCCCCTCCTGCTTCTCTCCTCCTCCTGCTCCCCTCTGTCCCCTTTCCTCCCCTTCCTTCCCTCCCCTTCCCTCCCCTCCCCTCCCCTTCCCTTCCCTTCCCTTTCCCAGGCTAAGCTCCAACTCATAATAAACTTGCCTCAGTTTCCATAGAGCTGGAATTACAGGAATATCCCACCATACCCATATTTTAAAGGAACTATGTAAATTACATTGCTCTGTATGTTTAGTCAGAATATAACTCTCAATAGTTTAAAATATAAAACTCTCAATATTATATTTTATAATATTTATATTATATTTTATATTTCAATAAAATATTATGATACAATATTAAAGTATTAGATACTAAAATATTGAATATAACATAGTTAATATTTTAATTAAAACCCAACATTAATATTTTTAATATAAAATAGTCAATATTTTAAATATAAAACTTATGAACTAAGAGTATTTTTTAGGATAAACTTTCTACTTAGCAAAGAGAAATGATACACCAATCAAAACAATAATTCTTAGTATAAGAGTAAATAATGACATTTAAGGAAAAAGAATCATGTTGACTAAAACACATGGCAGTGTTTAATTCATTCTAAAATTTTTATTACCAGAATCAACAAAATAGATACAAGTACACATTCAAGATAAGAGCTAGAAAGAACAATAGGCACAATAAATAGCTTTAAAAGATGAAACTAGACAATGGATCTAATATGCTATTTCTTAAGCCTAAAGTTGATAATAAATTTCAAGAAGGTATTATCCTGTGTAAAACAGAAAAATGTGCTTAATCCTTATCTATTGGCAGCATTTTGACTAAGACACAAATATAACATATAAAGGGAAAATTGCTCTCAGTTGTTATTTAAAAAATAAGATATTTAATGTAAACACACGTAATGCATCTTTGGAAAGAAAGTGGAGTTAGTTCTATACTCTGACAAGCAGGATTGTTGCTTAATACCAGGAGCAGAAATGTATTGTTGGATGCATTCAGTATTTGCTTTCAATATCTTTTATTTGTGTATATTTGAATAGGTAGATTTCAAAATGCCTTGCACATTTGGATAATCTAGTCCTTGATTGTTACTTATTAAATTATATAACTATATTTAAAAAACAAGCTGTAAACATTCAAACACTATTTTCCTTGGAAGGTGGTTTTCTTGTAAATAAGATTCCAGAAGTAGTAACAGTTCCTATGCCTGCCACTGTGATCTTTGAAGTCCTATTCTTTTAGAATTCTTTCATCTTCTTAATTTTTAATTTTATTTACTTTTGCAATTTATTTATTGTTATTGTAAAGGTGATATACAGAATGATTATGGTTACATAAGAAGAGTATGTGTTTTTTATTTTTTGAACAATGTTACTCTCCTTACTTTCTCCCAACTTTTGCCTCCAGTCCCTGCCATAAGTTGTACAGTTCATTTATAGTTTACCACTATTGCGTTTGTTTACCCTTTGTCCCTCCATTTCAGAGCCTCCCTTGCCCTCCCAAAGACAGATTTTAAAAAAGGGGGAGAAATGAAAACCAAATCAGCAACAACAACAAAAGATCTAATGTTTCTACTTCCTGGAGTTCATTTTATAAATATTATACTGTATAGTCAGATGCACATACTATTGAGCCTATTTGACTTCTCCTAGGAATATTCTCCTTTGGTCTCATTCTGTGTGAATGCCTAGAGACATGTGTAAGTTACGATGAAAAATTATATTAAGCAAATAAGCCAAACCCAAAGAAACATAGATTGCATGGTTTCCCTCATTTGTGGTAACTCTAATGTGCCTATATATATAAGTAAACACACTGTATAGTGAAAGAAAAGCAATACACTAGGACATGATAAATTCTACAGTGTCTTATTTGTAGCTTTTGTATTCTCCAGTGGTTCCCTGGACCATTGTATCCATAGGAATTATTTTAGGTCTATGCTGAAGGTGAATTTAAAACTATAAAATTAAGGGATTCAGCATTTCCAGTCCAAGTTTCAAAGTATTTCATTCTCATTACAGCTCAAATAGAACACAATGCAAATGCATTTTCCAAGCCTGTTTTCATCTAATTTTTTTCATGTTGACTTTTATGATAGGAGCCTGACTATCATCCTGTATGCTAGGCTTTTCTTTTCTTTTCTTTTCTCTTTTTGTTCTGTTTCACTTTTTATTTATTTGTTTTTAATTGCATTTTTTTAACTTTACGTTGCTTTACAAACAAGTTGCCATTCAACTTACCAGCTTATGAATACAGTATCTCTTGATCAATGTCTCCCCTGGTAACATTCTCACCCACCCTCACTACCCCACCGCTTCCCTCACTTTTTCTTTTTCTTTTTCTTTCCGCTGTGGGGCTTTAATTTATCCTGGGCGCTATCCCTGAGCTCTTCAGCTCAAGGTGAGTGCTCTACCATTTGAGCCACAGCACCACTTCTGGTTTTTTTGTGGTTAAATGGAGATTGGTGTCTCACGGACTTTCCTACCTAGGCTGGCTTTGAACAGCGATCCTCAGATCTTAGCCTTCTAAGTATCTAGGATTACAGCCGTGAGCCACTGTCTCCCGGCTTCATTTTTCTTAATTGTAGGTTGTGTATTGATTTTTTTTTGTCATTTCACCAAGCATTTTATGTATACAATGCACCTTGATCTATTTCTTCCTTTTAACACCTTTGCTATGCTTTCTTCTGTCATCCTAATCAAAAATGTTTTCTATGGAAGATGTTTTCCATCCCATACCCCCACTATTGCCAAGAATCGATTTCATTGTTATCTCCAGTCCAGACTGCAAAGTCCTACTTTATCTACCAGGCGGTGCTTCTACCATTTTCTTCATGAAAATTCAACATCCAAGTTATATCATTAAAAGCACATTTCTGCATTACTTCTCCTTTTGCCTTGAAACGCTTTCCCTTCCGTAGATTTCCTGACCCCTCTTAGACCTAACAGACGCTTTTCATGCTGACACCAGGCAGTTTCTCCTCTTTCTGAGAATACAATATGGTTGTCCTTCACTATTGTTCTTCTCTGAAACTTTCTCTCCTATTTTGTCCAACTGTGTTCTTCAAGGCTGTGTAATATACGACTTCTGTGTCCTCCACAGATTTCTCTATTTCTGTATCTTCATTTTTTGGTTTCTTGGAAGCAGAGTATGTTTCTGTTTCTGTTTTTATTTTTTTCCACAAGATGTGTTTTACAAAACATCACACTTCCTCAATGGCATGCTCCCCTACTGCTGTGTTGATTATATGTGAATTTACTTCTGTACAATGTTTTATAACCAGCAGAACTGAGGCTTCATTATTCATACAGACAATCCAATAGGATGATTGAAAACAGAATACCAAATGTGAGAATGCGGGAGGGGGAAGCTAGCAAAGATGAAAAGCTTACAATTAAAGTCTTAAGAAAGCTTTACACTTAAACTGTGAGAAAAATTCCAATGAAGAGCTACAGGTAACTTTTTACAGGAGCTCTTCTTACATAAAGAAAATATTCTCAAATGAATTTTCTCTCTCCAGATTAGCATTTTCTTCACACTATTTCCTACCATTTCCCACAACTCTAAAAGGCACATTGCTTTAATCATTTCTCTATAAATATTTTCTCTTTGTAATGTCTTTGTTAATTTTCCCAAATGTAGTTGGATTCATATTGCTTTAAAATTTTGTTGCAAATCAAACAATTAAAATTAAAAAAATAAAATGTACTTTTATTGTGTTAAATTGAAAATTCTTGTATGTTTGTACTTTTTTATTGAGAAATTTTAGGGACAAAGCTGTGTTCTCTACTATGGTTATGAAATTTAAGTTATCTGAAAATTTTGTGTAGCATTTTTGGTGAAATTTGTTTTGATAATTATGCAACATTACTAATAGCTCAGTATAAAAATAAATATCTTTCATGGTCTCTATTTTTTTAACTCAGTAAGTGTTAATCATGCTTAAAGAGAAAGGAAAGATGCCATGGTCAGAAAAAAATCAATTACTTATAGAAGTTTCATAGCTAGAGACATCTTTCTCACCCTGGTGGTGTTAATTTAATGTCATCCAAAGTTTACATTAAACTTTTTCATATATGGCAATCACAAAAATGTTTTATTAAAATTCTGAATAGAATGTTAGGTGCAGCACACAAAAAATATATGCATTTTTAATGTTCTAAATAGTATTTCTAAGATTTCTAAATAGTACCAAGACCTATTTCAAACTTTAAATTTTTATAGATGATACTCTCCATATGGAAACAGTGCTTTCCATTCTCCTGACTCATCTACGCACATTGAACTTTTTTAAGAACTCATCCTGGATTTCTTATTCCAGATTAGATTTCCCTTTCATGTTCTGTAATTCTTTATTCTTTTATTTTATTTTTTATTATTTACTTACACTTCATATATATTGATTTATAAAAAGTATTATTTTATTATATTATCTTTCGCTTGTCTCAAAAACAATTGTGGCTCACTGAGTAGTTTTTTGTTTATTTATATCATCAGTGTAGTTTGTAGTTTGGTAGCAATGTATCTTGTATTTTTAAATTATTTGTTGAATTTCTTAGACTCATTGGTATTTTATTAAATATTTAAATCAATATTTTAATATAATCTAATACATTGAGTATGATATATACAAATATACAAAGAATAGATTTTCAAACATTTAACAGATACATTATTTATAAAGTATCTTTTTCCTTAAACATGAGCAATCATTTTAAAGTTTATTGTTGTATAAGTTTAAGTCAAAGTCCATTATTTTTATATTTGATTCCAGGATGTTATTTTAAACAAGTGCTTATTCATAATATTTGTGAAGCAGAGAAGTATTTCAATGTGTATTTCACAGAAAATAGAACTAACATCAGTAACAACAATAATAATGGTTTAAAAAAAGAAAAAATAAAACAGAACATATTGTTTAACAACAAATCAGCAACAGAGATAAAAATGTTCCCAGCTAAGCTGGCAGCTTATACATTTTTCTTTCCTCAGATGATTCTTCATTCAGTTCATGGCATATGTGTCTACCAAGTCATTGTACCCTACAAATTTCAGCCTAAAAGTGAACAAGTTGAAGGTAGTTCAGAACACACACACTTTGACTTAGTCATGGCTGGATCCCAGTTTGACATTCACAAATAAATGATTCTTGACTGTGAGGTCAAAATGTAAAGTGCAAAGCACATCAGAAATGTGTTGGAATAATGTAGACAGCATTTTGCATATAATTCAAATACAAAAAATATTTTCCAGATTAAACCTAATGTAGTTTACCAAATACATAAGATACAAAAGCAGAAAACTATAAGGAGAGCTCCACACACGTTAGGGGTGCCATTTTAATCAGAAACTTGAACTTTATTTCCTGAGATCTTCAATCAATTATTGTTATTATAAAGGTTATATATGGAGAGTTATATGTCAGGTAAAGAGTAAATGTATTACCCTGCCCAAATTTAAGCTGATAGTTATATTACTATTCTTTAAAATATATATATGTATATGTGTAGTGTACATACTTAGAATTACATAAACTATAATTGTAATATTAAACTACCATAGCCAGGCACCAGTGGCTCATACGTTTAATCCTAGCTACTCAGGAAGCTGAGATCTGAGGATTATGGTTCAAAGCCAGCCTGAGCAGAAAAGTCCATGAGACTCTTATCTCCAATTAACCATCAGAAAGCCTGAAGTGGTAGAGTGTTGGCCTTGAGCTGAACAGCTCAGTGACAGCACCTAGGCCCAGAGTACATTAAATAATTAATGTACTAAAGCTAACAAAAACATACTTTAATACTTCCTTCAGAATTCAAAATTACTTAAGGATATATGTACTTGAGTATATCCCTTTCTCTTTTCTATAAGCATGGAAATGCCACTGAGTAATGTGTTTTAGCTAAACACTGAGGTTTATTTTCTACTATTTGGAAAAAATTCAAAAAATGTTCATTGATTTAAAAAATATATTAGCCAGGTTTTCATGGTTCATTGTCATAAAACTAACTACTCATGGTGCTGAGATCTGAGTATCAAGGTTCAAAGTCAGCAATGTTTGAGAGACTGTTCTTGTGATTAGCCTGCAAAAATGTTGGACTGGAGGTGTGGCTGAAGTTGTAGCATGCCAACACTAAGGAAAAAAATCTAAACAAAAGCAAGATGCTCTGAGCTGTGCAAATAATACAATTCTAAGAATGGGTCAAATAAAAATGGTGATAATTATATACAACATTGTAAAGAAACTGACAAAATTATTTGGTACAATCAGTTTAGTAGTGTGTTGATGTGAGTAATGCAAAAGAAAAAAAATATAACCATGTTTAATATTTGAAATTTTGTTTGTTATAGAACAAAAATATCTTAATTTATATGGCATTGGGATTTTCAAATATATTGGTTATCTGTTTTGAACAGATAACAGAACACATAACAAAAATTAAGACATTTCTGGAAACAAGTGTACAGAGTTAGCTATTTTGAGACAAATTGAGAACTCTTAATATATACTTCTTATAAGTTATACATAAAATCAAACAATCCAATCAAACAGCAATCAGGCCACCAAACTAAAAGTTTATATCCGTTAAAAAAATTATTCCAGGACCAAAAAAAAAAAAAAAAAAGGATTAACTTTACAAGTTTACTGCTGCTCTTCCTTGATGCTCATGGGTTTACTGTCTAATCAGAACCAAATCAATTGATGCTTTGAAAATGGTCCAAGTCATCTGGCCAGTAGCATATTCCTTGGTTCTTCTGAATCAGACAGAATTGAGGATATCAAAGGTCATTGGAGTGAATGACAATAATAGCTCTATGGTACTAGTGATAATGAGGCATATAATGAACTGGACTTCATAGTGGAGATCCTCAGTGACCAAAAAAGAGAATTGCAAATGAAGTGGAAGTTTAGAGGAGATTAGTCAGGGATAAAGAGGAAAATCTATTTTAAAAGGTAACATTTCAGGTTGGTTGCAATTAAGTGTAATGAGATTCTACCATTGAGTGAAAGTCCATTAAGTGACAGAAATAATTTAAATAATGAGAGATTCTATGAGATGAGACAGCCACACTCACACCCCAGATCCTGACTTTGCTTCTGAAAACCACAATGTGTCTGTTTCAGCCACAGTCCACTTTGATCAGTTCCATCCACATAACAGGCTAAATAAGATGAGAACAGTTTCATTTTCTGCAATTGAATTTATTTTTATGTAAATGAACAGAAATTTTTTAATATACGTCAATGACAAAGTTCCTGAATTTACAGTATTTTTACCTATGCCTCATAGGTAAGATTTTTACTTTTATTTTTTATTAATGCAAATGTTTATCTATCAATCTATCTACCTATCTATCATTAATCTGTCCTCTATCTTATCTGATAGTTTTATGAGTCCACCTAAACTATGCTCAAGTAGATGATAACCCAGTATTCTTGGTATGTATTGAGAGTCCTTCTGGGGAGATTGTAATTTATATTTGCAATTTATATTTATATTGGGAGGCAGTCTGAAGTATATGATTATCCTCATTAATATTGATGTCATCACCTGTTGAAACAGAACAACAGCAACAACAAAAACTTGTAGAGGAAAGGTAAAATTTCTGTCTCTTCTGAAATGGGTACATCTATTTTCTGCCCCAACTCTACTCAATTGTATCTCTTGACTTTTGGCTCTGCAACTTACATCAGTGCAACCTCTCTACCTCCAATCCCTCTTCCGGTTCTCAGGTCATTCAAATCAGAGATAGGCTAAATGACAGCATCATCTTAGGTGGGCTAAATCACATCACCATCTCCTATTCGGATAATTCTAGTATCCATGATCTCACTAACCAATTTCCATTCTGTTGGTTCTCTAGGATACTCTGGAGAATTAATCATTCTGTCTGTCTGTCTATCTATCATCTATCCCAATCTATCTCTCTATATCTCTATGTTATATAGAAAATGACCACTACAATCCGAAATGATAATTGTAACGATCCATCTGTGCATTTATTTTTGTTCTGAGAACAATGTCTTTAAATACAGACGCGTCTTGATAAAGCCAGTTTCTCACTGACAGTGTTGTTTTCCATTGTTATGAATAGAGACCTAGTTCTGTCATTTACCATCTGTGTAAACTTCAACCAGCTTTTCTCACTGAAGTTGGAATACTTGTGCTATCCTCATAAGCCTGTTCTTAGGGTAAATGTGTTTATTCAGATTGTGCCAATTAAGAGAATAGAGGTGGAGGTGATGGACCAGTTAGGGAGTCTTCACTCACGTTCAATAAAATAAATAGCAAACCAGAAGGGACTCTCAAAACCTCCTAGTCTTCTCTGAAAACTAAAGGACATCTATAAAACTTGTTTGAAATAATAATATTCAGTCTCCTTATTTTGAAACAAGGCAGAGTGCTCTGGTTTCTTTAGTCAATCTAAATAGTTTTACTTACGTTGAGAGTAATAAATTAATTAGGAGTTTAAATATTACCTCATTTTCAACATTCCTTAATTTGAAACACTATATTGAGAGTCAAATGCAAATTTCTGGTTCTATGAGTATTTAGCTTTTCATTTTATATTTAGGCAAGGTAGGAGTTTGAAAGCCATGTGATTACTTTTAAATCATTGCTTTTATTATTATGTTTATGTGCTGATCTTGGGGCTTGAATTCAAGGTCTAGTTACTATCCCTGATCGTATTTTGCTCAAGGCTTGTGTTCTAACACTTGATCTGCGGTTTGATTTTGGACTATTTTGGTGGGTAATTGGAGACAAAAGTCATACAGACATTTCTGACCGTTTTGCCTCCTGGATAGTGAGAATTATAAGCATGAGCTACCAGTGCCCAGTGTATATTGTTGAGTCATGAGTTTGTCATTTCTTTTCATTTCATGAAAAAAAACAGAGTGACATAATTATGAATTCTAGAAGTTTAAAATGTATGCTACTGGCAGAGTTTTCTTCTAATTATGTAATCATCTTGCTCTAAAAAACACACTAGAACTATTATACAGTTAATTATATAAAAATAAAATTTATCTAGTTCTTTGTTAAAACTTTAATTCAGCTCCCTAATAATCCTTTACCAGTATATATAATAATTAAATACCACTTGCTGCATTAAAAGAAAGCTTGATTCTATATATTGCATTAGGGAGTGTTCATTTATTATTACTTTTCCATAATTAAAAATTGAACTATAAAATATACAAATAACTCATGAAAATGAAAGCGATTATTTTACCTAAAAGATCATACTTAATCACATATTGTAATATTTTTTAGGGGACTCAAATTAGGTTTTTTTTTCCCTTGATGTTGACAATATATTTGCACGGGCTTTCAGGTGAAATAACTAGAGATAACATAAATACAGATAATCTAAAAGATCTGTAACTGCAATTATTGTTTTCACTTAGTTAATGAAACCCAGTTTTTATGGTTAGCAAGTCAGAATGAAGAGAGAATAAGTGATTATATTTTCAGCTTAAAATTGATCACTGACTTCTAGGAGTTCCATCAGAATATCATCTGAAAATGAATTACACCTAGGCCCTATTATTTAAAATGCCAGTAGTTATTTGTTCGAATTTCTGTCTTTTGGAATATAGTCTTATGTCTCCTATTTAGATAATAGTATCTTTAAATAAGAACCCCTTCTATTATTGTATTAAGTCAAGGAATACAGTTGTTAGCATTATGCCCACCTTTGGTCTTCAGCTCTACCCACACCTGAGCTCCTCCTAGCCCTAGTGTTCCCGCACTACAGCTGACCACTTCCTCTCCCCGCCCAGACCCACCTGAGCAAGCACCTACCTCACTTCAGGTCCCCCAGACCCTCCTGTTACCTGGATAGTGAGGAATGCCATGTGCTCTCTCTCCTGGAATACGTGGCTCCTCTAATAAACCTTATAATAATCTTTCCTGTGGGCCTGCTGGCCTTGGGGCGCTCCTCTGGGATGGAGGTGAAGGGTCCTTTCACAAAAGAGTTTTAATTAAGCAGTTTATGAGTACAATATACCTTTATCACGTTCATACCTTTCATCATTCTCCCTCATCCCTAGGATAGTTTATGTAAACTCCATTACACAGGCTAACTAGTGTTGAGGGAAATATTATTCTGCAAAATATTTATATTTACAAAAGTCTGAATGATGTTTTCACAATCTACTTAATTTATTAGACAATAAATCACTTGATGTAAAATGAATTACTTAATTCATGATTTACTGCAATATTTTGAAGCTAGAAATAAATCATTCAGTTATTATTATTTATTAAATGGTTATGTTGGAATTCTCATTATCCATGTGCAAATATGACTTTAATAAACATAAATACATAAAAACAGGTTATATTGTCCAAAGACTAACAAATATAAAATTCCATGAAACATTGACTAGCTGTAAAAATACAGGAATGATGGCATTGTTCAAGTGGTAAATTGACTCCACATAGAGCTACCCTATGACCCAGAAATCCCACTATTGGGCATTTACCCAAATGATCGCAAACAAGACCATACTAAAGCTACCAGCACAACTATGTTTTTTGCAGCATTATTCACCATGGCTAAGATATGGAACCAACCCAGGTGCCCCTCAGGAGATGAATGGATCAAGAAAATGTGGTATATATACACAATGGAATTCTATGCCTCCATCAGAAAGAATGATATTGCCCTATTTGTTAGGAAATGGAAAGGCTTAGAAAAAATTATATTAAGTGAAGTAAGCTAGGCCCAAGGAAACATAGGTCCCACGGTTTCCCTTATTTTAATATCTAGTATATGTATGAGTCAAGCAGAAAAGGTCAGATAAGTTGATGCTAGGTGAAATGAACCCTAAGATAAGGATTCAAATGTTTTTTCTTTCATGCGATTGTTTCTAACATATTTATAAGATGATTTCTTTGTTGCTTTGTATGTCACTCCCCGACAGTATAACCCCTGCTTACACTATATTTGATGTTGGTATAATGTGTGGAGGGGAAGGGCAAAACAGCTCGTTTAAATAGGGATACAGGTGGACCCATTGCAACAATGAGATGTACAAGTCGTTAAGTCGATAAATGAACTTTACAACTTTGGTGCGGGGGTGGGGGTGGGGGAGGTTGGGAGGGTAGGGACATGTGAAGGGATGGGAAGGGGAAACAAAGGAGGAGGCAACAATGCTTGATAAGCAATGTACTCATTATCTTGCCCATGTGATTGTAACCTCTCTATACAGTATTTTCACACACACACACAAAAAAAAAACAATTGAACACGTCTTTCTTTCTAACTTAAAAAAAAGAAAGGAACGAAAGAAACAGAAACAGGAAAGAGTAAGAGGGGAGAAATATGTATTTCTGATTTGCTAGTAAATCTCATTCAATTTCCCTAAAATATTAACCTCTTCATATTTCAAGGTATCTTCTAACTCTTGTTTTTTTTTTTTTTTCTAGCTTTGGATTTATAATATATGCTTGTCTTTTGGATTGAAGGAAAGATATTAAAAATTATTTGGAAACACCCAAAAGCCAAGTTGACTGGAACACTTCAAAACTTAGATTTGGAAATACTGGTTTTCTTGGTGTTTATTGTTGTAGGATTGTTCTCAGGGCTTCACTTTTACTATGTAGGTTCCCTCTGACTTGAACCATGTTTGAGCAGAGGAAATATTTTCTATGAATACTCATTGGAAGAGAAATATCTATAAAAATTTAAATGTTAATGGAGATATTATGGGCTGGGAAGGTGGCTCAGTGGTAGAACGCTTGCCTTGCATGCATGAGGCCCTGGGTTCGATTCCTCAGCACCACATAAGCAAAAAGCAAAAAGCCGAAAGTGGCACTGTGGCTCAAGTGGTAGAGCGCTAGCCTTGAGCTGAAGAGCTGAGGGACAGTGCCCAGGCCCAGAGTTTAGGCCCCATGACTGGAAAAAAAAAATGTTAATGGATACCTTTCACATCTTTCTCAATTACTCAAAGGCCTGTTATGTAACTTTCCAAAGGAAAACAATAGTGTGTTTGTATTCAATATCAGCAGGGGGCAGTAGGAATCACTGGAAAAAGTATGCAAAGAAACTTGAAGTGGCTTTTCTGAAGATTGTACACAAACTCTTGAGTATAGTACTGATACCAGCAAACCACTCTGTCAATGCTATTATAAACTTCACTTAGAAGTAAGCTGACATGTAATCAAACTAAGACCTCACTTTCTTCAGGGAGCACTTACTGAGCATGTTTATTTTTAGTGAGGAAAATTTAATGTCGACAACTGAAATTCTTATTGGGACATGAAGAATAACATCTGAATTTAAGTGGTCTCTTTCCCTTGATGTGAACAGCTTAGAACTTAATATGGGTGGAAAATTCTCCCAATTCCCCCTCTCTAAAAGCTAATGAAAACATGAATTTAAAATTTTTTATGACTTTGAGGTTAAAACACACAGCTATAAACTATTAGAAACTAAAGTTTTCTAAAATAAGACTCAAATCAGTGACTGAAACATTAAAATAGTACGATGTCTTTTAGTTTTTATATTCTATGAAAGCTTGATGAAGCGTTTTTATTCTTTGTTTTGTTTTCTCATGTCCACTTAAAATATAGACCTATGAAAATGTTCCCACCATTTTGGTAACTGTGTGCTAATGGTAGCTGATATATGATAGAGCTGCATAATAATAATTTGCAATCTGTCATGTGTGAAATCTTGCTTTCAAGTAGATAAACTCAGGCTGCTGAAGTGTTCTCTATACCATTGCATTGGAATTAATAGCACAGATTGTATAACAGTGTATAGAAAAGTGCTGTTTCTACTATGATTAGAAATATGATCACTGCAAATTATAGTTCTGCCAAATGTTTTAAAGAGATTTTAAAAAATAAGTTTAACTTGGAATTTATACATTAATTAAAGGTATCCACTGAAACTTCAGATTATTTTTTTATTTGGAAGGAAAACTAAAACTTTGCATCAGTTGCTGTTATGTTTTACAAGCACAGAAAGATTTCAGTAAATGCCATGATAAGTTCCACCCATTATCTGATTGCCTTTTCCGCCATAAAGGATGTAGAAAAGACAAAGACTGATTTTATGAATGAGGCAGCCCCAAAAGACATAGGCTAAAATAGTATAATGATTTGTAACTCCCAATGAAAAGAGAAATCTGAAGTTGCTCTGCAGAATGACTTAGAACAACTTCAGTTTTTCTCATGTAAAATTGAAAGCTTTTCTAGCCTGCTGTGATTTTTTTAAAGCATGTTCAAGGTACATTCATATTATAGATCCAAATCACATGATGGAAACTTAAGATATAATGTACTGGGCATTGCATATCTTAATTGCTTTTATTGGTTAAAAATTATATTTTCTTGATAATCATATATAGAAAAGAAGTACCTTGGATCTTTCATGTACTTTGAATCCTATGTGAGATGAAAATGTATTCATAGAACAAAGACAATATCTGTTCTATATAATGTGAAATAGAAGTCATTTTAAATATGGCAGGGTAAAATTAGCTACGTTATGATGGTTAAGCCTACAAGTAAAAAGCAAAATGTGTATGACTTTTGAATGTGTATGTGCTTTTGTCAAACAGTGAAACTAGATTGTAAAATATTAAGAGTATTTTAGCATGATTTGCTAAGGAATTGGTTAGACAAAATGTCTTTCCTTTAGTTTCTGAGAATGAGATATACTAGTGAGAGGAAATTGCAATGTTTGTAACTTCTCTGTGTACAATATAGAATAAGCTGTATTTCAGTGTAGAACAATGGAAAGCCTTCTGTTGCTGTTTGTGTATTTTTGTTTACACATGATTTTGGTATTCTGGTATGCAATAGCCACCATGAAACAAAGTAACATTTGAAAGTAGGATTTTGATTCTGAGAGATTTTATATTACCAAAATAATAGTGCAGTTTCTCTCAAAATTATTAAATTATTAATTTGGGAACTTAAACATAAGCCTTACCAAGTGATTTATATTTTAAAGGAAAATATTCAAGCAATCTGAAATTTTTAAAAAATGGAGTTGAGAGCTAGTGGCTCATGCCTTTAACCCAAGCTTTTCAAAAGGCTGAGATCTGAGAAAGTCCATGAAACTCTTACCTCTACTTAACCACCAAAAAAGATGAAAGTGAAGTTGTGGTTCAAAATGGTAGAGCTCTAGCCTCAAGCACAAAAGTACAGAGAGAGTGCCTATACCTCAGAATTGATATTTATACACACACACACACACACACACACACACACACACACACACACACACACATGGGCATGCACAAGCAAATATATTGGGCAAATAGAACATCATATAAAGACTTAAAACTATGAATAATTCATATTTTGTCCTTAACATAAAACGATGCACTTATATATTGAAATATCACTCATAAAAGTTCCATAAATATCTTTACCTTATAGTTTGTGAATCAAAACAGAGATGTAAGTTATACAAGATCAGCTATTTGCCAGCAGAAAACTGAGATTTGAATTAAGCATTCTTATATGAGCTAAAGCCTTAATGTTCTAATTTTCCTTATCTATTTTGCTGTCATTTTCAAGAATCTGGAAGTACTGGCTCATTTTCCAGGTTTAATCCTTCATCCTTTATATCTATATGCTCAAGTTAATATGCATAACCTACATTTGTTGTTAGGCAAAAGGCAGAGAATTCCACATGACCATTTTGTACAGAATACTTCTATCTAATGCTGAACCTCAGGAGGAGACATTCTTGGCTTCTGCTTTCAACTTTCCATAAATCAAAAATAAAAATATTATCTAATAAGATCCAAGATTACTTCAGTTTCATTGGGGATGTTATGAGCATGGTTTTCTAGTTTTATATTTTGATAAGAAACTGTCACTGGAACATACTTTAAACTAATGTTGAGGTTACAATGACATTGGTGTAGATCCAAAACTGTTAGTCAACTTAATACACAGATGAAATTCTTATAGTCTCTCCAAATAGGAATTTATATATTCCTTTTTGATCAAATAGGAAATATTACAATATCTCACATCCAAGTGAGATAACAAAATACATCGTTCCTAGGCAATGCAATGTTACAATTCAGTCAATTGACATTTCCTGTGTATTATTACTTGCTTCCAGCAAAGAATGAAAGCCAGTCATACCATCAGAGATGAAAGGGGGAAATTATGTTAAATGAAATAAGCAAAACACAGAAAGACAAGTAGCAACACATTCTCATACATAGAAGTACGAGCTAATGACTCATGCATATAATCCTCACTAGTCAAAGAAGAGATCCAAAGGATCACAGGTCAACCCTGGCCCAGACAAAAATGTAAATGAGAGTCTATCTACAGTTAAACAGCAAAAAGGAAAGCTGACATGGTTCAACTGGAAAAGCCCAGCAAGAGCAAGCAAATTAAGCATACACAAGACATTGAGGTCAAGCCGGAAAAAATTAAATTGTTGCAAATAATTAGAGATAGAATTCTCAGGTGCTCAAAGTATAGAGTAAGGAGAGAAACAAAAGGGATGATATGTACAACAATGACACGGGATAAAAGGAATAAGGTATTAGGCTCAATAGCACAGAACTGTGAGAATAGTTCACAACAAATTTGTATTTTATGAAGCATAGAAGAAAGGAATGTCACACTTCTTAGCACAAAGAAATAACATAAGTTTAAAGCAAACAATTATTCTGACTTGATCATTACCCTCTGTATACTTGTATCAAATTTTATCCTAGTGTGACCCATAAATATATTTAATTATTATATGTCAATAGATTAATAATTAAGACTGAATCAAGAAACTGATCAGTAAAAATGACTGGTTAATTAGAAACTAGTTATATGGGAAAATTTGAATATGAATTGCAAACAGAGTAATGTATGTTCATTGTATATTTTTCATGGGATAGGTTCTATATGGTAGTGGTCAAGAACAAGATGATAGTCTTGGTTGAGACATGTTTTTACCCCACAATTTATTGGCACAAACTTGGGATATTTACATAATCTTGGTGCTTCTACTTCTTCATCTGTACAAAGGCTGTGACCCAGATCTCTTGGACAAATTTCAGAACATTTAATACATATGTGTGCAACATACTCATATATATATACATATTCTAATATACATTTATATTATATATATGTATATGTCCACTATATGAATGTCAAAGCCTTAAGAATGTTTATTGTAGGAGATAATGTAAGTTGTCTGAAATCAAGATCTATATACTCCATTCAGTAATCACATACCTTTAATAAAATTTAATAAAACTTATCTCAGTATTTACACATGTACAATCAGTATTAGAGCATCTAACTATATACAATACCAGGGTATCAGAATCAAATACAGTGACAATAGGGGATATACCATAGGAGGAAGAACATACAAAAGAAATGAGAAATCACATAGTACATTAAAAAACAACAACAAAAAAAAACCTCTTGTGTCCTTGTCTAGACAAAGGACAAGGGGCAACCAATGCAACAGCCATATACACAAGACAACATATTGGAAATGATCTGCACAACTTGGGGGAAAGAGAGAAAATAGGAGAAAAATGAGGGAGGAGGTAAAACGTTTGACAAGATATGTACTTATTACCTTACTTATGTAACTGTAACCCCTCTTTACATCACCTTGACAATAAAAAGAGAAAGAGAGAACCTAACTAATATAGTTGTTGAGAGCATCAGGAGAAGACTCATGGGTTCTAGCTCTGTTCATATATACATATATACAGATAAACATAAATTCAAATATATTAATGATTCATTTCACTTTACTTAACCTAATGTACATGTTAATAATAGTATTTCTACACCTCAAAGCTGCTTTGGATTACTTGTTATTATTATAACTGTTATTATTAATCTGTGATTTTAGAGATCACACATTATCTAAACATTTTATTACTGGATCGGCAACCCCACTTACCTGAATGGTTTTTTTTGAAGTCATAGGTTTAAGTTTTGAAAACTTTTTCTTTTTTCATTACTCATATTTAAATTGATTTTACTTCCTAAAACTGAAGATTTTCTAGATAAAAAAAGAAAGCCTGGCTGTCTGGATCTTCCATGATCCTGGATTGGAAGGATTAACATTGTGAAATGCCAATTAAAATCTCAACAACATTCTTCTATGGTATAGATGAAGTAAACAAAGAAAATATAGAACAATAGACCTCAAATAGCAAAAGCAATCCTTAACAAGAAGAATGATGTTGGAGGAATATCAATAGCAAACTTCAAAATTTATTAAAAAGCAATAGAAATAAAATAATAGCTTGGTATTGGCACAAGAAGAGGCCTGAGGAACAATGCAATAGAACGGAAGACTCGGAAATGAACACAAAGACCTATAGCCACCTAATATTGATAACGGAGCCAAAAATACAGGATGGAAGAAATATGGCCTCTTCAACAAATTTAACCCAATACTGGAGCTTGAAATTTAGCTTTATAAGAATTTTTTAGCCTATCATATACCAAAAATTGCATGTTTCTTTTTTTCTTTTCTGTTTTTGTATCTTTTAATTTATTCATTCTTTATTGTAAAACTACTGTACAGAGGGGTTACAATTACATGAGTAAGGTAATGAATACATTTCCTATAGAGCACTGCTACCTCCTATAGAGAGCATTGTTACCTCCTCCTTTGTTTTTCCCCTACAATCCTTTACCTCCCCTCCCTCCCTAACTTCCCTAGTCCTCCCCTCCCCAAGTTGTAACAATCGATTTCAAATAATGTCTTGTACATATCATTGTTACAATGGGTCAAACTGTATCCTTGTTTCAGCATTTTGTTATTTCCCTTCCCCTATCCGAATTAGAAAAATGTATGCACAAGATGCTGGGCACTGACATAAAATACAGTGAAAACAGGGGTTATACATTGGGGGAGGAATATACAAAGTAACAAAAATAAAATCACATAGTACATTATAAATCCGTTAAAAAACAAAAGCAAGAATGAAAAACCCACTTGTGTCCCTTCTTGGGGTTCATTTCGCTTAACATCATCTTAAATGGTCATATCTACATAGCTTTTAACTTTTTCTGCTTGTCTTAGACATATACTAGTTATTGCAAATAAGGGAAACTATGGGAACCTATGTTTCTTTGGACCTGGCTTACTTCACTTAATATATAATTTTTTCCAAGTCTTTCCATTTCCTAACAAATGGGGCAATGTCATTCTTTTTGATGGAGGCATAGAATTCCATTGTGTGTGTATGTATGTATATATGCATATATGTTTATATACATTTATATATGTGTATATATAGATGCCACGTTTTCTTGATCCATTCATCTACTGAGGGGCATCTGGGTTGGCTCCATATCTTAGCTATAGTAAATAATGCTGCAATAAACATAGTTGTGCTGGTAGCTTTAGTATAGCCTTGTTTGTGATCATTTGAGTAAATGCCCAAAAGTGGGATTGCTGGGTCTTTGGGAGCTCTATGTGGAATCTTTTGAGGAACCTCCATACTCCTTTCCAAAGTGTTTGAACAAATTTTACACTCCCACAAAAGATGCAATAGGGTTCCCTTTGGCCACATCCCCTCTAGTATGGGTTATTAGATTTCTTGATTATAGCCATTCTAACTGGGGTGAAGTGGAATCTCAATGTTGTTTTGATTGGCAGTTCTTTTCTGGCTAGAGAAGTTGAGCATTTTTTCTGTGTCTATTGGCCATTCTTATGTCCTCTTCAGAGATGTTTCTCTTTAAGTCATTAGCCCACTTATTTATCAGGCAGTTTTTTCTTTGAGGATTTGTTGTTGGGGATTTAGTTTTTTGAGTTCTAAGTATATTTTAGATATAACACCCTTGTCTGTTGTATGATTTGTGAAGATCTTCTCCTAATCCGTGGGAGTTCTATTGATCTTGCTAGTATGTCCTTTGCCATATCGAACCTCTGCAATTTCATGCAATCTCATTTGTCCAAACTTTCTTTGATTCGTTGTTTTGCTGGGTCTTTATTAAGAAAATTTCAGCCTGTGCCAAAGAAAATTCCATGTTTCAACAGAAAAATACATTCCAGTATCACAAATGGAATAAAATTATTGGTGACACAGATAAAGATGCATTGTATATATGAAGTTATTTTTTTAAAGGCAAAAAGTAGTAAATAATATCCTAAAAATGAAGAAAAGTGAGGGAAGGTTTGGGCTGGAAGGCATGGATGAGAAAGGGGCGACTTTAATCAACATGCATTGTATTCATAAACTGCTTTGTTAAGGGGCCACTCCTTTGTACAACTACTAAAAATAATAAAAAATATTCAAATATATATAAAAAGCTAAAAATAGTATAGGCTATTGTAATAATCTGAGGATTATACTGTGTGTGCAAGTGCGTATGCAAATATTTGGGATGAGATTAGTAAAAAAAACTGGGGCTGGTGATCCCAGGGAACTTCAGATCTCTACAAAGGAGAATAATAAATAATTTAAAGCCTAAATTTTAAGAAGTAGTTTATCCATATTTTAGTACATGCCATAACATCTTAGAAATGGGTATTTTATATCTCATTTGATTTCTTTCTACTGCTCTAGCTTCCTCTGACTATTGAAAGCTCAATATTTTTATCAGATACTATTGCATAATAAGAAAGAGCTCATATTTTACAATGTAGTTGATTATTTCTAGTTAACATTTAGTAAGTTTACATCAATAATACATTTAATGTGTATCTGTAAATTTGGACTCTGAGTAAATAGGTATAACTAACTGTTATGTTGTTAAATAATCAACAACTATTTCAAATCTGTGAAAACTAAACTCAATAACCGTGCTATGCTAAGGTACCACACAGCTGTCAAAGAGATAAGATGGTGTCTTTCTCCAAAAAGATCTGGAGAAAATAAGAGAGGCCCAATTAAGATACAAAGTGAAAAAGTCTGATTAAGGCTAAGAGACACAGAGGATAAAGAGCTCATCATGGGCTGAAACTCAGTGGAAAGGGGTCAGGAGTGAAAAGCCCAGAGAAAAGAAAGAAGGTGAAAAGCAAAAGAGACCCTATGATTGAAAGAAATCCAGACAAAAGGAGTTCATACATACTTATAGTTCTGGAGGGGACGCATAAGATTAGACACTAGAAGATGACATGTGTAAGCCCTGAAGAAATCACTGGGTATCTGAAAAGACACACATTTGGGAGAAGAAACAAAATGCCTGAGAAGTCAGTAACTTTTTTCTGTAGGACCAGAGGTGAAAGTGAAAAAGCAAGTTTAAGTTTCTAACTGAGTTTTAAAGTTTGTTTTTTGTTTTTGTTTTTTGTATAGGAGCCACAGTTGGATATTTTTACAACACAATATTACATTTCAAAAGAGCAATAATCATGTTTTCAAGGAATAGGCATTCAACGTACCATAAAGTAAAAGTACTTTATAAACTTTATAAACATAGTTACAATTGCAACAGAGAGCATATACATATATTCTCCTTTTGTCAATAAAATTTACAATAACAATGGTTAAATGAAAGCTACTTGAGTGTCACTTGCTTACCAGTCCCCTCAAAACAATAACAATACCTTTCATTTTTACATAGTTGCATAAATATTTCTTAAACTGTATGTTTTCCTAGAACTTTATAACTTTGGGAGAGGGTGAGGGAGGAGTTGGGGAGGTGGAGAGGAAAGGGATATTAGGGGAAAAACAAAGGAGGGGGTAACAATGCTCCACAGGAAATGGACTCATTACCTTACTCCTGTAACTGTAACCCCTCTGTACAGTATCCTCAATAAAAAATATATATTAAAAAAACTTTGTTTTCTGAACAGATATACTTTAGAAGAACTCTGCAAAACTGGTATTATTATTACTTTTTCTGATCATTTTGAGAATGGAGAAAACTTAATATACTGTTTCAAAAAATGACCATGAGAACAATTTGGAAATGTCAGAAGAAGCTCACAAATTTTAAATTATTTCTGCATATCCCCTTTTCAAAGTGTGACCTATATTTCCTCTACTTGTTGAATGTGTGTTTATATGTATTAACTGTTCTGCAAATAATACATAATATTCTCCACACATATGTGAGTGTTCTAATATGAATGTTAATTCAAACAAAAATTATTTTTTATTTCTAAAATTTTGATGTTATTTAAAAATTCAGTAACATTTACAGGATTATGATTATGACAACTACATTTTTCCCAGTGGTTGTATCATTTGACTAAGTGTTGTATCATTTGAGCTAACTGGTACAAGGATAAGAAATGTCACTTTGCATTTTAAAGGGTCAATGAAACAGTGCCTGTGTCCAAGAAGCCAAGAAAGAGCAAGAAGGGGAACAAGTGGAAAGGAAACAGGGTTTAAGTAACTCAATAAGATAAATCAATTTTATGCTTTCATAATTTCCATTGTTGTGATTATCTACCACTGAATCAAATTTGAGTTCAGCTTAATTTCCAAAGTTTCTTCTATCCAATTAAAGAATTTAGAGCAATTTATTTTTCTTTTTTTTTAATCTGAAGTATCTCTCAGTGTTGTTTATATTCAGAGTTATTTCAAGCAACTTCTCCAAACAAAAGTTGTTCCTGTTGAAATTATGCCAATTAGGAAGAATCAGATGCTTCAGCAATGGTGAGGAAACATGAAAGGAACAGGTGTTTTGCCTAGAGGAGGTGCAGTTTTAAATAGAGAGAACTTTGGTTACCAAGTACAGTATCAATGCCAATTTGTACTTCTGAACATTGTAAAAAAAAAAAAAAAAGATCCATCTTTCCCTGTGTGAGGCAAACCCAACCTCCCAATTATAAGGAACTACATCGAGTGCACTTCAGGCATGGATGCTGGCTCCCATAAACTGTTATATAGTTCTATAGTAAATATGAGTCAATAAAAATCTACAGTGAAGAGAGTGAATATATTCCCATTTCCCCAAATTACCTTCTTTCTCCTTCATAATTCTTACCTTGCACATCTCCACTTTCCACCTTCCACATCACTAGCATTGTATCATTATATATTGGCCATGTAATAATATTATTTCTTTCATTGGCATATTTAAAAAGCCATTTGTGTTATAGCATCTATCAAAAGATCCCTTTAATTGACAAATAGCATTGAGTCATTTGGTTGTGTGGATCCACTTATGTATTAAGGGGAATTCTGGATGGAATATTTAAACCCATCTTAACTCATTTGTTTAGGGCTTAGCTCCCAGTGTAGATATACTTGGAGGTGGAGAGCCTGGAGCACTAATTAATGCATCTCTCAGGACAAGGTTATGCACTGGTCCTTAAAAAAGACACACCTGTGAAGTTGGCTGTATACGAGCAAAAAAAACAACCCTTGCAGAACCTAAATAAACCTGCAACTTGATCTTAGTCATCCCAACCTCAAGGACTCTAAGAACAAATTTTTTTCTTGTGTAAGCCATCTAGTGTTTAGTATTTGGTTATGATAATCTGAATAAACTAATATTAAAGGTGTTTGGGTTGCTTATATATTTTGCTATTAAAATCAAAGCCATTACAATCATTCATGCAAGGATTGGATTGCCACACTTAAAATACAGCAACAGAAGTTAAACTGGGATTATTTTTAATTGTTTATGCACATGTTCATTGAAATAAAATAATATATCTTTGCTTAAATTTTATCCCTTGTTGATATGAAACAAATTACAATTTTCTCAATTACTCATTTCTTTTTAAAATTAATTTCTCAAAGGTATTTGCCCTCTTTGAATGTTCTTTTTTGCATAATTCATATGTAAAATCTCTTTCAGTTAAAGAGTGTTACAGCATTGAAACACCTCTAGTTTATTTTATTTTTTTGTGGCTACTGAGCATTTATTAATAAGAAAACATATTAATGTCAGTATAAATGGCATGATAAATTTTCTGGCATAAGTTAACAAGTCTAAAAATTATTCTTCAAATTATATCAATTATAGCATGTATATATGCTTGTATGTGTATTACATACCCATATATACATAATTGTTTATGAAATGCCTGGTTTCTTTTTATACTATTATGCAGTCTTTCAACCAATGCTACTGACTGACCAAGCAAAGAACTTTATAGTCTATTTCCCAATCTTTCTTCTTCAATGCACCATGTAATGACTTTATTTGCTTCCTTGTTGGAATACAATATAATAAAAAGCCATGTAAAATAATCCATTTCTTCAAGGAATTAAATCTCATTAAAAGTGGGCATGTGGGTAGGTGCCATAATAGACAAAAGTATTGGAATGCTTTACCTAATGATAAGAAATGTTTTCTCTTTTAAGGGTGGCCTTAACAAAGAATATTTTTTTCTTTCTTTTTCTTAATATCTTCTTCTTTCATGCTCAACAAGTAAATAATGAAACTTTTAATAAACAAAGTTACTTTTGTCCAATTTATAAAATTCAGTTATAGGACTGGGAAGGTGGCTCAGTGGTAGAGTACCTGCTCTGCATGCATGAGGCCATGGGTTTGATTCATCAACACCACATAAGTAGAGAAAGCCCGAAGTGGAGCTGTGGCTCAAGTGGTAGAGTGCTTACATTGAGCTGAAGAGCTGAGGGACAGCGTCTACTCCCAGAGTTCAGTCCCACAAATAGCAAAAAAACAGTACTAAAGACTTAAAGAGAAGACTAAAAACTAAAGAAGGGCTAAAGATTGATGTTATATTGAAAAACAAACTTTACAACTTTGGCGCCGTGGGAAGGGGGACGCAGGTTGGTGGGGGTGATGGGAAGGGATGGGAAGGAGAAACAAAGGAGGAGGCTACAATGCTTGATAAGATATGTATTCATTACCTTGCTCATGTAATTGGAACCTGTCTGCACGATATTATCACATTAAAAAAAATGAAACTTCTCTGAAGAGGAAATAAGAACGGCCAATAGACACATGAAGAAATGCTCAACTTTTCTAGCCATAAAAGAAATGCAAATCAAAACAACATTGACACTGAGCGCCCGTGGCTCACACTTGTAATCCTAGCTACTCAGGAGGCTGAGATCTGAGGATCGCAGTTCAAAGCCAACCTGGGCAGAAAAGTCCATGAGACTCTTATCTCCAATAAACCACTCAGAAAATCCGAAGTGGCTCTGTAGCTCAAGTGGTAGAGTGATTGTCCTGAGCTGAAGAGCTGTGGGACAGTGCCCAGGCCCAGAGTTCAAGCCCCATGACCAACAAAAAGAAAACAAAACAACAAAAAATTGAGTTTTCACCTCACCCCAGTTAGAATGGCTATAACCAAGAAATCTAATAACAGCAGATGCTGGAGGGGCTGTGGCCAAAAGGGAACCCTACTCTATTGTTGATGGGAGTGTGAACTTGTTCAACCACTTTGGAAAGCAGTATGGAGGTTCCTCAAAAGACTCCAAATATAACTCCTCTATGACCCAGAAATCCTACATTTGGACATTGACACAAACAATCACAAATAAGGTCATACCAAAGCTGCCATCACAACCATGTTTAACACAGCATTATTCACCATAGCTAAGGTATGGAACCAACCCAGATGCCCCTCAGTAGATGAATGGATTATATATACCCCCACCATGCACACCATACATACAAACACACACACACACACACACACACACACACACACATATACACATAAATACACACACACACTCTTTCTGATGCCTCCATCTTTCTGATGCTCTATTTGTTAGGAAATGGAAAGATTTGGAAAAAATTCTATTAATTGAAGTAAGCCAGGCCCAATTAAACATAGGTCCCATGGTTTCCCTTGTTTGCAATGACTAGTACATCTCTAGGACAAGCAGAGAAGGCCAAAGTCTATGTACATATGACCATATAAGTTGATGGTAAGCAAAAAGTATCCCAAGATAGGGACACAAGTGTTTTTTTCTTTCTTGCTATTATTTTTAATGTACTCATAATGCACTATATATTCTTTTGTTTCTTTAGGATGTTCTTCACCCACAGTATAACTCCTGTTTTCCCTGTATTTGATTCTGGTGTTCTGCATCTTGTATGTACATTTTTGTAATTTGGCGAGGGGAAGGGATATAGCGGAATGCTTAAATAGGTATGCAGGTTGACCCATTGTGATGATGAGATGTACAGGACACTATGTTGAAAACGCACTTCACAATGTCAGGGGGAGGGGGACATAGGAGTTGGGGAGGTAGGAAGGTAAGGTATTGTAGGCGAAAAACAAAGGAGGAGGTAACATTGCTCTATAGGAAATGTACTCATTACCATACTCATGTAACTGTAACATCTCTGTACAGTATTTTTACTATATATGTATATATATATATGTATATATATATATATGTATATATATATAAAACACCAATGAAAAAAGTCCAGTTATAAAATGTTACTGTCCATATTCATACTATATGTGGAAATCAATTGTCCTTGCTCCATGTGTTATTTTATAAAACAACTATTATTTTAAAGATTTATGTAGTTAAAACCATAATTTCAGGGTATCAGACTAATCAATCAGTTTACTAAATTTGCTAAGTGGAAAAAGGAAAAAAAGTAACAGCTTTTGAGTGCAAGAAGATTCAAGAATATAGGATGACAACAAATCCACAATGTTCTCTTAAAAATATCTTTAAGTAGTTTTATAAAGAAGTTTCACTCAATAAAGCCATTCATAAATACTTTACATCTTGATTAACATTATTCCTTTCAACAATCTCATCCATCCCTCCCCTACTCACCCCTATCCTCACTCTTCTTGATTGTATTCTTGACTTGGCTGTATTCTCCCCACTTTCTCCTCTTCATTCTTCAGCCTCTTGAATCCACACCACTGTTTCATGGTATTTATTTTGTTGAACTTTGATTTTGCCTTTCTAAGGAAATAAACTATTTGAGTTCTCCCTTGAATCTACCATAATCCTATGTATTTGCAAATTACCCAATGTATTTATTTATATTTATGAGCTAAAGCTAGCTTCCACAGAGAAGGAAAAAACATGGGTCATACATCCTTTAAACAAAGGACCCGACCTCACTTAACATAATTTTTCCCATGTCTTTCCATTTCTTTACAACTGATACAGTATCATTCTAATATTAGTTCAAGTTTAAATGTATAAATGAAGCAAGACTAATATTTCTTCAGTGTCAATAGAAATGCTATTAGACACAGTGAGCATATTGTTTAGCATAGACCAGAATTATTACCCTCAATTCTGGATAAACATTAGGATTTTCCCTGAGAACATTAAACACAATCTCTATTTATATTATTCTTGACCAGAAACAGCTTAATTCCAAATACTTCCAAACTTAATAAAAGACACTGTATTAGATTATCTGTAAAAAAGATGTGCTAACAGTTTTGAGACTTAATTGGAAGAGGTATTATTTGTCCTAGACTTGTAAGCAAGCCTTTTTCTTGAAAGACTATTCTGATAGCAAAGATAATTTCTTCTGTATTATAATTACTTTAAACATATGATTAGATTAAACCATACAGAAAAATAGGTTAATTATTAAACCTTATTCTGAACTAACAATCGAAATTTTACTTCCCTGTTTTGATTAAAATACTTCTGTAAAAAAGCATTTTCAAAAAATAAGGTTTGAATATTGCTAAAGATCCCTAGTTTGTAAGGCAAACTGGTTATTTTACCTTATTTTTTGATGTCATTTCAAATTTTTTCTTTGGTAGTAGCTGAGAAAAATATATCTCTCATACTTGAGGTGGGTACATGATAGTTTATATATGATTTTTCCATGGAATCTCAGAATGAATGAACAAGTTGTATTTTGTCTTGCACCTACATCAACTGCACAGAAAAACTCATTAAGATATTTACAATAGTATTTGCCAACTTGGCACTCAAACATATAGAAACAAATCTATAGCTAATGGTAAACATTGTTAAGAATTGAATTAAATAATTTCATGTGCACAATAACACATTTGTTACTCGCCACTTTTAATTTATTACTTACATGATCTAAAGGCAATTCTTACTACTGATTTATAAATCTGTCACTGTTTTAAAAGGATCCTATGTTATGTTTAGATATTGAACATATCTTTTTCATCTACTGTTTAGAAATAGGTTCTTCTTTGCAATCCTGTGTTAGCAACACATACACACCTGAATCCTTTTGACTTGTCCTTTCCCTGGCTTTGAGTAGTTACTTCTTAATTAAGCATTGATGTAAATATTTAAGTTGCATCTTCTGAATACATGTGAATAGTTACATTTAACTTCTGAATATCTAAAAAGCTCTCCATGAAACATTCTCTAAGACACTTCTCAGCTACTTTTGTTAAGTGGACTTTAATTAATTTCCTCTGAATTTAAGAGAAGGTCATTTAATAAATGTGTCTTTGTTGATCTTTCCCAATGGAAAGTAAATTTGTCTAGTTTTAATGTCCAGAAAAATTTGTGTACAATACAACACCACCACTTACAATTTTGTTATGCATTAATAAGGTCAGATTCAACCTGGTAAGTGTTTCAAAATAGGTTTTAAATTTTCTGATCATCATGTGTACATACAACATTTAAAATTTAATTTTATTAAAATAATATATATACATAGCTTAGAAGACATATAGAACTTTTAATAAAAAGCAAAGTCTACTTCTATCTCTTAACTTCCTGTGTTTCATGATGCAAGGAAATTTCTACACATGAATTTACTTGTCCAGCTGAATATTTTTGGTCATATTTGATTGATTTATACACCAATGGTCCTGAATCTCTTATTTTCCAAATAAAGATGGATTATAACCTTATTGCAAATGTCATGTTGATCAAAGGTGTATTCCTCTTCAGTGCCTTACATTATTTTTTACATTTGACATTAATTTACCATTCATAGATTTCCTTCAATATCATTTGGATTGTAATGATCCTAATTGCTTAGTAATATTATTGTAGTATCTAGAAAATTGTAGGAGAAAATAGGTTTTGAGATTTTGTTTATTGAATAATCTATGTTGATATCCTATGCAGAATTCTAGGATGGAATTAATTTTCCTGCTCAATTTGAAGACAATCTTCATAATATTACACTTCAATTTTGATATGTGGTAATTAAGCTTTTAATATTATGTTTTGAGAAATGGTCTCAGTATGTAGTTCAAGGTAGTCTGAATATTTCTTTGTATCTAATGTTCTGAAATTTTATAGCAATATCTTTAATCTGGACCATTTTATTAAGAGAGAGGAAGGCACAGAAAGAAAGTCAGTTTCTCAAAGAATGCTTTTCAATGCTGTGACAGTTTTGCTGTGTAATTTCTATGACAGATCTAACATTTGTACCACAAATCAATGCTCAAGAAGTTAGTTGATTGCATCTAAACTGACCAGAAACAGTAATTCCAACCATGTTTGAAATGTAATCATGTATATTCACTTATAATCACCATGGATGCCATGCCACACATTTTAAAAATGGATTTTGTTTATAAAGAGAAAGCAAGAAAGAAAAACCTAATTACTCACGTAGAGTTGATAAACCCAAAGCTTAAGCTAGAACTTAAGTTCTTTTTTCTTAGCCCAGGACAATATTCACACTAACAAACTTCTTCCTCTTCTGAGGTTCAGATAAACAGAGTAGGAGACATTCCTTCCTCCCCACAACTTTCCCCATAAAACTGGGTAAGCTCGAATTCCTGACTTTATGTTCAGAAATCACAATTCATAAGGGAAGAGAGAAAATGGAAGAATGCAGTGGGTGTCCTGATGCAATATAAAGCCTTTGACAAAGGTTGCTGTAAGGATATCTCCAAGGAGCCCTCCTAGATGAAATCTGGCATATGTCTGGACTTGCCTGTGACACAGGATAAAGGAAAAACAGGAAGCCTTCTATAAAGATTCCTTGACATTCTCCTTAGTATTTTTTTCTCCTGTAAACAAAAACAGGTGTGTTCTTTAATCCACTTCATAAAGATATTCCTTACAGTCTTCACTTTGTCCTTTGTCTATTCCCTTGTATTGAATGCACAGAATATATAATGACTGGTAACAAAACTAGATCCAGATGAATTAAACAAGTAAAAACAGCTACTATCTAGGAAAAAAGGAAGTAAAAGAAAAAGACTGGTCAAAGGGACAGTATTGTTTTGAATAAAATAAATCACAACCAGTGAAGAAATAATTAGGTTAAGCAATATGTTAGTAAATGTACAATATGGGTCACTTTGACATTGTTCTATATTGCATAGAGTTCAACAAGATGAATTATTAAAAACAAAGTCTATTCTTAGGAGTCAGATTGCAGTTTGTTATCAGCATAGGAAAAAATTATCAATATCTTACCTCAAAATAATCTAATTGTTCAAAACAATCTAATTTTAATCACAGTTCTTTGTAAGGCAAAGGTAGTAAGAACATTACACTGAGATGCATATTCAGCCTTTAGAGCTTATAGTCTTTCTTTGTGTTCAAAAGATATTTTTATACGATTTTTATTGTGAAAATACTGTACAGAGTGGTTACAGTTACATGAGCAAGGTAATCCTTATCAAGCATTGCTGCCTCCTCCTTTGTTTTTCCCCTACCATCCCTTCCCTCCTACTTCCACAACTAGACTTCCTCCCACATCCCTGCCTAAATTGTAAATTTCGTTGTTCAACACTGTCTTGTACATCTCATTGTTACAATGG
Source organism: Dipodomys spectabilis (assembly GCF_019054845.1). Taxonomy (NCBI): domain Eukaryota; kingdom Metazoa; phylum Chordata; class Mammalia; order Rodentia; family Heteromyidae; genus Dipodomys; species Dipodomys spectabilis. The sequence goes on along the minus strand of NW_024870701.1, from coordinate 11,084,550 downwards.
GTCAACCTGTATCCCTGTTTAAACCTTTTGTTTTTTCCCTTTCCCTCCCCAAATTATACTAACATCAAATACAGTGAAAAACAGGGGTTATACCATGGGGGAGGAACATATAAAGCAACAAAAAAAATCACATGGCACGTTAGAAACAACAGCAAGCAAGAAAGAAAAAAAAACACTGTGTCCCAATCTTGGGGTTCATTTCACTTATACTAATATCATAAAGGGGTTTTATTGTGACATATGTATGTATGTATATATATATATGTATATATATATATAATACATATATTCATACATACCATGTACTTTGATCAGTCTCATTCCTTAATCACTCTTTTCCTTCCCCTATATCCCTTTCGTGAAACAATATTAAATGCATACATGCATATAAACTACTTTGACCATATTCACCCTTATTCATCTTCAGCATTGGCCTTCTCCACTCCTGCGGTTACCTACCTGTCAAAGAGAGATTCTTTTACATTACTGTCATTCATTATCCACCACCTTTTAGTGTGTAGTAATTGTACAATTGATTTTCATTGAGATATTTCACATATATATATATTATAATTTAGTCATTTTAATCAGATCTGTTGAAGAGCCTTCTTTCATGTAAGTTTGTGGTATTTGTCACCACTTTATAAAATACAGATTTAACTAGACTCATCTTTGTAGACTTTTTTTTAACTAACTAGTTGGGTAGCCATGATTGTCACCTTGAGACTGGAATTCCTTAGACTAGGAATCAATCATGTTTCATATTTAACAAAAAAAATAATAATCAGCTGGGCACCAGTAGTTCACGCCTATAATCCTAACTACTCAAAAGATCTGAGGATCATAGTTCTAAACCAGCCTGAGCATGAAAGTTTGTAAGACTCTTATCTTTAATTAACCACCAGAAACCTGGAAGTGGCTCTGTGGCTCCAATGTGGGACAGATACCAGGCTAAGTTCAAGCCCCACAACCAACAACACGAACACAATAACAGAGTTCCAGGAACATGGCAGAGAAGAAGCTGGAAGCTAAACAAGCTCTTGCATAGAAAGTAGTTTTAGTGTTCCAGTCAACAGTCCTAAGCCAGAGAATCACACCAAGTGTGCCATCATAGGCCAGAGAGTTAGGCCAGAGAGGGAAATTCCAGGCAAGGAGATAGCTCTGAGCACTTGCCAGCAGCCACGGCAGCGGCAGCCATCATGGCCATACCTGTAACACAGAGAGTCCAGGACAAAGGCGCCAGATGTGGTGGGTGAGCGGATTTTACTCAACACCAGCAAGAAATGACAAGGAGCAGACATCTTCCCCCTGCAGTTCGCAGACCAGAGACGACCCAGGAACCAAGACTCCAGTGTGAGTAGAAGCCTGACATCCTCATTCCTTCTCAAGGAGCAGAGAAGGGAAGGCCACCCCTTTCCCCCCACTACCAGAGATCTCCATCTTTGATACTGACAAAGGCCTGGCTGAGCAGCTAGCTCTAAATCAGGCCTTGGAAGAAAACTAGAGTCATTTAGCAGGTCACAGGAACCTAACCTGACCTTCCAGGCTCAGCTCCACCCAGGGAAAAGTTACCCAGCCAGGGCCTCCAGCCCCAGGAGTGACTTTCTTCACTGGGTAAACAGAGCCAGAGGCTGCCCCTCCCTACAGCAGCCTTGACAATCAATTGAAATTCAGCAAACATAAACCCTGAGAATGGCTCCAGGCTGGACTCTGTGAGTGTCTCAGAAACAAACCCCTCAGGGAAAAGCTACTGTTTCCTGAAAGGCAACTCTACCCAGAACCTAACCTCATCACAGCATCTCCAAACTAGAGGAAACAGCCATCTCCCTCTTTTGTAATACTCAAAGCAGATCTCCCTCCCATTGAACTAGCCTGGGAGGAGGATCACAAAATCCTGGGTAAAGCAGAGCAATTTTCTGCCTGCACAAACAAACTGACTTAAGAAACCAACCAAGCCACAGGAAAATCAAACACCACAAGCAGATGAGAGACTCCAACAAGAGACTGGTTACAGACACAAGGGAGATGCAGGATCTTCCCATCCCCCCAAAAAAGATCAAAGAACTCTTTTTTTGTATCTTTTATAAAAAAATTTTTCCTCTAAAACATTTTTTTTTAATTTTTAACTTTTTTACTTTTAAAAAAAATTTGTTTTCTATTAACTTTTTTTCTTTCTTCTTCCTCTTACAATTTTTATTTTAGGGGTATATGTGAGTGTGCTTTTTTCTTTCTTTTTTTTTCCTTTAAAAAATTTTTTTTTGTTTAGCTCTACTGAAATTTTGATCCTTTTTTTCTTTCTTTCTCATTCTTTTCACCTTTTCTTCTCTTTCATTCTTCTTTGTGTGACTTAGTTGCTGTTCTGCTCATCCTCAGATATACCCATAGTTGATTAATAGACCTTATCCCCCATTGTGTACACACTTAATCCAGAAATTTATTACTAAATTCAAAAAGTCTTAGACTTAAATTCCTTAATAGCAGTACTACCTCTTTATACCTATATAATATCTTAAGCATTTTTATTTTTAAGTTTTTCACGTTTCCTTTATATACTTCCCCTTCTCTCATTCTATCCACGTTCTTCTCTGACTATTTCATTGTTAAATTTGCATAATTTTTAACTGTTGCATTTTTTATTTTTAATTTTTGCTTTTCTATTTTTTCTTGTTTTTTTTTCCTTCTCTTTCTTTTTTTTTTTCTCTCTCTGCTTTCATTCTATCCAACCTATTTCCCGCTTTGAGATTAGGACTTAGTTAACTCTACCTCTGACTTTCCACATCCCTCTATTCCTATTTTTACCCACATCTCTCCCTAAATTTAATAATTTCTGCTTTGCCAAATTCTTCATTGCGGTTCGCAGCCCATTAATACATAGTTGTTTGATGTTGAAGAGATATATCTGTTGAACTAGATTGTATCTGCAGACTTTTGAGTGTGCAACTACGGACTTTGGTTGATGCTTACCTTAAGATGGTATTCTAGCATAAAACTGGAGTTACTTTCATCCCAAATGGGCAGAACAAGCTGGAAAAGCACAAGAAAAGTAGCAAGTCCGGGTATCTCAACTCCCACTCATGATAATCAGGGGTCAGAACAGATAATTAATAATCCAGGGGAGAGTTCCCAAATAGCTCTACAAACACTGCTGGTAAACATGGTAAATAAAAAGATTGAAAACCCGAAAGGACTCTGTATGAGTGTGATAGGGAGAGAGAGGAGGCAAACAAAAGGTTAATACAGGAATACCATGAGCATGAGGAAGCAACTCGAAGATTGATACAGGAATTGCGTGAGCAATAAAGAAATAAAGAAATAAAGAAATGGCATGCGGAGGCTGAGATCAGTCAAAAAGTCAGGAATGGTGTGAACAGGCTGAGAACACTCAAAGAGAACTACAGGAATTGCGTGAACATGAAGTAGCTAATCAAAGAGTAATACAGGAATTGAGAGAGCAGGATGAGAATACACAAAGATCAAAAAGGCATTCATGGAATCCATTAACAGAGAGCTGAAAGAAGTCAGGGAGACCACAAAAGGAATGCTGAATGGAACCCAACAGAAGGAATGGAAGCCCAAGGAAATCATAACCAATCAACTAAGTGACTTCAGAATAAACACTGAACACCAAATTAAGGAAGTAAAGAAGTTCACACAAGATCTAAAAAAAAGCTCCAACAAAGAAATTGAAGCCATCAAAGCTGACCAATTAGAAAGAAAATAAATAAAAAACAAAGTAGAAAGCCTTGACAGCAGGTAAGACCATGCAGAAGATTGAATCTCAGGGATTGAAGACAGCCTAGATATTATAGAGAAAGAACATACAACCATCCAAGACAAATCCAAGAAATATGATAGATCTATTCAACACTTGGAAGACAGCATCAGAAGGTCTAATCTGAGGATTAGACCTAGAGACAGAAGTTAATGGTATAGGAAATTTGTTTAACAGGATCCTAGCAGAGAACTTCCCAAACATACAAAAAGTTAGGCCTATTCAGATACAAGAAGCTTTTAGAACTCCAAATAGACCAGACCAGAATAGGACATCCCACGGTCACATTATAATCCACACAGGATCTATTCAGACCAAGGAAAAGATCCTTAAAGCTGCCAAGGAGAAAAGATCAATCACCTATAAAGGGAAATCAATTAGAATCACCTCAGATTTCTCAGCAAAGACAATCAAAGCAAGAAGAGCCGGGAATGATGTATGCCATGCCCGAAAGACAAACAACTATCAACCAAGAATACTGTACCCAGCTAAACTCTCCTTCATAACTGAAGGCCAAATAAAAACCTTCCATAGCAAAGAAAAATTGAAACAATACATCTTCACCAAACCAGCCCTACAAAAGATTCTTAAAGATGTCCTACACATAGAAATCCAACAAGACCACAATAAAGATCAAGAAACCACACCCAAACTGAGAATCCATGAACCATAGGAAGAACCCGGTTGCTGCAGCCCCCAAAAGAGGTGGATAACATGGCAGGAACTCCCAAATATCTCTCAGTCCTATCTCTCACATTAATGGACTTAACTCTCCAATTAAGCCACATAGACTGTCTAGTTGGATTAAAAAGCAAAATCCTTTTATTTGCTGCCTTCAGGAGTCATATCTTGCCCATAAAAACAAACACATTTTGAAAGTGAAAGGCTAGGAAAAAAACTACCAATCAAACCGCCCCTATAAGCAGGTGGGAGCTGCAATCCTAATATCAGATAAAATGGACTTCAAACTAAAATTAGTGAGAAGAGATAAAGAAGGTCGCTACATACTAACTAAGGGATCTCACCTTCAGGAGGATATTACAATTCTAAATATCTATTTGCCAAAAAACAGAGCACGCAAATTTGTCCATGAAACACTACTTTCCCTCAAATCCCACATAGATCCAAAGACATTAATTATAGGGGATTTTTAACACACCACTCTCCCCACTACATAGATCAACTCGGCAAAAACTCAACAGAGAAAAAGGCAGATCAACTAGAGTTAACAGACATCTACCAAATATTTCACTCAGCAGCATCAGAATACACGTTTTTCTCAGCAGCACATGGAACATTTTCCAAAATAGACCACATTTTAGGCCACAAAGCAACTTGTCCAAATTCAGAAACATTGAAGTTATACCTTGCATTCTCTCAGACCACAAGGGAATAAAATTAGAACTCAACACCAAAAGCCACCAAAGAAAGTCTTGTAACACATGGAGGCTGAACAACACACTGCTGAATCACGAGTGGGTCAAGGAAGAGATTAGAAAAGAAATTCAAATGTTCATGATATTCAACAAAAATGAACACACAAATTACCAGCTCCTCTGGGACACAGCAAAGTCATTACTCAGTGGCAAGTTTATACCTCTGAGTTCCTACATCAACAAGTTGGAGAGATCTGGAACCAACAATTTAATGAGACACCTGAACTTCCTTGAAAAAGAGCAGCAAGATAAACCCCAATCCAGTAGACAGAAAGAAATAATTAAAATTAAATCAGAATTAACTGAAATAGAATCCAAAAAAACTATAGAAAAAAATAAAAAAAAAAGAGTTTGTTCTTTGAAAAAATTAACAAAATTAACAGACCCTTAGCAAATCTTATCAGAAAAAGAAAAGAACAGGGGGAGGATGGGAAGGGATGGGAAGGGGTAACAAAGGAGGAGGCTACAATGCTTGATAAAAAATGTACTCATTATCTTGCCCATGTAATTGTAACCCCTCTGTTCAGTATTTTCACAATAAAAAAAAGAAAATTAAAGAAAAAAAAGAACATAACAACAAAAAGCAAATAAAGCAAAAAAACTTTTAAAAGAGCAGATTATAAATATTAGCTTTACCAAAGATCAACTGTCTGGGCATAGACAAGTTGATATCACTCCTCAGTTTTGGTTCTTCGTCAGTAAATTTACTACAATACAATTTACAATATATGTTTATTTTTGAAAGAAAGTAAAAATAATCATAACATATGATGAATAGCAGTTACTAAGCATAGGAAGAGAGTAAAATCTTTTTATCATTTGTTCAATAACATTATTTGACATTTTGAAATTTTCATTTCCAGAAACATACTGCCCTCCACCTCAAACTGAGAAGATTTTAATAGACTATTAATACAATTTCAAATATATCAGAATTTAAACAATCAGATGTGTTAATTGTGGAAAACACTTTTTTATATTTTATTAATTTTTATTTTTTATTGTGAAAATACTGTACAGAGGGGTTACAATTACATGGGCAAGATAATAAGTACATTTCTTATCAAGCATTGCAGCCTCCTCCTTTGTTTACCCTTCACATCCCTTCCCAGTCTCCCCTGCCCCCCCATTCTATCCTTTCCCCCCCGACCAAAGGTGTAAAGTTTATTTTCGACATGACAACTTGTACTTCTCATTATTGTAACGGGTCCACAGTAATCCTTACACGACTTGTTTTTCCCCTTCTCCTACACAAATTGTACCGACATCAAATACAGTGAAAGCTGGGGTTATACTGTGGGGGAGGGACATACAAAGCAACAAAGAAAATCTTATAAATGCGTTAGGAACAAATGCATGAAAGAAAAAAAACATTTAAATACATATCTAATGGTTTATTTTCCTAACATCACATTATCTGACCTTTTCTGCTTGACTCATACATATACTAGATATTGCAAATAATGGAAACCATGGGATCTATGTTTCTTTGGGCTTGGCTTACTTCACTTAATATAAATTTTTCCAAGCCTTTCCATTTCCTAACAAATAGGGCAATATCATTCTTTCTGATGGAGGCATAGAATTCCATTGTGTATATATAACATATTTTCTTGATCCATTCATCTACTGAGGGGCATCTGGGTTGGTTCCATATCTTAGCTATGGTAAATAATGCTGCAATAAACATTGTTGTACTGGTAGCTTTAGTATGGTCTTGTTTGTGATCCTTTGTGTAAATGCCCAAAAGTGAGATTGCTGGGTCATAAGGAAGTTCTATGTGGAGTCTTTTGAGGAACCTCCATACTGCTTTCCAAAGTGGTTGAACAAGTTTACACTCCCACCAACAATGAAGTAAGGTTCCCTTCTGTCCACATCCCCTCCAGCACCTGTTGTTGTTAGAGTTCTTGATTTTTGTCCTTCTAACTGGGGTGTGGTGGTATCTCAATGTTTTGATTTGCATTTCTTTTATGGCTAGGGAGGATGAGCATTTCTTCATGTGTCTATTGGCCATCCTTCTTTCTTCTTCAGAGAAGTTTCTCTTTAAGTCTTTAGCCCACTTATTTATTGGGCAGTTGTTTCTTTGAGGATTTGTTGTTGGGGGATTTAATTTTTTGAGTTCCAAGTATATTTTAGATATGAGACCCTTGTCTGTTGTATGGCTAGTGAAGATCTTCTCCCAATCCGTGGGCTTTCTATTGATCTTGCTAGCTATGTCCTTTGCCATGCAGAAGCTCTGCAATTTCATGCAATCCCATTTGTCCAACATTTCTTTGATTTGTTGTGTTTCCGGGTCTCTATTCAGAAAATTTCAGCTTGCGCCAAGGAGACCTAGGGTTTCTCCTATTCCATCCTGTAATGTTTTCAGAGTGTCTGCTTTGACTTCAAGGTCATTGATCCATTTGGAGTTGATTCTGGTGCAGGGTGATATATAAGGATCTAGCTTTAGTTTTCTACATGTAGTTAACCAATTTTGCCAGCACCATTTACTGAAGAGGCTGTCTTTCTTCCATTCTATTGTTTTAGCTCCCTTATTGAAGATTAGATGGCTATAGGTCTGTAGGTTCATTTCTGGGTTTTCAATTCTATTCCATTGGTCCTGAGGTCTGTTCTTGTGCCAGTACCAAGCTGTTTTGAATACTATGGCTTTATAGTAGAGTTTGAAATTTGGTATTGATATTCCTCTAGCCATGTTCTTTCCATTGAGGAGTGTTTTAGCTATTCGGGGTCTTTTATTGTTCCATATGAATTTTTGGATTGCCTCTTCTATTTCCTGGAAGAATGACGTTGGAATTTTGATAGGTATCACATTGATTTTGTAGATAGCCTTGGGAAGAATTGCCATTTTCACGATGTTAATCTTTCCAATCCAGTATCATGGGAGGTTTTTCCTCTTTCTAAGTTCTGTTTTGATTTCCTTTTTCAAGTTTTTAAAGTTTTCATCATAAAGGTCCTTCACTTCTTTGGTTAAGTTAATTCCTAGGTATTTTATTTTTTGTGGGGCTATTACAAATGGGGTTGCTTTCCTAATTTCAGCCACACTTTTCTCATTCTTGGCATACAGAAAAGCCATTGGTTTTGGGGGTTAATTTTATACCCTGCTACTTTGCCAAAGTTTTGAATCAGCTTGAGTAATTTGGGAGTGGAGTCCATGGGATTCTTTGAATACAAGATCATGTCATATGCAAAGAGGGAGAGTTTTATTTCTTCTTTCCTTATTTGGATCCCCTTTATGTTTGCATCTTGTCTTATTGCTGTAGCTAGGCATTCTAATATTAGATTGAAGAGAAGTGGAGAGAGTGGACATCCTTGTCTTGTTCCTGAGTTAAGAGGAAATGGCTTTAATTTTTCACCATTGAGTATAATGCTGGCTGTATGTTTGTCATATACAGCCTTTATTGTATTGAGGAATGTTCCATGGATTCCTAATTTTTCCAAAACATTTATCATAAAGGGGTGTTGAATCTTGTCGAATTTCTGCATCTATTGAGATAACTATGTGGTTCTTATTCTTGCTCCTGTTGATGTGATGAATAATATTAATTGATTTGCGTATATTGAACCAGCTTTGCATTCCTGAAATGAATCCTGATTGATCGTGGTGTATAATATTTTGGATGAACTGTTGAAGTCGATTTACCAAAATTGTGGAAAACATTTTCAAGCAGTAATAGTATTTCAGTCATTGAAGAAAAAGGTATCTCAATAATGCACAGTAGGCATAATAAATTCTTAGATTCCAGAAATGATTCTTAGAATCATTTCAGATGAATAATTTTACATATAATATTGAGATATTTGTGATTTTCATGAGTAAATGGGTAATACATTTTATGCTAAATACAATTAATGTGGAAACAATTGAACTAATATTCAGAACTAAGATCTAAGCTATGGAATTCAATATTTAATTTAAAATTTACAATTTTTTAATTTGTTTTCTGAGTGAAACTTTCCTTACTCGTCACAGGATATTTGCAAGGACACTTTAAAAAAATGGATTTCTAATCCTATCCAAATCAAGGAAATAGTCTCTGAAGTTAAGTGTCTAAATGCTTCATGTCTTCCTCTTCCTGAGTTTTTCCAGTTTGAAATGTAATTGTGTTTTCTAATGTTAGTGAATTTGGTGCAAGCTTTGTGGTCCTTAGGAATTAGAATGTACATTTGTGTCAGGCTTAATCTATTTACTGATGTTCTTAGAAGCACAGCATAGCCACAGATGGATACTATGAACTCAGAAAATTGGGGTACTCTGACATGCAATATATATAACAAATTGCCCACTGGGCTATTATATATTTAAGAATTTTAATTGCTGTGTTCTTCAAACATTTCTTAGTTTGTGCCATCTGGCACATAGAAACTTTAATGAATTTTTAAACTTAATAGGATATGTTTTGCATTAGGAATCTCTGAAAATTAGGTGCTCACCACTGGTAAATGACAGATTTATCATCACAAACTTCACAAAATTACTACCAGTGGCTTTGTGTCATTATGGAACTGACACATTGTGAAATGCTCCAGCAGTAGTCCGAATGAGAAAAGCTGATAAGCAGATCAGCTTTGCTTGCTATTTAAAGGAATCACCTCTATAATACCATTTCTTTTTGAAAGTGTCTGTGCAGAAGTGGTTTTATATTAAATACCATATTTCACTTAAGTTTAAATAAATTATGAGGTGCTGGGAAAAAGTCTGATATGTACTTTTAATTTCTCTCTATTATTTTAAATTTCTGCAGCTATCATTCAATGAATATCCCTTTATTAGACTCCCATATTTATCACAACTCTATATTATGTACATTAAATGTGATAATGATATAAAATGACTAGCTACCAGCACATCTATTTCAGAATATTCAATCTAGTAATTTAAAACCTTAATCCTTATTTTGATTTTTCTCCTTTATGAGTGTACAGGAGAGTACAATCTATGTAATTCCATCAAAATACAAAAGGTAAAAATGGCAGAGAATGAAAACATCAGCAAAGTACTATTAGAATAAAAATGCAGGGATTGGAGGTATGGCTCACATATAGAGTTCTAGTTTGTGAACAAGAGCACAACTCTAATTGCAGGTCTGAACACATCCTAATGAGGGACATCTGGATTGGTTCCATATCTTAACTATAGTACTCATTATCTTGCCCATGTAATTGTAACCCCTCTGTATAGTATTTTCACAATAAAATAAAATAAAAAGAATTTCATTGTGTATGTATACCACACTTTCTTTCTTTCTTTTCGTCTTTTTTGGTTGGTCACAGGGCCTGAACTCTGGGCCTGGACGCTGTTCTTGCGCTTTTCAACTCAAGACTAGCTCTACTGCTTGAGCTACAGCGCCACTTCTGATTTTCTAGTGATTTATTGAAGATAAGAATCTCACAAACTTTCTTGCCCAGGCTGGCTTTGAACCACAATCCTCAGATCTCAGCCTCTTGAGTAGCTGGTATTATAGGCGTGAGCCACCGATGCCCGGCCTATACCACATTTTCTTGATCAATTCATCTTCTGAGAGGCATCTGGGTTGGTTCCATATCTTCGCTATGGTAAATAATGCTGCAATAAACATTGTTGTGCTGGTAGCTTTAGTATGGTCTTGTTTGTGATTCTTCGGGTAAATGCCCAAAAGTGGGATTGTTGGGTCATAGGGGAGCTCTATGTGGAGTCTTTTGAGGAACCTCCATATTGCTTTCCAAAGTGGTTGAATAAGTTTACACTCCCATCAGCAATGCAGTAAGGTTCCCTTCTGTCCACATCCCCTCCAGCATTTGTTGTTAATTATAGCCATTTTACCTGGGTGGGGTGAGGTGGTCATTCTTATTTCCTCTTCAGAAAAGTCTTTCTTTAATTCTTTAGCTCACTTATTAATGGGGTTGTTGTTTCTTTGATGGTTTTTGTGGGGTTTAATTTTTTGAGTTCTAAGTATATTTTAGATATGAGGCTCTTGTCTGATGCATAGCAAATAAATATCTCCCAATCTATGGGTTTTCTATTTATCCTTCTAGCTATGTTCTTCACCATGTAGAAGCTCTGCAGTTCAATGCATTCCCATTTATCCAGCCTTTATTTGATTTGTTGTTTCTTGATCTAAGGAAGATATGAAGGATGGCTATAACTATAACTATATGTATACATATATATATACAAACAAATGTATATATATATGTATACATCCACCTATATATAAAAGACTGAGTTACAAGGATATAATTATGAATAAAATTTCTTAACAGTAAATTGTTCTTATCTCTGGAATGGCTGTCTAAGGAATCAGGGCCAGTAGGAAAGAGAGAAGGAAAAGTCCTCCTAAGGCTGTTCCTCTTGTCTGCAGATACATGGCTTGGCTTCTGCCTACTTCTATTGTATCACTTTCTTGAGTTTTATACCTAAAATTCTAACTTGCTTTTATGATCTTGACTACTACTCTCTCACAGTGGTATGTATTCCTCATACAGAGGAGACATTTCAATGTTCCTTTACCCTTTCGATCTATTCGTTCTTCCCACTCTGTCCTTCCTCCTCCTCTTCCTCCTTCTCCTCCTGCTCCTCCTCCTCCTCCTCTTCCTCCTTCCCTTCCTCCTCCTATTCTTCCTCCTCCTCCTCCTCCCTTTTTCGTGCAACTGGTGAATGAAACCATGGCTTTGTTTGTTCCTACACTAGTTCTCACTACTCTTTGGGTATTATTTTTGGCCAGATTGATTTCAAATTCAGGATCCTCTTGCCTCTGCCTCCTAATTAGCTGGAATTACAGACCTAAATTTTTATGAAGATCTTCATTCTAAACATTCTTTCTCTGATAGTTTTAAATTTCTTGAGGACCTTCTCTGTCTTTTCTCAGATAATCTTTTTTCTAACTGATTTGCAAACTGAGATTTTAATGAAGTAGTTCACAAATCTTAGTCTTTGAAAGTTATAAACAACAGCTTTTATTCTTTCCTTTATCATTGAACTCCTAGGTGATCTTTGTTAAGCTTTCAAATATGATGAGGCAGGTTTGGATTTATATTACTGGTTTGGAAATACCTATAAAATAAAGATGAGATTATACCTTCCTAAACAATCACTTCTATGACTGAATTCTCACTTTCCTAAGCCCCAAATGACTTGAGTTATTTTGTGTGGACATTACCTGCTGGCAATTAGAAATCGTTCAGCATGGAATTGAAATTTATTAGGAGTTATTATTTACAAGGTTGTGTAGCTATCTCTAGACTAATTGTGGGGAGTATTCTTCCTTTACGTTCTACAACTGAGTAACTTAAATACTCTTGGCCTAAGGCTACTCCAACTGTCACCTATTTACAGATGACAGATAGGTGGATAGGTAGATGACTAGGTAGAAGAATGGATAACAAGGAAGCTTCTAATTGGTTAAATTGAGTAATTTCATTTAAGATATACAAACACAGTCTTTCTGTATTATCTTAATGAGCATCTATATTTATGTAAGCAAAAGGCTGGCTAGTTCAGCACCAGACATTAGAAGAAGTAGGCAAAATAGCAAGATATTCTTTTCAAAAAGTAAAGATTTATACTGAAGAAATATTGAGGTGTTTTATATTAATAAATCCACAGGAACATTTTGTAGCTTTGTAAGGATCAGGTTGTTATAATTTATGTTCAAGCAATTTAAAAATAGCCTCTGAAGACAAGAGTGCTTGAGGTCATTCTGGAACTTTGAACCCAGCCTACCCTCTCTAACCTCCTCCCACTAGCCTTCCACCCCAGGATTTTGATATGATTCACACAGAACTCAATGGTTAGGACCTGGAGCTCTTTCAGATGAGCAACCTCACAATGATGGTGACATTTAAGATGCTGATAGGATTTGGGAAGTTGTACAATGTAATGTCTACTTTTTAATGTTATGGTTAAGAATGAACACAAAACAAACTCACAAAAGAAAATATTTAGAAGAAGTAGCAAAAGAAACCATGTGAAGAGATTCAAATATTTTGGTGAAATACCATCATTACATCGGAGCTGGTGGAAGGTTAGGAGACTGTAAGAAAGGCCTTATCTAGGTGATACTCCAGACTCTGTGTCTATGGTGGTTTGGAGGGCTCTATGGTCTATGCCACTGGGAATACATCACTTGAGGAAATGCTTTTTTCCATTCTCATAGTTTTAGGGTCTACATCCAGCAAACACTTTTACTGAAAATGATTAGAAATATTGATATGATGCTTAGCACTCAAAGCACAAGGTATGAGACAGTTCCTTTCAAAATTTCATTTGGCTCTTGTCAGTTGAATGAACTTATTTAATATAAAGCATGACTCTTTACTAAAACCTTTTCCCAGTCATATTGAATAAACAACTTCATTAAAGATTTTATCAATTTCTTCTTTTTAGAATAAGACTACAAATATGTCGATTTAATTGCCATCAGTTTCGATTTTCATTGTATCTTCTGTGGGAATAACTAATATGCATTTATTGTATTTTGTAATGCTGAAAGTAAACATCACTATCATCTTGTATCAGCCCAGAATATTCTGGAACATTTTGTAAATATTATTAGGTAAAAGAAATCAATTTGAAAATGTTACATTGATTCCAACTCTATGATGTTCTGAAGATAATGAGTAGATTTTTTCTTTCTTTCTTTCTTTTTATTGTGAGAATACCATACAGAGGAGGTACAATTACATGGGCAAGATAATAAGTACATTTCTTATCAAGCATTGTTGCCTCCTCTTTGTTTTCCCTTTCCCTCCCTTCCCATACACCTCCACCACCCCCACCCGATCCTCCCCCACCCCCACCAAAGTTGTGAAGTTAGTTTTTAGACATAACGACTTGTACATCTCATTGTTACAATGGATCCACCTGGATCCCTAGTTAAACGATTTAATGAGTAGATTAATGGTCTCCTGGAATTAGGAAGGGACAGAAATATAGAACCCAGAGGACTTTTAGGGAAATAAAAGCATGTTGTATGATCCCATTTGCTGAAACCTAATGAGGAATGTGACTCAAGTGGCAGAGCACTTGGCTTAAAGTAGTGTCAAAACAGTGCATTAAGCAGGACACTGGTGGCTCATATCTGCAATCCTAGCTATTCAGTGGGCTGAGATTTACAACATAGTTCAAAGCCAGCCTACACAGAAAAGTCTGTGAGACTTTTTAAAAATTTTTTTTCTTTTTATTTTTTTATTGTGAAAATACTGTTCACAGGGGTTACAATTACGTGGGCAAGATAATGAGTACATTTTTTTAATCAAGCATTGTAGCCTCCTCCTTTGTTTCCCCTTCTCATCCCTTCCCATCCTCCTCCCCACCCCCCCAATCCTCCATGGCCCCCCCACCAAAATTGTAAAGTTCGTTTTCGACATAACGACTTGTACATCTCATGGTTGCAATGGGTCCACCTGGATCCCTATTTAAACGATCTCTGTGAGACTTTTATCTTCAATTAACCACCAAAGAACCAGAAGGACAGCTGTGGCTCAAGAAGTAGAGCTCTAGGTGTGAGAGAAAAAAAAAGATGGGGAGGGGAGAGACAGAATATGCACTGATAGTTATTAAAACTCCTAAAACATACAACACACCCATGGGTTAGGGGTGATGTTGTGTTGCAAGTGCATGCTCAGATAATGTGTGTATATATATGACCTCTAGTAATGTCCACTTGATTTTATTGTGTAACTGAAATGACTCTAAAACATACTTTCTCTTTTATTATGCTAAATATTGTTTTTAGGTATTGCTGTCTCATGCCTGTAACCCTAGCAACTCAGTAGTTTGAGATCTGTAGGACTGTGGTTCAAATCAAAATGGGTAGAAAAATACTGGAGACCTCAGTTCTAAGTAATCAGAAAAAAGAGCCAGGCTGGAGAAATAGATCAAGTTTTCAAGCATCAGCTAAGTAAACAAGAAAATCAAGTAAGTGTAAGGCTCTGAATTCTAATCCTTGTATCAGCAAAAATAATGTTTTCTATATATATATGTAAATATACATATAAATATATATGTATACATATGTATATATGTGTGTCTCTC
Organism: Dipodomys spectabilis; assembly: GCF_019054845.1. Taxonomy (NCBI): domain Eukaryota; kingdom Metazoa; phylum Chordata; class Mammalia; order Rodentia; family Heteromyidae; genus Dipodomys; species Dipodomys spectabilis. Next base: position 11,069,330 of record NW_024870701.1, on the reverse strand, counting down.
TATATGTATATACATTCGTAGTCTTTAAATGTCTAGAATACTGAACAGATCAGTATTTTTTTCATTTTATCTATATGTACTTATAATAGTAGTACTATGTTGTATACTAAATTTATTAACTTTAATATATAATTACTATATTTGTTGGTGTTAGGGCTTGAATCTAAGGTTTCATGCTTTCTATGAAGGTCCTTCACCACTTGAGCCACACCCATTGACCATTTTTTCTCTGCTTATACTTTTGAGCTACGTTCACACTTTTTTCCAGAGCAGTTCTTATTTGTGATTATGTATTTACATTTCTCACATAGATGGAATGATGGTAATGCATATACCACACAATCAGCTCTTGGTTGAGATGAGGTTTCATGAACTTTCCAACGGGGTTTATTTGGATCCATAATCTATACACATACACACAAAAGCACACACACAGACACATACACACCTGTGCAAATGCATATATGTGTAAATGTGTATCTCTATCTGTCTGTCTGTATGTCTGTCTGTCTGTCTATCTATCTATCTATGTATGTATGTATCTATCTACATAGAGAAAGCAATTTTTATTATTGTTACTGGTACAAAGATTTAATTCAGGGCCTTAGGATTATTTAGTTTTCTTGCTCATTCAATCTTAAACCAATCTACACTAAGTACTTATATTTATAAATGTGAGATGCTGATATCTAGATCTGTATATAATTCTGAAGTTTGTTTTATCTTTTTTTTGCCAAAGGAAGCTAACGTTAATAAGTCTATGAATATTTTAATCTCTTTGTGTAGTCTTTTTGTTGTTTAAATATTTAAAAATATAAATCTATCATAAATTGATATAATACTTGTAATCCTTGACATTAAGATGATTTCTAATTGTTAAATAGAAAACTGATGCTGTCAGCACTTTACCTTAGTTCAAAGGTTATATAGGGATACCTTTCCCAATGTTTAGGGAACTGACTCATTGAATTCTCTGAAATACTTTTCAAAGAGTTTAAATCCAACATTATTATTACTAGGGACATAGGAGAATGCTTTTACATCATCCCCATTGAACCTTGCCATTCTAAATTTCTAATGAGTAATAAGTTTCCCTCTTGTTAAAAGTAAACTCCTATCTCCTTATGGAATGTGAATTTGATTAAATATGGATGGGTGAATGTTTGCCTGAAAGCTTTTTATCTCAGTTCATCTGCTGTCTCATTTTATTTAAGAGACTCTGACTGAAATCTCAGTGATAAACAACTATATATGAACAATCATTTCAGAACACAAGGTATTTATCTGCATACATGCATAAACATATGTATATATTGTGTATATACATATGTGTATGAATGCAGGTGCACCTATGTCAGCTTATTATAGTAAGGTGCTCTAATGAAATCTTCAGTGAAAACTCTTAGTAAGGAAACACCTGCTTCTAAAGTCTATTGGCAACATCTAGTGTTGAGAAAATGCTCCTTGCAAAAAAAAATGATGCTGCATATTTATAACAAGGTCGTAGAACCATCAACCATATGATCTTTGACATCTTGACAAAGTCTCGGTGCTTGTGGAAAGTTGTCAAAGGGCATCTTGAGAAAATACTCTAGGCTCATAAATATTTATGACTACTGTTGTAAGGTTGGCAGCATCCTCAGGCCTCCTGCCCTTAACTTTCTGGAGATGATGTACTGTGTGAACTAAATTATGATATGAATGACCAGGAAAACCCATATCAGGTGATGTGATTGCTTTGACATTTCCTCAAGTCAGTTTTTACATTGCCTAGATCCATGGATATAGCCATACATGTATCACTTTTTAAAATTACAACTTTATTGTCTTTAAGTAGATGGACAAAGGATTTATCATTAATAACTACAATCAACTTGATCAATGTCACTCTTTTCACCATTTTTACCATCTATCCCAATTCAAACCCACTCAATTCTCTTTTTTTCCATAGGCTATGCAAAGAATATTATGATTATATCTTCCTATCACTTTAATGAATAGTTATTATTTTGGCAAAAAAGACAGTTTCATGTTCTCATCTGACACTGCTACTAGAATGTTGCTTACCAAAACATATTAAGCAGTAGTCTTCAGTTAAATGTGTATTTCAGTTCACAAAGTATATATGCATCATATTACAAGCGTTTGTAATATGATTTATACCAGCATAGCTATAGTTTAACTTGCTTAGTTCTATGTTTCATAATTTTCAGTCACAGTCTTCATATCAGCTTTAATTCTGGATGCTAAACTGGTCAGCATCATGTAAACTACAGATAACTGCCGCCATGAAACAAAGGAAGCTCAAGGAGTGCTAGATTTGCTGAAATGCTACGTGAAATAAGAACGAATTGCATTTATTTAAAAGTAAACGCCCATGGCTCACACCTGTAATCCTAGCTACTCAAGAGGCTGAGATCTGAGGATCATGGTTCAAAGCCAGCCCAGGGAGGAAAGTCTCCATGAGATTCTTATCCTCAATTAACCACCAGAAAAACGGAAATGGTGCTGTGTCTCAAGTTGTACAGTGCTTGAGCTGAAAAGCTCAGAGACAGCACACAGGCCCATAGTTCAAGCTTCCCAACCCACAAAAAAATAGCCTAAATTATAAACAAATACATTGTCTTTGAAATTAAAGTGTATGGAAGGAAAACAGCTTGGAATGGTTTAAAGTATCAATAGGAAGAAAATAAACAAAGATTTCAAGAAAGGACAAGAACAAAATATATATGCTCTTAATCTGAGGGCTTTGGTAACTCATTATGAAATTCTACAGTGTCCATTGAAGAGATTAATAGGCAGTACATACTATTATATAACACATTATCTAAAGAAATCATGTGAAACACTCAATAACTACATTGGTGAATTTGTGTGAAATTAAAAAAAAGGCAATATGCTACTGAGAAATATCTCTTTTAAAACATTTTTACAGATTCATTGAATGTTACTTCTGTGTGACCTGAAGGGTAAGATAAATCTTTTTAGCAAAATGTTTGTGATAAAGCAATCAGAAGAATGTCAAGATTCTGTTCATGTCACACACTTTGTTTCATTATAGATAAATTGAAAATTTCATATTTGGCAACTGTCCTTATCAAGCCATTTTCTGTCATGGTTCTGCTAGATACTTCACATGGAAATCACAATCTTTGTTTATTGTTAGTATTTCAGAATGGGTATCCATAACTGGATTTTAGCCAGTATTATTTTCTGTAATAAGGACTCTCCATTCTTATTGAGACAAAAATGCTACAAATAGGACCAGGTGCCACATAGCTCATGATTGTAATCCTAGCTACTTAGGGAGGCAGAGCTCTAAGGAGTGTGCTTCAAGCCCTGCAAGACTCATATCTAATTAATCACCTCCTCTACCAAGAAAGAACTGGAAAAGTGAAGCTGTGGCTCAAGTGGAGCTCATAGAGAGCACCCAGGCCCTGAATTCCAGCCCCAAGCAGTTCAGTAAATTTGATACTCATATAAAGCATACACCCCTCCCCAACATACACATATACACAGAAACACAAGGAACTGTAAACATCTAATGAATGTCCAGAATTAAAATGAGCATTTAAAGAACTGGAAATCTCCATAGTTCCAGAGCAAAAAAAAATCAATGCATTGTACACTTTTATGGATCCACCAGGAGAGGAAGTCTTTCCATGCACATGGTCAGATCATTATAATTTTGTCCTATCCTCTCCTACTAGAAACACAGTGAGCATTTTCTTTATTTTACGTTCTTCAAAGAAGAATAGCATTATGTGTTCAGTTTTTGATAAATGACAAAATATAATAAGACTGGGAGATAAATTCTCTAGGGCATTCCAACACAGTAGGAGAATGCCCTATTTCGATGTCAAGCTCAACTCCTGTGTTAGGCCAGACCAGAAATTAAAAAATGTATACTGCTGCTTGTAATGACTTCACAACAAACAAAAGGGAGCTTCCTTTCTATCTGATGCAAAGTCAATAAGAATGTAAGTGGCCATGGAACAAGAATAAACTATTTGAATAATTGACACACTACTCTGTCCATAATCAACTGGAGAAATTCATCCGGCCACTCCTTTAGATAGAACTCCAAATTGTTCTCTTACAAGAATATCTTCTTGGCCCACAGACCAGTCCAAAGCAGGTTCTTCCTCCTCAGTACCTTACCCTTGGTTGACTTAGAGCTCCTCATGTTGTTTATGTTGTTTATATACAAAGGATTTTCCTCAGGATGATAGTATTAGCATGAGGATGTTATGTCAGGATTACAAAGAATGGCAATCATCCAATTTCATTCTCATTAGAAAAGTTGAATTAGATTGTGTTCTAGAACTCTCTAACCAGATCTCTATTGCTTCTTTTGTCTCTGTTTGAGGAATTATAAAGCCCAATGCATTTCACAGTTCCACCTAATCTCTAACCTTGCTTTGCTATACATTTTATGTCTGGATTTTTTATTATCATAATTCAAGGGCTTCATTTTTACTCCCATATGACTGCCCATCATAACATCATACCTTAAACCCCTTTGAGGCTCATTCTTCTTTTAAGAAATTCATACAAAGAGTTGATTTTTTTCCTCCAAACATACCTTAAACTCCATTTATTTTCAAATGATTTTTACAATGTAGTAAAATTCTTAAATCACAACTGACACTCAAAGTTTGTTGTGGCTTTTTCTAAATGTTCAGATCTCCCCCCACCCCACCCCCAAAAAAGTATTATGTCATAGTTCCTTTTTTACTTCTTTTGGTTTGCTATATCTTTATTTTAAATCAACTTATTATATATATATATATATATATGACTGTATATATATATGTATGTGTATATATATATGTATATGTGTTTATGTGTATATATGTGTATATATGTATGTGTATATATACACATATATATGTATATAAACACATACATATATATAATATATATGAGTGTCTATATATATTTATGTGTATATATATGTATATGTGTATATATGTATATATATGCATGTGTATATATGTATATATATGTATGTGTATATACACATATAATATGTTGATTTATAATAAAGATATAGCCTTCAACCTACTCCAGGTCTTCATAGCTGCTCTCCTTAGTCTGTTCTCTCCATTACTCTTACTTCTACAATGTGAACAGACCTGACTTTCTGTGATCACAACCATAAGTGATTACACTATATTTTTTTTTGGTTACACTATTAATTTAGCCCAAAGATTGTCTTGGTATCCCCAAAGGGGAAGTGTGGATGGATAAAGCATGTTCTCCATTGTTTATTTGAAACAAAATTCTCACCAACTTTAGCAGTGTCTAATGAGATTATGGCTCTGCACTCTGCTTCCTAGGCAGCTGTATGGACTAGATGGTAATATAATTAGCAAACACTGGGAGATAGCATCATTTAGGATTGGATTTAGTTATCCTGATCTCACCTCTCCTTACTGGTCTGATGGTCTTTCCAGATTCCACATAGCTTCTACAGAGATATAACACAGCAGATACTTGTCAACACAGTAGGCTTTCTTTTATTATTTATTTTTATTTTTTTATTGTGAGAATACCGTACAGTGGAGTTACAATTACATGAGCAAGATAACAACATTTCTTATCATGCATTGTTGCCTCCTCTTTGTTTCTCCTTCCCATCCCTTCCCATACACCTCCCCACCCCCCGACCCGATCCTTCCCCCCCCCCCCCCCCCCCCGCCCCCGCACCAAAGTTGTTAAGTTCGTTTTTCGACTTAACGTCTTGTACATCTCATTGCTGCAATGGGTCCACCTGTATCCCTAGTTAAACTATTTGTTTTGTCCTTTCCCCTCCACAAATTATACCAATATCCCTAACATCACCTTATCTGACCTTTTCTGATTGACTCAGACCTATACTAGATATTACTAATAAGGGAAAGCATGGGACCTATGTTTCTTTGGGCCTGGCTTAGGTGATGTTAGGGAAATGAACCCTAAGATATGTATTCAAATGCCTTTTCTTCTTTCATGCGATTGTTTTTAACACATTTATAAGATTATTTGTTTGTTGCTTTGTATGTCCCTCCACCACAGTATAACCCCTGCTTTCACTGTATTTGATGTCGGTATAATTTGTGGAGGGGAAGGGGAAAAACAAATCGTTTAAATAGGGATAAAGGTGGACTCATCGCAACGATGGGATGTACAAGTCGTTATGTCGAAAACGAACTTTACAACTTTCATGCGGAGGGGGGGATGGGGAGGATTGGGTGGGGGGGGGGTGCCAGGGGAAGGATGGGAAAGGATGGGAAGGGGAAACAAAGGAGGACGCTACAATGCTTGATAAGAAATGTACTTATCTTGCCCATGTAATTGTAACCCCTCTGTACAGTATTTTCACAATAAAAAAATAAATAAATTAAAAAAACAACAAAAAAATTATACCAATATCAAAAACAGTGAAAGAGTAGTTTATACTCTGAGGGAGGGACATACAAAGAAACATAGAAATCACCTTATAAATATCATAGAAACAATTACATGAAAGGAAAAAAAACAAAAAAAGTTTGAATACTTATCTTAGGGTTCATTCCACAAACATCAACTTATCTGAAATTTTCTGCTTGACTCAGACATATACTAGTTGTTACAAATAAGGGAAACTATGGGACCTATGTTTCTTTGGGCCTGGCTTACTTCACTTGATATAATTTTTTTCCAAGTCTTTCCATTTCCTAGCAAATGGGGCAATGTCATTCTTTCTGATGGAGGCATAGAATTCCATTGTGTGTATATATATATACCACATTTTCTTGATCCATTCATCTACTGGGGGGCATCTGGTTGGTTCCATATCTTAGCTGTGGTAAATAATGCTGCAATAAACATAGTAGTGCTGGTAGCTTTATTGTGGTCTTGTTTGTGATCATTTGGGTAAATGCCCAAAAGTGGGATTGCCAGGTCATAGGGGAGCTCTATGTGTAGTCTTTTGAGGAACCTCCATACTGTTTTCCAAAGTGGTAGAACAAGTTTACACTTCCACCAACAATGCAGTATGGTTCCCTTCTGTCCACATCCCCTCCAGCATCTGTTGTTATTAGAGTTCTTGATTATAGCCATTCTAACTGGGGTGAGGTGAAAGTGGCAAAAACTCCCATGCTCCTGGATTGGGAAGATCAACATCGTGAAAATGGCAATACTTCCCAAGGCTATCTACAAATTCAATGCGATACCTATCAATATTCCAACCTCATTCTTCAAGGAAATAAAAGAGGCAATCCAAAAATTCATATGGAACAATAAAAGACCCCGAATAGCAAAAATGATCCTCAATAGAAAGAACAGTGCTGGAGGAACATCAATACCAAATTTTAAACTCTACTTCAAAGCCATAGTAATCATAACAGCTTGGTACTGGCACAAGAACAGACCTCAGGACCAATGGAATAGAAATGAAAACCCAGAAATAAACCTAAAGACCTATAGCCATCTAATATTCGATAAGGGATCTAAAGAAATAGAATGGAAGAAAGACAGCCTTTTCAGTAAATGGTGATGGAAAAATTGGTTAACTACTTGTAGAAAACTAAAACTAGATCCTTATATATCACCCTGCACCAGAATCACCTCCAAATGGATCAAAGACCTCGGAGTCAAAGCAGACACTCTGAAAACATTACAGGATGGAATAGGAGAAACCCTAGGTCTTCTTGGCACAGGCCAAAAATTTCTTAATAGAGACCCAGAAACACAACAAATCAAAGAAAGGTTGGACAAATAGGATTGCATGAAGTTGCAAAGCTTCTGCATGGCAAAGGACATAGCTAGCAAGATCAATAGAAAGCCCACGGATTGGGAGAAGATCTTCACTAGCCATACAACGGACAAGGGTCTCATATCTAAAATATACCTGGGACTCAAAAAATTAAATCCCCCAACAACAAATCTTTAAAGAAACAACTGCCCAATAAATGAGTGAGCTAAAAACTTAAAGAGAAACCTCTGAAGAGGAAAGGACTGCCAATAGACACATGAAGAAATGCTTAACCTCTCTAGACATAAAAGGAAAATAAATCAAAACAGTAGGCTTTCTTTTGAAGTCATAGTCAGTGGTGGATGGAATATATTGTGCTTCTTTTCTTTCCATCTTTCTTTCATTTCTTTTGAGACTGTGCCTCTCAGCAATAGTCAGGAAACTTGAGTTGGGGGCACTGCTATTTCTTTGGTTTTCCTACCCCTTTTAATTACAATTCTCCTTATCCAAGTACATAATTTCCTTGGCCTAAATTTGGCTTCTAAGATTGGTCTCCTCTTAACTGGATTGTGCTTTTGTATCCAGGTGTAATAATATTTCAGTAGCTTAGACAATCTTGCCACATTATTTCATTGTCTTTTTATTCTAGTCACTTCTGTGTTCTTCAAACCCCATAATTTCCACACATTGCTTCTCATATTTTTTTTACTGCTCCTATAATAAATGCCAAAACATCAAAAGGCTTCCTCTGCCATAATCACAGTATTTCTTTCACAGTATGCCATTCTAATTTACCTTGTAGACAAAAATTCCATAGTACATTTGTCATGGTCTATAGGTTTCAGTGAACCAGAGTACATTCGTGGATTGTACTTCCAAGAGTAGGAATTTTAGAAAAAAAATCTTTTCTTTGAAATGAACCTAAATTGTCATCGCATGTTCTGATATTTGCATTCCATTGCTATTTGTACAATCTCACCACACCATGGTTTACATAGCTGAGGCCCAGAAATATTGACTAAAACCCAAATGGCAGTCCAAAAATACAGTTCTAATATGACACAGATGGCTATTTCAAAATCTGAAGAGTCACAAAGTAGACAATTATATAGCAATTTCCTACTAAGAAAACAGAGAAATAACTAACCCTCAAACCAACAAAACATTGTAAACCTTGAGACTTATTTAGCATACGTAATTTCACTTATATTTTTACCTTTCTGCTTAAAACCAACAAGACTATTGTCATATTTTTTAAAAACACAGGCTTTCAAATTTTTACTTCAGGATCCATATTAGGTATTTTATAAATTTTGATTTATAACCCAGTAGTTATTATATTTAATGACTTTTGCAAAACATTCTGCAAAGATTGAACATCTTTTAGATGCACAAAAATGTATGATTTTTTTTCACCAGTCCTAAAAATGTATCTTTTTTTAAAAAAAATTTATTTATTTTTTATTGTGAAAATACTGTACAGAGGGGTTACAATTACATGGGCAATGTAATGAGTATATTTCTTATCAAGCATTGTTACCTCCTCCTTTGTTTCATCTTTCCATCCCTTCCTGCCCCTGTACCCATTCCTCCCCACTCCCCCCCCCCCCCCCCACCAAAGTTGTAAAGTTCGTTTTCGACATAACAACTTGTACTTCTCATTGTTGCTACGGGTCCACCTGTATCCTTATTTAAATGATTTGTTTTTCCCCTTCCCCTCCACAAATTATACCGACATCAAATACAGTGAAAGCAGGGGTTATACTGTGGGGGAGGGACATACAAAGCAACAAAGAAATAATCTTATAAATGTGCTAGAAACAATCGCATGAAAGAAAAAAAAAACATTTGAATACATATCTTAGGGTTCATTTCCCTAACATCAACTTATCTGACCTTTTCTGCTTGACTCAGACATATACTAGTTATTGCAAATAAGGAAAACCAGGGGATCTATGTTTCTTTGAGCTTGGCTTACTTTACTTAATATAATTATTTCCAAGTGTTTGTTTGATGGTTTTTTTGCAATTTCAAGTACTAGTTGTGAGCATATGTTGGGCTTGATAATAATTTTTACTTTGTCTTCTACATCTAGGCTATTAATTTAATAATTTTCTCATTTCCAAGCATGCACATTGATAAGTAGGAAGAAGAAGGAAGAAGATGGGTCGTCTTCCTTGATGATAGAGATTTCTTTCTTTTTGATAAGTTATGAACTAACATTGGTAATTATTTTTTTCCTGGCTTTCTCTGCCTTATATTTTATTTAACTTGCATGTAGAGTTACCTATTTTCGTTTTTATTTTGGTCCCTTTGGAGTAATAGTCATGCGAGGTCAATTATGTGGTTCTAGAAAGTTCATCTCCTTGAGTGTGACTAGAGCAGAAACTATTTTGAAAGTAAAATAAAATAACTCAAATACCAAAATAGTCACTTAAAAATGGATGTCTGGAATGTTTCTAATACACAGCAACTGAAAGGGAATGACTTTTTGAAGTTTAACATCTTTTCTTAACTTTATTTGAACTACACTAACTGAATTTTTAAAAATATCATTAATGCCATCATTATTAATAATTTTCATTTGTTCATGGGATAAAATCCAAGGCCTCACATAAGATACGAAAACATTTTAGTCAATTTTACTTTTCATATGCACTCAAATGATACAAAGTACTAAAAATAATACAAAGACCCTGGTATATTCTTATTTTTAATATGCTCTAATTCAATTCTCCTAACTAATAGATTCAATAACAATCATGTGAAATAATTTGAGAATTACCAAAAACAGATACAGAAAAATGAAATTTAAAAGTTACAGCATAGACAAGCAGTTTCTAATATGTTCTGAAAGTCCATTTATAACTTAATGTTGCACAATACAACAAATTCCTTTTTTTCTTGCTATTGTTTCTTTTTTTTTTTTTTTTTTTAAATTGTGAAAATACTGTACAGAGAGGTTACAATTACATGGGCATGGTAATGATACATTTCTTATCAAGCATTGTTGCTTCCTCCTTTGTTTCCCCTTCCCATCCCTTGCCGTCTCCCACCCTCCCCCACCCCCCCCCAAAATCCTCCCAACCCCCCATCCTCTTCACCCCCCCCACCCTCGGCCAAAGTTGTATTGTTCATTTTTTGACATAACAACTTGTACATCTCATTGTTGCAATGGGCTACCTGTATCCCTATTTAAATGATTTGTTTCACATAATATATGCATGATAGATCCACCAGATGATAGACAGATAGGTAGATATATAAAATCAATAGATAATAATAAAAAAAACCAAGATTGGGTTTATTCTCTTTGTAATATATTTTCTAATCACTTGCTGTTAAGTTAGTGACAATTCAGGGGGAAGGAGACTTTCTTCTCTTTCAGCAGCAGATATGCAGTACAGTCACTTACACACACACACACACACAAGCGCGTGCACACACACATGCACACAAGCGTGCACACATGCACACACACACACACACACACACACCCCATAATTGGCTTTCTCTCATTAACCTTCCTCGAAGGCACAGACACAGTATGTAATATATTAGTTTTATCATTTTAGTATATGAACACCTGGATTTACAGCTGTAATTCAGAGTGGCATATCAACCAAGAGCAATGTGAGTTACTGAATGTTATTCTTTATACCATTGTTTTTGAAATCATTGTACAGCACTTGATGTAACACTAGTATATTCTATTAAACTTAAATTTGCTCTTTAAGTCCCAATGAATGTAAACATCATGTTACAGCCCCATACTCATAGCATACTTTGTATACAAATGTTGGCATCTCTTCCTCTTCCCTTTGTAGGCATCCAGGTTTTACAGATGGGCTTCTGAAGCCTCATGCTGAAAATTTAGCTACGATGGCAACAGAAGTGACTGCACTCATCCACAATGCATGTTACTGAAATTACACCTCATGGAGGCATAGAAAGACAGTGTTTATCCCTGTAAATCTGAAGGAACACCTGCAAGCATACATGGGGATGAAGGTCAAGAGCACCGCAGAGCACCTGGCATAGGGAGTATTTTAATCATTCATCTCTTGGAAGAGAACTAATGCTAAATCTCTTTCTCTCAGTTGAACTAATTTATTACCAACAAATGCTGCCAACTCTCTGTTGTGGGTTTTCCTATTCATCTGAGGTAGGCTATTTATCCTACTGAAACATACTCCTTTCCTGAACCATGTCTTTTCCTGTGAACTGCTAGCACAAGTGCATTCCTATGTCAAGAATAAAAACAACCAGTGGACACCTTTACTAAATTTCACTTGCTCTCAAGAGGAAGAGTCTATCCAGCTGGATATTGTTCCTGTACTTCTATTTATACTCACATGCCTATTATTCTGATAAGAAAACAAATGCTTTGTTCTTAAGGGGAATAGGATATAAAAATTATCCACAACTGAAATTTATGGCACATTATCATTGAATGGATGTTTCCAAGGAATTAACCTGTCCTACATTATTTAGAGCCTCATTGTTCCCTTACATACACAGAAGAACAGCAAGAGTCTATTATTTTCTTGTGAAGGGACTATAATCTACATGTTAAAAAATAGAATATTGTAATAATTTAAAGAGATGAGGAGGCATCTCACAATGATAATAATCAAGAGCATATCAGGATTATAGAGCATTTGTATTTGTGGATATACAGTTATAAACAAAATTCCTGAAAAAATTATGATTATAACAAAATGATTACTGCTCTGACTGAGGCAAAAGAGAAAATTGGTAAAAATCATTTAAGACTTAAGGGAAGGAGTGACACTGTTCAAAAGGAAATACACTCATTACCTGACTGTGTAACCCCGCAGTACATCACCTTTAAGGTAAAATTAAAAATATTCTGTATTACAATCTAAATATATATATACATATATATCACATAATAAATACTACACAGATATATTATGCACTTAAAGTTATAATTCAAATATGTATATATCAACATAATATATACACATATTTATGGGCATGTGTATATAATATACTTATTTTTCATGAATGTCATGCCACTCCTTTTGTGATAATGATATTATGATCCTTAGTATCTTTAAGCAATTTTGCTGTCTACATTGGCCCAAAAGCCTACTGTTAGTATCTTGTATGCTGCAGCTAGATGGTGCTAGACATCTCTCATTAATAATCTGATAGAAGAACAAACAATAGCCTGGTGTTCTTCCTAGAACTGAAAACCTTAAAATGATGATGATGATGATGATGATGATGTGGTGTTTGTGTGTGTGCTTGTGTGTGTGTGTGTGTGTGTGTGTGTGTGTGTATTGAATCCAAGGCTTTGTGCAGGTTAAGCAAGCCCACTACCTCTGAGCTACATCATTAGTACTGTAAGATTTCATTTGGTTAGAGTAGATATACTATATAATTGTAAATTAGCTAACTTTATTTGGTAGCTCTTAAAGTAAGACTTCAGTGAGAGTTGCCCACTCTTTAATACCACTTTTGTATGCCAGCTCTGGGACTTGAACTCAAGGCCTGGGCACTGTCTCTTACCTTCTTTTTCTCAAGGCTAGCACTCTACCACTTAGGCCACAGCTCCACTTCTGGCATTTTCTGTTTATGTGATACTGAGGACTTCACCCCTGGGCTTCATGCATGCTACACAGCACTCTACCACTAAGCCACATTCCCAGCCCTGTAACACCTTTCTTATTCCAACTACCACCTGCAGAGCAACCAGGTGTTTCTGGGTAGGGTCTCTGTTCCACTAACCAGGCAAGATAGAGGCCATCAGGAAGTGTTAGAGGGGTGCCCTTCCTCAGAGACAAAATTAAGCCATAGGCCCTCAAGCTTCCTTTTGAGGATTCTGACCATTATGAAAGTATGCTATTCTGGGGAATAGAAGACATTGCAGTGGAATGAACGGTTCTTCAGCTACCTGATGAAAACAAAAAAATACCTATCAATTTCTTGGTAAAAATCTGAAGAATGTGATATCACAGGATAGTTATCTTAATTACTGTAATGTGCCTGACTAGTATGGCTGCCTTCTCAGTATGACCCTATGTGCTTAAACACCTCATTGTGTGTGCATTGTACTTGCAATGTAGAAAAAGCACTGTTTTGAAGAAAGAACACATCTCCTTGGTAAAGTTGAAAAAAAAAATACAAACACCAAAAACGTTTGAGCAAAGTATTTTAGGTTAAGATTTAGTAAATATGTATGTGCCATGGTCAGGTATGTATGGAAGGCAGTGTTCCTGGTATTTATTTTCTTCTGTTTGTGGCAAGGAAAGCGTAAGCATCGTATTTCAGTCAAACACGTTGTAGTGTGTGCCTGGTTCTTGTACTTCTCAAAAAAAAATCACAAAAAAAACCAAAATAAATTTATCTGCAAATGTAAAATTCCATCTTTTACTTAATTCATTTGCTAATGTTAGATTTTTGGGGGACAATGAAAAATTGTGTATGAAAATATCCATCTAAGCATTTTTTTCTTTTCTCTTGTTTTGCTTTATTCATATTATGTCTCCTTTCTGAGGAAGACTTTTTCAACAGAAACTAAAATTTTATTCAGCAAATTAAGTACTCAGGAACATGGCAAGAGTAAGTAATGTAAGATCTCATAGCCTTATAATTTCATTGTTTTGAAATTATAAGATAGAAATATTTTTCATTTTGGCATGAGTTTGTCTAATTTTACTGGAGGAGAATACGGAAACAAAGGCAAGAAATAGAACTTTTCCATAACTTTTTCTAACCATTTATGCTGATATTGCAATAATATTTAAAAGTAGTATAACTTGTGGAGGGGAAGGGTAAAAATAAATCGTTTAAATAGGGATACAGGTGGACCTATTGCAACAATGAGATGTACAAGTTGATGAGAAGGGATCAGAAGGGGAAACATAGGAGGAAGCAACAAAGCTTGATAAGAAATGCACTCATTATCTTGCCCATGTAACTATAACCCCTCTGTATGGAATTTTCACAATAAAAATTAAAAAAAGTGAAGATCATATGAACACTGAAAATGGGAAAGTATTAGTACAAGTTACCAGGGGAAAAAATCCACCAACAAATGCCATCAACAAAATTGGTGGCCACCCTTTCTAGGATGAGGAAGAAATCTTCAAGAATTTCTTTTTCCTATTTGGATTGCAAAAAATCAATGTATCCGTGAAAATCTAATATTTTCACAAGAAGCTCATGGAATCTGCTCATAAAGTACAGGAAAACAAGTTATTCATGCTCTTCTGTTTACATTTACAGTAGCATTATTGCTAATGCATTAATTACTCATGACTATTACATCTGTATTTACATAGTTTCTGATTCTGATCTGCATAAGTAAAGCAGTCTATTATTACAAAGTGCTACTTAATTTGAATTTTTATACAATCCGTAATGTTTTCTCTTTAAATTATATAACTATATGTTTTCATAGTCTCAGAATTTTTTGCATTTAATTAGCTAAGCAAATATCACATTCTTTGGATATGTTAATGCTTTAAATAAGTTAATTTACATTACATATAAATCTGAACAAAGTCCATATTATGTGTGTCACCATTTCTTTTTAGTTAGATGATGAATCTGGAAATAAATAGGCCCTCTTTGAAGACTAACCTTCTTCTTCCCTTTCTCCCTCAATACTCAAGCTGGAGATGTGGAATTTTTTTACAGTTCCTCTATATTTTAGAATGATGGAGACACTAAGTTGAGGAAGAAATGCCATAGAAAACTCTCTTGCCTGATAAAAATAAAATCTTTATACCTTTTTTTACATTCTGGAATTAAAGTAGCCACATAACCATGGAGTAAAAAAATGGGAAAAAAAGTCTACACACTAAGGGTTACAGAAAAAATGGAGCAGATAGGTCTGTGATGGGAGCTTGTTCTGGCTGGGCTTAAATCAGTCATCTCTGTGATGACTAATTTTGTTTGTCTTCTTGACTGAATGGAGGAATACACAGAGAATTGGTAACGCATAATTCTGTGTGGGGGTAGGGTAGTGTGTCAAGAGATTTGTGGAAGTCGGTGGTCTGAGTGGGTAAGACCTGTCCTGAATATGGAATGTGTCATCAACAAGGCTGGAGCCCAAATAGGTTGCAAAATCTAAAGGGTAAGTATTCTCCAGCAGGTGCATTTTTGTCCTGCACTGCCAGTATCCATTAGACTTAAGGTATTTCAGCATCTCACCTGGGATTTTCACCATCAGCTCCCCAGGAAAATGTCCCATGTTCTCAGGTGTTCAGCTTGTTGAACTGAATAGCTTCCAGCTTTTTTTTTTTATTTCTAGCCCTGATTACATTCAATGCTGTGAGGATGTGACCAAATCTAAATTCACTCATTTTAAACAGTCTACTTTTGTATTTCTCTAAACAATGTGAATATAATCTCTAGTCTTGTTACATAACCGTGGCACACAGGGTGACCCATAGGGTGACCCATATAACAGCAATACTCACTAGACACTATGCTGGAAATGAACTTTACAACCTGAGGGGAAGGGGAGTCAGAGGGAAGGAAAGCAGGAGAAAATGAGGGAGGGGATAACACTGTTTGAAAATAAATGTACTTATTACTTTACTTATGTAACTGTAACCCCTATGTACTTCACTTTCACAATAAAAGCAAATTTAAAAATTAGTATTAGTTGAATTTTATGACAATTGAAGTTGTGAATATATCTATTTGAATTATGCTCTGTTTATGCTAGTTAAATTTCAAATTAAAATAATTACAGTGGGATATCTTTTTCTATGAATGACAAGAAACTTCAAATAATACTGGTGTAGGCAAACTAAAGCTTGTTTTCTCTTTGTGCTAAATACAGTTAATGTCTGATGTAATGTCACAGTCCTCTGTTTCATATTAATTTGTTTCTGGAATCTGTATCCCAAGAACATTTTAAACTCTGGGGAGGGGGTTTCAGACATGCATTCAATACTGTAACTGCTTTCTTCACCCCTCCCTCTATTCATTGTCCCTTCCAGCTTTCAAATACCAGGTTTCCAGTATTCATTTTGTTGGACTCATAGTTGGTTTTTAAGAGAATTACACCACTTGAGTTCTCCCTTGATATACATACAATCCTGTGTATGTTTAACTGTGCATTTATAAAACAGTTATAGCTTTCCTGTGAAAGAAAAGATGTGTCCTTCTCCAGGCTTGTCTTAATATACTCAGTATATTTTTCCCTGCTCATCATTTCTTGCAAATGATATAATATCAACTTTCCTAATAATAAATAACTGAACCAAAGGGCCACTTCCGGGTTTTTCTGCTTATGTAGTGCTGAGGAATCCAACCCAGGGCCTAATGCATACAAGACAAGGACTCTACCACTGAGCCACCCTCCCAGCCCCTGTGTTTTCAAATTTTATAACTTTAGTGTCCAACAAGGACAAGCAATTCAAAAAACAAGAGAACATTTTAAGGTTGGTATTTCAATGTTTAAATTTAGCTCAAATATGAAGCAACATCATAGCAGCAATATTAACTTTAGGAAGAGATGCTTTCTCTTCATAACAACATGAAGGGACAGTACCTGTTCATAACATAAAATTCCCTTTGCTTAGATTAAACATTACACTGAAAGGACATTTTAACATTTATTGTGCGTTTCATTTTTTTTAATTATAAGAAATTTTAAGCAATTGATGTGAAATTCAGTGATATCAAGAGTCTTTCAATGATTCGTTGCTAAGAAACTAAAAATTCAAGTTCAGAAAACTTTTACGAAATTAATTGTATTATGTGAACAGCATGAATATTTACAGTAATGAAAAAAGAGAAGTAGATTTTAAATGCATTTTGATTTATGGATGTGTTTGTGCCCAAATATGGATGTATATCTTATATACATTGATATATAAAAATATATAAAGATCTACTTTCAAATTTAAATTTAGGATAATCAAGGCCACTAAAATTGATAGAAATATTTATTAGTGGAAAATAATGTAGCATGTAAACATAAAAGCTATGCTTAAATAATGTCATAAATGTATGTTGAATGTTTTATAAAGCAAAGTTCTTTTACTAAATTTATTTTTTTCTATGTTGCCTCTTCTGGTGCAGCTACTGTAATAATAATTCAGGAAGAAACTCTGAATGCATAGATTTTTATGGAGATTTTTTTATGCTGTGACATGCATAATATTATTTCCAACCAATACTCAGAGGAAAATATAATGTCTTGGCCACATTATTTTGGATTTTACTTCTTTTAGGAATGTCAAGTTTACTTCAGCAATTTAGAAGAACTAGCAACTTCCAAAATCTCTTAGAAGCTGCTTTTTTTAGATGACACTAATTACATCCTTCTGAGCAGTTCTTTTAAATGCACTTGGGAGAAATGCTGATCTAAACCAATATCGAAATGGTCATTTTATTCAGTATATTGAAAGAGGAGATGCCTCGTTGAAAAGAACTCAGTTCATTTTCCTGAAAGAGAACTACACCCTTTTTAAAGAATAAACTTTTACCTTTTCCATTTTTTAAAAAGAACTTTTAATTTGCATTTCTTTTATGACTAGGGATGTTGAACATTTCTTCATGTGTCTATTGGCCATCCTTCTTTCTTCTTCAGAGAAGCTTCTCTTTAAGTCTTTCGCCCACTTATTTATTGGGCAGTTGTTTCTTTGAGGATTTGTTGTTGGGTGGTTTAATTTTTTGAGTTCCAAGTATATTTTAGATATGAGACCCTTGTCTGTTGTATGGCTAGTAAAGATCTTCTCCCAATCCGTAGGCTTTCTATTGATCTTGCTAGCTATGTCATTTGCCCTGCAGAAGCTCTGCAACCTTATGCAATCCCATTTGTCCAACCTTTCTTTGATTTGTTGTGTTTCTGGGTCTCTATTCAGAAAATTTTGGCCTGAGCCAAGGAGACCTAGGGTTTCTCCTATTCCATCCTGTAATGTTTTCAGAGTGTCTGCTTTGAGTTCAAGGTCTTTGATCCATTTGGAGTTGATTCTGGTGCAGGGTGATATATAAGGATCTAGCTTTAGTTTTCTACATGTAGTTAACCAATTTTGCCAGCACCATTTACTGAAGAGGCTGTCTTTCTTCCATTCTATTGTTTTAGCTCCCTTATTGAAGATTAGATGGCTATAGGTCTTTAGGTTCATTTCTGGGTTTTCAATTCTATTCCATTGGTCCTGAGGTCTATCAAAGCAACATTGAGATATCACCTCACTCCAGTTAGAACAGCAAAAATCAAGAACTCTAACAACAACAGATGCTGGAGGGGATGTGGACAGAAAGGAACCTTACTTCATTGTTGGTGGGAATGTAAACTTGTTCAACCACTTTGGAAAGCAGTATGGAGGTTCCACAAAAGACTTCACATAGAACTCCCCTATGACCCAGCAATCCCACTTTTGGGCATTTACCCTAATGTTTACAAAAAAGACCACACTAAAGCTACCAGCACAACTATGTTTATTGCAGCATTATTTACCATAGCTAAGATATGGAACCAACCCAGATGCCCCTCAGTAGATGAATGGATCAAGAAAATGTGGTATATGTACACAATGGAATTCTATGCCTCCATCAGAAAGAATGACATTTCCCCATTGGTTAGGAAATGGAAAGGCTTGGAAAAAATTATATTAAGTGAAGTAAGCCAGGCCCAAAGAAACATAGGTCCCATGGTTTCCTTTATTTGCAATATCTAGTATAGGTATGAGTCAAGCGGAAAAGGTCAGATAATGTGATGTTACAAAAACGAACCCTTAAATATGTATTTTAATGTTTTTGTTTCTTTCATGCATGTGTTTCTAACGCATTTATAAGATTATTTCTTTGTTGCTTTGTATGTCCCTCCCCCACAGTGTAACCCCCGCTTTCACTATATTTGATGTCAGTATAACATGTGGAGGAGATGGGGACAAACAAGTCGTTTAAGGATTCAGGTGGACCTGTTGCAACAATGAGAAGTACAAAATGTCATGTCAAAACCAGCTTTACAATGTTGGTGTGGAGGGGGGGGTATGATTGGGTGGGGGGGAGGGGGGAGGCTGGGAAGGGAGGTGAAGGGTAAACAAAGGAGGAGGCTGCAATGCTTGGTAAGAAATGTATGCATTATCCTGCCCATGTAATTGTAACCCCTCTGTACAGTATGTTCTCAAATAAAATAAAATTAAATTAAAAAAAAAAACAAAAAAAAATAAAAAGAACTTTTAAATGTTCCTTCATAAAATAACTATTCCAAAAACTTCACCAGTCAAAGAAAGGGAATAGTTTCTGCATGGTCATTTCTATGGTTGGCACCTGTTTCATCATAGCTTGTCACCAATGGGGGGAGGGACTTCCTGTGGTTCTTGTCCCATGCTGACACATGTGTGCACTTTATGAGGGCAACGGTTGATCATGGATCAGATAACTCTGTGAATGAAAGAATTCATTGAAACTAGGTAAGCAGAACTTAGTGATAAAAAAAAATACTAGATACACGGTTTTGATTGGAGTTTGTGTTTGCAGATATCTCCTTGAGATGCTGTAGGGGAACCAGTCACATTTACAACCCCAATGCCTGACTGGGTGATGGTTTTCCATGCTATTATGTGCAATAGGAATCCTCTACAGAGTTGAGTACATGAACTCTTTTCTTTGCTTGGGTTACTTCTCTTACTTATAAAATAAGGTACATTATTTTATACATATTTTAAGGAAACTTGAAGGGTTCCAAAAGGCTGGAATCTGGAAGAATACAAAAAACAACAAGAAATATAATTAAATGAGATGAAGGGGATTGTAAGCAGAGAAGGGACAGAGGAAGAACAAATCTTGCAGCACACAGGGTTATATGATTTTTACTCTGTACCTACATGTTGTGGAGTCAACTCTGCCCTTCCAATTTATTTATCACAACCCATTTCCTATTAGGGCAAAGGCACTGGCTTGGCTGTGATTGCTGTTTTTCTACCCGCACTCTATTTCTATACTAGTGGCTGCAAAGAGCATTACAAAATGCAGCTGTATGTGGGCTGGACCTTGTTTTTAGAACTATATGTAACTTTCAAACACTGTCATCATCGATTTCAAACATAATTTAAGTGCAAAGTGAACATAACTTCTTGCATGAGCCTTTCCAGAGTTGACTTATCATTTAAGTCATTCTATTTTGTGGAAATCCTGGTATGTCTTTCGTCAAAATCTCATTGCAAAACAAAAGCTCATAAACATTAGAAGTAGATTTAACTTCTGGTTTTCTAGGGAAAAGAGTTATAATCACTTTCCCTATATGAACACCTTTCAGGACAGTGAAAGACAAATTGATCAGCAAATTTGTTGTTAGTTCTTATTCACATGTTTGTTCCACATTAGTTTAAATGTTCTGATGGTCATCATCTCTGTATCCTAAAAACTCATTTGTAACACTAGGAATCTCTTTCCTTAGGATTCCATACAAGGTAAACAGATGGAAGGCATTAGTAGAAGATGTAGGGGTTAGTGGGAAAGACAGATTGGGCTGTTTCTTGGTTCTGTCATTTTTTTAAAAAATATCAGTGCTTAGATTTCTTTTCCCCCAAGGTAGAGCCTAGAGGATTTTTCCATACTCTCCTATTACACAGGAATCTCCAGTTTTCAGTGGTCTTCAGTATTGTTACTTATAGCAGTGGTAATGGCTTCCTCAAATTTCTAGTCTTTGCTTTCTAAGAGCTGCCTGAGTTGAATCATGTTCTCTGCCATAACTGTGATTGATATAACTCCAAATTCTAGTTTGGAACTAGATTAAACCAATAGCTACATGAAATTAAAGGCTGAATTTATTTTAATGTACATAATTTAGTAAGAATATATACTTAATTGTATTATGCTGGTTGAATTTGCCCAGTGTCCTTGGAATAAAAAACATATAAAACGATAAGAGAAAAATTATGTATTTTTTCTTACTCCATAAATGAAATAAGATGAATACTTAAAAACATTTGGAAATCAATCAGCACTAAATTGTGTGGTTCTTACTATAAGTGCAATTGAAGCTCATAGGTTTCCTGGCTACAGATTTAACCGGGATTCTGTAAGATATACTTTCCTTCCTTCTCAGGCCCAGAGGAAATAATAGCTCTCAAGTGTCGCATCCACCTCGACCAACAAGGAAGACACGACCCAGGATTCTTCTCAAAGCAGTTTATTCAGGAACCTTGATTATTAGCTTCTTTCTCGCCCCGCACCCGCACTCCGGTTATAAGCCTCCTGGATGGCCAATCCCGAGGTGCCACTTGGCATATACCAATAGGGTCGCAAACACGGAAGTAAGCCAGTAGCCAAGCCATAGCCATATAAGGAGTTGTTTTTCACAGAGAGCACTCGCCAATCGGGAAGGCAGAAGGCGGAAGCCAGCGCCATCTTTGGCTTGGCCGTGCCATGCAGCCGTGCCATCTTTGGTCGGCTCCCGCAGCTCTCCACACTCAAGGATGCAAAAGCCACTGTGCTCTACATTGACTCAGAGGTTCTTCTAATCCTGCCATTGCAGTGGATATCCAAACTTGATCACATCTTTACAAAATACAACTAAATTCATCTACTATTTTTTTTTTGGCCAGTCCTGGGGCTTGAACTCGGGGCCTGGGCACTGTTCCTGAGCTTCGTTTTGCTCAGGGCTACCATTCTACCACTTGAGCCACTGCACCACTTCTGGCTTTTTCTGTTTATGTGTTATTGAGGAATTGAACCCAGGGCTTCATGCATGCTAGGCAAGCAATCTATGACTAAGCTACATTCCCAATTCCTCATCTACTATTTTTAACTATAATCTTGCCTAATACAGGAACAACATGCTGTTTTCTCAAGCCAAATTTAGTTTTATATGTCCTTTATAAATTTCACAATATTTAGAGGCATGTGTACTGAAAAATGCTCAAAATTTTTATGTTACAAAATGATGTAATTTATATATTCTTTATTTTTAACCTGTTTCTTTTTCACCAAGAAACCATAACAATAAGAAAAGCCCAATAGAACTGACTTAGTAAACGTTGTGGAATTATGTGAAGTATATTTGAAAACAGAACTAAGCAAGAACACTTTAGTAATTTTTATTATTGTTAAGTAGTTGTATATAGAAGCTGCCACTCAATGAGGCAGTTTATGAACACAGTGCGTCTTAATTATTGTGATCCCTTTCCGCAGTCTCAGCCACCTTCCCTCACTTTTCTTAATTTTTAAGATATGCCTTGATTTTTTTGCCATTAAAAAACTTTTTATGCAGACAAAGAATTAGATGTTTTATTCCTTCAACATTTTCACCCACTTTGACCACCCCTTACCTTATTTTTTCCTCAACTGTGTGATATATACTAAGAATTCTTGACTACTTTATCCCTCCTTTCCTCCTACATTCATCTACCCCTCTCCCCGCAGCTGCACTTACCCTATTGCAATACCCATTTCTTTGTACTTGTTTTGTTAGGCTTTAACCTAGTCCTTCTAAAGAATGACAAATTGATCAAGAAAATATGGTACATATTTGTGTGTGTGTGTGACTGTGTGTGTGTGTGTGTGTGTGTGTGTGTATGTGTGTGTACATACACATTGAAATTGAATCATCCATCCCAAAGAAAGATGCTTTGCCATTGTAAAGAAATGGTAAGACATGGAAGGAATTATACTAAACGAAGTAGGCAATAACATTTTTGTATATTTTGACAGGAATAGCAATTTTGCTTTCAAATCATGAAATGTACTTTGCCATTGTAAGAAAAAAAAAGTGAACACATCTTTTAATGTCTAGTTTTCAAGTTCCACAGTTCATCTTCTAAAAGAATGGTAAATACACATAGTCAGAATATATCTCCATCAGATTCACAGAATTTAATCTACTGAAATCAGAGCTAATGTTGCAGACACCTATTAAAAATGTCTGTCCCTCACTGTTTAATGAGTTGGAGCTATACAAAAGCAAAAGTGGCAACTGCAAACACTAGTCTAAAGGAGAGAAGGAAAGTGCTCGAGTACTGTGCATGTAATTATTGTCTTTACAATGGTTTTTATTATGCTCTTCTTAATTGAATCAAAGACATGTCCACAGTCTTTTTTATTTTAATGCAAATAAATTGGCAGATACTTCAAGAGTATCTGATGGACACAATGATCCATGCGTACTGTGGCTATCTCTCTGAAAATGTGTTTAGATAATCAGTGATCCTTGATTGGCTAATATCTAAGCAGGCAAGTAGATCGATGTGACACAGAAAATATTTTTGTTTCCTATTCAGGACTAAACACTGAATGAAGAATTTATTGTATTTACATTTTTGAAAGAACATCTGGCAATATAATTTAGGCAACACCTGGCCCTCTGGGAGGAAAAAAACAACACGACTGAAATATCTATATTTCTTTGAAATAACTATATTTCTTTGCAATAAATTTTTAATATGTGTGTACAATATCAAAAAATTAGCCCCACAGAGAGTTTAGCGTGGTATAACTAACTATAGAAGCTATAGGTACACCACAATTTTAAGCTCATTTATAAAATTTGACATTTTTTGTAATACTATAAATATATAAATTGTTTTCAAAGCTGTAAATAAATTAATGTTATCAAATATATTACCATTAGCACATTAACTAAAATTATACTTTTTTTTACATTAAAAAATTTGTTGTCACTGTTGCTACTGCTTCAAAGAGATTATCCTCCACTAAATGGTATTTTTCATGACACAGAAAATTATCTCTTTGCTTAAGGTAAATAAATAAATATATATGTATATATGCATACACGGTATATACATATATATATATATATATATGAATGCTAGTGAGTTATTTTTCTAGTATTACTTCAAGTGTGTGGAGGATTTTATATGATTTCAAAAGTACTTCACTATATACTTCATATTTTAGAATTAATTAAATATAAGGTCTAACAAGAATCTACTGTGTAAGATTTTTATGCCTTTTGCTTCTCTGTGTGTGGAATAATTGTCCTGGGCTCTGTGAACACATTAGAATCAATTTCTTCTTTCAATCATCTTATGGCATAGTAGGAGGACACAATAAATATAAAACCCGAAGAAATTAAAATAAATAAATAAATGAATAATTGCTACTGAGATTCGTTACTTTAAAAGAAAAATTAAGTTATATGGAAGAGATAGAAATACACCTTATATCTACTTTATTTGATGCTTTTAGGAGTAATCACTGGTGGACAAATATTTTACTTAAGATTTGAAGTAGAGTAGAAACTACTTTATTTGCTTTCTGTGCATAGCGATTAATAAAGCAATAGCTAATACCAATTTAAAAATATATCTGAAGTATTTCACTGAGATATATTTGTGACAATTTGGAAATAGATCTTCACTTACAGTTTAATTTCATAGGTTGAAAATTTTAAGAAATTGGTTGAAATTTGGTCTAGGGCAGGACCTAGATCTTGATGAATTAGTTTTTCTTGTGCTAGCTTACAGTTCATTCTCAGAATGAAAGCATGGAGGTCATTTCTAACAATAGAACTAATCAGCAGTTTCTCATGATCAGTCTGCTCTTATGCAACTTGTGCCTCTGACTTATTTAAAACATAGCTCATATTTTTCTGCATTGGAGGAATATCCACATTCAAGTATCATGAATGGTTTCATAAACAAGAGAGCTCAGCATATTTTAAAAACACGTTAAGTCTCTCTACTACACATTGTTCAGTAGTTTAGTCTTCAATACAATTGCTCCAACACATCTAAGGAGAAACCAAAATATTTGAGTCACTGAGTCGAGCTGCTTAGTAAATATTTGTTTAAATAAACAATAGCTTGCTGACCCCTGAAAAAATTAGACTGTCACTATTTTTGAGGTGAAATAGACCTATTGTTACTTAAATGTTCTTCTCATAATTTTTTTTTCAGTATTGATATTGGAATTTAGCTGATTTAAAACAAGTCCTCAGTATTTTACCAAAAATTGTGCATAATTAATAATAATGATAAAAAATATCCATCTTATTTTGTTCTATATATTTGATTTCAATAAACATAAGAGAACTTTTCATGGAACATGAAGTCCATAAGTTTACTTACTTTTATAACCTATTAACATACCTCAATCATGAATCATTACTAACTGACCCCATGCTGCTGACCATATATATTGTATATATGTGCAAAACAGAGGGAAACTAGGAAGAGGACACAGAAACAGAGGGAAATGGGAAAACATACAACAGTGGGACCCATCAGCTGCACTGGACATTGATCAAAACGAACTAAGCAACTCAATGGCAGCCATTGGAGGGAGGGAATGAGCGGGAAAGAGGGAACAGCTGAACTAAGCAAAAGGAAAGAAATGTACATATCACCTGATGTGAAAGAAATAACTTTATTGTCAAATCACATAGAACTCATAAACTTTATAGACCACGATAAAGACAATTTTCTCCATGAAGGTTAGAATGTGTTTGTAACTTTAAGTATCATTATCCCACTGTGAAATTTGTGAAATTTATGTAATCACTTAATCACAATAAAATTGCTAAAAACATATCTTAATCATTAATGTATGCATATACATATCCACAAATGGTTCACACTTTTCAGAGATATTAAATGGGAAGTTTCAAATTGTACAAGAGGTGTAATTAAGTGAAATTCATGTGACATTTTTGTTCATTTAAATCTATAGAGCCTCCTCTAATCTAGAACTTTTCCTAAGGCACCATGGGAAGGAAGAATATGCCTACAAACATAGTAAAGTTTGTAGAAGGGCTCAAGAAACTTCTCAAAAATACTTCACTATATACTTCATATTTTAGAAGAAAATATAAGACCTAACAGGAAAGAATCTAATATGTAACATTTTCCCACCTGTTCCCTGTTCTCTAAAGAACATTCTGTATTCAATTGTTATTTTTGTTTTGCTTGCTATGTTTCTATTGTGAGGATTAAAACTGATGAAATACATTCTAATGTTGATAGCTGAGAAGAGAAAAAAATACCCTCACTCTGAACAAAATAATTTACAAATGGATTAAAGATCATAATTTAAGACCAAAACCTTGAAACTGCCCCAGAAAAACAAAAGTAAATCTCTTGTAGGTGTAGTCATGAAATATACTTTTCTAAATAGAGCCCTGGTTATGTAGAAAACAAGACTAAGACTTGAGAAAAATAAGATAATATCCAATTAAGAAGCTTTTAGACAGCAATGTAAAAAATTGCCAAAAATCAATGGAAAAATCTAGAGAAAACGCTAGCAGAAGGGTTTTATCAGTTATTCATTAAATAAAGATGATAGTCATAATGTGCAATACATCTGTTATGCAAGATTAGGTATTCCTGGAGCTTTTTATGGATCCCAACTTGAAGGCCCAGGCAATAACTTGCTTATTGCCAATTATTCATTTTAGCCTGGATATTTTAGGTTCCACACAAATTAGAACAACATGTGTGTCTTCCAACATCACTGACTTTTTGTCAGAAATGGTAGGATTTCATGTGACCTTAATGCATCTGTTCTCTTCAAGGAGAAATTAACATTAACAAGCTGTTTCTTATTCATCCATTGACATATTTTAATTTTGTCTTGTGGCAACAATGTATGGAAACAATGTATGGAAGCAATGTATGGAAAGGTAACAATCTGTGTTTCACTCATGCAAATGTGCATTAATAACCAGCTATACCACTCGTGTTTGTGTGTGTGTGTGTGTGTGTGTGTGTGTGTGTGTGTGTGCTTGTAGTGGGGCTTTAACTCAGGTCTTTGAATTCTCAGGTTTCTCAAGGCTTATGCTCTACTACTTGAGTCACACCTCCACTTCTGGCTTTTTGGTGGCTCATTGATGATAAAGAATCTTAGGGACTTTTTTTTGCCAGTTCACACCTCAGACCGGTATCCTCAGATCTCAGCCACTGGAGTAGCTAGGATTACAGGCCTCACTTGTGGACCCAAGCAGCAGAAAAGTCATAGAGAGTACATATCGTTACAGAGGAAGAAATTGCATAAACATTCCCTAGATCTTGAAGTTTCTGTTTTCAGGCAATACAAACCATGTCGCATACATGTCACTAAATAAAGAAGCTTTATGACAGACAGAAGGAACACCAATTTCATTTTAAAGTCTTTCATCTTCTTTCTTTGTGTGAATTTTCTTTTAATTTTATTGTAAAAGTGATGTACAGGGGGTTTATAGTTACACAGTTAAGGTTATGAGTACATTTCTTTTTGAACAGTGTTATCTTTCCTCTCATTTTCACTTACTCCCCCTGCACCAACTCCACTTCCCCCAATTTGTAAAGTTCATTTCCAACATAGTGTCTATGACTAACACTGCTGCATTGGTTCACCCTTTGTCCCACAGTTTCTGTGATTCTCTCTCCCTTCTCCAAATCAAATGAACTTATATACGAGAAAAATGATTCAGAAATTTAAAAAATAAACAGTGACAACAGGGAATAAACCAAAGGAGGAAAGAAAGAAAGAAAGAAAGAAAGAAAGAAAGAAAGAAAGAAAGAAAGAAAGAAAGAAAGGAAGGAAGGAAGGAAGGAAGGAAGGAAGGAAGGAAGGAAGGAAGGAAGGAAGGAAGAACGAATGAACGAACTGCAAGTAGTACACAACAACAAATAAGCATCTTTCTCTATGGTCACATGCACATAGCTATTGTGATCTTCTGCTAAGTATATCCTAAACACATTCTAGTTATTACAAATGAGGGAAACCATTCAGCTTACATTTCTTTAGATCTGGCTTGCTTGGCTTAATATAATTTTTCCAAGTCTTTCCATTTCCGTATGAATGGAACAATGCCATTCTTTCTGATTGAATCCTATTTAAATGAATTGTGACAATACTTTTCTCTGAAATACATGTTTTATGTTGATATAGATGCAACATATTTCACTTGGAAATTTCTTGTCATAAGTCCTTTTTGAAAAAATTAGGAAACATGATCAAACATTACTAACAGAAAGCACAAAAACAGATATACTGAATAATCTCAAATTATGAGAATATTTGCTTTGCTTCATTGTGTTTATGGAGACAAAATTATCTAGCTAAATTGTATTTCTTTCACCCTCTTGGGTTCACTACTGGTCAGATAAAAAAAAGATGAAATTCCATAAGCAATAATTTTACAACAGCACAGTGTTATCTCGTTTTATAAATAGTGGTATATCCCTGTTATCACTGTGTTTGCTTTTGGTACCTTGTATCTTGTGTATACATTTATCTAATTTGTAAAGAGGAAGAAGAATAACAAAATGCTGAAACAAGGACACAGGATGACCCATTGCAGCAATGATACTCACAAGATACTAAGTTGGAAATGAACTTTACAACTTTGGGGTGGGGAGGAGTGGAGGAAGTGAGGGAAGGAAGCAATTGTAGAAGAAAAACAAAGGAGGGGGGGTAACAATGCTGGACAATAAATGTACTCAGCACCTTACTGATGTAACTATAACCCCTCTGTAGAATATCTTTACAAGAAAATAAAATTAAAGAAAAACAATAACAAAAAAAGAAGGGTCAATAGTCACATGAAGAAATGCTCAACATCTCTGGTCATAAGAGAAATACAAATCAAAACAACATTGAGATTCCACCTCACCTCAGTTAGAATGGCTAAAATCAAGAAATCTAATAAAAAACAGATGCTGGAGGGGATGTGGCTAAAAGGCAACCCTACTGCATTGTTGATGGAGTGTAAACTTGTTCAACCACTCTGGAAAGCAGTATGGAGGTTCCTCAAAAGACTCCACATAGAGCTCTCCTATGACCCAGCAATCCCACTCCTGGGCATTTACCCAAATGACCAGAAACAAGGCCATACTAAAGCTACCAGCACAATTTATGTTTATCACAGCATTTTTTACTATAGCTAATACATACAACCAACCCAGATGTCCCTCAGTAGATGAATGGATCAAAATGATGTGGTGCACGCACACACACACACACACACACACACACACACACACAAAATGGAATTCTATGCTTCCATTAGATAGAATGAGATCACCCCATTTGTAAGGAAATGGAAGTACTTGGAAAAAATATTGTGAAGTAAGCCAGATCCAAATCATAGTTTCCCTCATTTGTAATAATTAGTACACATCTAGAATAATCTAAGCAGATGAACAGAATAGCTCAATAGCTATGTACAGATGACCATATAAGATGATGCTAAGTGAAATGAACTCCAAGACATGGACAAAAGGAGTTTTTCTTTTTTTTATTAATAAACTTTTTTGTGTGTGAAAATACCGTACAGAGGGGTTACAATTACATGAGCAAGGTAATGAGTACATTTCTTATCAAGCATTGTTGCCTCCTCCTTTGTTTCCCTTTACCATCCCTGCCCTCCCCCCCGCCACCATTGCAATACAGTTTATTGTTGTTGTTTTCAATGTACTACATGATTTCTATTTTATTTTGTGATTTCCCCCTATGGTATATGCGCTGTTGTCAGTGTATTTGATTTTGGTATCCTGAGTATTATATATACATATTACATATACATTTCTCTCAACTTGGGAAGGGAAAGGGAATAACAAAATGTTTAGACAAGGGACAAAAGGAGAACTTATGCAACAGTGATACTCACAAGACAAACATTGGAAATGATCTATACAACTTGGAGTGGGAGGAATTGGGAGGGAGGAAAAGAAGGAGAAAAATGAGGGAGGGGATAACAAGTTAGACAAGAAATGTAATCACCAACTTACTTATATAACTCTAATCCCTCTATATATCACCTTGACAATAAAATTAAAATTAAAAAAAATAATTGAATGAATAGAAAGAAACAAAGGATTTATCATTTGGTCCAGCATTTGGAAAGCCAGAGAACCTTGACATTTCATTTTATCAGAGTTTCTTCTTCAGTCTAGTTTATGCTGATAAATTCCAAAAGGCTTGGTTGCTTTATCAAGGACTGGCTCTTTGGCAAGCCAGTGTGTGCTCCCCAGGACTGACTACCTCAGAGGCCCTTCCCATGAAGAAATGGAAGGGAATGTGAAAAGCAATCAGCATATCTCTAGTTTCTTAGTTTTCTTGGCCAAATACTTAAAATTTAATAGATAATACTAGCAAAGAGTTCTAAGTTAGAAGATATAAATATAAAAACTTAATTAATACTATATCATATACTTGTTCATAATATATTTAGAGAATTTTCTACTTTACATAACATTATCTCTAGACAGTAGGACTACTAATGATTTTTATGATATATGTGAGTTGAAAGAATATACTTTATTAGAGCTAAAGGGAAATTTTTGTATATTTGGTAAAGTCTGGCATGTGTGAAGCCAGAAATCAAATTATTGGCATGCATTTTTAATTGTAGGCTTTAACAAATGAAAGCATCAAAACCTAATTGCTTATATTACATCCTTTTGTTGATTCTACTTTGATTCAAAATTCTGACATATATAGTATAAAGCAATTATCTTGGCACAATATTTATTAACTGTCTACTAGAATCAGTCTCATGAAATAGCAATTATAATAATAAAAAAGAATAATGCAAATACTCTCAGAAAGTCTTTTTTAACATTTCACTAATGAACCAAGGATTAAGGAACAGATTTCAAAATAATTTTACAGCTATTGCTCTTAGGTTATAAGTGACTAATATATGCAGTACAGTATTTTTAATGATAGTTGATGAAATGTTTGAACTATTAAAAGACTTCAAATCTTATTTTCCTCCCACCAGTGAAATTTAATGACAACTTGTCTGTTGAATTAGCTTGCTCAGTGAACAAATCTGAAATGCAACAATTATGCCAAAGCGATATAGTCCATACAGTGACATTTTCATAAACAAGTGCTTGCTGTGACAAAATTTGTCTATTATTATTTTTGATGTTCCAGAGTCAATCAACCTGGAACACTCAATTTTGTAAGGTTAAGTTTTACATGACTTCTTTTTTCATATGTGTGCTACTAACTTGAAGCTACAATAGTCAAGGGGGAACTGCCTGTGCCTTGAAGCTTATCTTAATTGTAACTAATGTCTTCAAACACATACCACAACGCCTTTTCATACTTGCAGGAAATTACCGTAGACATGAAATTCCCAAGGCTCCAGGGGCTAGCAGAGGCGGCTAAGTGAAACACTAACTGCATGGTTTGAATGGTGGAGTGCAGAATCTAGCTCTATGCAAGTTCAAATAATATGTCTGAAGACAAATTTGTTAATTTGTAAATACCTTAATTTACAAATAAAATAGATAACTACTTTGAGGGTCGTTTTCATTTGTAAAGTAACACTTAATGCTGTTTTCAATTAAATACAATACTGCATACTAAATGTATAGAATTGAGATGGCTTTTTCTCTTTTCCTGGTGTTGGGGCAAGGTTTCCTTTCTCAGTATCATGGTCATAGTCGTGCAGTAAACCAGGCTGGAACATTAGAGCATCAATGACTTCCCAAAAGAAACAATTCTTCCATGGTCACTAAATTCTAATTGCACTGATATCAAAGAGACCATGGCTCCGTATAGAAGATGCTTTTCCAAATGTGTTAGGTATCCTGTCAGAAAATGAATCTACTCAATGCTTTCCCTTCGGACAATCAGTTGAGAAGCTTTATCCCCAACTCCAGGAGTCTTGTGTTTTATATCATATATATAAGCTGATTCATGTTGGTAGACACTGATTTTATTCAGATGTGAATGGGTAGATTTGCATTGACAGATACCCTATTGATAAAAAACTTCTCAAGCAATGTTAATATTCAGTCCACAGACAAAATTCTTAATAGAAAAATACAGAAATACTCTGGTAAATATTTTGTTTGTCACATATTCATGGAGGTAAAATTGACTCACTTTTCTAAAGGGTAAACTACAGTAGGTCATACTCACAATTTCATGCAGTCATCTTCATGATCAAATTGTAGAACTTTTTCATTCCCACTATTTTCAGTCATTCTTCCATTTCTATTTTCTTGACCCTAGAAAGCAACAAGTTACCTTCTGTTCCTGTGAACTTAAACTTGAAATTTTACAGAAGTATGTTTTGATATATGAACTTTTGTCCTGCCTTTCTTTACTTAAAATATTTTCAAGTTCATCCATGTTGTAGCATGTATAAGTACTTTGCTTGTTTATATGGCTGGTTAAAATTCCATTGTATGGCAATGCCCTTTTCTGTTTACCAATTTATCAGTTAAGGAACAATTTATGTGTTTCATACTTGGCTATTATACAAAAATATTTGCCTCAGATCTAACGAAGAGATGTGAAGAGTTGTATGTCCATGTAATATGTTTAGTAACTTGCAAAACTGAAGTGGTGCTATCTGCAGTAAGTTGAAGCTTTTAGGGATGTTTAGTTATTTCATTTAAACCTATGAGGACTGCATCTATGCCCATCAAAGAATTCATTTTCAGGTGGTGTGAGGAACCTTTGATGATTTCTTTCTTCACATGGAAACATGATGGCATTACTCATCATGGCGGCTTTTCATGGAAGCCATAACTTGTTTTCACATGCTTTTGTAACCTGTGCTTATTCCTATATTTAGTATAGTGGAGTGTCACAGGAAAATGTACATTAACTGATTAAAAAATGTGTTCCTATTTGTACTTATAGGCTAGTGCAACCCAATTACATTATATTTCCCAGAAAATAAATGAAAAGATAAATAAATAAATAAAACAAAGCAAGCTTTCAATATTTTTTATTTTTTTATTGTGAAAATACTGTACAGAGGGGTTACAGTTACATGAACAAGGTAATGAGTACATTTCATATCAAGCATTGTTGCCTCCTCCTTTGTTTTTCCCCTGCCATCCCTTCTTTCCCACCTCCACAACTACATTCCTTCCCCATACTCCGCCTAAATGGTAAAGTTCGTTTTTCTTGTACATCTCATTGTTGCAATGGGTCAACCTGTATCCCTATTTAAACAATTTGTTTTTTCCCTTCCCCTCCCCAAATTATATCGACATCAAATACAGTGAAAACAAGAGGTATACTGTGGGGGAGGAACATAAAAAGCAACAAAAAAATCACGCAGTATCTTATAAATATGTTAGAAACAATAGCAAGCAAGAAATAAAAACAATTGTGTCCCTATCTTTGGGTTCATTTTGCTTAACACCATCTTATCTGGTTATATGTAGATAACTTTTGATCTTTTCTGCTTGTCTCAGATATATACAAGTTATTGCAAGTAAGAGAAAACATAGGACCTATGTTTCTTTGGGCCTGGCTTACTTCACTTAATATAATTTTTTCCTAGTCTTTCTATAGTTAAGATATGTAACCAACCCAGATGCCTCTCAATAGATGAATGGAAAATGTGGCACACACACACACACACACAAACACACACATTGGAATTCTATGCTTCCATCAGAAAGAATGACATCACCCCATTTGTTAGGAAATGGAAAGCTTTCAATACTGCATACCTCCTTTACAGGGAGGAAGAAAAGAAAAAGAGTTCTAGATTCTGCAGAAACTGCAGATTCAAATCAAATGTTTGTAAAGACTTAATAACAGAAATAGAACGAACAGAATTTTCAGATTATATAAGTTTGCACTAAAGTAGTTAAATTATAAAACTGATAAAGTCACATGTTGAGAATATTTATCGGTGAAGCCTAAATCTAGCTTCTTCTTTGAACAGTACAATTAAATGTATGCAATAAAAAGAAGAAGGGGTTAACACTGTTTGAAAAGAAATGCACTCATTATCTTACTTCCTTGCTTAGGTAACTGTAACCCCTCTGTACATCACATTTACAATAAAAAGCATGATTAGAGATATTTTACATCTTTAATCTACTATAAAAATAAAAATAAGTTCTGTTTTGATTTCCTTTTTCAGGTAAGTTGATGTTAGGTGAAATGAACCCTAAGATAAGGACTTAAATGTTTTTTTCTTGCTTGCTATTGCTTCTAACATATTTATAAGATGATTTGTTTGTTGCTTTGTATATCTCTTCCCCACGGTATAACCCCTGTTCTCACTGTATTTGATGTTGGTATAATTTGTGGAGGGGAAGGAAAAAAACAAGTTGTTTAAATAGGGATACAGGTGGACCCATTGCAACAATGAAATGTACAAGACATTATGTTGAAAAACAAACTTTACAACTTTGGTGCAAGGGGGGGGGGCATAGGGAAGGATGGAAAGGGAAATGTACTCATTGCCTTGCTCATGTAATTGAAACCCCTCTGTACAGTATTTTTTACAGTAAAAAATAAAAATAAATGCATATAACAAAAGATAAAACTGTTCACAAATTTTTGGCCAGGTTAAATTTCACTCTCTATCAGTAGTTAGTGTGTAAAGATTTTATTAAAATTGTAATGCATTCAAAGAGCTAAAGTTACTATTGGTCATAATATCCTAAAATCAAAACAATTTTACACACACACACACACACACACACACACACACACACACACACACACACACACACACGGTAAACATGGTTATCAATTCTCGAAAATACCAATGTCCAGAAAGGAAAAATAAGTTTTACTACTCGCTCATGTTTCTACAATGACTCATTCCCACACATATTGGTATAAATTTATACTCTCTAAAACCTGGGTAGTTTGTAAACTGCTTCTACTTATTTTACATAAACTTAATCAAGGTACTGTAATACTGAAAGTTAAATATTTGTTTTCCTTGGCAAGTACAAAACTTTGAACTCCAGGTCTCCATTTTGCTTGGTTCTCTGGTACTCGATTACTTGAGTCATACCCCAAACCTGACATTATCTTGTTTTTTTGGAGATGGAGGCTTGTGAACTTTTCTGCCTGGTCTAGCGTCAAACTGTGATAGTTCAGATCTCAGCCCCCTGCATACTAAAATTAAATGGGTTAGTCAACAGAGTCTGGCATCAATAATAACCATTTTACTTTCTTTAGTCCTGACATGTAAATGAAGGTCAGCTTCTACTCCATTTACCACAAAAGAAAGCATATTCATCCTGTGATGCTGCATGTGACATTCACTGAGGTATAGAACATACACAATTTATGACAATCAAGTAAATACTGTACTTTGAGTTGAGATATTATATAGATTTAAGAGGCAATGTTTTAACAGCTTCTGTTACATCCTATTTTAAAAATGTCTCCTGCCAACAATGATAAAGTACTAAAGGATTAACGAAAAACTTTCTCCTGGTCAATGTAAACTGACAGGACCTGAGCAGATGACACAGCTGCTTATGCTTCCCTATCAGGGCCTTTCAGCTGTTCTACTATCTACACGCAAAGGGAGGGCAGGGCACGTTGTTTCAGAGCTAATATGGATAAAACTCTATTTCTGGCTTTTTGATGATGTGCCATATGCTATTCTGTGATGAGACATTAAACTAGGGACATAATAACTTGATATAAAAGAGAAAGACAGGTAATGGTCAGACAGTACATTCCTCTTGAGTTAAAATCTTTAACACTTGTCAACATAGCTATGAGGAAATTGATATGCCCTCCTTTTTTTTTTTTATCACATTAACATCTGTTGGCACAGACTTGAGGAAAACAAAAAGTACTTCCTTCTATGTGAAAACCTAGCAAGTAATTATCAATTTCAGTTTTTGTCTTTTAACCTTTGTCTTTATTTTCTTTGTTTGAATCAAAGTATTAAATTTTAATTACAGGATTACAGTATTTTTTTGAAGGAGTTACATCTCCAATCTAGACAAAAATAATTTATGACTAGCATGATCCAGTAAGGGGACGACAGTCAGAGACACAAGGGGTATTTCATCGCAATGTTTAGGATCCAGAGGAAGCTCCTCTGTGTGCTCATCCCCATTCCTTCAGACATGGTGTCACTATGAGACCACACAGTTCTATTGGTTCTTCTGCATTCTTCCCTGGAGCTAAGGTGAGAGAATGGATGCCTGTATTCTGGCATCTGTTCACTCACAGAAACGATTCAATGATTTCTGCTCCAAGAAATGAGTCAAATAAAATGCCTTTAAATGACAATGTTTTAGTTAGCAAGTAATTTCTGTGTCAATGGCATAGGGAGCCACTTGTAGCTATTATGCAAAGCAATTTGGTTTCAATTACAGGTTTGTATTTCCAAATCTAGGCTGGGAAGTCTTCACCAGGGAAATAAATATGTGATGTGTGTGTGCGTGTGTATGTGTGTAAACACATACATCTTGCAGTATAAGTAGACTGAGCTGGACATGCTATTTTTATGGATTACAGAGCATATTTTATTAAAAATATTTTTACTAACCCCAGAGATAATTATTGGTGTGAAAATAGGTATATATTGATTCTGTCTATACAATATAGATAAGAGAGAAAAAAGAAAGAAAGAAAGAAAGAAAGAAAGAAAGAAAGAAAGAAAGAAAGAAAGAAAGAAAGAAAAACTGAAAGATAAATTGATAGATTGATAGATAGATAGAAATAGATGAGTTCTCTAACTCTTGCCTTTTTTCATGGAACAAAAAAAAAATGTACCAATGAATACTTCATTCTCTTCTTATCTTCTTCCTTCTTTTGTATTTTCCTCACTCAAATACACACCAAAGCAACAACAACAACAACAGTTTCCTTTGTTTTGTTACAGCTCATATTTTAAAATTACTGAGTTCATTAGACCGGTAGTGAGTCATATTTGGTGAATAAATTTAAAGGAGATCCATTATATGAGCTATATGAGCCAGGTCCAAGACACATAAA
This sequence comes from Dipodomys spectabilis, assembly GCF_019054845.1. Lineage (NCBI taxonomy): Eukaryota > Metazoa > Chordata > Mammalia > Rodentia > Heteromyidae > Dipodomys > Dipodomys spectabilis. Next base: position 11,031,985 of record NW_024870701.1, on the reverse strand, counting down.
TAACAAATGACACTGGTAGCATAGTACCTCAATCTATTATTATGTACTGTTGCAGGCTGTGTTGTAAAACATTTTTCAAATTGTTGTGGTGTCAACAATATTTTTTTCTAGTGAATTATGCACATTTTCTTGTAGAAAAACTTTCTTAGAGGTCTATCTATATACACTTATTTCGTTGTACATTTGTTGAACTACAAGTGAATACCTCCATAAAAGCAAATCTAAGCTTCATAAGTGAGCCCAGTAAGGAAATCAATATACTAATAAGGCTTCCTATGTTCCCAATAATAACAGTCCTCACTAATAGCTCTCCTCTGCCTTGGGGAAAAAAGTAAGCTGCTTTATTATAATTCTATAATTCTACTAAATATGTAACATACTAGTTAAATGAATGGATAGATTTTTTTCTTTATTATATACGCTGGTACAACGAAGGAAAATAGCACCCTTTGCCTTTGACAAAACTTACAGGAGATAAAGACAGTCATAGCAATGACATTGTGCTCCAGAGAGAATGTGTGTGAGAAAGGGACAGATGGTTGGGCAGAGAAGCCTGTTTGACAGATCTGAGCACTCTGTGAACTTCTTTGGGAATCTGGAAGTGCATTTCAGGGTGTTCAACATTCTAGAAGCAATTTGCACTAATAAAGTTAAATTTTATTGATAACAATCGTTTTCATTTGAACACCATATGAACATTCTAGTTGTGGTCAGTGCACTAAAGAATATGATAATTGAGAGTAGACATCTTTGTCTCAGTCCTGAATTTAGAGGAAATGCCTTTAGTTTTTCACCATTAAGTGTAATGCTGGCTGTAGGTTTGAGGAATGTTCCATGGATTCCTAGATTCTTCAGAGCTTTCTCATAAAGGGATATTGGATCTTGTCAAATGCTTTTTCTGTGTCTATTTGAAATATGGTTCTTATCCTTGCTCTTGTTGATGAGATGAATTTTATTAATTGATTTGCATATGTTGAACCAGTTTGCATCCCTGAAATGAATCCTGTTTGATAGTACTGTATGATTTTTTGGTGAGTTGTTGAAGCCAATTGGAAGAAGATCTTCATTAGACACACAGCAGACAAGGATGTCATATCTATCATATACTTAGAACTAAAAAAATTAAATCCCCAGAAAACAAATCCTCAAAGAAACAACCACCCCATAAATATGTGGGCTAAAGACTTAAAAAGAGACTTCTCTGAAGAGGAAATAAAAATGGCAAATAGACACACAAAGAAATGCTCAACTTCTCTGGCCATAAAAGAAACACAATCAAAACAACTTTTGAGATCCCACCACACCTATGTTAGAATGGCTATAATCAAGAAATCTAATAGCAACAGATGTTGGAGGAGATGTGAACAAAAGGGAACGCTACTACACTGTTGGCAGGAGTGTAAACTGTTCAATCACTTTGGAAAGCAGTATGGAGGTTCCTCAAAAGATGCCACACAGAGCTCCCCTATGACCCAGCAATCCCACTTCCCTGCATTTACCCAAATGATCACAAACAAGGCCATCATAAAGCTACCAGCACAACTATGTTTATCGCAGCATTATTCACCATAGCTAAGATATGGAACCAACCCAGATGCCCCTCAGTAGATGAATAGATCAAGAAAATATGATATATATGTGATATATACGTATAATATATGTATATGTATATTATATATATTATATATAATGGAATTCTATGCTTCCATCAGAAAGAATGGCACTACCCCATTTGTTAGGAAATGGAAAAACTTGGAAATAATCATATTAAGGGAAGTAAGCAAGACCCAAAGAAATATAGGTCCCATGGTTTACACTATGTGCAATAACTAGTATATATATATATATATATATATATATATATATATATATATATATATATAGGATAATCTTATTGATGATCAAAAACACTCAAGAGCTATGTACAAAACACCATATAATATTATGCTAAGGAAAATAAACCTTAAAATATGGTCAAAAGAGGTTTTTCTTTTTTGTTGTTTTTACTGTACTATGTAAATTTTTTTTATGTTTTTCCCCCTATGGTATATCCCCTGTTGTCACTCTGTTTGATTTTGGTACCTGCATCTTGTATATACATTTACCAAATTTGGGGAGGGGGAGAGGAATAGCAAAATGCTGAAACAAGGACACAGGATGACCCATTGCACCAATGAGACTCACATGATCTTAGGTTGGAAGTGAATTTTACAACTATGGATTGGGGGAGTAATGGGGGATGTGGAAGGAATAGTAGGGGGAAAAATAAAGGAACTGTTAACAATGCTAGACAAGAAAGGTACTCATTACCTTACTCATTTAAATCTAGCCCCTGAACAGCATCTTTACAATACAATATAATAAAACAAATAAAAAATATACTAGTGCATCTACTTTTTACTACTATGAAATGCATAATATTCCAATAAGGAAAGGTTTTCAAATCTGCAACATTATTTATACCTTTATACCTTCAAAGTAGCTACTTGGAATCTCAATTTTACAACTGATCTCTGTCTCTGTTTTGGCCAACTGTGTTACTTCTTGAACTGAAAAATTCCAATTTGCAAGCTTAATATAGAATAACTCATTTTGTTTTTTCCCTTCCCATCCCCAAATTAAAAAATTGTATATACAAGTTGCAGGGCACCAGAATCAGATACAGTGACAACAGGGGTTATACCATGGGGGATGAACATACAAAAGAAACAACAACAACAAAACCATATAGTACATTGTAAGCATGTTAAAAACAATAGCAAAAAAGAAAAAAAACCCACTGTGTCCCTATCTTGGGGTTCTTTTCACTTAACATCATCTTATATGGTCATATATACACAGCTTTTGACCTTTTCTGCTTGTCCTAAAATAGGGATACAGGCTGACCCATTGTAGCAATGAGATATACAAGACATTATGTTGAAAATGAACTTTACAACTTGTAGGGGAAGAGAAAGAGGAGCTGGGGAGGTGGGGAGGGATGGGATGATAGGGGAAAAACAAAGGAGGAGGTAACATTTCAATAGGAAATGTACACATTACCTTACTCATGTAACTGTAACCCTTCTGTACACTAATCTTACAATAAAAATATATTAAAAATATTAGACCTCTGGAAATTCTATTAAATTCTGCCAACAAAGAGATCCAAGAATTAAGGTAAAAATACTGCACGCACATATGAATAACACTGTGGTTTCTGATACTATTTTAACATAACTTGGCATAACCAACTCAACTAAAAAGATTTATGATAAGATGCTGTGCCACAATGAATAACAATACTTTGTCACGCTTCTGTTAGTCTTCCAATAAACTTATAGAGAATCTTCCAAATCACAACACAAGATTTTTAGAAATTTAATGGATATTGGTAAAGTTGTCAGACTCAATAGAAGTTTTACAAATGGTTTTACCAGAATGGTTTAGAAGAATTTGAGTATAACTATCATTAATTTAAAACTATAGAGATTGAAAAGGAAAAGTATAATGTAGACAGGGGATAAGTTCCTTTAGGACATTATGCCATATAAACTCTTTTGCCATTTGTGAGGCCTCAGCACAGAATTCAAATAGTGCCTGTTTAATTCAGTTCTAATGGTTGCCTATGTGAAGACAGAGAAGCTGTAAGTAAATAATTCATGAGCAACAGATGCTTATTCATTCTCAGCTTTAATAAATTCTCATGTTGCAAAACATGGCAGTTTGGACATCATCCACATTATGAGTCTAGGTTATATACCTAATTTATGACAAGTTAAAAGGGAAGTTTGTTGATTTCTTAAAATCTTGGTGTGTTTCCAATAAGGACTGTGCAGCTCATCATTTTCAATGATATTTTAGAGAGAAGGACCCTTTAGCACTAATAGAAGAAGAACTAGATAGGTTGATCGATGATGCATGTTCATAATTTGTATTAACTTTTATTATACTCTAGTTAAGTCTATTGAAATACATTTATATAATAATCTCTGCTTAATGAAAAATTAGATATTGCAATTTTTCATTAAACTAAAATATTATTCTCTCACTTCGATGCAAGAAGTTGAAAGAAACAAAGCTAGGTCATCAAAAGACTTAGTTGCATCCAGATAACATTATTTCAAGGTTCCATTAAACAAAATAGAAAGTAACATAAATCTAATAAAATAAAGGAATAATTTTATGACAATTAAAAAAAATCAAGCCAGACATATTAGTACATGTCTTTAATTCCAGCACTAAGGAGGCTGAGGCAGGAAATTTGCAAGCTACAAACCAGGCCAGATTACATAGAAAGATCATGTCTCAAAAAAAATTTAACAAACATTGTTGCCTCCTCCTTTGTTTTCCCATACCATCCCTTCCCCTCTCCACACCCCACCCCCACACCCCCGACCACCACGCCCCCCCACTTCCATCCCCCACCCCACCAAAGTTGTAAAGTTCGTTTTTCGACATAACGTCTTGTACATCTCATTGTTGCAATGGGTCCACCTGTATCCCTATTTAAACAGTTTGTTTTTTCCCTTCCCCTTCACAAATTATATCAACATCAAATACAGTGGAAGCAGGGCTTATACCCTAGGGGAGAGGGACATACAAAGCAACAAAGAAATCATCTTATAAATATGTTGGAAACAATCTCTAGAAAGAAGAAAAAAAACATTTGCCTATGTAATTGTAACCCCTCTGTATAGTATTTTCACAATAATTTAAAAAAAAAATCTCACAGACTTTTCTGCCTGGGCTGGCTTTGAACCACAATTCTTACATCTCAGCCTCCTGAGTAGCTAGGATTATAGATATGAGCCACTAGCACCTGGCTTGGAGAATATCTTAATAAAAGATACTTAACCTAAAAAAAAAAAAAAAACAAAAAACAACAAAAATTAACACAGGAACCAATTCAAACTTCAATAATATGAGAATATGTATTTTTGATGAATTAAAAATGGTAGATTTCTTTTTTTTTTTTTTTGGGTCCAGTCGTGGGACCTGAACTCTGGGCCTGGGCACTATCCCTCAGCTCTTCATCTCAAGGCTAGCGCTCTACCACCTAAGCCACAGCACCACTTCCGGCTTTTTTTTCTTTTTGCTTATGTAGTGCTGAGGAATCGAACCCAGGGCTTCAGGCATGCAAGGCAAACGCTCTACCACTGAGCCACCTTCCCAGCCCCCAAAAATGGTAGATTTCTGAAATGCACCAAGTGTTGACCATCTTGACTGTAAAGAGAATCTTACTTGATTCTATGGAATTTAAAATGAACATTATTTTAGTAAAATTGAAAATATCACAGGAGCTTCAGCATGTTTGTTGTTTTCATTTAATTACCAAAATTTCCCCATGAACACAAATATTTTAAACTATCTTAGCATTTAGAAGTAATGGACATGATTTTAAATATTTTTTTCCTGTAAAAGATACTGAAATTTGATTTTGAAAAATTGAACTTGATATGTTTATATGATGCTTAGCAATGTGGTAAAAATGACTGCACAAAATTTCTGATTATAAATTCTTCTTCTCCAGCTTAATAATATTTGATCTTTTGTAACTTTCCATGAATATCAATCAGGAAATTAAAATATGTTCACAAAAGGAACTAGACAAAATGATTATTAGTAGCTAAATCAAGGAAGCACAAACTGTCATTTCAACTAGCAGACTATAATAAAAATACATGTCAAATCTAAGAAAAAAAATATTCATTTAAAGCTTGGGAAAATGAATTTGAAATTATCAAAATATTCACTTTGGAGAATTTGGCTGAATATAGAGTTATATGCAACTGTGCTGCAGTAGCTCACCAATCAATTTAAATTGACATTTTGTTATACCAGGAGTATTTGGGGAATAAAAAATGAACACCCTTTCATCCCTACTCATAAATCAATTTTATTTGGTGCACAAAATATAGAAAATCCTTTAGCTCAAGTTATTAAGGTACAATCTTCACAGCATAGCTACATTTTACTTCCCTTGTCCAACCTAAGGCAATTGTGAAAAGCTGAGCACAAACCAAGTATAATATTTGGAAATATTATTTCTGTAATAGTAATGGCTGTAAAAATACTCCTTTTTTCATTTCATCTCTCTCTTATTCAATTTAAAAATCATAAGAATTTTAGGCAATTTTCTAACTTCATGTCAGAAATTACTTGTGTAAGCACATACATACCCACACATTTCTGTCCTGTTCTAATTATGTTAAAACTCCATCTAATGTACTTTACTTATTTTATTTTTAAAGTTACTTATTCTCATTGTAAAGGTAATGTACAAAGGGGTTACAGTTACCTAAGTCAGATAAAGAGTAGATTTCTTTTAGAACACTTGTCACCTCTTCCCTGTCTCTCTCTCAGTTTTTAGAGGACATCTTTTGTTCATTCCTTCTTTGGGATTTTTCACTGCTCAGATGGCACTTATATCTTGAAAACCCCAAGCAATCCTGAGATAGACCTGACACTTGGAAGGAACCACAGTTTTGAGTGAGTGTGCTGGCTTGAGAACAGAAAAAATCCACTCCCTCTCACATCTACAAATGCAGTCCAGAAAATACCTAGACAAATCCAGAGATACTCAGATAAGCCACTCTCAGATTCTCAGAAACACTGTGTGCTAATAGATGTTTGTGTTTTACATTTTGTGATCTTTTGTTATTTTACTCAAACAACATTACAGATAAAAATATGAGTACATCTTAACATTTAAAATCTAATTGTAATAAGAACTCATTTCTCCCCCAGGTAATACAATGGCCATAATTCTGCTAACTGTAGATACCTCTTTCTTAAATTACATGACATTTTTGCGGCATATTTTCAATCTCTTAACATGTCTAATTAATGTAAGACAATAACATTATTTTCACTGTTGTATTATTGTTGCTTTTTTTGCAATAGTTACAAAGTCTCTTTCCTCCCCTGGCCTATAATGCTTTTTTTACCTAACCAGTATTCATTTTTTAATAATTTTTAAATTAGATAGAGAATTCATGACTGACAGTTGTTTATTTTCATACTTGAAGAAAAAAGTTGCTTGCCTTTTAGCTTCCTTTTGCCTTCTAATTTAAATCCACTACCATTCTACTTCTAATTCCTTTGCAAGTAATCAACTTGACCTTTGGTATTGTGGGCTCTCCTCCCACTCTCTGTTGGTTCCCTAAGAAGCCTTACTTTTACATTTGCCAGCTTTTCATCATTATAATATAATATTTCATAGGGGCTCCTGGTTTGCTTTGTTGAAAGTTTTTGTGGTTTGAAGCACAGTGGCTTCCTGTTGTGAAAGAAGGTAGAGGACAAAGGAGAAAGTGTGTGTAGAGAAAAGCTTGCATACTGAGTCAAGAAGAAGAAGAGAGAAAAGGCCTGGCATGCACTCATCTCCTGACAGGATAAAAAATTCATAGAACAATCAGTTTTTGAGTATGGTTTCAATGACCTAAGAGATTCCCACTAGGCCACACCCCTTCACATTTCATCATATGATTGATTTATTTCTAGTTTCTGAGGAACTTATATACTAATTTTCTGAATAATTGCAATAGCTTACAGAACTGCCAATTGTGTAAGAGGGTTCCTTTTTTCCCCTGGACCCCTCTCCAGCCTTTGTTGTTTACTTGCAAAATTGTCAACTACTGATGATAACATATTAGTCACTAGGAAATGATGACTTCAGTTCTTTGCTTTTAGTATTGTTGTTTAGAGTAAGGGGATAAATGCCCAACTTTTAGAAATTAATAGACTGTAGTAGCTTAGACTTTCTATGGCTTATAAAACTGTAAAATATACTTAGAGAAATTAAATATGTATTTGAAATGTTCATGGAAATCATGTTACTTCCACTTAACAAGGAAACCCACAAAAGGTTATAAATCCTTGTCATAAAATCCTATATTCTTAGACACATTAACTTTCATGATTTCCTATGCTAAAGTATATGCATTAATGGGCAGCTAAACACTTATCTACATATTTTTTTCAACTGACTTGGAGGGAAAACAAACTAATTTAATCTAGCAAAGCATAAGAAACTGCTTTCCCTCTTTGAATTACAAACTGAGTCTTTTTCACTTCAATTTTTTTAGCGTATTGATAATAACACATCTTTTTCACTTGATAAACACAAGGGCTACTACTAACTCTAATGTTTTCTTGGATCTTTATGCCTGTTATCTTTTCTATTGTAAGCGAGATACAACCTTTCCCACATTATTCATTTTGCTGCTTCATCATCAGAAGCTAATATTAAAATGGAAATATTTCTTCTTGTTTTGGAAAAGGTATACAGGAAATATTAACACTTTGACCTTTTCAGTGTTTTTCATTTTGACTGGTTGTCTGTTCCCATGTCAAACTCTGCAGGGGTAAACAGGGAAAGCTGGCATAGAAAGCAATTCCAATTACAGAATGGTAAAAAGGTCATATTAGTGTGGTGTTACCCTCACAGAACATGAAAGATAAGGAAAAGTATAAGGTTTGAAAAAGGAGTGAGTGTTAACTTGTTTTAAAGAAGTTACTACTAGCAAACACCTTTGGTCACTCCAATTGTGTTTATAACAATTTGGTTCTTGAACTAGTGTCTCCTTATGCAGCTCGCACTGCACTTGAAAACATGATCCTCCTGCTTCAGCATCTGGAAGGTTGGATCATTGGCAAACCCAAAGTGGAGTTGTGAACACCTGGCTGCTTATTACATGTGAAAAGGCCTATTTTCCAAAAACGTATTTTTTAAAAAAATTTTATTGTGAAAATACCGTACAGAGGGGCTGGGAAGGTGGCTCAGTGGTAGAGCGCTTGCCTTGCATGCATGAGGCCCTGGGTTCCATTCCTCAGCACCACATAAGCAAAAAGAAAAAAGCCAAAAGTGATGCTGTGGCTCAAGTGGTAGAGCGCTAGCCTTGAGCTGAATTGCTGAGGGACAGCGTCCAGGCCCAGAGTTCAGGCCACAAGACTGGACCCCCCACCCCCCCCAAAAAAGAAAATACCGTACAGAGGGGTTACAATTATGTGGGCAAGGTAATGAGTGCATTTCTTATCAAGCATTGTTGCTTCCTCCTTTGTTTCCCCTTCCCATCTCTTTCCATTTCCCCCCATCCCACCCAAAGCTGTAAAGTTCGTTTTTCGACATAACGATTTGTACATCTCATTGTTGCAATGGCAATTTAATGAAATGTGTTGTTGTTGTTGTTGTTGCTGCTGCTGCTGCTGCTGCTGCTGCTGTTGTTATTTGCTAGTCCCAGGGCTGTAATTCAGGACCTGGGCACTGTTCCTTGGATTCTTTGTGCTCTACTGCTCTACCATTTGAACCACAGCACCACTTTTGGCTTTTTCTGAATAGTTTATTAAAGATAAGTTTCTCATGGATATTCCTGCCCAGGCTGGCTTCAAATCCTTACATCTCAGCCTCCTGAGGAGCTAGGATTAAAGGCATGAGCCACTGGTGCCTGACTAATTTTAATTATTTTTAGTTAACAATACTGGACAAATTTAACTTATTAGTACTGGCCTTATTTGAGAAAATAAATTTCTTTCTTCCTTTTCTAATCTAGAATGTGGCATAAACTATTGACTAGGAATATCTGAATAGATGATAAACTTTACCTGGTTTATTAGAGCTTCTTGAAACTTCCTATACTTGGGTTTATTACCCTTCATACTATATTAAATTAGAAACTGATTTTTCCATGGTGCTGTTTCTTTAATAGAGAGATAAATGTGTGTGTGTGTGTGTGTGTGTGTGTGTGTGTGTGTGTGTGTGTGTGTGTATGCGCACACACACAGGTCTTGGGGTTTCATCTCAGAGCTTGAGTGTTGTCCCTGAGTTTTTCTGTTCAATGCTAGTGCTCTATCACAATTTCACTTCTAGTTTTTAGGTTGTTAATTGAAGGTAAGAGTTTCATGGAATTTTATACCAAGGCTGGCTTCAACCCACATCCTCAGATTTCAGCCGCCTGAGTAGCTATGGTTACAGGTGTGAGTCACCAGAACTGGATATTTTTTAAATGTTAAATACACGTAAGCAAGAATAAGTTTAGTGGTAACTCATTTTCATAACACAAATAAACATCCTGTCTGAATGTCCAAAAGAATTGATTTTAAAACACTCTACAAGTACAGATTAATTCAGGCATCTGGAGATGAAAAATCTTCCTTTTCAAGGTATGGAAATGTCATTGAACTGAATTCCATGTTTACTAATAATTAAAAATGCTTCCTAAATTATTAGTGAAATAAAAGAATCAGTTATGCAATGAAACCACTGGACTATTAGCCCAGCTCCTCTCAGTGTTGATGGGACAGGTGTTATCAGCTGTATTCTTGTTTTCCATGATGCAGTTGGAAGAATTGTAGACCTACATATACACATGCTACTGTCACCAAGAACTCCTCAGATGGAACTTGTTGATACATCTATCTGGGTGTAGGCTGGGTGTAGGCAGTAAAATGCTTCCTTGCAGATATAGACAAAGCACAATTTTTTAGCTAGATTAATCACTGCCTCAAGATGCAAGAAGAAACTTTGAAAAACAAATACATTCATATATATATATATGTATCTGTGAATATGAATAGAGTAGATATGAATATATCCACTTTTCCCCAAATATGAAATTCATTTTTATTTTCCTTTGGATTTTCACAAGGTTATATGATTCAGAGTAGAGGGTGTTGTGATAGTCATCATTACAAATATAGCCTTTTGGATTCATTACTAGATAAACACTTTTGGATTGAAAATATCCTACTAGGACCGTAAGTGCTCTTGCATTGGCTAAAAGAAGTTTTCATAGTGATAGATAGCAGTTAGATTCAAAGGCATACCTTTAGTTCTGTGTCCATATTGGGATCCCTATTTTTTTCTTTCATGGCTAGTTTATTTATATGATGTGAACTAAACTTTTCAGCACCTAGGTTTTGGAGCCACATCTTTATAAAACTGACAGGGAGAAGGTCTGGAGGCAACTGAGAAGACCTGATATAGTCAAATACAACTTAAGGTTTATTTTGCTCTGGAATGCAACTCATCGTCGTGCTCTTTTGAAACTGAAGATCAAACGGGAGACTTTGAGAGTTTTTTTTGACCCATTAACATATCATTACAATCTCATTGTACTTTAAAATTCCCTACCCCCCTCCACTCTGTATTGTCCATAGGTGGTGATGGTAATTGCATGCACAGAACACTTTTTGAAATATGTCTCAATTTTTTCATAGTTTTCATGTCAATAACTCTCTGTAACCTGGTCTTTAGGAGGACTTTGATGCTCCAATCCTCTTGAACATCAATGGCTTCACTCTAAAAGTGTCTTTTTCTATTCGAATGAACCAGACTCTTCTCACATGTGTAGGATGAATAGAGAGAGCTCTGCCGATCCTACAATGATATCTATTGTCTCATCAACTATGTGAAATACCTGCAGTGCATCACAATTTAAGAGACTAGCTAAAAGCACAGATTCTGTTTGTTATTTGGGGATGAATTTATCTTCAGTAAGGTTACATCAAGAGAAGACAAGATAGCTTGAAGTAAAGCATTTTAATTTATTAAAATGATAGTGGGGCTTATGGGTAACAAAGTTGAATTAGATGTCCAGCTTACAAGAAACAATAGTCAAGCAAGTTTCTGTCAGAATTAACTTGATTGTGGTGGTCTTATTTACAAGTTCTTACTTCTTTACTAATTGCACAAGGAATTTTTTTTGGCTTACCCAGTCAACATGATTTTTAAAAAGAGAGTTGTTTAAGCAAAACAACTCTTACAAATTCATTTCTTGAAGCCATGGTCTAAATGACCTCACCCTAATCTATGTAAAGCCAGAAGTCAGAAAATATTAAGTTGGTTTTCTTATCCAAGTTGACCAATCAGTTAGTGTCTCATCAGTGGTGACTCCGTGGATGGAGGCCACAAAAGAATACATGTTGCATGGCTTACTCTATGGCTTGAATTAGGGATTGGTGTATTACTTACTCTGTTACAACCCATCATTTGCCTTATTATTTTAGATTTCTATGAATGCCCAATGTATATTAATTGGTAAAAATATACTATATGTGTAATGCAAATTTAAATATTCCTGTTAATGTGTACCTACTCACAAATTTCTCAAAATCGGTTATTTTCACTTAGATCAGTGTATTCAGTTTTTGTTTAATATAAAGAAATAACATTCTCCATGTGGTAGATGTCATTAATTGTTTATCTCCCAAATAGTTCCTTTTTTTCTAAAGAAGACATCTATTTTGTTTCAGTAAAGCAACCTCCCACACAAAGAGCTTCATTCTCTTGTCCCGAGATGAGTTCTACTAAATCTAAATGGGCATGTTGGTCTGTAATTAAACAAGCCACATTGAATCTAGTCAGAGTAGAGAATATTTCCAAGATACATGTTCCTAGTTAAAGGAGACATATGTCCTAAACTGGCCTGACCCAATTGACAATTGGGTCCAATAAAGACCTCGTTTTAGTTATGCTAAACGTGAAAAAGAAAGCTGGGTCCTGTGACTCACACTTGTAATCCTAACTACTTAGAAAGTGAGATCTGATGAACACAGGTAGTCTGGGAAGAGAAGTCTGTGAGAGTCCATTGCCAATTAAGTAGCAAAATGATGTATTGAAGTGTGGCTCACTAGAAAAGCAGCTGTAAAAGACAGCAGCCACTGAGTTTGAGCCTAGGTGCTAACAAAAACAAGACAGTAACCCTAGTTTTTGCTACTAGCCATCATGCAAACTAGAAAACAATAAGTCAGAGGGGAAAGACCAGCATAATAAGCTGAAATGGAGTCTCAAAAACAGAGTAATATCCAGATATAAGATACGTGATGTTCACTATTCTTTTGAATGACGTAGTACATGTAATACTGCTTCCATTTTTGGAAGCACTTTTAAATTTTTATAAAGACCTGTTCTTATTCACAGCTAAAAGTGTGTAAATAAAAATCTTCCCTATATGTGTCTTCATTATAACTGAATTTTGTATTTTTATTCATTCATTTTTTTTTTGTTTGCCAGTCGTGGGGGCTGAACTCTGTGCGTGGGCGCTGTCCCTCAGCTCTTCAGCTCAAGGCTAGTGCTCTACCATTTCAGCTACAACGCCACTTCTAGCCTTTTCTGCTTATGTAGTGCTGAGGAATCAAACCCTGGGCCTCATGAAAACAAGGCAAGCACTCTACCCACTGAGCCACCTTCCCAGCCCCTGAATACTGTTTTTAAAAAGTAGTTGCTTTAATATCTATGAGTCTTAAAATATACATATTACACTCTAAAGTTTTTCTCTATTTTGAATATTTTGATCTGTGTCATCACTTCAACAGCCCTCCCGGCTTTTGCTCACCTCTTCCCTTATTTTTCTAAATTCTGTGGTATATACAATGAGTTCTTGACTACATTCTCATCCCTGTACTCCTTTCATTCCTCCCTCCATCTCCCCTTGGTTCCCCCTTCCTATCTTGCATGTACCTACTTCCTTATTTTGTTGGACTTTGACTAGTTTTTTTTTTTTTTTTTAAGAATTATACTGTTTCTCCTTTCTATATTCTATCAGATTTTAGTTAGTAAACTAAACCCCTCGTTTAGCATCCAGTGTTTACTTGTTGCTACCACAAATGAGGGATATCATGTAACCTATGTTTCTCTGGATCTGACTTTCTTCACTTAATCTAATAGTATCCGATTCTTTTCATTTCTTTATGAATGGTATAATATCATTCTTTCTGATGCATAAGTAGAAGTCCATTGTGTGTATGTATACAATATTTTTGGTCCATTCATCCATTAAGGGGCATCTGGACTTAACTCCCTATCTTGGTTATAGAACACAATGCTGCAAAGAACATGGTCATGCTGATAGATTTAGCATGGCCTTGTTTGTGGTCTATTGGATAAATGCCCAGGAGTGGGATTGCTGGGTTACAGGGAAACTCTAGTCTTTTGAGAAACCTCCATAGTGCTTTCCAAGGTTTACAAGTTTACATTCTCACCAACAGTGTTACAGAGTTGTCATCTGGTCACATACATGCCAGTATTTTTTTATTGTTAATTTTCTTGATGATGGCCATTCTAACTGGGTGAGGTAGAATCTCAGTGCTGTTTTGATTTTCATTTCCTTTATGGCCAGAGATGTTGACCATTTTTTCATGTTTCTACTGGCCACTTTTGATCCTTCTTCTGAGAAGTCTCTCATTAGTAAATTTCTTAAAACGATTCTCTTTCATGCCTTGACTCACTGATGAATTATTTGTGTTATCAATATCAGTTACAAAGGGTGTAAAACAGTAAACAGAGAACCAAAGAAGCAATGTCTAGTGTTTTCAACCATTAAACTGTGTAATTTGTTAATTATCTTTGTATTTCAATCTGGATTCATTTAATTAATCTTTGACCATGATTACTATATATATATTTCAAAGTAATTGAATTGGCTTTCCAATAGTCTTCTAATTCAGTTTTTTTATTATGTCAGACATCTGTTTTTCCTAATTATTTTACTTTAATTGTTTAAATCACTTTCTCTTCTCTAGAAAATATACATCTTTTAGGTATTTTTACTATTTCTGCATGACTATCGGAACTTCATTTTATGACTTTTGTTTCTAAATTATCTTCAAATGGAAAGACTAGTAAAAAGAACGTATTTAATAAAGGATGGAACAGTTAATAATACAAGAGGAACAATAAAAGTTTAATAACATCTGAAACACTCTAAAGAATTGTTACTAAAATGAGATTTGGGAATTGAGTATTGCATATCCAAGTCTGTTTTCCAAATTATCTTAAAACCTTTGTTTTAAAATGTATCTGTGTGCCTTAACATTGGAAACCAACAGCAACTGATTTTCATAAATACTTTAAGGATTCAACGAGACTGATTATTGTAGTATGCACTTATAATCCCAGCCAATCAGGAGGCAGAGATCTGGAACATCATGTTTTGAGGCTGCATCTCAGTCAGCAATCCTGGTGTGATTATTTGCACTTGTAATCACAGCTATAAGGGAAGACATCTGTAGGAAGACTGCATTTGAAAACCAGCCTGAACAAAATTACAACACTCTAATTGGAAAAAAAAAAAACTAAAATAAAAGGAGCTTGGATGTGTGACTCAAGTAACAGAGTGCAATAAAATAATCTTTTGCAACAGGTTTAGAGACTGGAGCATTTCAGATACACATTTAAAGTACAGATTTAAAGTCAGTGTTGAAATGTCAGGGAGATTCACAGTAGACAGGGAATAATTGTCCCAGGTGGAGGTAAGCCAAGATCCACAGAATTATTTGATTGTCTGAGCTGATCTTGACTATTTCACATGATTCAAGTAACCAAATAACACACTTATTTATCTAAAATATGGAATTGCTATTATTAAACAGGGTTGTATTCTTCAACATTGATCTAATTCAGATGCAAAAACTATATTTCTTGCAAAGAAGCAACAACTTGCTCAAATCTTATAAATAAGATAATTTATTTTAAACAGTGTACATAAGTACAAGCAACTTTAGCTAAATTAAGGACTTCTAAAAACACTGGCTTTGTGAGAAAATCCAATATACACTTTTAAGTTTATTCAAACTAATTGAAGTAAAATCACATCATTATGCATTAAGTTTTGGCAATCATTTATGTAATCAATTTTTACCTACTAACTTAATATATAACCTACATGCTTGAATTACAAACCCAAGGCTTGCAATTCTATATAAAGCGTTTCTTTCAATATTAGTTAATAAGTAATTCTTTACACTAATTTAGTTAACGCGATTCCCTGAGCAATGTCCTTATAGTTTCATAATAAATATAGCTTAAAACTTGGCATCCTGCTGGATGTAAGTTTTGCAGGCAACTAAATGGTTTAAAAATACATTGGACTAAAATATACCATGTATTATTTGTCCTTTTATGGGCTTTTAATCTCAGGTCTTATAAGTAAGTTAACAAGGGTTTTCTCAGAGACACAGATCTTTGTACCCAAGTTATTATGTGTCCTGCTCAAATACACATCAAAATCCAATTACTCTATGTTGTCCACAATGGAATGGGAACTCGTCCTTTAGAACAAGTGTTCAAAGTTCAGGAAATAAAAAAAGCGTAATAATGTACATGCTGCCAAAAGTAGACAAGAAATAATTTTGAGGTGATAGAAAAATGAGGAGTGAATAAGGAGTTGAATTCAGTCATGATATTTGATGCATTTTCTGTGAAACTAGGAAAACTGAAGAAAGGGGTTGGGTTGGGAGGGATGGGGGAGAATGATGTAAAGGTCATAAAGATCAAGATATATTGGACCTATAAACTGATTTGTTAAACACTAACCCTTTGTACAACTACTTAAAGGCAACGAAGATACAATTTAGAGGTTGGTGTGGCTCAGGAGGTACTGCTAGCCAATGACGAAAGCATCAGATACCAAGTTTGCATCCTGGTCTTGCATAAAAAATTTAAATATATTCATTTACATTTAATATAATTTTAAAAAGAATAATAAGGATACAGGTAGACACATTGCAACAATAAGATGTACAAGATGTTATGTCAAAAAATGAACTTTCCGACTTTGGTGTGGGGGGAGAGATGGGAAGGGAGGGTAAGGGGAAACAAAGGAGGAGGCAACAATGCTTGATAAGAAATATACTCATTACCTTGCTCATGTAATTGTAACCCCTCTGTGTGGTATTTTCACAATAAAAAATAATAAATCAATAAAAAGGAAAAATAAATAATTTTAATCTAATATTTGTTTCATTATCAGTTTTATCATATTTTTAACATTTCCAATTACTTCATGTAACTTATTTTAAACATATGCTGTGTTTTGTCGATTAGTTTCACACATTTAGCAATGTATTTTTATTATTGAGGATAAAATCTTACTGATTAAAAACAACTAAGCATATAGAAACCAATTAATAAAACTTATCCAGCTTTACCTACTTTATCTTAACTGCTTTTTCTTACCTACTTTAGGTGTGGTGACCTGAAAAAAATCCTTTGTTCTTGAACTTGCTTCCTATTCAAAATCAAACCTTTCTGAGTTTTGCTTTTCTGACAAGGGTCTCTGACCTAAAACTATCTACTGACCTACACTATTGTATTAGCTCTACATCATTAAATGTAGTATCATTGGTTTCCTCCTTTCTCCTTCTTACAATTTGTAAAGTTCCATTAGTCTTATTTATATTTTTCCTATTATTATTTTCTTTCACTTGCATTCTATTCTCTACTTTACAATGAGATTAATTATTCTAGTAAACAAAAGAAAAAGAGGAAAAAAACCCTATTTGGATTTCTTATTTCTGTGAAAAACCAGTAGGCATCTTTGTATTTGCAGTACAGTTAAATCCAAATATTTAAAATAATATTTAAGGTGCCCTGGAATCAAGGTCTTAACAATTTAATATTATTTGCACTTAAAAAAAACTTCACTGGATAAACTAAATCATTTATATTTCCTCACACTTGTGTTAAATCCTGCCATTGTTATTTTATAATAGCCTATTTATGTCTAACTTGTTCATACAGTTGAAAATGTTCCTTCTGACATTCACAGTACAAAAATACCTTTCCTTTTGTTGTTGTTGTTGTTGTTGTTGTTGTTGATGGTGGTGGTGGTGGTAGTGGTGGTTGTGGGGTTTGAACTCAGGACCTGGGTGCTGTCCCTGAGTTTTTTCATTCAAGGCTAACACCGTACCACTTTGAGTTACAATGCCACTTTAGTTTTCTAGGGAGTTAATTTGAGGTAAGGATCTCATGGCTTTCACTGCACAGGCTGTCTTTGTCTTTGCATCTGTATTTGTATTTGTGTTTCTCCTGTGCCCAAGCTGGCTTTGAAATGGCAGGCCTAAGGTCTTAGTCTCTGAGTAGCCAGGCTTACCTACATGAGCCACTGGCACAGGGCAATTGTATTGTTTTCTTTTTTTATGTTATTTTGATGAGCTTTTTGGTTATGTTAAAATTATTTTTTCTCTAGATACCATTGGATCATTTGAAATATTAATTGTGTCTTCCTTTTACTGTTTTTTATCTTGCCCTACTTTTTTCAAAATTCTCAGAATGTACATGTTAATGGTCAACTTCAGTCTTTTTTTACTAATTTGATGCAGTGTTGAGAAGAAAGGAATTAATACATCCATATATATGTATATGCTTTTATGTGGTATCTAGCAAAGAGAAGTGTTTGGTTGCAGAATTAAAACTAAAAAAAAGAAAGAAAATATTCACTGATTAAATGTAAGAATAATCAACTGGCTGAATGAATAAAAAGTAAAAAGTATGTAAGTGTCTGAATACTTGGTTAGTGATTTTACATTTCTCCACATATCACCTAGTAAATTTGGGGGGGGGGAATATTTTAATGTAACAAAACAGGTGTAACTTTGGGTAAAGGTCACATTGAACTTATTTCTAATGACATTTTATTTCAGAAAATGAAAAATAAAAAGATTTCATTACTAATGCAATCTTCTCAGATTAAATTCATTTTATGAATCTTAAAATGATGTCACAGTGACATTTAGTACATATAGTTAGAATTATGGAAAGATTTGTTTTCTAAATTTAAGAATTCTTTCCTTCTGGCTATCTCACTGAATTTCTATAATGGAATTTTCTATCTATCTATGTGTCCATCCAACTGTCTGTCTGCCTGTCTATCTATCTATCTGGCTAGTCACAGTCATTGCAAACATTCAGATCTACATTGAGGAATCTGTTTTGTATTTAAGTACTTTTTATACCTCTATGTAGTTTATTACGAGTATAAATTATTTCACGTCTTAAAAAGCTGTTTCATCCTTGAGTAAAAGATTTTAAGCATTACCAAACTATTTTAAGGCACTGACATAAAAGCTTATAGCTCTTTTATCTATCTACTGAACTCTCAAGACAAGTATATGGAGAAATATATAAAATAAGGTTTCTAAATTTGGTAATGCATAGTGTTTTAACAAATGAATCAAAATATGTAAAATTAAGAATGAATTTCTGTTCATCTACTCTAACTTTTTGTAAGAAATTGATAGCAATCTTGAAACAAGGTAAAATTGAGTTGTTCACCTATGATGTGTGCTTATTTTCAAGTTTTCCTTTTGGCAATTTGTGTTTTCCAGTTAACTTGAATTAGGTATTCTGCATTTTATTAACTACTGTACAATTTTAAAAACCTTTATCAGATGATCATACTTTAGGCCCTTTGTGTATATTATCTACAATAATGATAGTTTCCATGGTTAAAAATGGAGGTGATGAATGTTTTTGTCTAGAAAACCTCTCATCTTAGTGCCTTATTCAAGTACATAAAAGAAACACACATAGTGTCTCCTAGTTCATTCATTATCAACTGCCACATCCGTAAAAGTTGAGTGTCTCTTTTTTAAAGAATGTGTCTCGACTGCATGTCACATTGAGTTGTGACAAGGTCACTGTGTGTGTTGCAATCTGATAGTTATTTCCTGGTCATAGCTGAATTAGCAGGGCTAGCTATCTGACTAAATGATAGAGAATCTATAGGACGACTACCAACTCAGATTAGTCTGACACAATAGCTTTGTCCAAGAGAAATCCTTGAATTAATGATTAGGGAAGGGACTCAGGAGAGACTCCATTACTCTGTAATAACTAATCATTCCATACTCTCAGTGGTGTCGGAATAAGCATGATTCAAGTGGTAGAACACTTGCTGAATAAGCAAGGAGCCCTAAATTCAATCTGCAGTACCATCATAAAATAAATAAATAAATAAATATGAACTTTGAAAACTAGTAGAAGATAACAATAAAATAGAGAAAGAGCATAATAAAAAACTTCTGGGTGCTGGTGCATTGAAGTTACCTGGAGAATTATTCCATAGCCTTTAAATTCAAGAACAAGATAGACAAATCTCTAATAGAACATGGGAAATCTTTCAGCAGTGGAGGGAAAAGACATGTTGAACAATGTGCTGACTGAAAACAACAGCTAGTTGGATGTGACTCACAGCATTTTCACTCACATTGCATTCATTAAGCAAGTGACATGGGGTAGGTGCAATCAGAAGTGTGGGACATGGTTAATGCTCCCACAGGGAGGCCCATAGAAGGGACATGGCAGCTTGTGACAAGGACCATTTAGGATGGCAAAGCCATCAACCTCAGTGCTCCCTGGAGGACTGGAAGGACAGCGAGTCAATGGCAGAGGAGCCTCACACACACACACCCACACACACACACACACATAGAGCTGAGCTAATGGGACCAAAGGCACCAAAGAAGGCAGTGGTAACTGGGGCAGTAGGTAGCTTCATGTTAGCTACAAATGGGCCACTTAGTCACTTAGTTCTCACTTGTTTTCATCTAGAGCTCAGCCTGGCTCTGTATTAACAGTCTACACTTTTCAGTATCCTGTTTCATGCCTTCAATCCTTAAAATGAAACTAGCTCACTTAATGGAATTACTGGGGCCATTTTTCCCCATACAATTGTTAAGTTTTGAGATTACTTTTCTCCTTTTTTTTTTTTTTGGTCGGTCATGGGGCTTGAACTCTGGGCCTGAGTGTTGTCCCTCAGCTCTTCAGCTCAAGGCTAGTGCTCCACCACTTGAGCCAGAGCACCACTTCCAGTTTTCTGGTGGTTAATTGGAGATAAGAGTCTCAAGGACTTTCCTGCCCGGGCTGGCTTTGAACTGCGATCCTCAGATCTGAGCCTCCTGAGTAGCTAGGATTATAGGCAAGAGCCATCGGCACCTAGCTCTTTTCTCCCTTTCTTGAGGGGTAACACTGATGAAGATTTAGTACTTAAATGGCAACTCCTTTGTACAACTACTTAAAGATAATAAAAAAGACCCATTTTACATATAAATGGATGTGCTGTAATAAAACTCTGCACAGCTATTGTCAGATAATAAAAATAATGAATTAAGGAAAATTGAATTTGATAAATCATAATTTTACTGTTTAGTATGTACATATATCTTATTAATATTTAGTAAGTAAAGATAATGAAAACTAAGGTTACCATTTCAAAGCAATGAAAGAAGAGAAAATGAGGAGGAGGAGAAGAAAAAGAAAGGAAGGAAGGAAGGAAGGAAGGGAGGGAGGCAGGGAAGGAGAAAGGAAGGAAGGAAGGAAGGAAGGAAGGAAGGAAGGAAGGAAGGAAGGAAGGAAGGAAGGAAGGGAGGGAGGGAGGGAGGGAGGGAGGGAGGGAGGGAAGAGAAAAAAACTGGAGGATTAAATTTGACCAGTGTCAGGAAGGGACACTAGAATATCAAATGATTCTTATGGACACATTTCCAAATGTAAGTATTTAAAACATATAATAGAAATTAAAAGTGTATGATGAAATGGCTTATTTAACTTACACATCTTATGTACATATACATCTATTGAAACTTGTAATTACCAAAACAAAGTATTTTTTAAGCCAGGTGCTGGTGGCTCATGCCTATAATACTAGCTGCTCAAGAGACTGTGATCTGAGGATTGCAGTTTGAAGCCAGCCCAGGCAGGGAAGTTTGTGTGACTTTTATCTCCAATAAATGTCTCAGAAAAAACCAGAAGTGGCGCTGTAGCTCAAGTGGTAGAGTGCTAGCCTGGAGCACAAAGAGGCTTAGTGACAGAGTCTGGGCCCTGAGTTCAAACCACAAGACTGGCCAAAAAATAGCATATATATATATATATAAAATTTCTATTTGATATTAATACAATTTAAAGAAAATTTACAAATTCTCAATGTTTTATTTCATATTTTACTTTTTATAGCACTGCAAATATTGTAGTATTTGCAATATTTTATAACATTCTCATATTGGAGAATTTTCATTAATTATATTTTAATAAAAGTATATATTAAAAACAATGAGTAGAAACTTACATAACATATTGACATGCAAGCTTTTGCTTAAAGAGAAATTTGAAATACTGCTTTACATATTTAATTGTATCTAAATACACAATTGCTTAAGATAAAGTGATATTATATTTCAGTAGTAATATTCTCTTGTAATTTATTTAAGACATGGTGTGCAAATTTATGGTACTCCATAGGAAATTTTTACAGTATTGTATCCTTATTATATAAGTGAATTTGGTGATTAAAAAAAAACTGTTTCTGTCTTTTCCTTTTTTAACTTTTTTAAAAATATGAATTATTATTATTTTTTATTGTGAAAATACCGTACAGAGGGATTACAATTACATGGGCAAGGTAATTTCTTATCAAGCATTGTTGCTTCCTCCTTTGTTTCCCCTTACCATCCCTTCCCATCTCCACCCCTCCCCCACCTATGCCAAAGTTGTAAAGTTCGTTTTGTGACATAAGGTCTTGTGAATCTCATTGTTGCAATGGATCCACCTGTATCCCTATTCAAGCAATTTGTTTTTTCCCTTCCCCTCCACAAATTATAACAACATCAAATTCAGTGAAAGCAGGGGTTAGGCCATGAGGGAGGGACATACAAAGCAACAAAGAAATCTTTTATTTGCATTAACTAGTATATGTCTGAGGCAAGTGGAAAAGGCTAGATAAGTTGATGTTAGGGAAAATGAACCCCAAGATAAGGACTCAAATGGTTTTTCTTTCTTGCTATTGTTTCTAACATATTTATAAGAAGATTTCTTGGGGCTGGGAAGGTGGCTCAGTGGTAGAGTGCTTGCCTTGCATGCATGAGGCCCTGGTTCGATTCCTCAACACCACATAAGCAAAAAGAAAAAAGTTGGAAGTGGTGCTGTGGCTCAAGTGGTAGAGCGTTAGCCTTGAGCTGAAGAGCTGAGGGACAGTGCCCAGACCCAAAGTTAAGGCCCCATCACCGGACCCCCCCTAAAAAAAATGATTTGTTTGTTTTTTTCTTTTTCTTGCACAATTTTCTGTTTTGTCACTATAGGTAGATTTAAAAAGGGTTTTCTTATCTAGGGAAATTAGTGAATATAAATGTGATCATCTCTATCTTTTTTAGCAAAATTTATGTCATTATTACTGTTTGTTTTATCATGTATAACAAAATCAAAAGTAATGTGTCTGAAAGGATAGTGGCTGTCTTGCTTGAAGTAGGTGATGAATAAAACTCTCTTCAAGAGAAGGAGAAAATATCAACATTTAGAATCATTTTACTATATTTATTTTGTAATGCTCATGGTTTCTAGAGTTTTGCAGATGCTTCTTTCATTCTAAAGTCTTCTACTGCTACTCTAAACTCAGTCTCAATCAAATCCTTTGGATTTCTATTTGGTTTAACTTTTAATTAATTAATTAATTAATTAATTTATTTTGTCTGTTGTGGGGTTTGAACTCTGGGCCTGAGTGCTGTCTCTCAGCTCTTCAGCTCAAGGCTAGTACTCTGCCACTTGAGCTAGAGCGCCACTTCTGGTTTTTTGGTGGTTTATTGGAGATAAGAGTTTCACGGACTTTCCTTCCCGGGATGGCTTTGAACCGCGATCCTCAGAACTAAGCCTCCTGAGTAGCTAGGATTACAAGCGTGAGCCACCAGCTCCTAGCTTTAACTTTTAATTTTAATTTCAGAAGCTCCTCTTCTAGAAAAGTATTTGATTTCTAAATGAGCCCTTAACTCATATGACTCTTAAATCCTGAGTGATGTTCATAGGATGTAATTATTCCAACGTGCTTTTAAGGAACAAACCCTCCTTTGCATTGGCTGTACATATAACAAAACTATACAATGAATGTTTTAAAGCAAAAGTATCTCTGTGTTTACAATAAAAAGTTTTATTGAAAACATTTTTGATATCAACATAAGCAGAATATTTCTATTCATGAAAATTTTCCTTCTTGTAATTCTGCTGATTACATACCTGAACTTCACTTCCTACTAAGAATATCTAAACTGACATGTCTGCACATTATTTTATTGGGTAAATATTCATACCTTATCATCATTTTTTGTTTTATATTCATCATTTTGTGTAAACTAATTTTTTTTAACTGTATTTTTTTGTCTTTTCTTTTTTGGTACTGGGGATCGAACCTAGGACGTTGCACTTGCTAGGCAAGCGCTTTGCCACTGAGCTACATCCCAGCCCTGTGTAAACTAATTTTTAAATTAAAATACTTAATGTTTTGTTTTGAATATTAAATGAAGCAGTGATTTAACAATAAATTCAATTTTTTAAAATCTGTGACTACCTTATTAAAAATGATGCCCAAAGAACTTGTCTTGTATTATCTATCTTTTCAAAACCACAATATATACTGTAGAAAATATTCACAGATACACTGTTGGAATTGTGCATTAAATTTTCTGCTCAACCCACATAATTCTTTCAGCCATATATCCTATAACTCTCAATCTTATTTATATTACTTTAGTAATCTCTACATTCTATCATGAATGATTTTTTTCTTACAATTTCTCTAATACTTCAGTATATACTTTCCCTCTCAAGTCTTCTGCCTTTACTTAGTTCAAATACATCTGATATCTTTTTTATCTCTACTGAAGGAGTCATGCTTCCTAGATATATACAGAATAAAGATGAACTGTATTTCTTCAGTTATTTTTTCCTATTTCCAGAATGTTCTCTGACTTACATTTATGTTTTCTATTTACCTATTACCAATTATTGGAATACAGAATATGAGAAACCATAATTACGTACCTCTATGTATTCCATTTTGTAACTATTATTTGAAGAATACACAGTAGTATGGTAAGCAAAAATCTAAGTTGTTGCACATAAAACTTTGCCTCCTGGTTTGCAATCTATATTGCCTGCTCCCCATAAGTGGAGATGTGGTCTTGATTGACATTTCACTAAAATGGTAGAAGCAGATTCCTGGTTGTCACCCAATGGTCAGGTTATCTCATAAAAGATTGTATCAGCAGACTAGAAATGCCTTCTCTCACTGACCTTGAAGAAATAACCATGAGAAGAATCACCTAGGGCAAGTACTACATGGTAAGTGGCTTCCAGAAGCTCCTAGCCTTCCACAATAGCCATGAGAAGCCGTGAATCTCAATTGGTCCCACAAACAAAAGGACCTGCAGCCTAATAACAACCACATAAGTTTTAAAAAGGAACCCTCAGTTTTAGAAAGAAATATAACCCAATTCAGACCTTGCTCTCCAGCTTGTCAGATCCTGAGTAGAAAACTCAGCTACATCTTTTCTACATTTCTCACCTAATAAACACTGAGAAAATAAATGTTTATGTTTGAAGCCACTAAACCTGAGGATCATTTGTTTTATGTGCCAATATGAACTAGTGAATATTAGTTACACTATTATGACTGAACATGTTACAAGGTAAATTTTGTGTTCTTTTTTGTATATTTTGTATATTCCTTTGTTTTGTATATATTATTTTTGGGGGAGGGTCGGTCGTTGGGCTTGAACTCTGGGCCGGGGCACTGTTCCTGTGCTCTTCAGCTCAAGATGATTGCTCTACCACTTAAGCTATACCACCACTTCCAGTTTTGTAGTGGTTTATTGGAGACACAGACGTTCCTGCCTGGTTGGCTTTGAACTGTGATCCTCAGATCTCAGCCTCCTGAGTAGC
Source organism: Dipodomys spectabilis (assembly GCF_019054845.1). NCBI lineage: Eukaryota > Metazoa > Chordata > Mammalia > Rodentia > Heteromyidae > Dipodomys > Dipodomys spectabilis. The sequence goes on along the minus strand of NW_024870701.1, from coordinate 11,006,529 downwards.
TAGGATTACAAGCCTGATCCACAGGCACCCAGCTGTATATATTCTTTAAATATATGATTGATGCAATTTTCTCTTGTACTTTGTATGAGCATATGGATTTCACAAAACTCTACTTTCTGTTTTTCAAGATAAACATCTGTTCTTTGGGGTAACTCTAGAACCTCTGTATAGGCTCTAGTACAGACTGCGTTGAAGAGTTAATGAATATCATCCTCATGACTCTTTTAAATCAATCCTGAATGTGTGTGTGTGTGTGTGTGTGTGTGTGTGTGTGTGTTGTCTTTTATGGTGGATTATCTGTTTCCTATATGGGATATCCTTTCTTCTTCCCTTTCTTTTTTCCTTCCCTTTCCCTTCCCTTTCATTTCTTTCTTTTTATGTCTCCTTTAAGATGTACTGAGGTTTAAATTTAGGGTCTCACATTTGTCAAGCTGACACACTACTGCTGATCCATATATTCAGCCTTGTGTGTGTATGTGTGTGTGTGTGTGTGTGTGTGTGTTGGTGTGTGAGTTTGTGTCTGTGCATGCACACATGCAATTTTATTTATTTATTTAGGTGTATGTGAGTTTTGAATGAAATATCTTGCATTTATTAAATTTCTTGCTCAGCTGATATTCTATCACATGAGTCATGCCTCATGTCTTTTGTTAGTCATGGGGCTTGAACTCAGGGTCTGGGTGCTGTCTCTTAGCCTCCTTGTGCTCAAGGCTATCACTCTACCACTTGAATCATGAGATCACTTTTGGTTTTTGAGTGGCTGAAATAAGAGTATCATGGAGTCATTTCTTCCTGGGCCAGCTTTGAACAGCAACCACCAGATCTCAGCCTCCTGAGTAACTAGGATTCAGGTGTGAGCCACCAGTACCCAAATCATGACAACTTTTTTTTTTTTTTGTCGGTCGTGGAGCTTGAACTCTGGGCTTGGGCACTGTCCTTGTGCTCTTCAGCTCAAGGCAAGTGCTCTACCGCTTGAGCCACAGTGCCACTTCTGGTTTTCTAGTGGTTTATTGGAGATAAGAGTCGCATGGACTTTCCTGCCTGGGCTGGCTTTGAACCATGATTCTCAGATCTCAGCCTCCTAAGTAGCTAGGATTATAGGCGTGAGCCACCAGTACCCGGATCATGACAACGTTTTGTTGGTTATTCTGCATGGATTCTTAAGGGCTTTCCTGTCTACAAAGGTTTTCAACTGCAATCCTCTGTTCTCAGCCTCCTGAGTAGCTAGGTTTGCAGGCATGAACTGACTTTGCAGGCTCTTGCTTCACTTTTTGTTTTGATGAGTTTTTTTTTTAATAGTCCTCTCCATTCCCCCCCAAACACAACCAAGATACTGTTTTTTTTAACCATTCCTGGAGCTTGAATTCAGGACTTTGGTGTTGTCTTAAGCTTCTTTGGCTCAAGGCTACCACTCTACCACTTGAGCCACAGCACTACTTCTTGCTTTTTCTGAGTAGTTCATTGGAGATGCGAGTCTCACAGATTTGTCTGCACCAGATGGTTTTGAATTTCAATCTTCAGATCTCAGCCTCCTGAGTAGCTTAGGATTACAGGCATGAGCCATCAGTACCCAGCTGAAAATAGATTTTTTTTGTGCTCACCCAAACCCATGCTTGCTGATAGCAAGAATTGTCACTTTGACTCTCAGAATTTAACTCCAAAATGCAAAAAGCTTATTTCTACAAGACCCTTTTTTTTTAAATTATGAAAATACTTTACAGAGGTGTTAGAATTACATGGGCAAGGTAATGAGTGCATTTCTTATCAAGTATTGCTGCCTCTTCCTTTGTTTCCCCTTCCCATCCCTTCCCATCTCCCCTTGCCCCACTCACCCCCCTCAGTAGCTGAATGGATCAAGAAAATGTGGAATTCTATGCCTCCATCAGAAAGAATGACACTGCCCCATTTGTTAGGAAATGGAAAGACTTGAAAAAACATTATATTAAGTGAAGTAAGCCAGGCCCGAGCACTCACCTTCAGCTGAAGAGCTGAGGGACAGTGCCCAGTCCCAGAGTTCAAGCCCCATGACCAAAAAAAAAAAAAAAAGAAAGAAAGAAAAGAAACATAGGTCCCGTGGTTTCCCTTATTTGCAATAACTAGTATATGTCTGCAACAAGCAGAAATGGTCAGATAAGTTGATGTTAAGTGAAATGAACCCCAAGTTAAGGACCCAAATGTTTTTTTTTCTTTCTTGCTGTTGTGTCTAACATATTTATAAGATATTTCTTTGTTGCTTTGTATGTCACTCCCCCACGGTATAACCCCTGTTTTCTACAAGGCCCTTTTTGCTTTCAGTGCTCCTTTACTTCAAAAGTCTGCTTACCAACCCTAGAGTCTTCCAAAAATTTGATCACAGAAACAGTTGTTTCTGAATTTCTTAGTACTTTAGAGATAACACTTGAGCCACAGCACCACTTCTGGTTTTTGGTGGTTAATTGTTGATAAGAGTCTCATGGACTTTGCTGCCTAGGCTGGCTTTGAACTGTGATCCTAAATCTCAGTTTCCTGAGTAGCTAGGATTACAGATGTAGGCCACCGGTGTTGGGCTTGTTTTTACTATTTTCTTGACAATAAGAGTTTTGTGCCCTCAAGGGCCTCATATTTAAAATATACTTTGAACTCAAAACTTAAATCACCCATCAACAAATCCTCAAAGAAACAACAGCCCCATTAATAAGTAGCCTAAAGACTTAAAAGAGAGACTTCTCTGAAGAGGAAATAAGAATGGCCAGTAGACACATGAAGAAATGCTCAACCTCTCTGGTCATAAAAGAAATGCAAATCAAAACCACATTGAGATTCCACCTCACCCCAGATAGAATGGCTAAAACCAAAAAATCTAATAATGACAAATGCTGGAGGGGATGTGGCCAACAGGGAACTCTAATGCATTGTTAGTGAGAGTGTAAACTTTTTCAGCCAGTCTGGAAAGTATTATGGAGGTTCCTCATTAGACTCTTCATAGAGCTCCCTTATGATCCAGAAATACCACTTCTGGGCATTTACACAAATGATCACAAATAAAGCCATACTAAAGCAACCTGCACGACTATGTTTATAGCAGCATTATTCACCATAGCTAAGATATGGAACCAACCCAGATGTCCCTCAGTAGATGAGTGGATCAAGAAAATGTGGTATATATACACAATGGAATTCTATGCCTCCATCAGAAAGAACGACATTGCCCCATTTGTTAGGAAATGGAAATACTTGGAAAAAATCATATTAATGAAGTTACCCAGTCCCCCCAAAATTTAGGTTCCATGGTTTCCCTTATTTGCAATAATTAGTGTACATATAGGATAATCTTAGATGAGCCGAAAGCTCAAAAAACCGTGTACAAATGACCATATAGGAAGATGCTAAGTGAAATGAACCCCAAGATATGGACGACACAAAAGGTCTTTGTTGTTATTCTTTTACATGTACCATGTGATTTTGTTTTTTGTTATTGTTATTTCCTTTGTATTTTCTCTCCTGTATGGCATATCCCCTGTTGTCACTGTACTCAGTTTTGATACCCTGCATCTTGTATATAAATATGTCTATCCTGGGAAGGAGAAGGGGAATAATAAAACACTGAAACAAGAACACAGGATGACCCATTGCAACAAGGACACCCACAGGACTGTAAATTGGAAACGAACTTTACAACTTCAGGCAGTGAGGGGGTGAGATAAGAGTGTGGGAGGTCGGGGAGGAAGGGATAGTGGGGCAACAAAAGGAATGGAAGGGGTAGCAATGCTGTACAAGAAATGTACTCATTGCCTTACTCATGTAACTGTAATGCCTCTGTACAGCATCTTAACAATAAAATTAAATTAAAAACAAAAACCAACCACCCCCAAGAAAAACACATAAGCTCACATTTGGTTTATATGCATCCTTTTGTATTGATGATACCCCCTGCTATGCTTGGTAAAATACCAGGTTTTCTGCCTATATATTTTTTGGAAAGAAGTAGCTATTTATATAATGAAGCACAATTCAATTGCTATAATGAGTTTCATGCCCTTTTATTTGTACTCAGTTTCAGGAAGTGTAAAGATATGCAGATTTGGTCTATTGATAAGTATAAACTATCACCTAATATTTTTTAACAATAAGCACAGAATTATCTGGAAAGACTCACAATCAATTTGCTAATCAGTAATTCCCAGCTTTTAAAGTATTTTTGTTTGGATCAATTGTCCTCAGCATCCTTGAATGTAAGGATGACACATTACATATTCTATGTATGGTTTTTATGTCATTTTTACAAGTTTGAAGGAAGACATTCTGATTATGTGTGTTATCTGGCCACATCCTATATGATATTTATGTATGTATTTCTGGTGTCTAGAAATTTGTCTGCATCCACTTTGTCATTCATCATGGAATTAATGGGAAGAAAGAGCACAGTGTTTCATTTTATTGTACCCATGTAGCGGTGATGGGAGCACTTTTGATTCAGTGTTGTAGTTTAATGGAATTTCAGTTGCTCTCTACCTAGAGGTTTCCAAACTCTATTCAAATTCACTATAACTTGCTAGTTGATGATGCCAGCTACCTTTTATTACACTATTCAGAATAAAATATTGCCAGAAGAGCAGCTTTATTAATACAGAACACATTACCTAAAGCTTGGGTAATTTGGGCTCAGGAGTTCTTTGTCATCTTTACAGTCTCGTGCTGCATTCACTGAAATAACACATTAAATTTGTATGTTCTTAAGCACCTGGCTTAATTGAAACCCATGGCAATGATAGCAAAATAACTGGTCTGAATAATAAATTATAGACAATCAGTGCAGTGAAAGGTGTCAAAGACATGTTTGTATGAAGTCAAACGCAGTAACAGGGCCTTTTATTTGATTCAAAGGTTAAAGCAGAATTGAAACTTGGTTTTTAATGCTAAACTGCAGATTGATAGAATGGTAGTCTGACTTTTAATTCTAAATTAGCATTTCTGTACTTTAATTATGTATCAGAGAAAAGTGTGAATAAGCTGAAGTGTAAGCTAAATAGTAAATTAAAGCATGTTTTTAAAAGGTCTATAATAAAACACACATGTTTTTGGGGACTGAACACAAACATTCCCAAGCATAAGGAGGCTTTGGATCTCTTAATGATGAGTTGTATAGCTGCAATTTAAAGCAAAAGCAAATGATACAGGAAGCTGAATTAGAGTCACAGAACTGAACTGTAAATCTTTTGTTAAGATTTGTTTCTCTTTTTTATTGTCAAGGTGATGTACTCACCCCCCCCAAAAGAACCGATGCAATAACAATAGACAAAAGACAATATGTTGGAAATGATCTGTAAATGTTTTTTAGTTTTGTAAAGGAGATGTACAGAGGTGTTACAGTTACACAATGTACATACAGTTATAGTTACGTAATGAATACATTTCTTTTCAAACATAACCCCTCCTTGTTTTCTCCCACATTCCCCCCAGTCCGGATTCTCTTCTATCCCCAAGTTGTAAAGTTTATTTCCATCATAGTGTCTAGTAAGTTTCGCTGTTGCATTGTTTCACCCTTTGTTCTACCATTGCTTTGATTCTACTCCCTTCCCAAAATCAGATAAAATTATATACAAGACAAAGGGTACAGAAATCAGAAGCAGTGACCACTGGGAATAAACGAGAGGAGAAATAAAATGAGTCAAAAGAAGTAACTGCAAACATTATAATGAAAAGAAAGAAAAAAATAAAACAAGAACAATGACAAAACCCTCTTGTTTCCAGATTGTGGATATCGTTTTGATTAGCATCATTTCATACGGTCATATGTACATAGTTATTGGGCTATTGTGCTAGCACTGTCATAGGCATACATACAAATTATTACATGAGGTAAACCATGGAGCCTATGTTTCTTTGGGTCTGGCATACTTTACTTAATATTATTCTTTTCTCACTTTCCATTTCCTTACAAATGGGATGATGCTATTCTTTCTGTTGGAAGCATAGAATTCCCTTGTGTATATATACCACATCATCTTGATACCTTCATCTACTGAGGGGCATCTGGGTTGGTTCCATATCTTAGCTATGGTAAATAATACTGCAATAAACATGGTTGTGCTGGCAGCTTTAGTGTGACATTGTTTGTGATCATCTGGGTGAACGCCCAGGAGTGGGATTGCTGGGTCACAGAGGACATCTAAGTTCAGTCTTTTGAGGAACCTCCATACTGCTTTCCAGAGTGGTTAGACCAGTGTACATTACCACCAATGTGTAGTAGAGTTCCCTTTTGTCCATGTCCCTGCCAATATCTGCTATTGTTTGTTTTCATGATAGTGGCCTTTCTAACGGAGTGAGGTAGAATCTCAGGGTAGTTTTGATTTACATTTTTTATGGCCAAAGATCTTAAATATTTCTTCATGTGTCTTTTGCCATGCTTATTTCCTCTTCAGAGTCTCTCTTTAAGTCTTAGCCCATTTATTAATGGGGAGGTTGTTTCTTTGAGGATTTGTTTTTGGAGGATTATATATTTTTTATCTCTAAGTATATTTTAGATATGAGGACTTTGACTGTTGTATAGCTAGTGAAGTCTTCTCCCAATCTGTGGGCTTTTTACTTATCTTGCTAGCTATGTTCCTTGCCCTGCAGAAGCTCTACAGTTTAATACAATCCTATTTATCCAGTCTTTCTTTGCTTATTGTGCTTCGGAATCTTTATTTAAGCCATAGTAATAAAAACCAACTTTTAATTAGCACATTAACAGGCCTGAGGACCAATGAAATAGAATGGAAGACCAAGACATGATACAAAAGACCCATGGCCTCCTAATCTTTGATAAGGGAACACAAAACATCAGATGGAAGAAAGACAAATGGTGCTGGCAGAACTGGCTACTCAAATGTAGAGAAGTTAGATCCTTATCACTGTACACAAGAATCAGTTCCAAATGGATCAAAACCTCAAGGTAAAAGCAAGTACCCTGAAAATATTACAGGAAGGGATAGGGGAAACACTAGGGCTCCTTTACACAGGTTGAACTGTAGATCTTTTATTGAAGGGAATACTGTCCTCGGGAAGTGGGGTGGGAGGGACTCTCTTGAAATTTTTGAATTTAGACTGAAAATATTCCAAACATTATCATCACATACAGTAATTGGTGCCACCACAGATTTATTTAAAAAACAAGTTCTAGTCTTGAGCAGAAACTCAATAACTTCATTCAGACATGAAGAGTTTTTCCTTGCCAAATCAAGCTGTTTTTCACTATACCAGAATGGTTGTCTATGTGGACATATTTTGTTTGACGTTGTAAGATACTGACAACTATTTTTCTGGTTATAGAAATCTGGAAACAACTTTCAAAACCTGATGGTAGAGATTCAAAAGGAAATTAATACTTTGTAGATATACATACATTTTGAAACTGCAACTTCAGATAAGAAACTCCATATTTGAGCACTAGTAGATAGTAGGTTTAATCATATTTTATAGATTATTACTTGTCCCATTTCTATTTTGAGTAAAAACCTCAACTATGTAATGGGAAACCTGATATTCTAATCCTGGAGACATAGTCATATGATGTTTTGATACTATTATTTTATTTTTGTGAAAGAAACTGGAAAATAAATTCAAATGATTTTATATCTTTTCTGAAAAGTAAATAAAAATATAAAGTATTGGAATATGGAGCAGAAATTGTAGAAGAGAAATTATTACAATTTTAGGTACAAATAAGAAGCCTAAGTAGAATTAGATTAAATCTCAAGTGAAATGGCTGACATAACAGGAAATTTCAGGTAAAGTAAAATGTATTTTTTCTTAATATGTAAGATTTAAAAACTTTACCAATGATATTAATTAAAATTCAAATTGCAATTTCAAATACCATTTACTGTAAAGCAAACTATCTCACAAATTTCAAATTTACTTTCAATTTATTTTTATTCTTTAGAAAGAAACTGCTCTGTACGGTATTTTTACAATAAAAAAATTAAAAAAAAGAAATAAACTGCAAAATGTAAAAGTGTGAAATATATACATATGTATCACACTTATATGTATTACTATAATTTGCTATCAAACATTGCATATTTTGATCATGGAAGTTCTTTATGTTAATTACACTAAAAGATATTAGTAAATTAGAATACTTCATAACACATATTTGAATAGGTGGAGTGATATAAAATAAGTGACCTTTAAAGTGTTTGAGTTAAAGGCATATACTTCTTAAGTTTTAAATGTATTTACTATTGAAAGAAATCTGATTAATGTAAATTAAGCATCAATGTAGAAATTACACCTTATATTTCCATAAATGTGTGTGTGTGTCTGTGTGTGTGTATGTAAATATACGTTTGAGGGTAGCAAAAACCTGGTAATACAAAAATATTTTTAGGATGAACATATAAGGTATATGTTACATTCAAGAGTTATTGAGATAATTTCTAAAGGAATAATTTTTCTCTAGATGTACAAGTTTCATTAAAATGTATAAGTATAATTAGTTCTCTCTGTCTCTCTCTTTCTTTCCCCTTCTCTTCTTTCTTTACTCAGAATAGCAGAATAAAATTGAGACATTGGATTTTTATCTTAAAGGATACTTGCAGGTTAAGCACCATTGCTCTAGTAAGTTTTGGCTTCATAGTTTTTAGTCTTCAAGAGATAGTTACACAATGATGTGAACTAGATAGAAAGCATTAGATATTTAATTTTACATTTTTTAATGTGCTAGATCTTGAACCCAGGTCCTTACAGGGCAAACACTTTACTACTATGCTATCTTACATAGCCAGTCTCCGCAGTATTCTTCCTTTAATTACTATGACAATATGTTTAGTATTTAGTTTAAATATTATTCTTACTTTCCAAAAATAAAAAAAAATAGAATTCAAAACTAAATTTGGCAGTGAAATTCATCCAATTACACTATAAATACATTGAGTTTATAATAATCATATTATACTTCTATTATTCTATGAAAAGTGAAGAAGGAAATTTCTATGTTTCATACCCATAAATTGCACAATATCAGTCTACAGAACATTGAGATTTTATCACAGTGCTTATAATTTACTTCAAAGCAAAACCATATACATAATACTAACATCTAATTATTGTGTGATTTTCAAATGCTACAGTATATATTAATAATTTTGAAACATTTTTTTGGTTTAGAGGTTAACAAGTACTTAGATGCACAAAGAGTAATGACAGATGTTTCTGCAAGAAAAAGGAATTGTAATAATCATGAGAGAATACAAGGATCTAGGCCATGGTATTATATTGAAATGCCAGTACTCATCTCAGTATTTCATTACTTTGAATGATACATATATATACTTACAGATAGATAGATAGATAGATAGAGACATATATAGATATAATATAGATATAAATAGATAGATAGATCTATAGATAGATAGATAGAAAATAATGCCAAACATTAAAACGTATACACTCACAGGGGAAAAAAACATAACCACAATTCTATACTTTGCACACTGAATGACCCAGTAGCATTGAACCCATAACTTAAACATAGGTAGGTCTTTATCTCTGGGTTAGCCTGATTTTCATCACTATTTAAAAAATCCTTATTTGGGGGAGCGGTTGAGGGATTTCAGTCTGTGGTTGTTTGTCCTGACATCTTTGCATGTGTGACTAGGTGGTACAGCATGGCAGAGGAATCTGACCATAGGAACTACTCCATGATTCCAACAAAAGGAGAAAAACCAAAAGAATCCAATGTACCTTCCAAGTGCATGCTTATAATGGACTGACTCCCCTCAATTAACCCAATGCTTAATGGCTATAAATCTAATAACATCATGGATAAGAACCAAATCTTCAACACATGGGCCTTTAGGAAGCATCCCAGATCCTAAGCATAACATTCTCTTACTGCCATTAACTACTGAAAAGGACAAGACTTCAAGAAAAGGGCAAGGAAAACATGTAATTATCTGGAATATCTTTATTTTTTTTGAATTAGAAAGTGAAGAAATATAAGAAGGACTAACCCCTGTGACACAAAAACAATTTGAAGTAGATCCCTTTGGCTAAAGATCAAAATAAATAATTAATGGACTATAATTAAAGACACTGGATAAAAATTCCATCAGTTAGTAATGGTATTAAGTAAGAAAATGTATGTTACTAAAATGTGAAGTTTTTCAAAAGAATTCAACTAATTAATATATAAGAAATATTGACTTTGGAAAATCCAAAATAATGCATAAAATCTTGATGAGGAACAAAATGTTAGTCTTAAAATATTACGTCTAAGGTTGCATCATCAATTCTGTGATAGTTTTACCCCAATACAAAACAGAAATTTAATTAGGAAGAGGTATCAGGAAAATTTTATATGTTGGATATTAGCAAATAAATGATTAAACAAAATCCTGGATTTCTTTCAAAACCAATCTCACCAACAAATATCATTAAGACAGACAAAGTGAAGCTGAGGATAGGTTAAATCAAATGAAAACAAAGGACAAAATAAAACAAAAGTACTTCCTAATCAGGCATTATACGTAAGAAACTGTCAAGACTGGATAATTTTGGGAGACAAAACTGAAAGGTAGGAAGAGATAAGGGGGGGAGGAATCTTCAATACTGTTCAAAGATTTGGATATGGCTACACACAAAAAAATCTAGCTAGGTAGCAAATCATTTTTCAATCTGTGGTTCTAATCTATGATTATATCTATTATTTATTCCATCAATTTATTATTATTATTATTATTTGCCAAGAGTTCCCTCAGTATCAGCCTACCAAAAGTACATCTCATGAAATGTTTTCTTTTGTCTGTTTTAGTCTCCATGTTGGCTTGCTGGGATTTGAGTTAAAAAAATTACATGGGGGTGGGGGTTTAGCGCAGTGGAAGGGTACCTACCTGGCGAGTGCAAGGCCCTGGGTTCGGTCCTCAGCCCTGGAAAAATAAATTACATGCTGACCCTAAAGCTAAACAACTATCAACCAAGAATACTGTACCTAGCTAAACTCTCCTTCATAATGGACAGACAAATAAAAACCTTATACAGCAAAGAAAAATTGAAACAATGTATCTCCACAAAAACAGCCCTAGGAAAGATACTTAAAAATGTCCTACACATAAAAAAAACAACAAGAACACAATAAATGCCAAGAAACAGGCCCCAAACAGAGAATCTAAGAATCATAGGAAGAATCAAGTTGGCACAGCCCCCCAAAATGTGGATAACATGGCAGAAACTAACAAACATCTCTCAATCCTACCTCTCAACATGATTGGACTTAACTGTCCAATTAAGCAAAATAGACTGTCTATTTTGATCAAAAAGCAAGATCCTTCTATCTGCTGCCTTCAAGAGACATATGTTGCCCACAGAAACATACATATTCTGAAAGTTAAAGACTGGAATAAAATCTACCAAGCAAATGGCCCACATAAAGAGGTGGGAGTTACAATGCTAATATCAAGTTCAAGTTAACATTAGCAAAAGAGATAAAGGTCATTACATACTAATTAAGGGATCTCTCCTTAAAGAGGATATTACAATTCTAATATCGATTCACCAAATAATGGAGTGCCAAAATTTATCCAAGAAACGAATCTCACAGAGATCCAAAGATATTATTTGTTGGGAACTTTATCACACCACGATCCCTGCTGTATAGATCAACATGGCAAAAACTCAACAGAGAAACCTCAGATCTAAACAACTATATAGACCAAATAGACTTAACAGACATCTACCAAATATTATGCCCAGCAGCATGAGAATACATATTCTTCTCAGCAGCACATGGAACATTCTCCAAAATAGAACATATTATACGTCACAAAGCAAATTTGTACAAATTCAGAAACACTGAAATTATGTCCTGCATTCTCTCAGACCACAGGGGAATAAAATTAGAATTCAACACCAAAAGCTACCAAAGAAAATCCTGTAACACATGAATGCTTTAGAACACACTATTGAACTACCAGTTGGTCATGGAAGAGATTAGAAATGAAATTCAAATGTTCATGATATTAAACAAACATTAACACACAAATTACCAGCTCCTCTGGGACACAGCAAAGGCAGTACTCAAAGGCAAGCTTATAGCTCTGAGTTCCTACATAAACAAATTGGTGAGATCTGAAACCAACAATGTAACAAGGCACTTGAAGCTCCTTGGAAAAGAAGAACAAGCTAAACCCTAATCCAATAGACAGAAGCAAATAATTAAAATTGAATCCAAATTAAATGAATTAGAGTACAAAAAAAAACTATAGAAAGAATCAACAAACAAAGAGCTGGTTCTTCAAAAAAAAATTTTCAGAATGTTAGGAAATTTTATCAGAAAAAGAAGTGAGCACAGCAAATAAACAAAGTCAGAGATGAAAATGGAAACATCACTACAGAAACAACCAAGATTCAGAACATTATAAGAGAATACTTCCCAAACCTTTATGTTAATAAGTTTGAGAATCTGGAAGAAATGGAGGAATTTCTAGTAAATATGGATATGCCCAAACTAAACCAAGATGATTTAGCAAAACTTAACAGACCCATATCAAGCATTGAAATGGAAACAGCAATAAGAGACCTTCCATCCAAGAAAATCTCAAGACCAGATGGATTTACAGCTGAATTCTACAAGACTTTCAAAGCCGAACTTACACCAATACTCCTCTAACTCTTCAATGAAATTGAAAGTTCACTACCAAACTCTTTCTATGAAGCCATCATAACCCTCATCCCTAAACCAGGTAGGAATTCATCAAAGAAAGAGGACTATAGACCCATTTCTTTGATGAACATAGATGCAAAACTTTTTAACAAAACTTTGGCACATCAATTTCAACAACTCATCAAAACCATCCTACACCATGATCAAACAGGACTCATTTCAGGGAGGCAAAGCTGGTTGAATATACACAGACTAATTAATATACTTCATCACATCAACAATAGCAATAATAAGAACCACATAATTATCTCAATACATGCAGAAAAACACATTTGACAAGATCCAACACCTTTTATGTTGAAAGTTCTGGAAAAACCAGCAGTCCATGACACATTCCTCAATATATTAAAGGCTGTATATGACAAACTTACAGCCAGCATTAAACTTAATAGCAAAAAGTTAAAGCCATTTCCTGTAAATTCAAGAACATGACAAGGATATCCACTCTCTCAATTTCTCTTCAATTTAGTATTAGAATTCCTAGCTACATCAATAAGACAAGATGTAAAAATAAAGGGGATCTAAATAAGGAAACATGAAGTAAAATTCTCCCTCTTTGTAAATGAAATGGTTTAGTATTTTAAAAAATCCCCTGGACTCCACTCCCAAGTTGCTTTAGTTGATTGAAACTTCGGCATGGAGCAAGGTATAAAATTAACCCGCAAAAATCGGTGGCTTTTCTGTATGCCAACAATGAGAAAACTGAGGCTGAAATCAGGAAAGCAACTCCTTTTGTAATAGCCCCACAAAAATTAAATATCTAGGAATTAACTAAACAAGTGAAGGGCAACTATGATGAACAGTTTAAAAAACTTGAAAAAGGAAATTAAAGTCCAAGTAAGAAAGGGGAAAAACTTCCCGTGCTCCTGGATTAGAGGATTAACAGCATGAAAATGGCAATACTGCCAAAGGCTATCTACAAATTCAATGTGATACCTATCAATACCCCCAACCTCATTCTTCAAGGAAGTAGAAGAAGCAACTCCAAAATTCATATGGAATAATAAAAGACCCGAAATAGCAAAAACAATCCTTAGCATAAAGAACAATGATGGAGGAATATCAATACTAAACAGTAAATTCTACTACAAAGTCATAGTGATCAAAACAGCTTGGTACTGGCATGAGAACAGATTTGAGTACCAGTGGAATAGAACTGAAAACCCAGAAATGAACCCACAGACCTAGAGCCACCTAATCTCTGTCAAGAGCCCTGCAGGGAGTCTATCTGCATGATAAGCTTGACTATCTTGCTGGAACAGGCTATTTACAGAATCTGGTCTTTTCATCCTGCCCCAAAGACCAGGTAGCTGCTATTGACCACCTTTTCACATTGCCCTAAGCAAGCATCCTGCAGCTGCTATGGCCAATGAAAAAGCTTCCTTATTCTAAGCATATAAATACCCCTGTGTGAAAAATAAAAATTGGCAGCTTGATCAGAATCCTTGTCTTGCTGTCATTCTTCGTGTCTCTTGTCCCTTCATTCCTTCTTGCTTAGGTTCATTGCCCTCGTTGAAGTCCTGCGGGTCAGGACAAATCTCTGATAAGGAAACTATAAAAAACAGAATGGAAGGGTTCGTTTTCCTAACATCACATTATCTGACCTTTTCCGCTTGACTCATACCTATACTAGATATTGCAAATAAGGGAAACCATGGGACCTATGTTTCTTTGGGCCTGGCTTACTTCACTTAATATAATTTTTTCCAAGCCTTTCCATTTCCTAACAAATGGGGAAATGTCATTCTTTCTGATGGAGGCGTAGAATTCCATTGTGTATATATACCACATTTTCTTGATCCATTCATCTACTGAGGGGCATCTGGGTTGGTTCCATATCTTAGCTATGGTAAATAATGTTGCAATAAACATTGTTGTGCTGGTAGCTTTAGTGTGGTCTTTTTTGTAAACATTAGGGTAAATGCCCAAAAGTGGGATTGCTGGGTCATAGGGGAGTTCTATGTGAAGTCTTTTGAGGAACCTCCATACTGCTTTCCAAAGTGGTTGAACAAGTTTACATTCCCACCAACAATGAAGTAAGGTTCCTTTCTGTCCACATCCCCTCCAGCATCTGTTGTTGTTAGAGTTCTTGATTTTTGCTGTTCTAACTGGAGTGAGGTGATATCTCAATGTTGTTTTAATTTGCATTTTTTTTATGACTAGGGATGTTGAACATTTCTTCATGTGTCTATTGGCCATCCTTCTTTCTTCTTCAGAGAAGCTTCTCTTTAAGTCTTTCGCCCACTTATTTATTGGGCAGTTGTTTCTTTGAGGATTTGTTGTTGGGTGGTTTATTTTTTTGAGTTCCAAGTATATTTTAGATATGAGACCCTTGTCCGTTGTATGGCTAGTAAAGATCTTCTCCCAATCCGTGGGCTTTCTATTGATCTTGCTAGCTATGTCATTTGCCTTGCAGAAGCTCTGCAACCTTATGCAATCCCATTTGTCCAACCTTTCTTTGATTTGTTGTGTTTCCGGGTCTCTATTCAGAAAATTTCGGCCTGAGCCAAGGAGACCTAGGGTTTCTCCTATTCCATCCTGTAATGTTTTCAGAGTGTCTGCTTTGAGTTCAAGGTCTTTGATCCATTTGGAGTTGATTCTGGTGCAGGGTGATATATAAGGATCTAGCTTTAGTTTTCTACATGTAGTTAACCAATTTTGCCAGCACCATTTACTGAAGAGGCTGTCTTTCTTCCATTCTATTGTTTTAGCTCCCTTATCGAAGATTAGATGGCTATAGGTCTTTGTTTCTTTCATGCATGTGTTTCTAACGCATTTATAAGATTATTTCTTTGTTGCTTTGTATGTCCCTCCCTCACAGTGTAACCCCCGCTTTCACTATATTTGATGTCAGTATAACATGTGGAGGAGATGGGGACAAACAAGTCGTTTAAGGATTCAGGTGGACCTATTGCAACAATGAGAAGTACAAAATGTCATGTCAAAACCAGCTTTACAATGTCGGTGTGGGGGGGAAAGGGGGGTATGATTGGGTGGGGGGGAGGGGGGAGGCTGGGAAGGGAGGTGAAGGGTAAACAAAGGAGGAGATTGCAATGCTTGGTAAGAAATGTATGCATTATCCTGCCCATGTAATTGTAACCCCTCTGTACAGTATGTTCTCAAATAAAATAAAATAAAATTAAAAAAAAAAAACAGAATGGAAGAAAGACAGCCTCTTTAGTAAATGGTGCTGGCAAAATTGGTTAAACACCTGTAGAAAACTAAAGCTCGACCCTGCACCAGAATCAATTCCAAATGGATCAAAGACATTGAAGTCAAAGTCAGACACCCTGAAAACACTACAGGAATTACAATTACAATTGCAATTACAAGGATAGGAGAATCTCTAGGGCTCCTTGGCATAGGCTGGAATTTTTTTAAATGAAGATCCAGAAAAACAACATATCAAAGGTTAAAGAAATAGTATTGCATGAAATTACAAAGCTTTTGCATGGCAAAGGACATAGCTAGCAAGATCAATAGAAAGCCCACAGATTGGGAGAAGACCTTGACTAATCATAGATATGAGACGTGTCTCATATCTAAAGTATACTTTGAACTCAAAAAAGTAAATCCAACAACAAATCCTCAAAGAAACAACTGCCCAATAAATAAGTGGGCTGAAGACTTAAAGAGAAACTTCCCTGAAGAGGAAATAAAAATGGCCAATAGACACATGAAGAAATGCTCAACTTCTCTAGCCATAAAATAAATGCAAATCAAAACAACATTGAGATTCCACCTCACTCCAGTTAGAATGGCTATAATCAAGAAATCGAATAACAATAGATGCTAGTGGAGATGTGACCAAAGGGGAACCCTATTGCATTGTTGGTGGGATTGTAAACTTTTTCAACCACTTTAGAAAGTAATATGGAGGTTCCTCAAAAGACTACACATGGAGCTCCCCTATGACCCAGCAATACCGTTTTGGGGCATTTACCCAAATGGTCACAAACAAGCCCATACTAAACAACCAGCACAACTATGTTTATCGCAGCATTATTTCCCATAGCTAAGATATGGAACCAACCCAGATGCCCCTCAGTAGATGAATGGATCAAGAAAATGTGGTATATGTACACAATGGAATTCTATGCCTCCATCAGAAAGAATGACATCGCCCCCATTTGTTAGGAAATGGAAAGACTTGGAAAAATTTATATTAAATGAAGTAAGCCAGGCCCCAAGAAACATAGGTTCCATGGTCTCCCTAGTATATGTCTAGGACAAGCAGAAAATGTCAAAAGCTATGTACATATGACCATATAAGATGATGCTAAGTGAAATGAACCCCATGATAGGGACACCAGAGATTTTATCTTTCTTGCTGTTTTTTTAATGTATTCTTAATATACTATGTGATTTTTTTGTTTCTTTTGTATGTTAATCCCCCATGTTATAACCCCTGCTTTGGTTTCACTGTATTTGATTTCTGTGCTCTGCATCTTGTTTATACATTTTTTTCTAATTTGGGGAGGGGAAGGGAAATAACAAAAAGCTGAAATAAGGATACAGGTTGACCCATTGTAACAATGAGATGTACAAGACACTGTGTTAAAAATGAACTTTACAACTTCTGGGGTGGAGGAGGACATAAGGAGATGGGGAGGGAAGGGATGGTAGGGAAAAAACAAAGGAGGCAACAATGCTTGATAGGAAATTTACTCATTACCTTACTTGTGTGACTGTAACCCCTCTGTGCATCATCTTAACAATAAAATAAAAATTTAAAAATATTAAAAAAATTACAAGCTGAGTAGTTAAACAGAAATTAATTTCCTATAGTGCTGGAGACTAGAATTCTCTACTCAGGATGCCCAAATCATGGATACTTTTTTCCTTAGCTTGCATATACTTCTAATGATATATTCTCACATGACCTTTCTTCTAACTCCTTGTCCTGAATCTTTGCCTTTGTCTTTTAGTACAAACATCAATCACAATGGTAAAGGAACTTGTGTTTATAAATCTGTTTATACTTATTTGCCTCCTTAAAGACCTCCTCTTTAGTTGAATTGAGGAGCAGACCTTCAGTCTGTGAGTCTTATATGAACCCAATTCAGTTGTTATTGGTTCTCTTGTTCCTTCTTCTTATGGCTTTCCAGGATAAAGTTATTTAAACTAGATATAACACAGCTCTCATATGTTGTCCAGTTTGTCTGAGATTAATGAGTTATGTTATCATAGACATATAGAAAGCCATATACAAAGATATATAGAAAGCCATTGATTTTTCTCCATATACAGTCAGGTAAACTTGACTCAACTAGCTATTCTTACATCTTCTAGATAAGTCCCTCATACTTGACACTTAAACTGCCAAGAACTCTCTTATGGCACTTCAGTTAAGAGTCCTGAGTTAGCTAGTTGCTAACTCAATGGACTTTCTAACTGGAGGAGGTGATGTAAGTCTTCTCTTGAGGCAAATATGCACATTTTCCACATTTGAATCCTTTTAACTTTCTTATGTGAGGCTGTGTCTCTCATTTTCTCCCAAAGATAGGGGCTAAAAAAGTCTTACAGCACTCACGTTCTTTATGAATTAATTTCCTCTTTTTCCCCTGGATTCAGGATTTTGGTTTAGCTAACTTATTAGAATCAATGACAAGATTATCAATGTTATACAATTACAATAAAGTATAAAAATAAATAATAAAGTATTATAATAAAGTGATAAAACCAGTATAAAATTATATTCCAATTTATAAAGGAAAGTTATTAAATAGTATATATAATCTGTTTGTACATGTATTTTGTTACACACATGCATACATTTATGTATGTGGTCATTAAGCACGTTTTATATATGAAATTTGGTTAAATACACCTGGTTAAGTCATTAGGTTTTGACTTTTTATAATGACCTTTTTGCTATTTATATTATTTCCAGATTTTTGCCTCATGTGATGAATCTTTGTAATATCATAAAGGACAGAAATTTATAATACGACACTGTGATTTTTTATCCATTATATACTTTCTCAAACTCAGAGTGCTTTGATAACTAATCTAGAAGACAATATAAGCCTGTATGCTTCATTGTGTTTTTTCTCAAACTGACTTCTATTGATTAGTCTTAACCCAAGCAAAATAGAAAAGGTATCTGCTAATCTGGGAACAGTGTACTCTTTGATTTTGGTTAATAATTTGTAAGTACTGTGAGTTCAAAATTAGAACTTACATCTCGCCCTAATACCAAAGAAGACAAGGAACAGGATAGGATAGAAAGAGAGTCAGAGTGATAAAATGAGAAGGACACCTAGGCGATTTTGACAATTTTTGAAGTTTTACTGGTTACTGAAAAGATAATGGTGTTGAGCCACTGTTCACATACTTACTTAGCTGTCTGGGCCATCTTTGATAAAGTTTCTACTCTGTTAACTTTTTCCAGGTTTTTTTTTTTTCACTTCTGAGTTTTGAAAGTTTGCTTTCTTAGTATAAATCTTTCATCAAATTTTTAATTTCTAAATATATCTCTCAAGGTCTGTGGCTTCCCTTTTCATTCTATTAAGAGTGTCTTGGAAAAGCATACAATCTGATTTTGCTAAAGTCTAATGTATCAAGTTTTTCTTAAAGGGTTTGTGCTTTTGGTGTTGTACTTAAAAACTCTTGTCCAACCCAAGGTCAGACAGAATTTCTCCTTCTTTTTCTTGTATATGTCTTAGATTTTTACATTTTATATTTAGCTGTTTGACCCACTTTGAGATTTTCTTTTTCTTTTAATGTCTTTTTAAAGCTGTTTGAGGTATATCGAAGTTCATGGAGTTTTACATATGGACATCCATTTATTTTAGTACCATTTATTCTTGTACTGTTTCTGGAAGGCTATTCATTGTTCACTGAACTGATTTTGTATCTTTATCAGTCAGTAACTAAATTTATGTGGCTCTGCTTCTAGAAACTTAGTCTTCTTTTAATGTTATATAACTAGCTGATTTTGAGTCATAGTACACCATATTGTTTATGTTAGATTTTAAAAAATCATATTTACTCTTCCAGATCCACATTTATTTTAATATATATTTTTGATGATTTATTGATATCTGAAAGAAATCTTTATGAATTTCTATGAAATTGTTGTAGTTTTATATATAGACCTTTTATTTACTTATATTTCGTCTATTGTGGGGCTTGAACTTAAAGCATGAGCACTGTCCCTGAGAATTTTTGCTCTATCACTTTAAGCCACAACTCCACTTACTGTTTTGGGTAGTTAATTGAATATAAAAATCTCAAGGCCTTTCCTGCTCTGGCTGGCTTTGAACCACAATCTTCAAATCTCAGCCTTCTGAGTGGCTAGGCTTACAGATGTGAAACACCAACAATAATACCGAATACTCCAATACAAATATAAAAAACAACTTTTCTTTACTTAGTTAAATCTTTGATTTTATTCATCAAGGCGTTTTCCTTTTCTTTAATAAAGTTTTAGCTGGATTTTTTAAATAACAGGGTTAAAGCAGAGAGAAAAAGATAAATATTTCCTGCTTATCTCGAAAGGATTGATAGTGAAAGACTCCTTTTCTTAGTTTTTTTTTTAAATATACAGTATCTCAACCAACTGAATGTAGATTAATTTCTATTGAGGCAAATATAAAAATTCCCCTGGGATTACAAAAGAACTAGAAAGAGCTACCAGGTATGTATTTTCTCCTGCAAGCAATGTTTTATAAGACTAGTAAAAAGTCAGAATCAGATTTTTAATCACAAATCTAATTTTATTTAATTAATCTTACTTGTAATCCTGTGTGTGTGTGTGTGTGTGTGTGTGTGTGTGTGTGTGTGTGTGTGTGTGTGTGGTGTGTGTAGTTAATCACTTGTGAAGGCTTCTGAACCTTCTACTGTAATAAAGATCTTGAACAGTTCTTTACATGCTAGGATTTTATCTCCACTCTTTTATAATCACATCTGCTGGCGTTCTTGTTTTTATATCAGTTCTCACAGAGATTTATATGTATATTTACAGAGAATATTTTAACAAATATTTTCAAAAGACAGTTTCTGTGACTGATTTTTTTATTTTATTTTATTTTATTTTATTTATTTATTATATTTTATTTATTTTTTATTTTATTTTTGCTCTTAATTTCATTTTTTACTTTACTTTGTTTACATTGAGTTTGATTCCTCTTGTAAATTCCTATAGTAATATTAGAAATGATTTGTTTTTGAATATTCTTAATTACTAATGAGCACATTTTCTCAGTATTGAATGAATAGAATCTCACTACTTCGGTTTATGTTCAATTTCATTCATTTATGTGTAATTCGAGACTTCTAGAAATAGGGATTATATGACTGAGTGATTCACGTTTAGACACTTTTCTATTTTCTGTTACAGAGGTCTAGGTTAATTGCATTATGTCCACAGGAAGTATTCTGTATGATTTCAATTATCTGAAGTTTGTCAAAGTTTGTTTTATAAACAAAGATATGGTCTTCCTGCTTATGATTCATAAACATTTAAAATATTGGAATATGGTCTCAAATTGTCATAAAAATGTTAATTAGATCCTGTTGATTGGTTGAATTGCTAAGATCTATACATTTGTCAATTTCCTGTGTAATGATTTTATATTGAGCTGGGAGATGATGCTGAATCTCCAAATATAAATTAAGATTTATTTATTTTGCTCAACTAAGTCAATTGTCACTATATATATTTTGAATCTATTTTCTGTTGTCTGCCTTTCTGCGATTCTTTGCTGAAAATTAGTCCACATGACATTATATAATGCTCACTTTGACTTAAGTAAATTTCTTTGCTCTGAAGCATACTCTATTTGATTTTGATTTATGTGACAAACTTTCATTTTTTTCTTGATTAATGTTTCCTTTTTAAAATATTCTTTCCATTCCTATACCTTAAAAAGTAAATAATGTAATGAAGTCTCTTAATTTAAATTGAAAAGAACAGATAACTGTGTACATGTTATTTCAGCTTTCTTTCATTAGTATAGTTACTCATACCAATAACATTAAAATAAATTTTGACATGATGTCTATCTATCATGATGTCTATCTACCATTATGTTATTTGGGATTTGAATCTTCTCTGTTTGGCTTTGCATCTCCTCAATCATTTATAACATCTTGGAGTTTATCTCCTTGCATAGATGTGTAGTGGCTGCTCTGAGCATGGTAATTAGTGTTACCTCTCACAACATGCAAATAGGAACTTCATAATGTGGAGACCTCACTTGCGTTTACATTTCTGTCCAACTTAGGTCCATATTTTTATTTAGGTCACCTTTACATATTGATGTCATGAAAGAAGATGGTGTTCTGCTTTTTGTTTCAAACTTCAAATGGGATTTCAAACATTAAGGGAAATGACAATCTACTTGATATCACTGTTCTGCTTTTTTTTTATTGATGTTATCTCTTCAGATGCTGCTTGTGCATCTTGTCTGTTTGAAGAACTCCCTTGAGCTAATCTCTGAAAGCAGGTTTGCTAACAAGAAGTTTTCTTTTGTATGAGAGTATCTTTGTTCCCCTTTTAGTCTTGAAGGAGGTTTTCACCATTGACAGTTACATTCTCTTAGTACTTTATTATTACTGTGCCACCTCCCTTTTATCTTCAATACTTTGTGATTATGGATGGGCAAACAACTGTCATTTGATTTAAGGTCCTCTTTTGGGAATGTTTTGTTGCCTTTGGATTATTTCAAGAGCTTCATTGATTGTTCAAATGTTTAATTATTATTCATATGGACATACATTTTTAAAATTTCACTTGTTTGCTTTGATTCTGCCTCTTGAATCTACTATAGATTTGTGTCTGTGGTGAAACTCAGAAAATTTTAGTCATTATTATTTCAACATGATTTCACTGCTACTCTTCTCCTCTATTTCAATTGCTAAAAAGAGCAAACTGATACACACTACATAACTGGGACATGGGCATATGGTACTAGGAGCATGATGATTATACACAGAATGTAGTATCAAAAATATTTAAATTTATTACAGATATTTACTATATATGAGAATCTGTCACTTGAAATCTTATAAGTCACACACCAATGACTCACATCTGTAAATCTAGCTATTCAGGAGCCAGAGATTTGAGGATTGTGGTTGGAAGCAAGCATGAAAAGGAAAATCCATGACTCCTACTTCCAATTAATTACAAGAAGGACAGAAGTTGAGCTGGGACTCCAGTGGTAGAATGCTTGAGTCCAAACCCCAGGACCAGCACACACGTGCGCTAGCACTCACGCGCGCACGCGCGCGCACACACACACACACACACACACACACGACACAGTGGTACATAGTAACACTGCTCATCAAACAAAAGGAAAAAATGGAGGTGGTGCTGAGGTTTAAGCTTTGAACTTGTTCTATTTTTCTTTAGCCACCTTTCAGAAACTGTTGTCTTTGCTGGTCTCAGATCATAATCCTCCTACTTAAGCCCCACATGTGGCAAGTACTACTGTTCATATCGTATCACCACACCTGACTTGTTGGTTGAGATATCACAGGGTTTGCTAACTCGTTACCTGAACTGGCTTTAAACTGCTATCCCACTTACGACTGCCTCTGGAGTAGCTATGCTCACAGAGAGGTACCACAAATCCCAATCTCAAAACTTAAAGCTATATTCTTAACTATTTATCTTGAATTGGATTCTGCTGATGCTGGATTCATTTTCCTGTAAAGCTGCCCAACATTGGCTAAAGATAACCTGTCTTTTACTTTTTCACTTCAATTAAGCACATTAGATGTTCTTTTCAGTTTAGGTATATTACCATAAATTTTATTTTGAATTTCAGAACACCTTTGCTTTTTTGAGAGATAGACTTCCACACTATTAAGGGGAGGAAAACACACATAAGGTCACAAAATGATTTAAACACAACTGACATTAACATGTGACTGACTGAGAACTCTGCATCAACTGAAGTGTGTAATGCATTTGAGAATTAAATTATTTTTGGGTTTGAAATTTCTTTGCATTTGGTATATGTATTTAGCTATATATTAATATATATTTCCATACTTGGTCAAAAACTCATGTCATAGGGCTGGGAAGGTGGCTCAGTGGTAGAGAGCTTGCCTTGCATGCATGAGGGCCTGGGTTCGATTCCTCAGCACCACATAAGCAAAACGAAAAAAGCTGGAAGTGGTGCTATGGCTCAAGTGGTAGAGCACTAGCTTTGAACTGAAGAACTGAGGGACAGCGCTCAGGCCCAGAGTTCAGACCCCACGACCAAATCCCCCCCCTAAAAAAAAAAAACAACTCATGTCATAAATTCTCAAATAAAGCATGTATGCTGTATCTGTTGGGACTTTTTCAAAGACCTTTAAATTATGTTTGTATATTTTGTTAAATGTTATTTTTATCTGCTGTACATATTTGTTACATTCTATTAACCAGTCCTCAGTTCTACTGATTAACTGATTATAGTTTACTAACTATGTTATGTCTCTATTTTTACATTAGTGATGGAGTTTTTTTCTTTCTAATAAAAGGAATTGAATTCAGGACATTTTGTTCTATGAGGAATTCTTGTTTAAAGTTAGCACTCTATCCTTTAAGTTATGTTTCCTGCTCAGCACTTTGCTGGTTCATTACAGTAGCTAGGAATACAGATGTGAGGTATCAGCTCCCAATTGATTATGTTCTCCATCATCTCCACTATACTACAGTGATATTCATACTGTTTGTTAAGTAAACTACTCTTTTAATCTTTTTCTGTTTATTTAGGGTATTTCCATTTTTTCATTTGTGACAATGACATTTTTAATCTTTTTCAGAAATGTAAAAATGTGAAGCTTCAGTGTATACTCCATTTTACAATTTTCAATTGCAACAGGGTTTTCTTTGATTACCTAAGGCTCTGTAGGAAACTCAGGAAATTAATCAGGAAATTAATCAAGATCAAGAAGAATATCTCCACTCGACGTATTTAAAATGGAAGGGACTAATAGAATAGACATTTTTCTTTAAATTACACTATATGAATTTCTTGTTCAAGTTACATAAATAGATTTCTTAGTATATATTTCTTTTTATTTTTATAGAAATTCATATTCTGAAGTGATAAATATAAAACAGAAATCTCATGCAGAATATTAGCTGCAATTGGAAAGTCATCTTTGACTTGTCCATCTACATATATTTGGTATTTGGTAGTGGAGAAAACTATTGGAAATATAAAATCTGTTTCAGTAGGAAAAAGTTAACTGAACACTTTGTTATTGACATTCTCAGTAGTAACATAGAATATTTCCTCTTTCATTTTGCCATGGGGAGTGAATATCTGGAGTTCATTTGAATATCATAAGAACTCAAGATTGGCAATACTGAATCAGAGGTGGGCCTTAACAGGAACATACATAAAGTTTATTTTCCTTCCTTGCATATGGACAGATTTGTCAAAACAGTTGGCAATTTCCATAGAATTGTATATTGTATATGAGAAATGTTTCATTTAAAATTCTTACAGTAGCTTGCTATCATTCTAGGATGTTACTCCTTGATGTTTCAGCGTAGGTAATTATTCAGTTCTCTATAAGCACTGAAATGGAGTGCATGGGGATGCCACTATGAAAGCATTGAGCAGCATTGGTTTTTCTTATATCAGATCTTGGGAAGGAGATTTGGGGACCACCAGGGAAAATTGAAAGGTGGATTTAATTTGCATCATATAAATATATTAAAATTAAATGAATCAAAAATATAAATGCGTTATTATCATTCATCTCAAAATGTTTAGGAATAGTTTTCTTTCCAAACACTCAAACTCATTAGCCCTGCAGAAAAAAAATAAAAAGGCAAAGTGATCACTTTCCAGCAAGGCATGTATTCTGTCAAAACATTGTTCTTTGAACAGTAGTGTCAAAATGTGAGACAGAAGTCAAGGCCATTGCTTGTGTTCCTTTGTGTAGAGTAACAAGTTGTAAACATGATAATATCCTGCTTCAAGCTCCTCAGTCTCAATAAGTATTCCTTTGCTTCTGCAAGTTACACAGTGAAAAGCAGTGGATTGGGCCTTGAAGGGAAGCCTTAACAAAATATTAGCTGAATAAAATCTTCCTATACGAATTCTCAGTGAGATACTCATATCAATGAAAATATTTTCATCTGATGCATTTGAGAGCTTGAAACTTTCCTGCAAGTATTACATGCACACAATTTTAAACTGGGTCCTTTGCCAACAAATGTGCATATGACCAATCCGCAATATCCAAACACCATGCAATTACTTTGACTTCTAGATATTCAATAAGACAGTTTGAAATTAATTAACATGTCGATTATCAATGATGATGCTCTGAATTATAACAGATTTTGGTCAACTTCCCAAGTTTCCTTATTTAGCCAAGTAGTTTTTTTTATATGCATTTGATTTTATGATTATAAAAATCAGAGCTTGACTGTGTGATTGTTTTGTTTCCTTTGTATATTCTTCCCCCTGTGGTATATCCCCTGTTGTCACTGTACTTGATTTTGGTACCCTGCATATATATATATATATATATACATATACATATATATATATATACATATATATATACACATATATATGTATATATATTATGTTTATATACATATATATGTATCTATATGTATATAATGTATATACATTTGTCTAATTTGGAGAAAGGGAATAACAAAATGCTGAAACAAGGACACAGGATGACCCAACGCAACAATGATATGCACAAGACATTATATTGGAAATGAACTTTATAACTTCGGGGCTGGGGAGAAGTAAGGGAGGTGGGGGAAGGAAGGGATAGTGGGACAACAACAATGAGGGAGTAACAATGCTCATTACCTTACACCTGCAACAGTAACCCTTCCATACAGCATTTTTACAATAAAATAAAATTCGAAATAATCAGAGCTTGAGAGTCTGAGAACACAAACTTCTGAATTTATATATAACACATACTGAAGAACCTCTAGATTTAAGTGTTTCAAAATATTCTGTTTAGTGCAGAAAGAAAGCCATGTTCTCTATTAAATTTAATTAATCTCAGCACATTTCCTTCATGGACATGTCTCCAATGACCCGGCTACTTTCTCTCAGGGCCCTGATCCTTAGATCTGCCCATCTCCCAATAGTGCCATAGACTGAGATTTACTTGGCCTTCAAAAAGGTGGAGAATTTGAAGGGTCATTTGAGAGCCAGAGTATAACAACTGTTTTGTTCTATTGTCAACTGAAATTTACCTGATTATACTTAATGTAAAAGCCTTAGTTAATGACACTCAACTACATGTATGTCCATTACATGTGTATGTCCATACACATCTGTATGTGTATGTGTGTGTGAGAAAGAGAGAGAGAGAGAGAATGAGAAAGAGAAAGAGAAAGAGAAAAAAAAAGAAAGAGAGAAAAAGAAAGAGATATAATGGGGCTTGTACCCAAGACTAATGGGGCTTGTACTCAGGACTCAGACACTAACCCTTAGCCTTTTCATTCTGACTTTTTGCTACTTAACATTATTACATAACAGTCACATTGATTTTCCCTCCTGACTGGCTTCAAAAGATAATCCTAAAATCTCAAACTCCTGAGTAGCTAAGAATGCAGGAATGAGCCACACACAACGTGCTGACATTCAACTCTTTTACAAAGTATATCTTAACATGTTAGCATCTTAAAGCTAACGTGATACATAAGCAATACAAATGCATGTTTGTTTGTTTGTCAGTCGTGGGGCCTGAACACTGGGCTTGGGCGCAGCCCCTGTGCTCTTCAGCTCATGGCTAAGTGTTCTACCGCTGGAGCTACAGTGCCACTTCTGGTTTTCTAGTGGTTTATTGGAGATAAGAGTCTCACCGACTTTCCTGCCTGGGCTGAGTTTGAACCATGATCCTCAGATCTCAGCCTCCTAAAGAGCTAGGATTACAGGCATAACCTACCGGCGCCAGCTCACATGCACATTTTAATAGTAATCTATGTAACATCCTACAGATAATCTAAAATAAACATAAAATTTCAATGAACATACAATTTTCTATATATAATCACTCAAGTACAACAAATGAAAAGGTAAATTACAGGCATGTATATAGAGAATCATTGTGCATTCATTGGTCACAAATTTGATTGTTTATTCAAATAGTTTGTGTTTCATGGACCTTACACTCTAAGATGCTGAATAAATTTGCTGAAACTAGAAATCTGTAAGTTATACTTTCCATTGTTTTATGTGCCAGACATTCCACCTCAGAGAATTATAAACCAATTTTCTTTTACTGGAAGGTACAATGAGTTATCCATAACTCACACAAGAACTACCAGTGTTCTTTAGTATAAAACATTGCCATTGACGTTGGATTATGAGTTAGAAGATCTGGACTGTCAAGACAAAAGGAGACCCATAAATTACTCAGCAAGAAAAATGTTACTATTGTAGGTTCATGTATCACTGACCAATGCCAGATTAGCAAGAATGGTGGGCAGGCACTTGACTCCAGTTATATCCCCAGCTAAATGCAGTCCTCATTTTCCGTGAGAAAACACGGTATGAGAACTTGGAGTCAAGTGTTTACCTGATCAACTACCCCCAAGTAGATAAAAAAACAAAAATAACAACAAAAATACATCACCTTGCAGAGAAAAACAATCCTGAATATGCAGCTTTTTGTTTCAACTGGTTTTTATGAGGTCAGGAAGAATATATAGACAGTTTTTCCTTTAACTTTAGATTGTATAACAACCCAGGTTGCCCCTGAAATACCATTCATATGCCTCAGACAAAAAATTAATCCTTACACCCAGGGATCTTACTCAAAAATACCAATCATTCTCTGAAATTTTATTAAAATAAATGCCAATACATTTTTCAAATGCTGCCAAGAGGAGATTTGCACATATATACCTGCCTTAAGTTTCCAGTCCTATACTTTCTTTAGTCTAGCAATCAGTACCCAAAACAAAATGGCTTCATAATCCCACTGGCCTAGATAAAAGGCCTGGCGATATTACTCAAGCTTTGTGACATGAATACTCCTATTAAATTGTCTAACTTTTTTTTTTTTTGCTTAATAGCAATATACAGTACTACACTGAATCTTAATCATTGCTGGATTTCTCTCATGTGTTGACATAACATCAACTCTCAAAAATAGATTCCTAAAAGATTTGTAATGTTAGTATGATCATTTTCCAGACCTTCACATCCTGAATATCTAACTTTGCGTGGAGCCTTCTTATTTGTTGAATAAAACTCTCATTTCCATTCTATCACATTATGTTGATTTGCTTTCGTTATGAGTATTAGTTTACTAAGGATATAAATTTTACATACTAAATGTATTTTTATTCTTCAATTGAAGAATGTAATTGTTGTATTTTTCTGTATTAACTACAATAAGAAGTGCTTTATCAGAAAAGAAAAAGAAGTCACCTATAGAATTTTCTAAAAATGTGAAACAGTAAATTTTATTTGCTTGTCCAAATACAGGAAAGAATAAATTTAATTCATAATAACATAATTACCTTTTATTATGTATTAATGGCTTAAAATCCTAACATATATAATAGCTAGCATTTGTACTGAAAGGAATACATCTTTCAGTATTACTCTCATATTAAAAATGTTAATGAATAAAAAATAGCTGAATAGAGAAAAGTGTAGGATTGGGTTGGGCTTTTCTTGAATCACTTTTCAGCTAAAAGCATATAAATTACAATTTTTATAATGGAAAAGCTAGTTGAGAGTACTGTAATTCTTTATGAGTAATTTTCAAACTTCGTTCTTTACTACCAATTTGTTAATCTCTTAAAAATAAATCAGGCAGGCCCAGAGATAAGGTACATCTATTTCCCTGGACTAAACATGTATATTCAGCACAAGCAAAGAAAGTAGCTAAACTTTCCCTAGAAATGTAGATAATAATGTAGTGCAACCATTCAGCATTCAGACTCTGTTTTTTTAGACAACGAATATTTCTGAAGCTTGTTTAGAATTATTGTTACAAAAGAGAAAGAACAAACTCTGGCATACACGTATTCTATCTTAAATGCTGGTTTTGCCCTTTATTAAATCCGTATACCTTTGGGGGAAATTTTAGCTCTTGGAAACTTAGTTTTGTCATGACAGAGAGAGAAGGAAAGAGGGCAAGAGAAGAAATAGACATGGAGGAGATTGTCAGTGACTTGCTACAAAAATTATGAAATGGTTGAGTTTACTAAAATTTTAAATAGTTACTAAAATTTTAAATATTATTAATATATGATGGATAAAGAATTGACTCCGATACTTTTTTTGTTTCTTTGTGATTTTTTTCCCCCAATATCTAGGTTTGACACAGGGGATCCCAGTTGCTTCAATGAAGCTTTTGTATTGAAGTCTGGTTCCTGCTGGTCATTTTAGAGATTGAGTCTCACAGAATTTTTTTGCCTGGGATGGTTTTGAACTTCAAGCCTCAGGAACTCAACTTTCTGAGTACCTAGCACTGTGGACATGATGGTGGCTGCTTGATTCAACAAAACATAATGGCAACAACCCTCAGGCTAAGTTAATAGGATGAATCAGATATTTTCAATACTACTCTTTTGAGATTGGCTTAGCGATCTTATTATCACAGATATTTAAGTATCACAGACTACTGTGAACTTTTTGTCAAAGAGTAACTGATTTGAGGGTAAAAATGTCTAAGGACTAACATGGGCATTTTCATCCAGGTTCCATGCTAACCTCTGGGATGTAAGGTTTATGGTGACAACCATGATCTAGAGCTTAACCAACTTTGTTGATAACCATTATAAGGCCTTGTAGTCTTGGATCAGAGGCAATGCACTGGAATTCCTGGGAATTCAACACAATTATGTGTGGTATGCAATATATTGTTTTGAGTCTTTTGCACTCAAATTTCTCAAATTATTATATAGAATTGTGAATACAAATGTGAGATAATTTGGTTTATTTTAGAAAATTCATTGATGCTGTACATCAGTAGGAAATGTATTTGCTTGTTAAAATGAAAGACAACCACAGCAATAACTAAAAAGAGAAAGAATTCTAAGTAAAAAAGTTAAAAATTAAAATTCCACATATTTATTGGTCCCAAATAGAATGGCTCTTGAAAACTTTCCAAAGAAAGAACTGAATCTAGCCGGGCACCGGTGGCTCACACCTGTAATCCTAGCTACTCAGGAGGCTGAAATCTGAGGATCACGGTTCAAAGCCAGCCCGGGCAGGAAAGTCCTTGAGACTCTTATCTCCAATAAACCACTAGAAAACCAGAAATGGCACTGTGGCTCAAGCAGTAGAGCACTCACCTTGAACGCAGGGACAGCTCCCAAGCCCAGAGTTCAAGCTCCATGACCGACCAAAAAAAAAAAAGAAAGAAAGAAAGAAAGAAAGAACTGAATCATAATCAGTGAGATTATAACTTGTAGTCAGTAATTTTAACTCAATTATTTATGTCATCAAGAAAACTTGGTTACTTGGTTCAAGTAATTGCTAGTATGTCTATATACTATTAGCACAAAACAGGACAATTTTCCTCTGTTAACATGTACTACTTTAAAGACAGGGTACTATTGATTGTTCATTGCTCTTTAATATTCTTATTTGTATCTTATATTGCTCTTTAATATTCTTATTTGCATCTTATAAAATATATTTCATATTAACTTATAAGGTATTTGCTGAATACCTAGTAATGAGATTTGCTGAATACCTAGTAATGAGAAGAGACATGTCATATAGAAGTTTAACAACAACAACAACAAGAGACTGTGGTCCATTTAGGGGGATAGACTGAATGTTGACTGCCAATTTTATAAGGTCCACAAGCATAAACCTTTATCTAGGATAGAGTACATGCTCATAACTGAATTGTCCATTCCTACCATTTGCTTTTCTTAAATTATTCAGGTAACTATGATCACCACAGGACGTAGACTTGCTCTCAGTCCTGAACAAGCACTAAAACCCAGAGCATTTCTTTGTTATTAGCTTATCCAGGAAAAATAAATAGATAAAAGCACTAGAAAATGACTTAGTTGTTGTCAACTACACCAATCACATTATATATTCACTTCACTGTTGCTTACATCCCTAACATTTCGTAACTCAAATTTCTGAAAATCCTGCCCTGTAAAATAACTATACCATCAAAGATAAGAACTGAAAGCAAATTTAGTAGTGCCAAATAAACTTCTTTAAAAAAAGAAGACCCTCAATGACACATATTTAGACTTAACTCAAAACTTTTAAAAATCTGTATTTATAGTATGACTTTTAATGTATGTATTTGGGTATGATATTCTTGTTGACATAAGTTGTTCCTCTTTGGGAAATTTTTTTTTTTTTAATGCAGTCGCTGACACTTGTATATTTTTCAGTCCTTCCTTGGCAATTGGATTTCAGAAGCAATCTTTTATGGAAATGTTCAAATGTCAGATTCTTCTTATAGAAATTGTCATGTCTACCACAATGATAAAATGTGTGAAATTCTGTGTCAGGTGAAAAAACTGAAACAAATAATAGAAGAAGAGAGAACACTCTCCTCTTATATTTCACAACTAAATCTAGCCTTCACACATACATACACACAAACACACACATACACACACACACACACACACACACACACACACAGACACACACACACACACACACACACACACATTATTAGAGTCCAATATCATCCCATTAGGTGGGGAAAAGAGCAGTTTTAGAACAAAGAATCAGTAAGTATGTCACAGAGCACAAAGCTTGTCCTGGATTTGGTTTTATTTTTATTTTTTCCCCTTAATCAGCTAGTCTTGGTTTGAGAAAAAAATTCAATAAAATTTCTGAGGGACAGAGTATAATTAGAAGAACATGACTTTGAGTTTTACATGGTTTTTAAAACAGCCACTGGGCAAATCATTGCAGGCATGAATGTCAATTTAAGATTGATGTTTATGAGAAAACTCTGAAAAGCAATATATGAAGGGAGATTTTTTTTCCTGGTCCTGAATGGCAAATCTCAGACCTGAAAGTCAATCTTTATTTTCTGGACACAGAGAAAATACACAATAGATCTTATAACAATTATTAAATTCACCTATTAAAATAAGTAGTTTAAAACTCACAATTGGACAAGATTCTTCATTTTTAAGTTAAAAATGAATATTCACAAAAGTGAATTTACACCACACTTTGAAAATTATATGCACTTCACATTTCATATGCACTGATATTTTGCACCTTGCATAGAATTTTACTCTTCCTGAATAGTATATCAATATTAAAATAAAATATTTTTGCTCTTTAACTTGTTAATTTTGAAAACTTAAAATAATAATAATTCCTTTCTCAAATGGTATGGGCTATTTGACCTGTGTCAGATGCATTAGAGTGGTTTACAATAAATTTATACATGGAATATGAGAGGTTTAATGCATGCATGTGTTTCATAAAGAAGAAACAGTTTTGTGGTGGGCTTGAATCAGAATATGCTTATCAAAGTGATGTGATAATGTGGAAATGTAACAATTAGGAAAAAACTAGACCTAATATAGGAGACAAAAATCTTGAGTTTCAATCTAGCAAGCAGTTACCCATTGAGGAATGACAATATTACCTACTTTCCACAGATCTCCTCTGAGAACCAATGAATGTGAATGTGATTGAAAAGCAAAGACATTGGAGAAGAAAACCTTTAACACAATTATTACAGAAATTAAGAATTTTCAGTGATGGACTTTAAGAATACATTTCCTTTACGTTACACCAATGTTTTCACTTTTAATTACAAGGATTACAGAAAGCATTAGGAAGTTCAAAAAAGATCATAGAATAACTTTTCATAAAGTTATGCTAATAGGAATTAGGAACTTTGTCCTTTGGGAAATATAGCACACAAACCACACACACACACACACACACACACACACACACACACACACACACACGTACACAAATATATGGAATAAGCTTTATGAATTCATTCAATTATGAATGAATTAATGCTAGAATAATTTCTAGACATAAGCAAACAAATCATAAATGTAGCTCAAAAGATTGGTTACTGACAAAATTTGGGTAGAAGTAGCAAGGGTTAAATTTGAATTGGACCCCTAAGTGGGAAGGAATTCCTTGTAATCAACTCTCAGACCCATTGCCTTTTCAAGTGTTATATTCGCTGAAAAGAAGAGAGCCAAAGAAAACTCTAGACTATTCACAAAGTTTAGTTGCTTTTGTAAATGCCATCTGCTTCCTCTGTTCAGAAAAATGACTTTCATTATATTTCAAGTCCAAAGTCTCTTTTCTTTGTGACATTTTTTTTCCCCCTCTTAGGCAGTGAAAGAATCCACACCAATTTTATGGAGTTTTCTCCCCTCTTTATCTCTTATAGAATTCTTCACTTTGCCCAGTGGAAAGCAGCACAAAACTTACTGGTCAATTGACAATTCATTCAATTTTATAAGGCACATTTCATTTCATCCTTTAGGATTTCAAAGGAGAGAAAATCCTACTTCTATTCAAAATCAGCATGGCTTTGTTTGAGCAAAAAAAAGATCTACTTCATAAAATGTCTTTGCTGAAAGATAATGAGTGGTGATAGTAATGTGTAGGAATGTCAAGTAGAAAATTAACACATCTTTCAGCAATTAATGCAAAATTTCATTTTAAACTAATGGGCTATTAATAAATAGACGATTTACCATTTGTTAGCATTGCTAGCTTTTGGGAAAAAATGTATTTTTAAAAAAGTGCTGCTTTCTCACCTCAAACTACAATTATTTATTAAATGAATAATTATAAATAATATTGGAGGGGCAGAGAATAGCATTATTGCTATACTACCACACAGTTGTATCTGCGTCTAACTACTTACATGATATTTTGGGGGGAAAAAATAGCGTGCCGAGACTTCTCTTTCAAATAAAATAACAGTAAACACAGTCATAGACAAAAATAAATCAATAAAACAAGATTTTCCAGGTAGAAAAGCCAGTTTATTTTAGTCAGTTTCCTTTCTCATGTCATTGTGAAGATATTAAATAGTTAAAAGAATTAAAAGAATAATGAAGTACTATGGCATCACTAACCTCTGTAAGAAATATGAAAATTGTTTATTTATTTATTATATATCAAATTATGCATAACATATATGAAAATGAATTTGCATTGTTTCTTCTTTAAAGATTATGCAATCCATACTAATTTTTCTAGGTACTCTGAAAATAGACAATTATAGGCAAGTTATCATTTAATCAGAAATTTTAAATTAAAAATCTCTTTAGACATCAGTTGGCATAGTAAATGTGCAAACTGGAAATTTATAAAATATGAGGAGACAATAAGCCTTTGGAAAATTAGTTTTCATTTCCTACCATAAGCTACTAGAAAAAAACCACAAATAAAATACCATTTGTATTGGACACAAAAAATAAAATATTGAAAAAAATGACTTATCCATAGTCTTTCATATATATGTATATTATATAAGTGTAGAGATCAATGAAATTTATGATATCTTATATTTGCTTATGTTATTTTCTTTCTTTTGCTACTAGCTAACTACTTCTCTGGTAGATTATAAACTACAGGATTTCTATGTCCTTTTTTTTCACTTTAGCAAACTAACTATTCTAGATATATTTGTAACAGTGTACTTGCTATTTGGATAAATCAGCATAAAGTTCTTCCATTCATTATCTCCTTAAGCATACATAATAAAATTATTTTATGAAAACTAATATTGGGGAAAATATAGAGTACCAGATTTCTGAGAGATTGAATTCAGTTTAGGCTACTGATCACATCCTCTGAAGTAGTATAATTAAAGTAAATTATTCAAGTAAGTAGATCAGAAACTAGATGAAAATCATAAAAGCAAAATATAAAATGATTGACTTTTTCTGGATAATAAAAGCTTGTACTTGTCAATTTGAAATTTCTTGTGAAGGTAGAGTCCTGTAATGAATGCTGTCAGAGATGCTGTATTTCACAGGTATCCAATTGTGTTCCCTTCCACTATGATAGACTTAAACTCTGTAATTATTGTTTATATAGTGATAAGAGTATATTTAGCCCTTAAATCAAAATTATCTTTGCTACACTTCATTTGTTAAAAGTCCCAGAAACTTGAGCTTTTATTAGGAAAATTAGGAAAAGTCCTACCCATATTGCTGATTTATTTTTATTAGTTATTATTTCTTTTGTGTGATGGATGTGAAATGACATAATGCAATTACCAAGTTCCTTCCTTCCTTCCTTTCTTTCTCTCTTTCTCTCTTTCTTTCCTTCTTTCTTTCTTGTCAGTCATGGGGGCTGAACTCTGGGCCTGGGCGCTATCCCTCAGCTCTTCACCTCAAGGCTAATGCTCTACCACTTGAGCCACAGTGCCATTTCTGGCTTTTTCTGCTAATGTGGTGCTGAGGAATCGAACCCAGGCCCTCATGCATGCGAGACAAATAGTCTACCACTGAGCCACCTTCCCAGTCCTGAAATTATCTTTTAATGATTCAACATGCTGCATGTTAATACTGATGGTGTTTCTGAATTGGTTAGTTGCACAAATACCAAAACAAACACTGAGCGCTTATCTGTAGATGTTCAGCCTCAGAAAGCTTTTGCTTTTCTTTTTTTTAATTTCCTTTTTTTTTTTTTTTTGTAGGCGGTAGGGTTTGAACTCTGGGCCTGGGAGTTGTCACTGTTATCTTCAGCTCAAGGCAGTGCTCTACCACTTGAGCCACAGAGCCACTTCCAGTTTTCTGGTGGTTTATTGGAGATTAGAGTCTCTGAGACTTTCCCAGACTGGCTTTGAACCATGATCCTTAGATCTTAGCCTCCTGAGTAGCTAGGATTACAGGCGTGACCCACCAGGGCCCTGCCTCAGGAAACTTTAAAACAATAGTTATGATTTCAAACCAGATTGAAAAAGCTTCCACTGAGGGAACCACCAAGAAGATGGTGACATAAAAAAACAAGCAAGCTCTTGCATCTAGGAACTTCAACCTAAAGAATCATGCTTACACTGTTCTTTCAAATACTAACAAATGAGTTGTTAAAACAAAAATAGATGCAGCTCTCCATTTGCTTTAGTGTCTTAATTAAAGGGCTGTAGGATGTGTGAAGCCTGGTTTCTGTGAGGACCTAAATCATATTGTACCTTTCTGGCTGAGTGATATGGAATATTGCATAGTAGCATTCTAGAGTGGTAGCCCAGAGGGAACATAGCCAGGCATTTTGTGATAATAGAAAACTTAACAATTCAACCATTGGTTTCCAGGAAACTTTATGCTTAACCACATTTTCTTCTAGAAAAATATTAGTTTATTATTGATATTGAAATACATTTAAAATTTGTGCTTGAAACCACCTCAACTAATGATGCCATTCAGAAGAAAATCATTAAATGATTATCTTCAAGGATATGTTGATCAACTTTTCTCCTGCCATTTTAAGGAAATTTCCTTTGAGTTTGGTTTTGTTTTCGTTCTTTCTTTTATTTATTCTAATTTTTTCCTTATAGGTTAAAAATGAACTCCAGAACTTCATGCATTCTAGGCAAGTTTTTTTTGTTTGTTTGTTTTTAGCAGGGAGTCATAACCCACTCTTATTTCCTCAAATTTCCATATCTGTGTTGAATAATATTGGCCATATACAATAAAATCAGATATACAAATATTTTATGCAAATCATATCTGTATTTGATACAAATGCATGATGACTTCAAAATACACTTACATTATAGTGAAGACATCAAAGAACAAAGACATTTGAGAGTTACTTTCTAATATATCCTTCCTTTTTCAGATAGTTCTGTTAGATGCTATGGTGCATTTGTACATTCCACTCATAGTCACCCATACTTCTTCCCAGAAACAGGAAGAATTAGCTCTACCCACAGTCCATTAGTTCTTAAGTTGAGTTAATTTTGATCACAGAAGCATGATTGATACCCTATATGGTAACAAGCCCTCAAGCTGACTAATACTTCCCATGATACTTATTATTTTTTTTAATTTAGCAGATAAAATACATCATGTCCCCTTCCATTCTAATCATGTGTTCCAAGTAAGCACATATGAGGTAAATAGAAACTGGAAAGCAAGAAATCATACATGTATATATGTATATATACATATATGTGTGTCTGTATGTACATATATATGTATATAAAATGTCAGAGAAGTATTTTGCTAAATATCAATATTAATTATTTAATGTTAGATGATTTTATCTATTACATAGAAATATATTTCTGGTACATTAACTTGTATGTACTTTAGATTGAAAAAGTATTAAGAATAACATTTCTATACTGAAATTAGTATTTCAAATAATTTATTTATACTATAGACATGCTTAACTTTATAAGAATGATAAGGCTTAAATATATTTTTTCTTGTAATTTCTCATTAAAAGTAGAAGACAGATATTCACTAATTATTTTCATTTGGATGTATGTACAGTGGTTTATGGCTTCTTTATAAGACTTCCAATTGTGTCTATAACTTCAATACACACACTTTAAAAAAATCATGATTTCATTTATATGTAAAATAGAGCAACTTTCTCCTGTCTTTGCCAATCACTGGTTTTTCCACTCAAGCAACTCTGTATTTATTCTGTAAGAAAATATCTATTCATGTGAAAATAAAATCTTGTTCTTCCAATTTTCATTTAATTTGCATTGGTATCTTACCAATGGTTGCTCTCAAATCGACTTTTCTTCCTCACTAAAAATGTAATTTTTCTTCATGCTGCTTGAGTTGTAAGCAATATTAGAAGTGTGATGCTCACAGAGCAAGAAGGTGAAAAATAATATTTCTTTTTGTCTATAAACTTAAGTTTAGAAGTGAAAGTATGTATCAACAAAGCAAAGTTATAAGCCTTGATAGGAAAGAAATGGAGAGAAGAGTATTTCCAGATTTCTACATGCATTACAGAAGAAAGTAAGGTTTACCTGAAGCCTGAAATGCTAATCTAAGCTCAAATTTCTTAAGTGTTTCTCATTTCTAATTCACTGTAAGAGAGTAAGCAATATGATATTAAATTTCATGCTGACAGTCCTAATATACAATGCTCCATCAAAATTGTGTTAGTAGCTACACACTGCAAAGGAAAAACTGACATGTTTCTGCACTAATAACAAACGATTTAAGGGAGTAATATAGCAAATCGAATTTTATTATCATCTGTTTGTATTTAAGATCAAATACAGGTCTCTTCCCTAGTGGGAGATTATTGTTACAAGACAGACCAAATGAAATTATTTCAGCTTCCTAATTGTGCTTCTGCTCACATTCATGTTTTATTTATGTAAGATTTATAAACATGAAGTTCTATTAACTTTGAATAACTTTGAATAGGTTAGCCCTATAAGCTTTTCATATTCTGCAAGAATAAAATGGATCCCAAGGGAAAAAGAAAGAAAAGCAAGAGTAAAGAAATGGGGATGTTGGAGAGGAAGTGAAAGGGGGAGAAAGAAGAGAAATTCTCTACAAGATAAACTGGAAACATTGGTACTTGAAATATATAAATAAATTCACTTAAGCCACTCTTAGATCTTTCATGCCACTAATACTTGCTGAGAGTAATACCCTGAAAACAGTAATATTCATAAAACATTTTCCCTCTTTCAAAGCTGTTCCCTTAGCTTGGAGCTCGTAGCTCACGCTTGTAATCCTAGCTACTCAGGAAGCTGAGATCTGAGGATAGCAGTTCAAAGCCAGCCTGGGCAGAAAAGTCCGTGAGACTCTTATCTCCAATTAACCACCAGAAAAACAGAAGTGGCGCTGTAGCTCAAGTGGTAGAATGCTAAGCTTGAGCTGAAATGCTGAGGGACAGTGCCCAGGCACAAGCCCCATAGCTGAAAAAAAAAAAAAAAACAAAAAAAACTGTTCCCTTTGTCCAGTGCCTATTTAGAGACAAATTCAAATCAATAAAAGTAATAGTCAATTTAGGCTAATTTAAATTTGGGGGGAGGGATGGGGAGGGCATCATGTCAAAATAATTTTTAACTAGTTGTTTAAAAGTTTGGATGATATATTGAACGACTGGTACTGTTAATAACTTATTTCACTCTTACATGAATTTGGAAATTTATTTTCCTTCTACCATTACTCTTTAAGTTTTTGTGGTAGCAACATATACATAGCACCCGATGTGTTAGGTTTGTTATTTTAAACACATAGCACAGTGGTATTAGGTAGATTTGCCTTATTGTACATGATCTTAAAAGAGTTTCAACTGAAAATACTCTATACATTAAGTATAATATAATATCAATTTGTGTTCATTAAACTTTCAGTCTCCCTTTTCCCTTCCCACTGCTCTTGGCAATTTTTCTAATGTTGTTATGAATTTTGATACAGTATAGACATAACTTAATGGAGAACAAACACTCTATATCCTTCTGTGGATACCTATTTTTCAGAGTACCATCTTTAAGGTTAATTCATATTGAAGCATAAGGCTCAATTTCTTTTCAAGGCAATGTCATCGCGTTGTATATACATATCTATAACATTTTTGTTTCTCTACTTATTTCTTGAAAGATCCATGATTTCATCCTATCTTTGGATTTAAAAGTATTCTATGTCCTGAAGTGTAAAAATACTTATTTAAGAACTTTCTTCAATTGCTGGATCATTCCATATTTTTCTTTTATTTGATGATGCTACAATCTAGCTTTCTATTGTATTGTTTGAGGTACTTACCTTACTGAAGAAGGCTTCAGACTACTCTCTATCCTTGGTAACACTTAGTAATTTTACTGATGAATATAAAGAAGGTTTGGGTTGCATATCCCTACTGATCTATGATGTTATGCTTTTTTAATATATACTTGTTGGTTGTGTATTGAGAAATTATATTAAATGAAACATTGACTGTTTAAAATATATAAAAACAACTTTGGTTTGCTTTATTGCTACTGAGAAGGAGTTATAGTCTCTGAATATAAACCTTTCAAGGTAAATAAAAGTTCCAAATATTTTATTTAAATTTGTGGATGTTTTTTATTCTAGCAAAAATTTAATTTAGTCAAATTGATTTTCTTTTGTAGCTTAGGAACTTCATATCATATTCAAGGAATCACTGTAAAATTAGGTGTTCTGAAACCTTTTCCTGTGCTCTCTTCTCTAAGAGTTTTATGACTTTGTATCTTTTGTCTACTTTGAATTAGTTTTATATTGGTGTGAGGTAAGCGTTTAACTTCAGATTTTTATATGTGGATAGCCAGTTATTTTGTTACAATTTGCTTTTTTAAAAAAGTAAAAACACCAGTCTTTTCTAAAAGGTTCCTGACATACCTGTCAAAATTCATTTATCAGTTTCTATGAAGGTTTGTTTCCAGATTTTTGTTATATTTTATGGCCTATGTGTCTGTCACCATGCTAATACCCTATTGCTTTGGTCACTGTAAATTTGTAGTAAGTTTTTATACCAGAAAGAGTGAAATCTCCATTTCTGCCTCTTTTCCAAGAAAACATTGGCCCTTTGGGGTTACTTGTGCTTCTATATGTCATTAGATAAATGTTTCTATTTTTCATAAACATAATGGAATTTGAATACTGATTACATTAAATAGGAAAGTTGCTATAGGTAGTAATGAACTTCTTTAAAACATTATTCAAACGTGTCTTAATAATGACCTTGTAACATGATTTTAGAAGTATGCCATCTTGCTCTTTTTAAAAAGATTTTGTGATTAGTGTAATTTTTTCTTTAAATTTGGTAGAATTAACTTATGAAATTCCTAATTAGCCAGTCATGATTTAGTCTTTTGAGGTTTTATTTCCTATGTATCTTTTGTGTCATTGTAATCTATGTCTCCCCATTTACATGATCTATGTATTTGTTTTTAAATGTCTTCATTTTTTTCATCTCCCCTCCTTCTGCTTTTCAAGGCCTTTGTTTCTTTACTGCATTTTGAAACCAGACACTCTCGCCTGAGATAGGTCTT
Source organism: Dipodomys spectabilis (assembly GCF_019054845.1). Taxonomy (NCBI): domain Eukaryota; kingdom Metazoa; phylum Chordata; class Mammalia; order Rodentia; family Heteromyidae; genus Dipodomys; species Dipodomys spectabilis. Next base: position 10,964,957 of record NW_024870701.1, on the reverse strand, counting down.
TTACACTTTGCGCTCTTCAAAAACCAGAGCTCAGAGTTTTTGGTATGGCTTCTTACATCTGGCTCTGGGAGCTCTCACTAAGACTTCTTTCAAGTTTACATACAAATTGACATAACGCAAATTTGCTTCATTCTACCCTCTGCAGTTGTCAGGAGGGAACTGGGGTGGGCTGTTGTGTCCCCTAAGTCTCTATATACCTGACTGGGGAAGGTGAAGGCAGAGATGACTAAAAATACTATTCTTATCCCTTTCAATCTGGCCTAATCAGTCAACAGATAGTCAGATGATTATGATTGTTCTTCACTGATTTCTTGTGCTTTTTTAAAAGTTGTTTTAGTTGGCCTCTAGTTATTTATTTCTTGATCCTGTCTTGAAATAAAGGATTCAGATTCAGAATGTACTCTCTACCTGACATCACTGCTTTGTCATTATTTTTTAAGTACCATCATCACTAATCTGATTTCTTATTCTTTCTTGGTGGTCAAGATTGGTCCATGTAATTGTAACCCCTCTGTATGGTATTTTCACAATAAAATAAAACTTATTAATAAAAAAAGATTGGTACTTGTCATTGGTGTTGTATTTGAGTATTTTCTTGTCGGTTTCCGCCACTTAATTTTGAAATCTATCACTCTGTCTTCTTGGTCTCAAAATAGTAGGTTTTTTGTTTTTTTTCTTTTTGAAAAATTAGTGAAATCAATGTATCAGTATCTTCACTTTTCAGTAGAATAGTCCCAAGCCACATACAGTTAGTATTAGTAATCATTTTTAATGTGATGAAGACTACTGAAAAACTGACAATTTTATATTCTTTATTTGTAACTAATTATAATTTGCAAGTGAACTTTTACTTGTAATGAAAAATTTTTATTTGGAAAAATGTGTTTAGACTCTACATTGCTTTTGGTGTGAATTTTTTAATTTTTAAATTGAAATCAACTGTTATCATGTAAATTTATCAGTGAACGTAAATTATGTTCCCAGTGTATTTACTAACAGCAGATATGGAATTCTAAATGTTGCCAGAGAAAAGTAATATGAAATTATTTTAATAGAATACACAAATTTATTTCTTATTGAGTCAAATGAGATCTATTAAAATAATTTCACATTTCCTGTTTTATTTTTAAAAGAATAGACCTTAGCAAGTTTAATGTGATCCAAGCATCACATTATACTTATTTTAGACAACACTGCTCTAGATTTTATGAACATTCCAGACTAATGGTTTCCTTTTTTGACACATTACAAGAGGTGGTATTTTCTTTGTTTGGTAGTCCTTCAATTCTTGACTGATTTTTTTGACTTACTGGGTTGGAGCATGAAAACAGAAAGCTTTTGAAAGCAAAAGGTAAATTGACACTTGTGTGGAAGAAATGAGAGTTAATGTACATTGAGATAATTTTCTAAGGAAAATAATACCAAAGATAATTTTGCTGAAGGTGAGGAATAAGAAACTTCTGGCCATGTGCCTGTGGCTCAAGCCTGTAATCCTAGCTACTCAGGAGGCTGAGATTTGAGGATCTTCATTCAAAGACATTCTGAGCAGGAAAGTCGTGAGACTCTTATCTTCAATTAACCACCAGAAAAGCAGAAGTGGTGCTGTGGCTAAAGTGTCAGAGCACTAGTCTTGAGACGAAGAGCTTAGGGACAGCACCCAGGCCCAGAGTTCAAGCCCTATGACTGACCAAAAAAACCACAAAAATACCCAAAACAAAAAAAAATCTTCTGATTAACAACCAGAAATTAAATTTTGGTATGTGCATAATGATATAATAAAATTTATCTTTAGTAATGCTACAGAATAATTAGTAATATTGAAAATCTTTATAGTGCTGAGGAATATGCAAGATGTTATTCAAGAAATATTTATTTCCTTATTTATTTATTTTGTGCCAGTCCTTGGGCTTGAACTCATGCCAGTGCGTGATGAATAAAAGCAAACTTTATTCAATTGTCTGTAATACCAATATATTATACCATTATTTCACTCCAAATGCTAAAGAACTTTTCATTTTGGAGAGTCAAATATAGACACTACAAATATTGTACAAATTTAAAGTATACATTTTTCTGAGTTGATCTGAAAGCCCTCCAACTCAGCTACTCTCCACACATAAATCACAAATGCAGCCAATCTCTCACATAAACAAGCATGCAAATAAACAGTGTATATGTAAAGATTTTAGAAAAGACATCAAAAAATTCATATGCAATCTATCACAACTGTGTGTGTGTGTATGTGTGTGTGTGTGTGTGTGTGTGTGTATGTGTGTGTGTGTGGACAGAAAGAAAAGAAATATTCTTTGTGGCTTGGGCCAAAAAATATTCTTCAATTGAAGGTGGCATTTCAAAACTGAGTTTGTTCAATATTTTTATATTATATCATTTACTTTTTTATTTGACCTATTTATTCTTAGGGTGACAACTGAGATGAAGTGAAGGAATTGGAAAGAGGAAAGAGGAAAACCAAGGGGGAAAGGGAGAGAGACTTGCTGGCTGATTTGTACTAGTGGGGGATTGGTGGATAGAAGACAAATGAGTACAAATGATAGAGGAATAATCAATGATATTGATCAAGATGCATTGTATTCATAAACTAACTTGCTGAGTTAAAAAAATAAGCTGTAGCAATACCTGAAGACAGATGTTTAATGGTAATCTTGCCATAGAAACCTGCATAAAAAGCTTAGGCAAAAGTAATAGACATTGTATAATTTAAAATATAAATTATGCAGAAGCATAATTTATCATATAAAGTATTACAGAATGGTAATGTAATGCCATATTTTAGATAGGACTGATAAATATTAAAATTAACATCAATTGCCTAATGTAGGCACTCAGTCTATTATTATTATTGCTGTTGGCTTTATTCTCACTCTTTGAGTATTGTGACACTTGAAAAGAATGTCTAATCTATGTCAAGAGTACAAATATAGGTCCTGCCTCTTGCATCTACATATTTGTTAATTTTGCATTGGAAATTTGGTATATCATCCTAGTATTGCAGAGCATACTATTTTTTAAATGGCCCCAAAGTCACTAAATGAACTGTATACTTATCATTAGATTCACAATCAATAACCATTTTCATTGCAGTTAAGTTTCTCAAATTTCTAATATTCAGTCCTTAACCACACTGATCCTCCTTTGATTGCCTCTAGTCTATTACTGACCAGCATATCAAAGGAAGTTTTATTTCAATTATTGTGTATTATTACATAAACTGTTCAAGTTTTGTCCACTAACAGTTCAGTGAAATGTTTCCTTTAGTCTCCTTGTATAGCCTTAGCATTTGGAAGTTGTATGTCTTTATTTTCTTTCACTATCACAGTCAGCTTGTTTACTTTCTTCTTTACTCCTAGAAAGCAGGTGTCTCTCCAAGACAACTGGTTTCTCTTAATTTAAAAATATAGAAGACAACCTAACTTAAATGTAGAACTCTGTAAATTTAAAATACATGAATCAGACCTAGTGTTTGTGCAATTGATAGGCACAGACATATATTTAGATTCAAATTTTCCAGAGAATATGCAGAACACAGTGATAGGATCTTCACCTGCACTGGTATGGTTCAGTTCCAGATATGTTTGTTTGGGAATGTTCAAAAAGGAGAAAAAACACATTTGTAAGGCATCATTGCCTAAGGAATCTCTAACATTTTGGAGAAGACTCAAAAATATAGCAATTAATGGGAAAGTACATTTAGGAAATCCTACATAACTAGCACCCTACTCTACCCTCAAACTTTCTGAGACTCATGCAAATATTAGCACACACAATCTTTTTTTGGGGGGGAGGGTCCGGTTGTGGGACCTGAACTCTGGGCCTGGGTGCTGCTCCTTAGCTCTTCAGCTCAAAGCTAGCGCTCTACCACTTGAGCCACAGTGCCACTTCCGGCTTTTTTCTTTGTGCTTATGTGGTGCTGAGGAATCGAACCCAGGGCCTCTGGCATGCAAGGCAAGCGCTCTACCACTGAGCCACCTTCCCAGCCCAGCACACACAATCTTATAGGGCATGGGGTTTGAACGCAGGGCCTAGGGGCTGTCCCTGAGCTTCTTTTTGTTCACAGCTAGTACTCTATCACTTGAGCCACAGTGCCATTTCTGGCTTTTTTTTTTTTTTTTTTTTGAGTAATTTCTTGGAGTATTGGAGATAAAAGTCTCAAGGGGGAAGGAGATTTCTTGCCCAGGAAGACTTTGAACTATGATCCTCAGATCTCAGCCTCCTAAGTAGCTAGGATTACAGGCTTGAGCCACTAGTGCTCAGCTATTTTAATCAGTTTTTAAAAGTATTCCACTCACATCATTTGTCCTGTACACAGTGCCTAACAAACTTAATAAGAATATATAGTCCCTTCTTGCATTTGCAGTATATATTTTTCTTCTCCAACATCATCAACTATAAGTTTTCAGGGTTCTGTGGGACTTGAGAGTAGCTTAGAAGTTTCAAGAAAATTGATGCTATCTTTTCTCTAGTAAATTCTCAGATGGCGGAGAGGAATGTGGGCCACTGTGCACAGATTCAGTCATGGTTAAATCTCTAAGGAACTGTCAAAAATTGAGGATAATGGGCTAGAAACATTAGGACCTTTTTCAAGCATTTCCTGCTAAGAGTAAAAGGCAATCTGCTAGCATGTTATTTATCAACTTGTATTTTCCATTTCCAAGCAGATACTATACTTCTGAGCTCACATCTATCTGTTTTATCCATCAACTAACCCTTTCTAGGTTCATTCAACAAAAATCTTCCAAGTTTAACAGGAAAGCCGCCCACAATCCCCTACCTCCCACTGACAGCGATAGAAACATTGAGATTCTTTTCTTCAATATATTTCTTTTCTTCTCTTAGCTAAGCTAGTATTGTTCTATGTCTCCAAAATTGTTATAAAGAATGCTGGGATATTTATCTAAAAAGATGTTGAAAATATGCTTTTTATAAATATCCATAGAAAAATACCTATCTAATTGGAAAGTTACTAATACGGTAACAATCCTACTACGTTATCATATCCTATAGAACATAAATCTGAGTATAATTGATATCTAGAAAGGGGTTAGGACTTGGGAGATGCTGATTTTGTACTAAATTTATACTTTTTATAATATCCCTTTGTTTGTTTGCCATTATTTTCCATTTGGATAAGGATTTTATCACAAAATCAGGAGACGTTGCATTTATTTTTTCTTTATGCACTCATAATCTTACTTTGTAGGATATAAGGAAATAATATTCTAGCAAGTTACATTGAAAGGGCAAAAACGTAAAGATACTGTACTACTTGTGAAGAAATTGGAAGACCTGGAAAAAATGATTTTGAATGAAGTAAATCAGTCACAGAGACAGAGGAAACATGTTTTCCCTTAAATGAGGAAGTAATTCATCCATAATAAAAGGAGGTATGGCTACAAAAATTTGGTTAACATCTAAAGATAACTTGTGTTGCTTATATTTTGAACTTTTCTTTACTATCATCTCAACAATGGTCAAGTTATTACTCATTAGTTAATGATTAATTAAGTAATTAAGTAATTAAAGTAAACACACATTATCAGAATTGGAATATAAAGGCAAACTCTCATAGAAGCTTAGGTTTTTTTCTTTTTAAGGAGGATTTGAAGATAAATGTGTGTGTGAACGTCTGAATAGATAGACTTGCAGGTGGTTCTTCATATGGAGAAATGAACACCACCTAGCATCAAAATATTATAAATAAAATTTCCTCCACACTTATTTTGCTTTACATTTTTGTGATCAAGTACTATTATTTTATCTGTTGAGCTCTTTATATCTCAAATTTTCACTTAGGAGGAATTTGACTCATTGCAAGGTAGTATCAATCTACTTAGTATCATCTTTGCTTCTCTTATTAATGCAACCAATAGAATCAAATGATTAGTACATTTCTAAAGGCTGACATAAGGCAACTGAGTCATAAATTTCAGGCATGGGTATAATGTATTTAACTATTTTCTTGGGGTTATGAGAACCTATAAAAATTTTCCTCAGTAAGCATTAACATCAAAGAATTGATATCTTTCTCATGGAATTGTAAAAACATTCATAGGCATTTTCTCTTCCAGTAGATTGCTTACAAAAAAAATAATGAAGATTAAAAATAACATAGCCGAGAGAGAAATGTATGGTGTGTCTTGTGAGCTTATATAGCAAATGATAAACCAGAAAAGCAGCTGAAAGTTGGAGTACAGTAAACATTGCAGAGGAAAACTAAAAGTATTGCAGTATAAGAAAGACGATAGAAGTGTTGCTCCGAGTTAGCAAAAGACCACATACATTGTACAAGTGCAGAAAATAAGTAGTAGAATGACTTTAAAACTCTTTAAAGAAAACTTAACAAAACTGCTAAAACTCTTTAGCATTACAGAAAAATGTGCAATTGTCTAAATTCATTCCCATCTAGTAATTTTGAAGCTGTTAACTAATCAGAATGTAATGTTTCCACAGTGACATTTTATAAGACCTATTTTCTACATTGCTGCTCCTAAACAATTACCTACACTGAGCAACTAAGTGCTTTAAAAATATCTTGATTTTTCAATTTTGATATTTGAAATTTTATTGCTTTAAATTCAAAAATATGATAGGAATATAAAAATGATGAGGAAAATAAGGAGTTTTAGTAAGAGTATTTTATTTTCTCACAAGATTTGTTGTAAAAGAATAACCTTCTAGTTTAGTTTAAGACCACTTTGTAATTGTTGGTTTTTTTTTTAAGTTATATCAAGTTACAAATACTTCCCTCAACTTCATTATAGAGTCCAGAAAATCAAAGAGACAGATAAATCTAAGAGAATTTGAGATAAATTCTCAGGTGCTCCAGAAACTGAGGTAGGAAAGCTACATGTTCAAGGCCAGCATAGCAAAGATAGCCATGAGAGATAGTCTCCAAAACAGAACCAAATAAACAGACATAAAGCTTTGTTGTAGCTACATTTTTGGAAAGGAAAGAGATGCGATAAATATTTCATTCATCTCTCATCCTTTATCTCTGGGCTCTGCCTGTTTTGGTAGCGTTCAGATGTAATTTTTATTTCCTGGCTGTTAAAAATTGTAAGATTTGTATCTGAATGATCACATTCCTCGCAGGCAACAAGTTTCCTCTTCATTATGAAGCCAGTGCACAGATGAGATTTCCCTCCGTGAAAAGCTTCCTGAGCCTAGGAGCCCTTGGTCACAAAAATTTTGTACTTCCATTATTCCTCATTGCCTGCTTACAAGCAATAAAACATTAATATAACACATAAATGAATAAATATGTAATGGATAAGTTTTGAAAGGATTGGGATGTGGCTTAAAACTCAGAGCAATTTCCTAGCATGGAGAAGGTTTGCATTTCATTTGTGTGGTATAATGTATATATAAATGAGTAAAGCTGTACCTCTAGGAATAAATTCATTTTCTCCTGGGAAAGAACAAAAGCTATGTTCTTTCTGATTTTTAGCCAAGGTAGGTAGATAATTCATCCTTGACTCTTACTTCTGAGCATTATTCATGACAAAGAACTATTTTCCACAGTAAAACAAGATTGTCCAACTTAGGTAGTTCAGCTTTTTATCAATTCCAGACAAATCAACTTCCGTTTTACTTAACAGAAATTAAGCATTAAAAATTACCTACAGAAGGTTACAGCAGGGGAACATACACCACTAATAGTCCTAAATAAGTTGAAAGATTGCTGATCACTTACTGCTTCACAATCCCATGGGATCAACGAAGCTCTAGCATGATGCAGTTTCTGGTGTTTCCAAATAATGTATCTAATACTTCGTTTTAGTGGACAGAACCTCAAAGTAACCTCAGAAAACAGCAACTAGAACGCTTAATGCTGAGATTAAACCACTGCTCTGTTTCATTTTTTAAATAGGAAAAACCATTCCTCTATTCCAGAAAGCAATGTTTGATGCTTTTATGTTTTGTGAATTTTTATACCTCTTTACAATTACTATGTGTATATGATTATCAAATAATTCTTTGAAACAATACATTTGTGCCTTACTATTTTAGTGAGTTGTGCCTTGTTCTTTACTCTGATGTTATAGTATCATAATTTCTCTATAATTATTTTTTATTTCTTAGGTCTGAGTCAGAGCTATTAGTATCAGTGATTGTTAGAAAATGAAAAGTTGTAGCTCTTTGAAAAAAAATTTATTTTCACATTATAAGTACATTATCAATAATGTATTTAATAATAAAAAGTTGTTCTAATGGGTTAGCAGTTACAATATATAAGTGAATTAAGTCAAGCAAAGAACAAGTAATATTATGTGTTTTTACCTAATTGTGGATGCTAAAAACTTTGATCTCATAAATGGAGTTAGTAAGACTCTCGTTCTTCTAATAGCACTGAACGTGATAGAGAAATGGGCTATAGGGACAGAATTTCAGATAGGAAAAATACATTCTAATGTTTCATCTCAAAGTAAAGTGACTATAGCTAAAAATAATTTGCTTTACACTTCAAAATAATATGAAATATATATCCACCAAAACAGGACTACATATTTCTAGAAATATGTATTATATACAGTAAATATTTATATACACACAGATGAGATGAACATAATTATTACATGATGATGAAAGAGAGAAATTTATTCTAAAAGACTGCTTTTACATTGAGATTACCTGTTTTCTTAAAGTGTTTTCCTTCTTGAACTGAACAGAAATGTGTCATATTTACTAATCCTCCCACCCACACCAGATAAGAATATTGAGAATTAATTTAGAAAATATTTAGGGACATATATTAGTTAATATTTCATATAATTTGTTTATAAATGAATTAATTTTTACACAAAAAGTTTGAATTCCACCTATCATAAATGTGATGTGCATCTATCATGAGTGACACTCACAAGGTACTTTTGTATAATCTAATATATCCTTGAAAAAAATTAACTCACATTTTGGTAAATATTTTCACTATACTGACATTTTACTTTGTATATTTAGAAACCACCTATGTTCAATAGACAAATGACAGACTATAATGTTAAATTTTAAATTATGTACATTTATTTTTTATCTATTTCAATGCCTACCTCTTGAAATATATTTATTTCTAAGTATAATAGTTTTGAAATATATATTATAACTAATAACTTTCTTATTTCATATTTAAAGGTTAGAGTTCACAAATTTATGAAGTATCTGTAAGATTCAATACTGGTTGATTATTTTTACTTTTTCTTGAAATATATTTATTTCTAAGTATAATAGTTTTGAAATATATATTATAACTAATTACTTTCTTATTTCATATTTAAAGGTTAGAGTTCACAAATTTATGAAGTGTCTGTAAGATTCAATACTGGTTGATTATTTTTACTTTTCTGAGGGGTAACCTCAAAATTTATAAATATAAATATTTTACCAAATTTAATTATCATATAAATTTTTTACCATTCAGTTCTGAGAAGGTCTATCTTTCCTCCATATTTTAGAACATTAGTATTAACCATAAACAATTTTAACTGGGAGAGGAAAGAAGGAGTGCCATTGTCCAAGAAGAAATGCACTCATTTCCAGATTTATGAAATAACAATCCCTCCGACACCACCTTCACAATGATAAAAAGTATTAAAAAATAAAAATAAAGATGCTAAAATGTTTGTTTGCAGCAATGGTTTGTGAAAATGTCCTATTTCAATACTTCCCTTTGCTATCATTGTATTATGATTTGCTTAAATGAATTTTTGCTGAAATGACTGTAATTTTCTTAAAAAGCTAGTGTTTGAAAAAACTTGACTAGGTAAATCTTCCCACAAAGACTGCATTTAATATAACAATCACTTATTTAAAAGTGTTTTTAAACTTACATGCTTAGTTCAATATGATAACAAATACTATGTTTGAGTGGAAATATGTATGTCATTTATTTTTGCTTGAATATAGACAGTCAACTTTATTGAGTCAACTTTAAATTGAGTAAGAATTATAGTTCTATAAACATCAATAGGAAGTACAAACTGTTCTTTTAATGCATTTTAAGAGAAAAAAAACAATAAAATCTGGAAATGTGAACTACCTGCCAAATCTTTATAGCATGGTTAATATTTGTTTCCATAATGGCTGGCACTAAAGTTCTTTATTTTCTAGGGTTTATGTACATCTTATAAGAAAGAAAAAAATGACATGGTATTAGTGATATCATTACAAAATTTTAATAACATTAACATTAATACAGAACTTATATAATCATAATGCCCTTTCTTTTTTTGAAGTTAATGAAATATTTTTTATTCATCTATTGAAATGGACACATGACAACACTCCTTTATCCTGTTCCTATGGTGAGTCACATTTTTTAATATGAGTATGTTGAACCATCTTTATTCTCCCAGCATAAATTCCACAATCCCACTTCATTCAAAGTTAGTAGTTCACTTCTTATCATGACTTGTTTAGAAAAGCCAACGTATGTTTTAAGTAATCTACATTAAGAGAAGGTGTTATGACATGAAACAAAAACAGTATGTATGGAAGATCATAAATAGAAGGCTTTTTATAAACACTTTGAATTAAAGAACGAAGCAGTTACCTACCAATAGAATAGCAGTCATGCACTCCTCTACTGGCAAATAAGGATTAAATTTATGATTATCACAGACATTAATAATACATATTTATGACACATTTGAAATATAGAACTAGAAGAAACTTGAGTTATCATATGCTTTGGCTAATAGGGAAACAAACCCATAACAGTTAAAATGGTTTTTAAGGAGTCACAAAGCACAAAATATGTAACTAAGGTAAGATCATAATCTAAATTAACTAGATGGAGAATGCTGCACCATCTAGTTATTATAAAAGAAATATAAAAAATTTTCTTCAGGGAAATTTTCTTCAGGGAAATATTCATGCTGAATATGACAAAATACACTTTTTCAAAATACAATTTTGTGCCCTTTCTATTGTTTGTTCAATATTTTACTTACTACTAATACAAAAGCATTACAGATTAAACAAATCACATGCTTAATTTTTTTTATTAATAAGATTTTTATTGTGAAAATACCATACAGAGGGGTTACAATTACATGAGTAAGGTAATGAGTACATTTCTTATTAAGCATTGTTGCCTCCTCCTTTATTTTTCCCCTACCATCCCTGCCCTGCCATCTCCTCCCAAGGTGTAAAGTTTGTTTTTCGACATAGCATCTTGTACATTTCATTGTTGCAGTTGGTCAACCTGTATCCCTATTTAAACAATTTGTTTTTCCCCTCCCCTCCCCAAATTATACCAACATCAAATACAGTCAAAACAGGGTTATACCATGGGTGAGGGACATACAAAACAACAAAGAAATCACTTTATAAATGTGAGAAACAATAGCAAGAAAGAAAAACCACTTGAGTCCTTATCTTGGGGTTCATTTAGCCTAACATCAACTTGTCTGACCTTTTCTGCTTGTCTCAGACAAATAAGGGAAACCATGGGACCTTTGTTTCTTTGAGCCAGGCTTACTTCACTTAATATGATTAATTTAAATGAACAAGCACTAGAGAAGTATCAATATGATTAATTGTCAAATTCATATACATTCATTTAAAATTTGTTCTGCTAATAGATTCTAATATTGACATTCTTACTGAGTAAAATGAAGATGGTATCTCAAGTAATTTTTAATTAACTGAAAAAATGAATAATATGAGGGATCAAATTTTAAAATTTAAATTTCTTACTGATTGTTTTAGTAAATTGAATCTCAAATTTTATCTCATAAAAATTTTAAAAAATCTCATTACAGAAAATAAATATGAATATGTCGTTTAAACTTAGAAGGTCGACCAACTGACCAACTGATGGACTTCCCCTCCCCCCCCACACCCATTGGCTTTCAAAAGCGGACTGAAAACCCTGCCCACCTTCCCTTTGTCATGGTTACAACACTAAAGACTTAAAGAGAAACTTCTCTGAAGAGGAAAGAAGGATGGCCAATAGACACATGAAGAAATGCTCAACCTCTCTAGTCATAAAAGAAATGTAAATCAAAACAGCATTGAGATTCCTCCTCAACCCAGTTAGAATGGCTATAATCAAGAACTCTAATAACAACAGATGCTGGAGTGGATGTGGACAGAAGGGAAAACCTTACTGCATTATTGGTGGGAGTGTAAACTTGTTCAACCACTTTGGAAAGCAGTATGGAGGTTCCTCAAAAGACTATGACCCAGCAATCTCACTTTTGGGCATTTACTCAAATGATCACAAACAAGACCACAATAAAGCTACCAGCACGACTGTGTTTATTGCAGCATTGTTTACCATAGCTAAGATATGGACCAACCCAGATGGCCCTCAGTAGATGAATGGATCAAGAAAATGTGGTATATGTACACAATGGAATTCTATGCCTCCATCAGAAAGAATGACATTGCCCCATTTGTTAGGAAATGAAAAGGATTGGAAAAAATTATATTAAGTGAAATAAGCCAGGCCCAAAGAAACATAGGTTCCATGGTTTCCCTTATTTGTAATAACTAGTATATATCTGAGACAAGCAGAAAAGGCCAAGTAAGTTGATGTTAGTTGAAATGAACCCCAAGATAAGTATTCAAATGTTTTTGCTTTCATGCGATTGTTTCTAACATATTTATAAGATGATTTCTTTGTTGCTTTGTATGTCTCTCCCCCACGGTATAACACCTGCTTTCACTGTATTTGATGTTGGTATAATTTGTGGAGAGGAAGGGAAAAACCAAATCATTTAAATAAGGATACTGGTTGACCCATTGCAACAATGAGATGTATAAGTCGTTATGTCGAAAAACACACTTTACAACTTTGGGGGGCGAGGAAGGGAGATGAGAAGGGATGGGAGGGGGTAACAAAGGAGGAGGCTACAATGCTTGATAAGAAATGTACTCCTTATCTTGCCCATGTAATTGTAACCCCGCTGTATGGTATTTTCACAATAAGAAAAAAAGAAGCTTAAAAAAAAGACATGCATTTTTAAAAGTATTTCTGAGTTTGATTTTAAATAAAATTTTTGTTTATTTTGCATGCAATACATAGTGTACTATTTTAATTATTTTAAATAGATACTTCGATGATGTTAGTCACAATATTGTGCAACTATCTTTTTCACATAATCTCCAAAAATTTTCACCTTGCTCAACTGACATTTTCTTTTTTTTTTTTTTTTTTTTTTTTAATTTAATTTTATTTTATTTGAGAACATACTGTACAGAGGGGTTACAATTACATGGGCAGGATAATGCATACATTTCTTACCAAGCATTGCAGCCTCCTCCTTTGTTTACCCTTCACATCCCTTCTCAGCCTCCCCCCTCCCTCCCACCCAATCATACCCCCCCCACCCCCCCCCCCCCACCGACATTGTAAAGCTGGTTTTGACATGACATTTTGTACTTCTCATTGTTGCAACAGGTCCACCTGAATCCTTAAACAACTTGTTTGTCCCCATCTCCTCCACATGTTATACTGACATCAAATATAGTGAAAGCGGGGGTTACACTGTGGGGGAGGGACATACAAAGCAACAAAGAAATAATCTTATAAATGCGTTAGAAATACATGCATGAAAGAAACAAAAACATTAAAATACATATTTGAGGTTTCGTTTTCCTAACATCACATTATCTGACTTTTTCCGCTTGACTCATACCTATACTAGATATTGCAAATAAGGGAAACCATGGGACCTATGTTTCTTTGGGCCTGGCTTACTTCACTTAATATAATTTTTTCCAAGCCTTTCCATTTCCTAACAAATGGGGAAATGTCATTCTTTCTGATGGAGGCATAGAATTCCATTGTGTATATATACCACATCTTCTTGATCCATTCATCTACTGAGGGGCATCTGGGTTGGTTCCATGTCTTAGCTATAGTAAATAATGCTGCAATAAACATAGTTGTGCTGGTAGCTTTAGTGTGGCCTTGTTTGTGATCATTTGGGTAAATGCCCAAAAGTGGGATTGCTGGGTCCTTGGGGAGCTCTATGTGGAGTCTTTTGAGGAACCTCCATACTGCTTTCCAAAGTGGTTGAACAAGTTTACATTCCCACCAACAATGAAGTAAGGTTCCTTTCTGTCCACATCCCCTCCAGCATCTGTTGTTGTTAGAGTTCTTGATTTTTGCTGTTCTAACTGGAGTGAGGTGATATCTCAATGTTGTTTTGATTTGCATTTCTTTTATGGCTAGGGATGTTGAACATTTCTTCATGTGTCTATTGGCCATCCTTCTTTCTTCTTCAGAGAAGCTTCTCTTTAAGTCTTTCGCCCACTTACTTATTGGGCAGTTGTTTCTTTGAGGATTTGTTGTTGGGTGGTTTAATTTTTTGAGTTCCAAGTATATTTTAGATATGAGACCCTTGTCCATTGTATGGCTAGTAAAGATCTTCTCCCAATCCGTGATCTTTCTATTGATCTTGCTAGCTATGTCATTTGCCCTGCAGAAGCTCTGCAACCTTATACAATCCCATTTGTCCAGCCTTTCTTTGATTTGTTGTGTTTCCGGGTCTCTATTCAGAAAATTTCGGCCTGAGCCAAGGAGACCCAGGGTTTCTCCTATTCCATCCTGTAATGTTTTCAGAGTGTCTGCTTTGAGTTCAAGGTCTTTGATCCATTTGGAGTTGATTCTGGTGCAGGGTGATATATAAGGATCTAGCTTTAGTTTTCTACATGTTCAACTGACATTTTCTCAATAAACTACATTCTGTCTTCCTCCTCTACCCAGTCCCTGGCTACTGCTATTCTGCTTTTTTTGTGTATTGTTTTCAAAAAACAAAAATTGAACATCTGAAAAACGATTCTGAACCAACTGAATTCTAGAAATGTAGCTATATAATTCCTTGCATCTATCTTTTTGAATGTGTATTAGACACAAAACTAAAAGCACCAGGAAACAAGCCACCATTATTCAACAACTTAAGCATATAAAATGCCTAATGGTGTCTTCTGAGTATCACTGCTGAATTCTGGACACTAACTATGTTGAAGGTGAACTATACAACTTGAGGGGAAGGGGGTTGGTAGGGAAAAATAATAGGATGAAAGGAAGACAGAGGTGACATTGTTCAAACAGATTTATACTTGATACTTGACTTATCTAACTGTAACCCTTCTGTATATCAACTTACAATCTTTTTTAAACCTTATGAATTACTTACAAAATACGGGTTCTTTAAATACCTTTAAAAAAGAAAAGACCACAGCAAATGGGTATGTTGAGTTCTAGACACTGAATTGGACCTGTGGCACTAAGAAATCAGCACATTGTCATATAGCATTCATACAACTTGCAAGAGTGCCTAGCACCCAAGGGATTGAACCACCAAACATTCAAAAAGCAACTTTGTCTACTGTACAGCAAACCTCTCTCTTTGTGTCAGTCACTGAACATAATAGTAGCTACTATAAAATGACCAAAAAGAAAAAGGGAAAGAATGAATAGTAACCCTTTTTTGTTTTTCTCTGTTTAAAATGGAACAAAACCAACATCAATTCTATCCGGCATCAACATCTTCAAAGTACACATCTGTGCAAGAGAAGGATCAGAAACAAAGCACGTGTCTACGTAGATCCCAACCCATGTGTGAGCGAGTTGCCTTCACAGGGCTTTCTGCTGGTACTCAAGAGTCGCCATTTCAGAATTGCTGGCACTAAACAAAGTGGCATAATTGTTGTCAAGGTACTTAAGGAAATTCTGCAGATAGCTCAGTTACAGGGCCTCTTCTCATCCATGGGTGGGCAGGTCACTATGGCTTTGATGCCCACGAACAATCTCAGGAGATGTGGTGCACCATGCACTTGGGACATGGCCTCCTCGGGTGGTCTTGGAGCATCTCCTCATGCTGTGGCTTCTCAAACCCAGAGAGCAGCTGTGTGTCCAATGTGGCATTGAAGTACTTTCTTATCCTCGCCACGATTTCATTCACAACATTCTCCATGTTATTGGGGCTTCCTCCTGATTTATTACAGTTCTCGTATTCCTCTTCTTGGCAGGAAGACACTAGAGCTTGTTTTGTTGGGTAATCAAGTCCCAATCATCCACAAGCCAGCGTTTGAACTCTTCACGGATCTTGGCTTGATCTTCAGATGTGTTCAGTAAGACCTCTTCTTCTTCCATGGGCGAGTCTAGTCGGGATCATTTCTTGCGTGGAGGCTGAAGGGCCTGACTGGTACTGCCACCCTCGCCACTGCCAGATGTCCTCTGCTTGGTCTTTTTTTACTTCACCTCAACGTTTCTGGGCTGCAGGCCCGATGTCTTCTTTCCTGGGGCTGTCCCTTTCATCTTCCCCTCTGCACACTGCTCCTGGTTGGCTTTCTGTTTCTGAAGATTGGCTTCTACGTGATTGAGCACTCTGCTCTCCAAAACCCAGTCATCCCAGTTTTTATTCCAACCACTGTAATGGATAAAGTATTTCACTGGCTTGTCCTTCACTGCAACCTTCATGCACTTGGCTTCGTACAGGAGAGGCCCATGAAAGCGCAGTGCTCGCTCACCTTCCTGGAATTTAGGCTTTGGATCTTGCTTGGGCGCCATTTGTAAGAGATTCGCCAACTCCTCCTTTCCCCACTACTACTGACTACCTACCCTCTTCACTCTATGCTATCTACCTTGATGGAAAAAGGCCAGACTCACCCAGCTCTACATCCTGGATCCTACTTGCCAGGGCCTACCCATCTCACAATATGGCAAACCTCTCAACCTCTGTTGCCTGATACAATCGTTACTACCCAGCTTTATGGAGCTCACACGCACAGCGTTGTCCCTAAGTTATTAATGTATGTACCATTTTCTCTTTTCATTTTCTTTCATTTTCTCTTTTGTGATAGGCTGGCTTAGTAAAAGTCTTGGAGAAATTAATAATTTGTATGAGCAATATTGTTTTGACTTGTATATTCAGTTAGTTCATGATGTAGACTATAATTATGAGTTTCTGATCAAAGTCCAAAGTACCCAGAGTATTGAAGATAGAATGTATGGTAAAGCTTCTGCTCTGTGAGTTTCACACCTGTGAATTTAATGAAATATGGATTGAAAATAGTCGGGGAAATCTGTTCATGAAAATCTGAATATGACCAGGCTTCCTGTCATTGCTGTGTACAGTTTAATACAACAAATATAGCATCCCTTTTGTATTATTTTAAGTAACATAGAGAGGACTTAACATATATGAGAGGATGTAATAGTTTGTATGTAAATACTAGGTCATTTTACATACCAGACTTAAACATCACAGATTTTAGTATGGATGTGAGGGTAACTGAATTTAAGGTTACTTTCCAAATAATGACTTCAGGAATCTCCTTTTTAACCTAATGAGATTTGTTAGGTTATCAATCACAGTGAAAATCACCAGATAAATGACATAATTAAAGATTGAGTCTTCTTTTTTTGGAAATTACCTGGTTTTGAAAAGTTTTTTTTTTTCTTTTTTAACTTTTTTTTTGTGAAAATACTATGCAGAGGGGTTACAATTACATGGGTAAGGTAATGAGTACATTTCCTATCAAGCATTATTGCCTCCTCCTTTGTTTCTCCTTCCCATCCCTTTTCATCTCTCCCCCTCCCTCAGTGGGGTGGAAGACCACCTCCTCACCCCCCCTCCCCGGGAAAGTTGTAAAGTTCATCTTTCAACATAACGTCTTGTACATTTTTAATCATCATCTCATCTGTGATTAGCTTCTGTTTTGATTTCTTGATCCCAAGCATTGTACTTGTAATTCCAATTAAAAGATATACTGAATACTTATTATGTGTAACATCTTGTATGTGTACATTAGTAATAGTATTTAGAAGATAATTGGGCTCTTTTAGTGAAGAATTATAGTTCTGAGTAGTAGCTTAAAGGGAAACACAGAGTCCTGTAATAATTTGAATGGAAAGATATATCCTGGAGTAAGTTCACCATCTTGACCCCATATTTATGATAGCTTTGGTAGAATGTGGATAGAGTTTCCTTCCTTTTGATATTCCTGTTGTCATATGATGAGCTAAACCACCTCCATTTTTGCCACATAACAGTACTTAATACTACAGTAAGTTTGTTACTATTAATTGTGTCATGTTAAGTAAGTTGCTTCATAATACAGACAGGAAGTGACTTTTCCTGGCTCCAAACAATTAATTAGGTGCTGTGCAGTAAGGTTCTGTGTTTGCCTACTGAACACTTAGTAAAAGTATGTATATACTCAATCTGCTGGAAACAATAGATTTATATCTTTGTACTGTGGTTTTTAATAATACTTTGATTTTAAGGATCAAAGAACTTAAGCCTTAAAATAAAAAAATAGTGGAAGTAGTTTGGTCAAATGTTGAAGTATAATAAAACGAAGGTAAAGACTTCATATCTTACAGACTGAGCATATACAAATTGGAAAATTGAATGACCTTTCTCTAAATAAACCATTTCCAGTTCCAGGAATCATTCTTTTCAATTTTAATAACAGATAGATGAGATAGTTCTCTTCTAATTACTCACTCTTCTTTAAATTGGGTTACTGACTACATAATTCTATTTTGTATCAAAGAAAAATATTCTCAGAAAGAAAAAATATCATTTTGTGTAGTTGATACTTAATGGACAATATGTGTGTCATGTTGATTCCTGGTCACTTTATTCCCTTTCATTTTACATGAGTAAGATATGAATTTTCTTAGCTTATGGTGGCCATGTGTTAGAATTCATTTTGTTCCAGGTCTTAAAGGTTTTCAGTTGTTATTGGGTACAATAGTGAAGTCCCACAGGTACATTCTGCTAAATGCCTGAGGTCTTCTTGTCTAAACACAATAGTGCAACATATATCCTGCTATTTTATTTTGGGAACTAACAACTTCCTCTAGGAACTGACTTCCCTTCTAGTTTATATGAACAGGGAATAAAACTATTGCTGCTTGGGTCACTTTAGAAAAGCAAGCATTTGAACAACACATAAAAAATATGGGAGAGAAGAAAAAAGAAAGATTATATTTTTGCTTCTTTGTAGAATCAATTTTTATTCACTATTATATGAATTATAGAATATGAATCTATTTAGATTCTATTATAATTATATTCACTAATTAGCTATGCATTACTTTTACAGTTTCAGAAGTTATATACAGAAACTAAGATTTGTACTTTTTTCTACTTGGTGACTATACTTTGAAGAAGTCAAGGACATATAAAGACCATCAGTCAAAGTGAACACTATTAATGTGAAAATAAGATGAGAAATGTCAGGTTGCGATTGTGCTGAGCTAGCTTGTATGGGTTCTGCTTGATTTCATAAGCAGAACTAAGGATTTGTACACAAACTCCTTCTTTTGATCACTTCTACTATTAAAGCAAGCTACAAGATGACACTGAATGGTGAACCAACAGAATGTGCTCAGAAGTTAAGGTTCATAAACAAAAGCCATTCAGAAGGACTGAACAAACATGTCTCCCTATTTTTATCTATGTAAACATATACACAGTTCTGAAATACATTATGTATTCAAATAATGTCTCAAACAAATAATGGTATGGCACCTTTCTATATGTTCTTTTTTGGGGGGGGTTCGGTCGTGAGGCCTCAACTCTGGGTCTGGGCGCTATCCCTCAGCGCTTCAGCTCAAGGCTAGCGCTCTACCACTTGAGTCATAGTGCTACTTTTGGCTTTTTTCTTTTTGCTTATGTGGTGCTGGGGAATTGAACCCAGGGCCTCAGGCATGCAAGGCAAGTGCTCTACCACTGAGCCACCTTCCCAGCCCCACCTTTCTATATGTTCTTAATTGCTTGCAACTACCATTCCCTTAAATATTAAAACAAAATCAAAGTTGAATTTATAATTCACGTTGCTAACTGCTCAAAATGAATGTAACTTGCTACTTAAATCCACACATTTAGTAAATAATCAACAAAATTTAAAACCGATAGAGAAGTCTCAAAAATCTTAATGTGGTTATTTGAAGTTATACCCACTATTGTAGCTGTCAGCATTCATCTTATATAGACCTTTGTTTCTTATTTATTTACGTATTTTATTTATTGATACTGGTGGTTTGAACTTAGAACATGATTTTTTTTTCAGTTGTGGGGCTTGAACTCAGGGTTTAAACACTGTCTCTAAACTTCTTTGCTCAAGGCTAACATTCTAACACTTTAGGCCACAGCTCCACTTCTGGTTTTCTGGTGATTAATTGAAGATAAGAGTCTCCCAGACTCTCTTGCC
The DNA here is from genome assembly GCF_019054845.1 of Dipodomys spectabilis. Lineage (NCBI taxonomy): Eukaryota > Metazoa > Chordata > Mammalia > Rodentia > Heteromyidae > Dipodomys > Dipodomys spectabilis. The sequence goes on along the minus strand of NW_024870701.1, from coordinate 10,944,761 downwards.
TGGGCTGGCCTTTGAATTGCAATCCTCATATGTCTACCTTATGAGTCGCCAGTATTTCAGGTCTAACCCACCAGCACCTGACAACCTGAGCCTGTTTGTTGAGCAAGGCTAGCACTCTACAACTTGAGCCACAGCTCTATGTCTAGCTAATTGGAAATAGTCTCCTGTGTACTGTCTTTGAAATGTAATTTTCATATCCTACTCTCCTGATTAGCTAAGATTATAGATGTGAACCACAAGAGCTCAACCCTCAACTTTAAAAAAAATTATACTCATAAAATAATATGTAAACAATTTCAATTGATATCAAAATTTCAAATTTTTCCACTTCACTTATAGATATGCATAACCAACTGGATTATAGATTAATATGCCCAATTCAAGTGGGACTCGATGGATAGTTCTACTCTGTGACCTAGCTCCTTGTGAGGTAGAAATAAAGGGATCCAGGTTAAGGAAAATCTAGGCAAAATCCTCACAAAATTATATGTCAACCAATCATGGGCATGTGGCTCATTCCTGTTGTTTGCATCCTCAGGGGGGTAGCACAAGTAGGAGGATTATTAATCCAGGCCAGTTCAGGCAAGAAGGGAAATCAAACTCAAAAACCAAGCAAAAACACACGGGAGGCATGGCTCAAGAGTTAAAGAACCTGCCTACCAAGAAAAATGAGCTAACTTCAATGCATAGTACTACCTCCTCAAAATAAAAACTCTATATATTTAATTGTTTATTAACATATTTATTTAAGTGCAGTGGATTTGATTTACATAATTAGATATGCTTAAATAGAGGAGTGTATATAAATACCTAATATTGCAATATAAACATATTCTAGCAGTAATAATAATAAGAACAACAGCAAACATTTAGTCTGAAGTTCTGGAAATCATAAATGTAGATTAAAAGCTAAAGAACTTCCTTTGTGATTCATTAAAGCTCTCTGGGCTTGTTTAACTATGAAACATTGAAATTGAGCTAAATAATGCTTAAATTGCTTTGTGGTTTGGAGTTTATATTAGAGTCTCTCTGGTGTTTGATTGCTTCAACATCAATACTGACTGCTGTTTTTATATGCATGGCTGAGTCAAATTAGTTAATACCCATCTCAGTTTATTCAGTCACCAAATTAAAACAATAATAATAATAGTAATAATAATAATAATGCCTTTGTAAGTTTTTTGAAGGGATTGATTTAGTCATTCTTAGTACAGACACTGGTTTAATGGTAAACATTCAGTTAGCTCTATTTGAATTTGTCTTTAGCTTCAAGTTTAATTTTTGAACGAATTAATGTTTATCTTTAGCAATAAATACTATTTATTCTGTACTTGGTTTGCTCTCTCTTTTTTGTTTTTTGTCGGTCATTGGGCTTGAACTCTGGGCATGGGCACTGTCCCTGTGCTCTTCAGTTTAAGGCTAGCACTCTACCACTTGAGCCACAGCACTACTTCCGGTTTTCTAGTGGTTTATTGGAGATAAGAGTCTCACGGACTTTCCTACCCAGGCTGGCTTTGAACTGTGATCCTCAGATCTCAGCCTTCTGAGTAGCTAGGATTACAGGCATGAGCCACCAGTGCAGAGCAATTGATTTATTCTTATGCCACCCATGGTGCTTAACTGAATATTCTTGTTGAAAACTTCATACATCATTATATACATCTGATTCTTTTTGCCTAGTTTAGAATTTGCTATTTTACTTTCAATTTGATTTTCTGGGTAGTACTGGAATTTGATCTTAAGTCTGATTCTGTTGAGAATGCTTTCAGATATTTCCTTCTAGGCTTATCTGCAGCCAGCGTCGTCCCAATCTTAGCCTAGCCTGTCACATAATTTAAAATGATAGGTGCACTCAACACAATGCCTATCTATGGGCTAAGAAGGGAGCTTGCAAACTTTACAGTCTTGGATGGACTTGAACTGTGATCCACTTATTAGCCTTCTAAGTATCTGGAGTTACACGCAAGTATAAGCCACTGGTGCCTACATTTGATTTCTCTACACTCATTTTGTTCTTCTGTTCAAATATAATTTTAATATTCCTTCTGGTAGAAGTTTATCTTGCGCTATATTATTTCTTTACCATGCTAAACCTATTTTAAAGGTTAAAAAATGGAAAGGATCTACTGACTTTTCTAAAAATCCCAGCTTCTGAGTAGCAAAAATTGAAACAAAATGGAAACAGGAAGAAAGACTTGAAAGAGAAGCAGTAAAAAGAATTGGATGAGAACCTGTATTTTAATGAAAATAATTTTGATTGAAATGTACTTTTATTGATTTTTTAAAATTTTGAATGTGATCTTTTTTATTTAAGAAATAGTAATACTGCCAATTTTTCTGCTTTTCAGTTGAATTGGGCTGAATAACAAAGACACCTTTAAAAATTATTCTATTTAGTTATTATGCTGTATTCTAAAGTTAAAAACTATGTTTAGAGAGATTAGAATCACCCAATAAGCACAGAGATTTAAAAAGGAAACAATGAGATGCTGATTTCATTTTGTGTTAAGGACTACTAACATTATTCTGACTGCTACTAACATTATTACACTACTAACATTATTTGATTTTCTTTTTGCAAGATTTTTGAAGTAGAATTTGTAATTTTTCTTACTTTTACACATACATATTTGTTCCATTTATGTGACAATCTAGAAATTTGAATTATTATTGATACAGTTTAGATTTGTTGTCAGATCTAAAGTTGGGAATGGTCCATATACTGAAAAAAGCAGAAAAGAACTTTTCAAGATGATGAAAATATTTTAAATAACATTGTAAATAAAATGATACCTACATGTCCTCATTATAGTCCTTATTTGATAGATTTAAAACTTTATCTTGTTGTATGCTAGTAAAATCTCAATAGAATGATTTTTATCATTTTGAGATTGGGGTAAAACAAAAAACATCATTCTAAGTAATCAGACTTGGAAGTTACATATTAAAAATCTACTTTGAGGTTCTGGAAAGTGGCTCAGTGGTAGAGTTCTTGCCTTGCATGCATGAGACCTTGGGTTCAATTCCTCAGCACCACATCAGCAGAAAAAGTCAGAAGTGGTGCTATGACTCAAGAGGTAGAGTGCTAGCCTTGAGCTGAAGAGCTGAGGAAGAGCAGCCAGGCCCAGAATTCAGGCCCTGTGACTGACGAAAAAAAATCTACTTTGAAAATGTACCATAACTTATTAGGTATATTAACAATCTTACTCACTTAGCAAAGACAAAAATAGATATATTGTAAACTCTTTATCTTTTACTAAAAAAAGCAAAATTCCTTTGGAAGTATGATATCTTACCTGAAATAACACTATGTCATTATGAGTTGTTGCTTAAAAATTATCCCTCAAATAAATGTTTCTGAGCAATAACCTATTGCTCCAAAGGCTACATAAAGGTATCTATCACCTTCAGATGTCTTTAATTTCAAATAAAACCTTTCCTGAAACTGTAAAATATTAATAAATAACACCCTTTATCCACATTTTTTCTTTTAGATAGAATTTTTAATGAATTCATCTTTTCTGACATTTGCATTTATCTTTAAATGCCACAAGATAACAGAGTTTTAATCATTCCAAATAGCTTTTTAATTATAGACCTAATTACATTTGCAGAAGGTTAAGCTCCACAAACAGGAATAAAACTGTTTGCTTACACTTGTGGAAAGAATGATAGTTTCTTCTTGATGTGAGTATTTAGTATATTTACTTGGTCAGTTTTATCAGACTTTTTAGTATTAGACAATTTCAATTTTAAGAGAAATTGACATTATGCACTTTGAGTCAAGTAATGATATTCTAATTAATTACCAAACCAGAAAAAGAATGAGGTACTCAGCACAATTAATGACAGAGTACTGGTTCCTAATTCCAGTTTCCCCGGCAGCAACAGTAACAAAGGCATTTCAGTCTTCATGAAACACCAAGATGTTCTTTTTCCTTTTCTTTTTCATTATTTTTTGTTTGTTAAGTCCATAAAAGAATATCCTGTTGTAGACATTTTTATTTATTTTTATTGTGAAGGTGATTTACAGAGGGGTTTCAGTTATATAAGTAAGGTAACGTGTACGTTTCGTTTCTTGTCAACCTTTTACCCCTTCCCTCAATTTCTCCTACGTTTCCTCCACCAAATCCCCCCAGGTTGTACAGATCATTTCCAACATATTTTCTTGTGTATGTCGCTGTTGCATTGGTTCCCAGCTTGTCCTCTGTCTCACCATTCTGTTGTTCCCCTTCCCTTCCCTAGTTTAGATGAACGTATATACAATACCAGGGTACCAAAATCAAATACAGGAACAGCAGAGGATATAATCAAGGGGGAGGAACATACAAAAGAAACAAAAAAAGCATATAGTACATTAAAAACAACAACAAAGAAAAACCTTTTGTGTCTATGTCTTGGAGTTCATTTTGCTTAACATCATCTTATATGGTCATATGTACATACCTATTCTGTCTTCTGCTAAGATTATCCTAGATATATACTAATTATTGTAAATAAGGGAAATCATGGGACCTCTGTTTCTTTGGGTCTATCTTACATCACTTAATATGATTTTTTCCAAGTCTTTCCATTTCCTTACAAATGGAGTAGTATCATTCTTTCTGATGGAAGCATAGAATCCATTGTGTGTATATTCACACACACACTCACACACATATGCCACATTTTCTTTTCTTTCTTTTTCTTTATTTTTTGTGAAAATAATGTACAGAGGGGTTACAATTACATGGGCAACATTTTCTTGATCCATTCATCTAACTGAGTGGCATCTTGGTTGGTTCTGTTGTTTTTGTTTTTGCTAAGCTTGGAGCTTGAACTCAGGGCTGGAGAGCTGTCCCTAAGGTTCTTTTGCCAAGGCCAGCTCTCTACCACTTGAGCCACAGTGCCATTTCCAGCCTTTTATGAGTAGTTTATTGGAGATAAGAGTCTCATGGCCTTTCCATGGCTTCAAACTGTGATCTTCACATCTCAGATTCCTCAGAGGCTAGGATTACAGGGGTGAGCCACCAGCACCTGGCATATGTGTGATTTTTTTTTTAAAGTGTAACACAGTAAGTACATAAAAATAATATTGAGCTCAGCTTTCCTGTTTAAACGATTCAACCTCTTATATGTGAACTCTGAAAATGAGTCCCAAGTAGGAGCTTTTATAATCTGTGCTTTCCATTCTATGATCAATGTACAGAATTGCTAATCTACTTGATCTAGGTAAAAATGATCAAAGTTCATGACAACTTATTACAATTGTTCATACTCCTATACATTTTTCTTATATTTCTCAACCTTACTATAGCTGCAACAGAAGAAAACAACATCCATAGTGAGACTGAAATCTACTATAAACTATAATGAATCCCTTAATTGAGCAACTTAGTCAACAACCATCATCTCTTTGGGTAAATGAAGCTATTCCTGTCTCACATTCTTAACTATAAAACATATATTACTCTTGAACCATGAAGTATATGAATTTGTGGTAATAGAAGAGACCTACAACTTCATATGGCATGTACCCATCCATATTTCTTATTTTTCCATTGGGGGCTCACGGTGCACATTAGGAGAATGACACTATTTAAGATAGAGTTAATGGAATAATATTTGTACCCATTGGTAATTGTGGAAGTCATCATAAAGATTAATTATATGGAGGAACATCACAAGGTCTAGACAATTGCTACAAGGACCATATACATAAGCAGAACTTTCAATGCTGTTAGTGTTTTTGAGCAAACAATAAATGTGTGATTGCTTTTTTGATGCATTTACTCATTCTTCCATCATGAGGCTCTGCCAGAAGTTACATTACTATCAATGCCATGGTCCTGGACCTACAGACCATTGGATTGGAGAATTTTTTTCTTTTTTTTATTGTGAAAATACTGTACAGAGGGGTTACAATTACATGGGCAAGGAATTTTTTTAAGACCTATTGTCAAAATCGGGAAATGACAATACGCCCCTCAGGCACATGAAAAAGATGGATCTGTGTAAGCCACTGATCACTGAAATCTTTGGAAAAATAGTTCATCCTCTTTGGGGCTTTTAAACTCAGTTCCTGCCTTCTTAAACTGCATGAGCTTAGGCCTGCTGGAGTGATCTTAGTTCTACTCACAATAGCCTCAAAATAAAAAGCTAGATATAAGCTGAATCAGAAATATTAAGGCTCTCTATGATGAAAATTATAGAGAACTGAAGGAAAATCAATGGTGAAGACACGGTAAGAGGGAAAAATTCATATTCATAGAAAAATTCATTAAAAAGTAAATTATTTTAAACTTCCCATACTACTTAAAATGATATACAAACTCCAAGCAATTCCTAACAAATTTCCATCAATAAAGAAAAATAAACATAAAATTTGTATGGAAATGTGAACAACCACATAAAGTTATTCTTAGCAAAAATCAAAGCAAGAGATATAATAATGCTGACTTTATATTATCATAAAGAGCCATAGTAATAAAAGTAGCATGATACTGACACAAAATCGGATACACAGATCAGTGAGATAGAATAGAAACTTCAGATATAATGTCAAGTAGATTCTTGATGGTATGCCAATAACATCAATTGAGAAAATAAAAGATAGTCTGTGTAATAATTGGTACAAGGACATTGAGATATGAACCCGTAGAGGTGTAAATCAGATTTCTATTCCTCTCCCTCTATAAAAGTCACTTGAAAGTGAATCAAAAATATTAATACTAAAAACTGAGATTTCTTCATCAAAATATAGGGTAGACTATTGTAACCTGAAGTATAAACTATGTCATTTTGAATATAATTAAATATTTCAGGAAATACAAGCATATATTAATAAATGGATTGCATTAATTTAAAGATCTGTACACCAAGCACCAGTGGCTCACTCTGTAATCCTAGCTTCTCGGGAGGCTGAGATACAAGGATCACGGTTCAAAGCCAGTCCAGGCAGGAAAGTCCGTGAAACTCTTATCTTCAATAAACCATTGGAAAACCAGAAGTGGCACTGTGGCTCAACTGGCAGAGCTCTAGTCTTGAGCAGAAGAGCTCAGGGACAGCACCCAGGCCCAGAGTTCAAACACCATGACCGACAAAAATAAATAAATAAAATCTGTACAGAAAAAGTACAGTTAACAGAGTAAAGGCAGCCTAAGGGATAGTAGAAAATCTTTGTTAGCTATTCATCCAATGGAGAATTAATATTTAGAACTAAAAAAGTAAACAATAAAGGAGCAAACCATATAATCCATTGTTTATGAAACATAATAAGTGCTTCTTATATAATAGATTCAAATGACCAATAAATACATGAAATAATGCTCAACAGCCTTAACTGTCCAGGAAATCCAAATCAAATGTACACTGATATTCCAACTCCTCCCATTCAGAATGGATATCATCAAGAAAAAAGATGAACACTGATGAGGAGTTCATACTGGAGGTTAGAATGACCATTTCCTGCTGGTGGAAATGTAAGTTAGTGCAATTATAATTTAATCAAACCATGCTCCTTGAATAACTAAAAATAAAACTTCCATTATGATCTGGCTATGCCATTTCTGACAATATTCCAAAAGAATCAACGTCTACTTATTATAGAGATGTTTGTACTATTAATGTTAGCACTAATAAAAAGAGGCAAATTATGGAACTAGCCTAAGACATACAGATACTACAAAGTTTCACTCAGCAATAAAGAAGAAATGGATTGAACTAGAGGGAAATAAGATAGTTTTACAGGTAGCATCAGAAGTCTTCTCTCATCTGTAAAACCAGGGGAACAAATCAAAAGACTACCAGTTATGCAGAAAGAGCAAGGGGTATTCTTAAAAACAATTAAGTTTTAATTGGAACATATTAAGCAAGATTATGCACCAAGGCAGAGTATAGTATACAGATGAGGTTCAAACTGAAGATTTAACTGGCATGATAGAAGAACCAATCCTAGGCTCTCTCTGAGTCATCTGGTTGTTGAATTTGGTGTTTGACAATGTTTCTTGTTAGAGCAAAAGCACTGACCAAAACTGAAACACTTGTCACATGTATAAATGACGTGGCATTCATGGTCTGAACAGTGTGTTTGGGATAGGACAAAGACATAGATGAGGTTCTCAAACTGTAGGGCGAGGGAAACAAAAGTATAGTTGCTAAGCCATCTAAGGATTTCATGTTTTCTCTTCCATGCATGGAGAAACACAAAAGAATTGTAAGTGGAATGAATATCCAATGGGCAGAAGATATTTTAAGTATGGCTATACTTTATTAGATCTACTTGTGAGACACACTGGATTAAGTTTACACATTTTGAAACATAGTACTTATTCCTAATGTCATTAATTATTAGCTGTGTAACCTTGGGTGGAACAATCATCTTTTCAAAGGAATCATTTACTGACTAGCAAAACAAAAATAAAGAGGGCAAAAAATTTCTATGCTAAAAAGTCTCTTTAATGATGCAATCATTATTGGGTACGTGGCATATGACAATACACAATAGTAGCTAGTGGTTATTATTTTGTTTATTCAGAGAGTGGTTTACTTCATATCAATAATTTTGAAAATTATTATTTCACATCAAAGTCAGAACATCTAAAAGTATAAGAATATATAACAATAACCATATAATTCTGTGATGGTGAATATTTTTTAAATAAAAGGGAAAAATAGGATTTTCTTCAGATGTCAAATTTAAAGTAACCCATGGATAAAATTTTTATAATTTTATAATGTTTACAACATAAATTACCAGTAAAATTATTATATAATATAGGAGAAAGTTCTTGATACATAATAAAGATGATTAAATCAATATGATAAAAAGGGGAAATAGTTCATTAGTAAGTCACAAGTAGGGTATCTCAAAGGCTGATAAATATATGAAGTGATATGCAAATCTTAGTAATAACAGGAAGCCAATATAAACTAATATTTTTGTTAGAGGAACAAATAAAACTAAGATGTTGGTTATAATGAGAAAAGAATCTTTAAGGTTTTTTTGCTAGAAATAAATATTAAGGAAAATTGAAATATTTAATTAGACTTCTATGGGTATAATGCTCAGAAACTGCTCTCCAAAATACATGTCCAGAGAAACATAACTATGCTTACTCAAATATTTATAAGAAAGTTAATTATTATACAATATCATGGAATAATACTGAAGAATATCCAAAAGTCCATCATAAAATAAAAATTAGCTTTCATACTATGAGAATTATGTAGCAGTTATAAAGAAATAAATAGTAAAACATACCAATATTGATTTGTTTTAAATGTAATATTCTTTGAAAAATTGTAAGACAATATCATTTAAACAAATTTAATACAAACTTGTAAGATCCTTAGAATACAGAATGATGAGATTGTAGTAGATGTGTGGGTACTAAATAAGTTGATAAAATATATTAAAACTTGAAATAAAACTAAATAGAGGAATATAGAAAAGCAATGGAAGTATACCCTTAATTTCATATAATATTGCATTTTTTTCTTTTGGAGGCTTAAAATATAAGATGGAATTAAAATGATATAAATTAATTATTAAATGTCCTTATATACACAAATATGAATAGTTCATAAAATAATATGAAAAAAACAAATGTCATATCACATCCATTTTTTCATATTCTCAGTGACAGAATTAAAGAGTAGAAAGAGTCAAAAAGAATTAAAACTAGAGAAATTAAAGCACAGTGTTATACTGTGTAATTAGAAGATAAACATCTTAGAAGATGTTAGTAGTTCTGATGTCTGTTGGTCAGCACCAATTGTAAGCAATTAATTTAACCATTACACAGCTTGTAATTACATATATCCTATCTATAGATGGAGTCCTGAGGTGAGGTGATGTAATCCTCCACAGAGAAAGGAGTTTGGCTAGATCCAGGGGAGAGGAACATCTGTGTACTTACAATACAAAATGGAAGATTCTTACTCAACTTCCTTTAATTCCATCAAAAATGGAATAACAATCGAAGACAGTGCTTTGTGAACTTCATTTGTAAAAATTATACCAGTGGAGAGGATGCAGCAAGATAATATACTGAAGAAATGACTTAATCATAGTCAAGCCTCCCCAAATTGTGTAAAATTGACCTTTATAGAAAGGCTGGAGAGACAGATGGAGTAAATTTCATGTACTTAAATGCAAAGTCAAATAGATGAGGCCAGCCTCCTGTAAGATTGATGAAAAAGTCTCATTTGTTACGTAGTACTAAATTACTTATTTCATAGGAGTGAATAAATTGGGTTAGTTATCTTATGGGCATTTAATAAGTATTTATCAAAATATTTGATTTGATAGGCTAGTGAATATCATTTTTTTACTGACCACAATGGGAATGAGAAAATGGAAATTTTGTGTTTGTTAATAGAGATTTGAGTGCCTTGTAAATAATAAGCAATTTTACATGGATATAGACATATGGCCATTTTAAATTATAGCCCAATTAAGCCCACATACTTTAAAAATCATTAACATGAAGAAAAATTTGAAATGAACAGCAGTGATTGCACACTTGGATTTTAAGCATAGGAATAGCCAAATTTGGAAGATTCTAGGTTTAGTGATATATATCTAATAAAATAGCAACTTAAAATTCAAAACATTAATGTAATATTATGGCATTTCTTTTATGCATTGCCTACTTGAGAATAAACGAATTACCCCAATCCAATTTTAGTGATTTGTCCTTTTCAATAAATAGCATGTACCAGCATTTATTTTCATATATGAATTAAGACTAACATCAGAAAGTTTTCTTAAATAAAATCTTGGGGCTTTAAATCTTAAGATATAATTATATGTATTTACATATAAGAAATCTAACTGTAAGACATTTCCTGAGAGACAGATTCTATAATCCATATAAAACAAACATCAGTAGCCAGATTTCTATTTAGAATATTAATTTGTTGGCTAATTTTTAAAATCAATACTTGAAATGCATGTGTGTATGTGCTTTGCTTGCTTGAAAGTACATATAAAAATTATTTAAAATGCATAGAAATTGGACAATGTGTCCCTAATTATGTTGACATATTTAGAAACCAGGTTCGGTTTTCCAAGGTTGACTGAAAAGGAAGCTCACACAGGGTATTCATGAAGATATTAAAGCTGATTTTAACATAAACAATCTTTTGACATATTTGTAATTAAAAATACTAAAGATTTATCTGTTACCCAAAATTTTGCCTTGATGAAAATGTGAGTAAATATATATTAACTCTAATTAATCCCAACATATTCTCAATTACCTTTATTTTGTAATTCAAGTATAGGAATTCCAATGACATAAAAGAAAATTTATTATTTTCTTTGCTTTTTCTTTTCTTTCTTTTTCCTTTTTTGCTAGTCATGGGTCTTGAACTCAGGGCTTGGACACTGTACCTGAGTTTCTTTTGCTTAAGGCTAGCACTCTACCACTTGAGCCACAGAGCCATTTCCAGCTCTTTCTGTTTATATGATACTGAGGAATCAAACCCAGGGCTTTATACAAGCTATGCAACCACTCTACAACTAAGATACATTCCCAGCTCAGACATATTGTTTGTGGCTGACAATTTCAATTTATGTGGAAGCTCATTAATTCTATCACAATGTAAAATATTTTAAATCTAATTTGATGTAGTGTTTGAGTAAGCATTTTCAACTCAAACTTTTTTCTGAGTCCTTTCTAAAGTGTGATTGTAGAGAAGATTTAAGTATGTCGTAGTCATAATATGTGATACTGCTATCTTGAATTGTTTCCACAATTTTTTTTCTACTAGCAATAAGGTATACCCCTGCAACAGAATCAACTCCACATGCATCAAAGACCTTGAAGTCAAAGCAGACACCTTGAAAACATTACAGGAAGTAATAGGAGAAACAATAGGGCTTCTTGGCACAGGCCAAAATTTTCTTTAAAAAGACCCAGAAACACAACAAACCAAACAAATGTTGGACAAATGGAATTGCATGAAAATGCAGAGCTTCTTCATGGCAAAGGACATAGCTTTCAATAGAAAGGTCACAGATTGAGAGAAGATCTTCACTAACCATACAATGGACAAGGGTCTCATAACTAAAATATACTTAGAACTCAAAAATGAAATCCCCCAACAATAAATCCTCAACAAAACAACCATCCAATTAATAAGTGGTCTAAAGACTTAAAGAGAAACTTCTCTGAAGAGGAAATTAGACTGGCCAATAGACACATGAAGAAATGCTCAACTTACCTGGTCATAAAAAGAAACGCAAATCAAGACAACATTGAGATTCCACCTCACCCCAGTTAGAATGGTTATAATCAAGAAATCTAGTAACAACAGTTGCTGAAGGGGATGTGGCCAAAGGAAACCCTACTGCATTGTTGGTGGGAATGTAAACTTGTTCAACCACTTTGGAAAGCAGTATGGAGGTTCCTCAAAAAACTACACATAAAGCTCCCCTATGACCCAGCAACCCCACTTCTGGGCATTTACCCAAAGGATTACAAACAAGGCCATACTAAAGCTACCAGCACAAATATGTTTATCACAACATTATTCACCATAGATGAAATATGGAACCAACTCAGATGCCCCTCAGTAGATGAATGGGCCAAGAAAATGTATGTATGTATGTATATATATATATATATATTTTCTTGATCCACATATATATGTATGTATGTGTATATATATACGTATATATATATATATATATATATATATATATATGAAATCTAAGCCTCCATCAGGAAGAATGACACCACCCCATTTGTTAGGAAAGATTTGGAAAAAAAATTATCTTAAGTGAAATAAGCCAAGGCCAAGAAACATAGTTCCTTATATGTCTGGAACAAGCAGAAAAGGTCAAAAGCTATGTATATATGACAATATACTAAGCAAAATGAACCCCAAAATGGGAACACAAGAGGTTTTATCTTTGTTGTTGTTGTTTTTAATGTACTAATAATGTACTATTTGATTTCTTTTGTTTCTCTTGTATATTCATCCCCCCATGGTATAACTTCTGTTTTTATTGTCTTTGATTCTGGTGCCCTACATTTTGTATATACATTTTTCTAATTTGGGGAAGGGAAGGGATATAACAGATAGCTGAAACAAAAATAAAGGTTGACCTATTGTAACAATGAGATGTACAAGAAGACACTATGTTGAACATGAACTTTACAATTTTGGATGGGGAGGGAGGAGTTGGGGAGGTGGGGAGGGAAAGGATGGTAGGGAAAATCAAAAGAGGGGATAACAATGCTCATTAAGAAATGTACCTTACTAAGTGTGAGGTTCATACAACCAGGGATAATGAGTAAGCAAGTTAATATATATATATATATATGCATACAGAGATTATATATAATTATAGTTAATATATAGATACATACAATATATATATTTACAAACATGTGATAATATGTTAATATACATATGATGTAGAATATATCATTATATATGTATGTAAAATAATAAATATAAAATATATGATATATATACCATACTATACATAAAATATAATATGTATATAGTTATTATAATTTCGCAATATATGTACAAATATGTAAATATATAAATATGATATATACTATGCATAATGATCTTATATATGTATTAATTATATACAATAATTTTATCCTAAGGCGTTGAGATGTCTTGATTTTCTCCTAATTCCATCTAAGTCAATATAAGGTAATAAGGGACAACACAGGTCTACTGGCTCAGTAACCATAATTTCTTTAAGTTCATCATTGTCTCCCAGTCCTGATTACAGAATTTGAGGTCTGTAATTACAAGCGCACTGTTTGGAAGATTACTTTGAGTAAATTTGATTTTTTTCTCTACTACATTAGATTGTAATTACTTAAACTGAGAATCATTTAGTCATTGAACATCTGAAAATTGTCACGCTAATCTATAATAAAATAAGCCTCAATATGAAAAAATGAGCAGCTTGAATGGAAATTTTAATAACAAGTGAAAGTTTAGATTTAATCACTAGAATAATAAATAACACAAGTAAATGTGATCCATTGTCTTTTTCATATCTTATTTGTGTTCTTGTAGAATTTAATTGGAATTTGGTATCAACATAATCTAGTTATTACATTTACTTTATTAGGAAATACACTTTAAGGCCTCAGGATATTTTGCCTTTACCATCTAGAAAACTTGGCTTTCCATGATGGTGATTATATATCTCTCTCTAGGTCACACTATTTCTTACTAAAATTTTCTCTCACCATACTCATCCACATTTTAGAAGATATATTAAACACAAATGAAAAATGAAAACTCAAGAAATTCTTACTTATGTCTTACCAAATAGAGCAGAATTTTTTTTCAGGGTAGCAAGCATACTTTCCTACTCATGTTTATATCCAACAGACCCAATAAATTGCCTTTAACTGCAATAGAACAAAATCTGTACATGTTGAACTATCTGATTCTGAGAAACTAAACTACACATGTGTGAGAGGTGCAACTGTTTTGTGTAAATTATTTAATACAACATATATACAGCATAAGAAACTGTTGAAGGATTGACTTAAGTTAGTCCATTGTAAGCATATGTATGTATTAATTATCTGTGGACAAAGCCAAATTTGAATCAGACTTTCAAATAAGTCATATTCCCCAATTTAAAAAAAAACAGTAATTTTGGAGATGATTGTTTCAAGATTTTCTTGACAAATAGAAACTGAATTGTAACTCAGTCACAACCACCAGGAAACAAGACATTTTAGTAGTTAAGGGATGGTGTTATGGTAATGTTGCACATCTATGATGATGGGAGGAAGGTGCTATGCAGGCCTAGAGTACAGCAAACTCTTACTTATTGGTTACCAGAAATGGGAAACATGTCCATGTTTTGCAACTACTGATCAGCTCAATTCTGTGTAACACAACCAAACAACAATAGCTCATTAGGTTATTTTAAAAATTAAAAGATTGGGGAATATTTCTCAATTACCATCTTAACTAAATTATTATCCTACGAAGAGCTTCTTAAGTGAAAATTAAACTCTGACATCGCTCTACAAATTTGCACAGAGTATTTTCAAGATACATAAGATTGATTATCGATTAAAACCAATGTCATGATATCAGAACTGTGGTAAAGTCATCTAAAGCCTTGTCTTCAAGATCTTGTTCATGAAACATTTGAAATAATACCACCTAATGATGTTATTTTGCAGGGTCAATATTGAGGCTCCATAGATCACTAGATTTAGAAGATTACAATCTATAATTACATGGATAAGCATACTAATACATGATATGTCAAGTTAAATTTGTACTGGCTTAAAGTACGCTTAAGACAGAGCATTTTGGAAAATCAAAGACTATAGAATAATTACAAAAATCCTTTTCTCTAGATTATACTTACAGAAAACTGGTAATTTACACAGATACACTTTCATTCTTAGACAAGGTCTTAGACTCTTATGAGCTCTAGGGCCTATCTGACTTTCAGAATTTTTTAAGGCCAAGACAGAAATACATTAATCAAGACCCATCCTTGTAGTGACTGTGTCCTGTTTACTGTACCCAGTCTAGAAAGCTGTATCTTTTAAGTAGGCTTATTTTTTAAATCAAAGGTACATTGCTAAGGGTGAAGAAATATGTGGGAGAAAAGGAAGGCACACAGGATGAGTTTTGCCCAGAGACATATACAGTATGTAGTGTCTAGGCTTGCAATGTTAAATCAATTGATAAGTATTCTTCATGTGATGTTTCTGTCTCATTCAGGGACTTTGACCTATTTTATGCTTCTCAGGTAGAAGCCTGACATGTTCCAATATTGATTAATAAGTGATTCTGCACTCGAGTCACTTGCATACAAAATGAAGAGAAGTTCTTACCATTCTCTAGAGAAATTATACAGTATAAAAGTATTAAGCACAGAAAAATCACCCCTTCACGTGGGCCCTTTACGTGAGGAGAAGCACATTTAGCATGTTCTCATGCTAAGTTTGATTCAGAACAGGGAGAAACTCAGCGAAAAGTGGACCTGCCTGTGCACACTTTTATTTTTTGCATTTCTGACTAGACGTAGAGGATTATCAACTGAGAGTGTATTCAAGGGTCTCAGAAAAATTTAGTAGAGGTTAGATTTTATTCAATGTATCTGAAATAACAAGGAGAAGTTTCTCACAGTAAACCAGCATATTTACTGGCTAAAGCAGAAATAAAGTTTGAAGGAGAAAGCGGAGAGTTACCAAACCAAACAACAAATGTTTTTTACTGTGTTCTGCTGCCTTCTTCCCCCCACCCTCCATTCCAGAATATGGAATGGTATAATGATAGTACTAGTCAAATGGGAATACTTAAAAAAAAAAACCTCTTTTCATGGAAGTAGAAACTAGGTCTTCAGATTGTCAGAAAGTACCATCCATACCTGAAGTAGGGTCTTCACATGTTGATTGCAAAGGATTGGAGACTCATTCACAGTTTTATCATCAAGCAAAATGTCACCAAAGGAAACACAAGTCAATTGTCAATAGTTTACAACTTTCATTGTCAAAACTAAAAAATCTATTTCTTCACTAGCACCACTTTATTTCAGGTAGAAGATCATATATATATACATATATAATCATGCATATATTATACATACATATATTATACTTATATATAATTTATTTTTGTGGGTCATGGTGCTTGAACTTGGGGCCTGGGCACTGCCCTGAGGCATTTTTGTTCAAAGCTAGAACTCTACCACTGCGAACCACAGTGCCACTTCTGGCTTTTTCTGTGATTAATTGAAGATAACAGTCTCACGGACTTTCCTGCCTAGGCTAGCTTTGAACTGCAGTCCTCAGATCTCTGCCTCCTGAGTAGCTAAGATCACAGGTGTGAGCCAGCAGTATCCAACCAGTAAATAATATTTTTACTATAGATAGTATTTGTATCTCTCCTGGAATATATGAAAATTTTATTTCACTATATCAACTAAAAGTTACTTTTGTTATATATAATTATTAAGTGCGTGCAAATATTTTACCTGTCAAAGTTATTATTAGCAAAACACTTATAAATATATATGCACAAGTATTCATACAAAAATTAATTTTATTAAGTAATATACACAGATAAATACTAATATTAAAATATGTATGTATAATATATCCTGTTCTTGTATTTTTGAAAAAGAAATAAATCATTTTATGAGCAATCACCAAGTCAGAGATTTGGCTGATAATTTTCAGAAGGTTTTCAAGGATGAAAAATATGTTGTCATGCATTTCATTGTTTTAAGGTTTTAGAATTTTTAATGAACGCTTTCATCTTTGTTATGTAAACTTGAAAAACTGAAAATTATTTTCAATAGATATGCTTTTATCTTTATTGATTATATGCATGAGATTCAGATAATTCAAATGAAAATAGTAACTGAAGCTATGTTTAAAAATTTATTATATCCAAGGAACACATAATGGAGCCTCAGTACTAGCACGCACAAAAATATTGATGGTCATTATACACATGATATTTAGATACCAAATATTGTGCTCATATGAGACTAAATAGTTAAAATAAAAATACATTAAGCTCCATGGGAAACTTGATAATTTAAATTAAAGATAAATTAAACAAATAAAAATAAATTTTATTATCTGTGAGTATAAAATAGTGTTGAGAAGCAAAAATGTAATCAATGTGCAGAAACATCTCCAAGTGTTTTAAAGTGTGGCTATTGAATATTAAGAGGAATTTTTTGAATCAAATTGTATGGAATTATAATTATAATTTATTGTCATAATTTACAAATTATGGAAATATGTTTTCATTTAAGATCATATCTGTATTTCATAACACAAAGAAGTATTTTGTGAGATAATTTTCTCTGAATTTAAATGTAGGGTTTTTTTTTTTGTCAGTTGTGGGGCTTGAACTGGGGGCCTCCGTGCTGTCCCTGCACTCTTCAGCTCAAAGAGAGTGCTCTACTGCTTGAGCCAAAGCACCACTTCTGGTTTTCTAGTGGTTTATTGGAGATAAACCGGACTTTGCTGCCCGGGCTGGCTTTGAACCATGATCCTCAGATCTCAGCCTCCTGAGTAGCTAGGATTACAGGCATGAGCCACCAGCGCATGGCTAAATGTACTTGTTATATGTGAATTTGCAGGGTGTGGTGTCATATTTTTATTAAACTCAACTTTAAAATGATATGGAACTAACAAAGTTTGGCATAAATGAATAGACAAGTATTCTATAAAAAAAAGATCATCCTGAACTAAGAGAGAATGAAACAAACAGGTGGAGAAAAACACAAATGAACAAGTACGAAGGTTTGGTGGTATTCTTCTCAGTTTTATAGTTTATATGTTTAGAAACTCATTTCATATGGTCATCTTTCAATCCATTCTTCTTTGGAATATTCTTCTTTCTAGATATGTTCATGTTCACTTTCTCTTCTCATCCAAATAGACATGAACAATAAAGTAGGCTTGAATTAGATTTCATATTCATTTATATTTATCATGATAGTTGCAAAGCAAACAATTTTTGGAATGAGTTTGCCTCCTTTGATGAGTATACATGTGTATTGTAGCAAACATTGATTTCTAGGGTCCTTGCTCACACCTTCATTCTACCTCAATGCCTTCCTTAGCTTCTACTGCTGGTTCTGTCTCTCATCCATGTCTTTGATCACTCAAGTACTGAAGAACTCATGATTCAGTCTTTTATCCTCTACTCTTCCCAATTACTTCCAAGTGATTTCTGAGGGCTTAGCTGTTATATAGGCACAAAATATCTCGTTTAAATTTACAGCTCATGCACAATATATTCTCTGAATGTAAGTTTTATATATCAAATGGGCTATTTGACACCTGCATTTGAGATGGCGACTGTATTTCTTTTTTTCATTTTTATTATTTTTATTGTAAAAAATAGTATACAGAGGGGTTACAGTTACAAGAATAAGGTAATGAGTACATGTATCTATAGAGCATTGTTACCTCCACCTTTGTTTTTCCCATACCATCCTTTCCCTCCCCACCTCCCCAAATCTCCCCTCACTCCCCAAGTTGTAAAGTTTGTTTTCAACATAG
Source organism: Dipodomys spectabilis (assembly GCF_019054845.1). Taxonomy (NCBI): domain Eukaryota; kingdom Metazoa; phylum Chordata; class Mammalia; order Rodentia; family Heteromyidae; genus Dipodomys; species Dipodomys spectabilis. The sequence continues at coordinate 10,925,733 of NW_024870701.1, read as the reverse complement.
TGTACATGTCATTGTTACAATAGGCCAATCTGTATCCTTGTTTCAGCATCTTGTTATTTCCCTTCCACTCCCAAATTAGAAAAATGTATACACAAGATGCAGGCACCCATGTCAAATACAGTGAAAACAGGGATGATACTACGGGGGAAGGACATAGAAGAGAAACAATAAAAGTCACATAGTACATTTTAGATACATTAAAAAAAAAGTTGTGTATTTCAAAGTTAACAGCCATTCAAGCTCAGCTTCACTGTATTCTAAACTTCTCATTGCTGAAACATTTTAGTAAACACCATGTGATTTTGTGCAATGCTTTCCACTAGCCACTCCCATAAAAAGTCATTGACTAAGCTGGCACCAGTGGCTCACCCTTGTAATACTAGGTACTCATTAGGCTGAGATCTGAGGATTACAGGCAGCCTGGACAGGAAACTCCATGAGACTCTAATTAACTGCCAGAAAACCAGAAGCGGGCCTGTGGTTCAAGTGGTAGAGCACTAGTCTTGAGCTGAAGAGCTCCAGGACAAAGCCTAGGCCCAGAGTTCAAGCCCCACAACTGACAAAAATAAGTCATGGACTAATTTTTGTCCTTTTATAAATGCATAGTTTTCTATCTACCAGCATTTTCTTTGAGATCTAAATTTAGTATTTACTAAAAGTCCTTCCATCTATTTTCATATAATTGGCTACTACTTGGGTCCAAAACACTTATTGTTTCATATCTTTGCAATTTTCTCTTTATTTTTTTGTTCACTTTGAATGCTGGCAAGGAAACTTTTGTAAAAATCTCTAAGTTACTCCTTTCCCTTTCTATTTTAGGAAGAAGTTCATTAAAGTGATTGTCCCACTGCTCTATTTAGATCCCCAAATAGCTTTCTAGTGACCTTGATGATCTCATCTGTGATTTGTTTTTGTCTGCATGGTTTCCTTTTCAAGCTAAACACACTGATTTTTATGCTGAGACATTGGCAGATCAAAATGAATGTTCTTCTCATTGTGAATTTTCTGACCCTCACTTGGAAAAACAGAAGAATTATCTATTTGTATGTCTTGCTCCATTATTTAGGTATTAATTTTTCTCATAATGGAATAGTTTAATTTATCATCTATATAATTTGTCATATATAATTTATATATATTATCAAATATAAAGATATGTATTTCTTGTGTCTTGTTTAGAAGGTTTTTCTGGATGTACTGGTACAAGCCAGGATGCTCAGCGCTTGAGGAGCAGAGACAAGAGGATCTTGAGATGAAAGTCCATTTGAGCTCTATAAAAGATCCTATCTGAAAAACAACCAACAAAAAAAAAATCCAAGACCTCAAATTAGATGTTTTCATCTTGTTTCTTTGGAAATTGTCATATATTTATATTTTAATTGTCTATTAGCTTTGATAAATTCTTTCCTTTATTACATTTTCCATATGTCAACCAGACACACAGATTATTTAATAGATGTCATATTAAATTGTAAGTTTTTGTTGATCCATGTTACTCAATGGAGTGGATTTTAATTGTCTGATGTACAGGCAACTAAGACTTCAATAAATTTCATCTAAAACCTAAAGTTATACTTGTAAATATTTGAGAAGTATATGTTATTTGCTTCTCCTACAAATAAACTTCCTCATTAGGCTGAAGTTCTCTTTCACATTTTTAACGTTGATATAAGTTTTGTCTGAGTAGTACCATAATGTGAATCTTTCTATGCCATAATTATGCATATATTGGTTAATTTCTCTAATTACTGATGACAAATTTCCATTGGTGAAGTTCCATACATGAAAAATTGCAATGTATTTTAGTACTTTAAATTTTATTACAAGTTTTAAGAAGCAAACAAACTTTATATCTAGCAAGCAAACTTTATATCTAGCTAAATATTTGGAATTAAGGAGTTAATCTTTCTTTATACTATAATCTCAGAATAAGATTCCTGTCCTTATTTGGCATTTGTTTAAATTATTGATCCTTATTTAACATGGAAAACATAGAAAGTATGTCCTAAAATAATAGCTAAAACATAATGCAATATAGAAATAGTACTTTAAAATATAGAGTTCATGAATAATTGTTAACAACATAATAAATTAATAAAAAGACAGTTTAACTAGGAAGTATTTTTTAATTTAGTGACTACCATATCTTTAATTGGTGTATTGTATACTTGAAATAATTTCTATTCCCTGTTTTTAATGTATGTTTACCTTTGTAGAAACTAGAGTTCCATATTAGTAGTAAGATCATATTTTTATATATTAGGATTTTTATATTACAAATTACTTGATTTTCTCTGTGTAGTCTTCAAAACAGTGAATTAAATATCAATCTTATTATATAGACAGTATTTCGCTATGTAACCCAGTGTGATGTGAAATATGAAGTCATCACAGTTCAGCCTCCCAGCTGAGATTTACCACATAGACCACCATGTTTGGCTTAGATAGTTCTCTTTATCAGCAAAAATTCAATTTGTTCTTTTATTTATTTTTCCCTAATAAATAATTATATAAATGTTTATTCCCTAATTACACTAATTATAAAATATTTTAAAGTTTTAAAAATAGATTTTGTCTTTGCTTCTAATAGATGAAATAATCAACTAGTACCAGTGTCAAGATGTGATTAACATGTTCAACACTTTAAATATTTATTCACATTTTTCTGAAAAGCCTACAAATGTTATTAACTAAAACACTTAGTGAAAACTTTATTATAACCATTCCTTTGGGCTCTGGCACTCATTCTTCAAATAGACTGAGAAGACATCAGTGACAAAGGGCAGAATGAAATCCTATTTTCCTCTTTTCAGACATGATTAAAAGGGCAATTTAGAATGTAATAATTAATGTCAGTGATAATTGCATTACTGTATGACATGCTGAGATATTCTGTGTCATTTAATAGGTCTGAATTTGCAAATCAGACGTCTAAAGGCTGTTTAATTCTTCCTCAGCAGTATGTCCATAACATGAATAAAAGCCACAAGATGTGCTATTTTGGGTATAATAGAGGAGCAAAAACCTACTCTTAACACTCAATACCTCCTGAAAATAGTGTCTATATCATTCAATGAGCAGCAGTTGTTTAGTTTATAGGATGTGTGTGTGTGTGTGTGTGTGTGTGTGTGTGTGTGTGTGTGTGTTATGGGGCCTGACCTCTGGGCCCGGGCACTGTCCCTCAGCTCTTCAGCTCAAGGCTAGCACTTTACCACTTGAGCCACAGCGCCACTTCTGTCTTTTTCTGCTTATGTGGTGCTGAGGAATCAAACCCAGGGCCTCATGCATGCAAGGCAAGCACTCTAACACTGAGCCACCTTCCCATACCCCAGGATTAGGGTTTTGATTTAAACAATGCTTGATAAGAAATGTACTCGTTATCTTGCCCATGTAATTGTAACTCCTCTGTACGGTATTCTCAACAATAAAAAATAATAATACTGTAATACTTACGCACCAATTTAATGTTATGTTTTATAAGCTAGATGAAGCAAGTATGAAAACACTGATACACATCTACTACATGCCTACATATTGGCAAAATATTTATACACTTACTATTTGAACAACTCATAGCTAATAAACAGGAAAGTGGGGGTCGGTTTCTAGTAAACAAAATAAGCAATGATATTTCATATGCAGATATAATATAATGTGAGATGTGAAAGCTTCTATAGAAGGAAGAACATATTGACTTGAAATCTACTTTTATGAATTCAGAAAAATGATTTCTAAGAATGCAACGTTCATATTAATAGGTAAAAAGTAACATGTTGGCTAGGTGGAATAGGTGTATAAATAAAACATGCAAAGGAACATCACATACGTATGCCTGAACCATAAATCATTTGAGAAAGAATGGAAATTGGTCTGGATCTGGATCATGAGGGTTCCAGTAAAGAACTAGCAAATTGGACTTTATCACAAGAAAATTAGGAATAACTAAATGGATTATTAGTAATATACAGTCATATTTGCCCTCTTTGCATGACAATGCTGACTGCAATGGTAAGAATATAGTGGCTTTAGAAATAAAGAAATACTTATGAGTTTATTGCTATGATCCAGGAATGTAATGAATCATAGGGGAGTAGGAAAAGTACAGGTAAGTAGTTGGATTTGAAAAATTATGAGAAACAAAAAGAAATAAAAATCATGTGATTTGGTTATAGGGGAAAATGTGTCCATTTCCTATTCCAGTTGTAAGCTATCAGAAACTTAGGGGGATTAATAAAACACACACAACAACAACAACAATAACAACAACAACAACAAAACATCTATTTCATTGTTTGGGGGTTTAGACATCTAACATTTTATATGGAGTAAGGCTCAGTTGCCAGCAAGTTGTTCTCTTCAGAAATGTCTAGGGAGAATGTGTTTTCCTGCTCTGTATGAGCCAGCTTGTGAAAGTCAGAATTGGAGTTTTCCAATGGCTTTTACTCATCAACTTTCTAATATAGACAGAAGATAGAAAACACTTTTGGTGAAATTTGTGCATTTTCACAAGTCTAAAAAAGCGTAAAATAGGTACAGCATAAAATAATACCAGATATTTGCTGACTGAATGCAGCGTGTCAGAAACTATACTACCTTGAAGTTTCCATTTTAATACCCAGCGCAACACAATGAACAAAGCGTTACTATTACCATGACCTGCTTTGACAAGTTAAGACATTGATGGCACTGATATCTCAGTATAGGAGTGTTCTGTATTTCAGGATGGGAATATTTTTTGCCTAACTTGTAGAGATTAGTGAGGTTGCCTTCCCACCAAACTAACCTTACCATCCCCTTCACTTACCTGACACAAAACTTGCTTCTTGGGCTCTGGTCCTTACAAAAATCTCTTGTAACAAATGTCCACAACTTAGAAGAATAAATGGCTCTCTCAGCTCCTTACTTTTGTGTTTATTGTGAGAAAATTTCAAACCCATGTAAGGTGAGTACATTGTCATTATCCACACCTTTTGTTTCAAAGCCAACTAGCTATTTGCTGGCATCCCTCTCTTTTCTCCTCCCATAAATAAAAGAAAGAAAAAAAGAAGGAAATATTCCTCAGCATATCAGAAATGAAGGTGGTAGAGTGCTATTTACATAACTGATATTTCATCTAGGGAAGCTAAAAGATTCTTTGTCTAATTTTGTATGGTTTCTGTGTCTCATCTATATTCTTGAGTAACTAGAAAACATTTGGCAGCATTGAGTGTTTCTGTATAGGAATGAATGACCTTATTTGATAAAATACATGAATAATTCAATTGTCTTGTGAGAACTGATATTTACCTCTTAATTTTCAAGTTGATTATGTTTAGTTGTCTAGTTCAGAGAGATAAAAAATTCACTTAACTAAAAGCAAATACACTAGTCACTCTCATTTGCTTTTTTTCTTAAAGAAAAAACATTCAAAGGAAAATTAAATGAACCTCCTAAATGAAGCCTACATCTCATTATAAACTCCTTGATAAATAAAATTCATCAAGTGATATTTCAAGGGATAAAGGGGATTAAAAGGATAACATTAAGGGATGTGTCAACAAACAAATGATTCAGAAGCATTTCAGAAATAAGCATGCATTATTAAAACATTTATTATAGTAATATCATAGTTGTAGTTTCCTATTATGTGCCACAGGAATAAAAAACACCTCTTTGATGCCTTTGGAAATTATATTACTACTTTAAGGGTGAAAATATGGTGAAATATATTTACTTATGGTCTAAAAACATCTCAACATCCTTAAAATTTTTAGTAAGATTTGGTTTGGTTGTCAAATGTGATTTTCCTAGCCGAAAAGTATCTGAGTAGAAATGGTGATCAGTAATAATACAATTAAAAATACAACATTAATTATCATAATAAGTATCTTATCATAAGCTCCAATATTAAGAGATGGGTACCATTTCTTTCTTCGCTTTCTAAGGATATTACTCACACTTCATGAAAAATGTAAGTAAAGTTAATGATACATCTCTACATAGAAAAATCTAAGTTTGGATTATAAAATGAATAAATTCATGACATTGAGGTGTATTGGGAAACTTTTCTTACCTGCATTATTATTTAATTTTGTAGCAATAGTTTGAGCCTTATTGTTATATTATGCCAATAAATGCACAGATATTCAAGAGATGCTGTATTCTAGATCCTTTCAGCTTCTATGATATTGAAATTGTTGATTACTAAATGTTGTTTAAAGAAATGACCAACATTCCTTACATGCTTATGCTAGATTGACTCTTATTAAGTCAATTATTGTTGCCAATATTTAAGAACAAAAGTATTCTTCCTCCTACTGTTTTGAATTCACCGCCACTACTGTGGTTGCTATCTTTCTTGATTGTTTCTTTCCATTTGTAAACTGAATCACTGCCACTGTAATATTAAATCATTGCAACCATTCAGGTAAATAGGCAAAGAAACACTAATATTTCTTTATTGAAATAGAAAATTTGAGGAGGAAAAGTGGGAAGATTATTGTCTTACTAAGAAAAGGATGAATACATAGTTCAACTAAAATATTTGGATGTTTCAACACATGCACTAAACATCAGTAAGTTTTCTACTATGTGGTAAGAAGCAAGGTGGAAATATGCACAGAGTAATGGAGGAAGAACACCTAGTATTTGCAAACCGGAACTTCACCCTCTGTCTCCCCTTACTTTAAACTTCCTTTTATTATACCATGAGGCTAAGTCCACTCATAGTTAGTTTAAATAGATTCATAACTGTCGACAGCCAGGAATTTCTTTAAGGAAATAGAACACCTCAGTGGCAAATGCACTCTGTCTTAGGTGGTTTGGGGATGGTTGTTTCTGTATATCTTTGACCTGTTTATCTGTAATATGAAGACTCAAACAGAGACTTCAAAGCTGGACATTGGTGGCTCACCTGTAACCCTGGCTACCCAGGAGACAGAGTTTTGACAATCCAGATGTCAGGCTAACTTGGACAGGAAGATCTTTGATACCTATCTCCTCTAAAGTACAAAAACAAAACAAAACAACAACAAAAATCAGAAGTAGAGCTATGGCTCAAGTTGTAGAGCACCACCCTTGAGCCCAAAAGCACAGAGCAAAAGCTCCATGACCAGAAATAAGAAAAGAGAGGGAGAGAGATAGAGATGGGGGAAGAAAGAAAGAAGGAAGGAAGGAATGAAAGAAGGAGGGACGGAGGGAGGGAAGGAAGGAAGGAAGGAAGGAAGGAAGGAAGGAAGGAAGGAAGGAAGGAAGGAAGGAAGGAAGGATAGTAAGAAGGGTTGGAGGGAGAGAGGGAGGGAGACAGGCAGGCAGGGAGGCAGGCAGGCAGGATGGGGGACGGAAGAAAGAGAAAGACAGGAATGAGAGAATGAAAGCAAGAGAGAAATGACACTTCAATTAAAATGTTTAATCATTTAAATTCTATATGAATTTTCTAGGCACTATTCACCACATTACCTCCCCTATAGCTCACATCTGAAGCTGTGCCTTGAAAGTACAGTAAATAAAAAATAAAAAAGTCAGCTGGATCTTTTCTTTCAGTTCTCAAAGGGCTTCCATAGCCTTTCCATCACACTCCTAGACTGTGCTATATTTACCTGTTGAAGACATTGACGAGAATAAGGACCTCCAGTATTAATGAAGCCAGAAGAAGATTCTTTCACAGAGACACTTAGAAATCAATGTTCCCACAGTTACCTAGACCTCAGACAGCTTTATGATTCAAGTTGTACACATTGCCCTGGAGGTATTACTAGCTAGGGCAAACATTTGGATTACACATATAATAAGTGGTAAGGTTGTTATCTGAATGTAATACCATGATCATTACTGTTGCCCACCAGATCGTATGCTCTAGCTTCCACACTGAATTTCCAGAAAGAAAAGTGCTTAAAGAATATATTGGTCAGATAGAAGCCTAATCCTTCCTTGTTTTCATACAATGGTTGCATAAAATATGAAATATGTCCCATTCCTGAGTGCTCTGAGCAAAGGTATCATATGTCTGGTTAAACAAAAAAAGGGACATTAAATCCATTCAGTTAAAAAAGGGGGTATTTTTGTAACCTATAGCTGAGATACATTTCTATTTGTTCATCAGCATTGAAATTTCACTCAGAACCTTGTGCTCCTTAGGTAGACACTCTACCTTGTGAGCCATCCTTCCAGTTCTGTTTTACATTGGTTGTTGTTGAAATCGGTTCTCACTTCCCGCTGGAGTAATAACTGTTTACCTGTTCTGTGCTCCACCTATTTAAGGTTTCATGCTGTTGCTGCAATCACAGGCATCGGCCACCATGGCCAGCTTTGCCCAATGCTGATGGAAGCCAGGACATTTCCTCCTTGAGAAGACCTGGAACCAATGACACGCTGTTAAGTAGCTGCTTCTAACTTGATGATAAGGAGCCCACTAGCCATCAGTGAGAACTACATTTGATTTAAATTCTCTGTCTACATTCCCATGGAAAAGCAGGAGATCAGGGTGAGTTCATGTTAATAGTTCTCACTCCAACATGCAGGGAATTCCTTCAGTATAATAGCATTCATTGTATTGAACAGCATCAGAAGTTATGTTAGGCATATGGTGATGTTCCTTTTATATCTCCATCAAGGCAGGCATTCATTTTATTTACTTTTCATGTTTTTATTGCTGAACATTTTGTTTTGGTGCAGAGATTCAGTGTATTGATATTTACTCATATTCATCACATTTTTTCTCTTTGTTTTCCCCCCTGAGGTCCAGGTGAAAAAAAATAGCCCCACAAACTATGGACTTCTCTTAAATCATTTAACATGTTTGCCTCATCTCCTAAGACATGGCTTTATTACCCTCTGCTCCTTGTTTTGCTTCTAGTTTAAAATTGGATTGGTGCAACCATTCCTCAGCCACTGAAAGACAATTATTTCTCTATTCTCATGATGAATTTCTTTTTTCAGAAACTCCTTTCACAAAGACAGGAGCTCCTAGCATTTTAACTGCAAGAGCAACCCTTGTCAAACTGTCAATGATGGATGTGTTTGCAACTTAGAAACAACTTCACATCTTTGTGATAAGTGCTTACAAAAATCATGAATATACTCTCAAATGTGTGAACATTAGCCAAAATACCTAAAGTGCCTGCAAGAATAATGAAGTCATACTATTGAAATGCACTGGTGCCCTGGTTGCTCCACTGATTCCCTTCAGACCACATTTTTGGAAAATATGAGTTTCATTTTAGAGAGTATCAGAGGGTGTACAGTTGAGCAGAGTCTGGTTGGGTGAAAAAAAGATGTCTGCTTACTTTGAACTTAAAAATTCAAATTCCAAGGACTATTTCTACCGTAGTTAATAACAATAGCAATGGCATTGTCCATAGACTCAAAAGTCTTAGATTGGGATTTTGGTCAATTTGTAAACTGATGCCAAAGTTCAAACTCCTCCAATTGAATTTATGATGAATTCATACCCACTGGAGTAATAATTTTAGAACAACTAAATGAGATAATGTGTGATAAACCATATCACAGTGCTGAGTGTGCATTAATTTAGCAAATATATTGGTGCAATTCATGTTTGACATCCACTGCTCTGTGTGTTTTAGTTACATTATATTGCTCTCTTTTTATAGAAAAGGATTAGGGGAGATAAAGTTTATGTAGCACAGGTCTTACCACTGATAAATGATGATACTGTGATTTAAAACCCAGGTAGACAAGCTCCAGAATCCATGCTCTTAACCCTTGCTCTCAATAATGTGTATTTCCTGTTTTGTCCTTTAAATTCCACTTGTTCTCTTTATAAGAGCATGGTTTTTAACTCTTCCATAATCCTCATAATTATTAATGCAGTCCTGATATCTTTGCTGTTAGTACCCCCAAATCCTTTTAAAATACTTCATGGGCCCCAATTAGTTTCTATAATGTAGAAAACCTAAACAGGTTAATATCTCCAAGTGCCTCTGATTTTTTTTTTCCTTCTGGCACTGAAAATGACTTCAATTTGACATCTGGTACCTGTGAACCACTTTTGCTATTTTAGAGCAACTACAAAGGACTTTGGGAGAACTGATGAGGTCAAATTCCATTATTCTTTCTGTGAATGGGGTTCAGTGGTTCACAGAACTTACAAGGTTAGATGTTGTAATAGGTTTTACTTCTATCTCTGAGTACATTCCATTACTCTGTGAAAATCTGTTTACACTGTTTTGCCTTTCTCCCCAAGGGGGAAAATACTGGAAAGAAAGCATGGAATCAGAGTGCTTATCAAAGGATTATTTAGTAATGGGAGCTTAATTTTTACTTTATACAATTTATACTTCATTTGTGTACGTATCAGGATAGTATTAGGCATGTCTCTTCACTTTTAACTAACAGGTAAAGCAATTGCTTTGGTATATGATATTCTTATTACATTGGCTTAGTGATTGTCAGATAATTGATAATTGTAATTTCAAAAAAGGAAGAACATTTGATATTTCTCAAGAATTTCAAAAAGGAACAAAATAAGTTTGCCTTCTTTTTTCACTTACACTTATGTTTACTATGGATAGATCCAATTGATTAATTACAATATTTGTGAATTACAATCATTCTTACTTTTAAAATTAGAAGTTGTTTCTAGTCATCAGTATATGACTGATTTTATTTGAGAGATGGGATTTGAGAATATTCTTTTATTGGACAAAATTTTGTTTCACTGAATCTCTTGTTTCAACTAATTTTATAAAAAGAAAAAAATCATGTTAAGTATTTTAGATTTGTCCATGATAAAACACACAGTCAAACTATGAAGTAGAATATAAACTGTGCATGATATACTAATAACAGAATCATAGTGTTCATTGAAGATTTACTCTAATTGAGGACCAATTTTACACAATTTTGCGATATTTTATAATATGATTTTAAACCATTTCTATGAAATAAGTACAAATACATTAATTTTAAACTATTGCTGAATCTTAGAAAGGTAAAAAATTTTCCTTAAAAGCAGGTAAATTTGCAAAATGTCAAAACTAATTTAGCTTAACTTAATAATTGTGATGCTACAGAGTAATGTATTATCCTGCCTTGCTTGCATGTCTTTCTTTTACTATTAAGTTTAATCTTTGTTTTCTTCTTCCATTTTTCATTTATCTCATTTGTCATTTAATATTTTATTATGCTGACTTGTATTACTTATTCAAATATTATGCATAAATGCATATTCTTTCATATATTCATAACACAAGAATCTAGATGGACACAGAACAGAACAGAAATCAACATTATGTAGGAACTAGGAGCTTTTTGGGGGAAGAGAGCATTGTAGATAAGCAACAAATCAACAAAGGAAGAAATTAAATGAGGACCAAATATACATTCTCAAAATACTTCTGAATACCCATAACTAAAATACAGTATAAAGTAAAAATTTGTACTTTCAGTGTTATTCAAAGTTTTAAATAAGTACCAGACAGATTAGATATTGAAATTTAATATAAAATTTTAAACTCATTACAATATTTTTGATCAATTAGATCTGGGATTTTGTCAATAGCTTGATCTTCATTTATATAATTTCACCATGTCCATTTCTACTTTCCTTACCAATTTTTGGTAGAAATGAAAAGTTTCATTGCTATTGTTGGATTTACCATAATTAATTAGAAAAAATGATATCAATTGTTTAACAAACTGTCTTTCTGATAAAACAATAGCCTTAACATTAAACTCTTCTCATTTAGACAATGGATTATATTTTACTGCTGCTAACACTATTGACCTTAAAAAACATTTCTCTGGTATTTTTCTGAATTCTATTGTTTTAAAGTAATGTAGTACTGTAGATATTTAAATTATACTGATTTTTGCTTGGAAGATGAGATAAAAAAGTTTTTGTAAAGTATTTCATAATTATATAATGATTTTCCCTGAACATATTTCATTTATGAGCAGTACAATTTCTCAGAAATTTGAATTAAAAGCCTACCTGGAGGTGATACGTTTTATCTACTTAGGAACAAGAGAGATCATAACCTTTGAAATGAAGAATTTTGCTTAGAGATGAATAATGAGTGGAAATTAATGAATTAGGTATGACAGGAGGATAAATGTAAGAATTTACATATGATGGCAGTGGTTTACATTCTAGACATCATAATTTAATTAATAGTAAGATGCTGTTTATCAGTCTGGTAGTCTTTTCAATCATCCTATTGGAGCATCTCACAAACATAAGGAGGAAGAAGCTGAATGAACATGTTTTGGCTTGTCATTTTAAGTTTTAATTGGAACTTTGTTCATCTGAGCTGTAAAATTTTTAAAAATTTTTAAAAATACAGGAAAGTATGTGCACAGAAAAATCATGAAGGATGACTAATGTAAATACCAGAGTTGATTTGAATAGAACTGATATCCATTCATTAATATTTAACTTATTTAATGAGTAAAGCTTTGGCATAAAATTAGAAAAGCCTAAAAAATTAATGAAAATGTGTAGAAACGTAATTCTTTTAGAAACTCGTTTATTGAGCTGAATGTAGTGTTACATGCTTGTAATCACTGTGTGCAGAAGGCTGAAGCAGGGAGATTATGAGTTGGAGGGCAAAAACAGTATTGTGAGGCTCTCAAAAATAAAACAAGAAAGTTTAATTAGTGAGTGCTTAGTGGGATCCAGTTTTGTTTTGTTTTTCTTTTTGTTGTGTTGTAGTATCTCCTATATGCTATTTAATTTATTTGGCCAAGTATTCATTGAAGTATGCACAAACTGGATGTCAATCCTTTTCAAATAACAACACTAGCATGAGCCTCTTAGGTTTTGTGGCTAGAAAAGCATAGAGTAGAAATACAAATTGGGATAGCATAATCCCTTACTACTAAGCAAAGCAATCTCAATCTATTTTTAATTGTTTTAAATAAGGCTGACACCTTTGAAATCCACAGTTACATACCTCTTCCTTTCTTTAAATTACTATTAGAGCTAAATATTACCAAATTTTCGGAATTTAATATACCATCTAGCAAGTAGGTGATTTATATTTTAAATCATATGTTTAACTAGCATGTGAAATGGCAGCCATACCTCTTGATGATTAGCAGAAAAATGGAGACGAAAACAATATGGTTCAGGAAAAATATTGCAGAATTGGATAACCCTATATGACTGAAGGGTTATTAATATTTTAAACTGTTTACATATTCATCAGAAATGTCAGTAGTTAAGTTCATTTTAATTAGAAATCTAAATATAGTTAAATAAAATAATTTCAGATCATGGTAATAATCCATAAATGTTCCTGTTTATACATATATGTATAGAGGTATATACATTTGTATGTCATCTATATCTACATCTACATCATACACACATGTCTGACATACATACCTGTGGATATGCACACCTCATACAAATCTATTAAAAAATAACAAAGATGGCTTTTGTAGTGATGTTTGTGGTAGGGATATAAACCATGGTAAAACCTTCTCAGGTATCTACCATAAAATAAGGAAACTTGGTGGTATGTAAGACATAGATTACAGGATACAATGAAGTTTAAAAATATTGACTAGGGGGGCTGGGAAGCTGGCTCAGTGGTAGAGTGCTTGCCTTGCCTGCCAGAGGCCCTGGGTTCGATTCCTCAGCACCACATAAGCAAAAAAAGAAAAAAATCCAGAAGTGGCGCTGTGGCTCAAGTGGTAGAGCGCTAGCCTTGAGCTGAAGAGCTGAGGGACAGCGCCCAGGCCCACAGTTCAGGTCCCACAACCGGACCCCCCAAAAAAATATTGACTAGGCAAAAGCTTAGCCCTACCAGTTGAACTTGAGTGAAATATAAATAAATAGAAGTTGTGCTACAAATTACTAAAATGCATATTAATGTTAAAAACACATTTTGTACAGTATTGTGGACTGATTCCAGGATTTCTCAATTGCTAGTCAGTTTATGACTAATGGGCAACAATGCTCTTCTTTATATTTTTGTTTTGTTTTTGAGATAGGCTCTTAACTACTACCTTTATCCAAGTTAGCATTGAATCTATCATCTTCCTGCCACTGCTTCCAAAGTAACTGACAAAGTACAGTATACAAACAATGGTCTAAGTGAATTGTTTTCCAAGTATAGGAAATAAACAGAAAATTATAGGTAATAATACCAAATTGATATTTAAGAGAAGGTGCTTGAAGCAGTTAAAGAATATTGATAAGAATAGGATACATATGTTAGAAACAATAGCAAGAAAGAAAAAAATTTGAGTCCTTATCTTGGGGTTCACTTCACCTAACATCAACTTACTTGACTGTTTCTATTATCTCAGACATATACTAGTAATTGCAAATAAAGGAAACCATGAGACCTATGTTTCTTTGGGCCTGACTTACTTCACTTAATAAAATTTTTTCCAGGTCTTTGCATTTCCTAACAAATGGGGAAATGCTATTCTTTCTGATGAAGGCATAGAATTCCATTGTGCATATATAACAGATTTTCTTGATCCATTCATCTACTGAGGGGCATCTGGGTTGGGTCCATATCTTAGCTATGGTAAATAATGCTGCAATAAACATGATTGTGCTGGTAGGATTAGTATGGTCTTGTTTGTGACCATTTGAGTAAATACCCAAAAGTGGGATTGCTGGGTCGTAGGGGAGCTATATATAAGATGATTTCTTTGTTGCTTTCTATGTTCCTCCCCCACGGTACAACCGCTGTTTTCACTGTATTTGATGTTGGTATAATTTGTGGAGAGGAAGGGAAAAAACAAATTGTTTAAATAGGGATACAGGTGGACCCATTGCAACAATGAGATGTGCAAGCCATTATGTCGATAAGAAATGTACTCATTACCTTGCTCATGTAATTGTAACCCCTCTGTACGGCATTTTCACAATAAAAAAAACTTATTAATAAGAAAAAAGGAATACATTCTAATAAATGTAAAAAGAATAGGATAAAATAAAATAGCTCTCTGTATTGTTATCTAACTGGATTGAGTACTTAGAATAGAAAAGAAGTATTGCTAAAACAGCAATTCCTCTTACATGCACATGTTCTGGCTTGTTATAGTAGCTCATTAATTCAGGACAGATGTTCCTTCATTGCAACTAAATGACCCAAGGAAAATGCTTCTTCTTTTTGAGTTAATAAGAGTTCTATCCTTGAGCTTTGGCTTGGGTGAAGTGCAGAGTTAGTAGGAGATTTTTCTAAGCATCCACATGGATCTGAATTGTAGTATACATTATTTGAAACCTGTCTTGGCTCACTTGGCAGATGGCTTCCTTGTGTGAGACTACCTATTGGGCTGAATACAACTAAGTTTCTGAGAAGATATGCACAAATGCGTTATCTCCTTAGGGGATCCATCATTTTTCTGCTCTGTTTATATTGTTTGTTAGTGATTTGCTTGCTAGCTGGCTTGGCATGAACCTATTTCTTCATGCAGGCAAACATATTGTTTTAAAGCTGATTGTCTGACATTTATAGAATAAACTCCAACTGGGCACTTTCAAATCTCTGGGATTTACCATTATATTTAACTAGAAGTTACTTTGATTATGTGTTACTTCTAATGTATTTTGAAAAGAGTATTTGCCTACCTGGATTGCTCATTTATAAAAGAATACATTAAAGAAATAACAGTGGTTGATCAAAATAACTTCTTACTTTTAGTGTATAACCTCAATTCTAGTAAGCTCAGTAGATAACCCTTAAATAAAAAGCCCTACAGGATTGTATCCTCTAATTCAGCTTTCCTTAATATTTTACTTACCCAGCATCATTTACTCCAAATTAGCATCAAGGATGTTCAATTCTTTAATCTCAGAATTATTCCATCCTTATGGTCAAACTCAGAAGAGTAAGAAAGCAGAATTTATTCTTTATTTATTTGAATTATATTTTATTTTGTGCCTTTAATTTCATTATTAATCACTGTGTTTTGATTTTATTATCTAGAGTAAATTAGATTATTCTTCAATTCTGCTATTGGTTTTTCAGTATGACAGCAGCTATCAACCAGAATAGCTTCTGTTTGGTTATTATTATGGTCCCTCTACTGCTCACTTTCAAAAAAGGTAAATAGGTATTTTCATCATAATTCACAAGATTCATACTTTCATTTTATGGCTGTCCTACAAATATTTCCTAAGTGATATCCAATACTGTCATTAATTCACTATATTGATCTTTACGTATTGCCAGCTGCCAGTTCTCTTCAAATACAAAACCTTACTATGTCATTCGTTCATCCATCGAAATAAAGTGGTGATATATATTGGGTGGAAAAAAGAAAAACTCAGGTGAAGTCAAATGAACACTTGTTTTGGTTAGGGGGAATGACAGCATCTGCTGTTTTGCCAGGTTTATGGTAAGTTTTAGGACTATGAGATTCCAATCTTGCTAGGGGAAAGCACATTTCTCTCCATTGCCTGTCTTGACTGGAAGGAGTAGGACTCTGTCAATGCTCTTGTCTATATAACTTCTATCACCTAATTATCCAGGTTTCTTGCAAAATTTCTTGTTTCTTTAATTGGAATCCACAAACAAGCTTACCGTGCTGTTTCTTATAAAAATCCATTTCACATTGAAGATTCTTCCCTGTATTGATTTATTTTGCTTCTCCCATTAGTGATTTACAGCAGCAGTACTGAATGACAATTTAGTTTTCTATACAACAATGAATAAATGAATGTACCCATGAAATCATGGGTGCAACCACTATTTGTCAAAGAATTGCATCATCTTAAGTTTTAATTTCCTCTAAATGTGAAACTCTTAAGCATCTCTTCGCTTCTTGATCTTGTTTGCTATTTCTTTCCTAATTTTCAACCTTTGTTGGTAAGAAACTAGGAATTTATATTGTTTATAACATTTCAAAATGCAATTTTTTCTTTAACTTAAACTTCTGCATAAAACACTGTGTAAAAGTCTATCTGTGAGACTCATTATTTTCAAGCCAAATATATATGAGGATGATATTAATTGACTTAAAAATCATACTTTCCTCTGCACTAAATCAATAATACTCTGCTCAGTTTATTCTTTAACTCTTTAGAGACAACTATTTTTATATCTTCCCTGTTGCCATCACCCTATTCAATCTCTAATCCAAATGACTATAATTATTTATGTAACTATTCACTTAATATTTACTATTTCCTGAAAGGATATTAGCAGCTTCATGGTGAGATCTTCTCTTTTTCCTTCCTTCCTTCCTTCCTTCCCTCCATTTTTCCTTCCTTCCTTCCTTCCTTTCTTTTTTCCTTCTTTTCTTTCTTCTGTCTTTCCTTCCTTCCTTTCCTTCTTCATTCCTCCATTTCCTCCTCCCATTCTCTCTTTTTTCTGGTACGAAATAGCCTAGGCTTATCTCAAAATCAGGATACCTATTTCATCCTTCAGAGTGATAGCATTGTAGTTGCATATCATCATGCCCAGCTTTATTGTCTTATTTTAAATTTTGACCTATAATTAACAACAGTATTTTTCTTGAATAATCTAAATTCAAAACTTTAAATTCAATGATTTCTTGAAAGAAACATTTAAAGCAAAAGATGAATAATATTGGTAACAGAATTTGTAAAATGGTTTTTAAAAAGCACAAAAATATAAATGGAAAGTCAATGGTTATACTTGAGGGTAAGACTAAATAATTAATTATTTGATCACAATATAATGGTAAAAGATGATAGTACATTTTGTTTTGTGCAGTTTCCAGCCTTAAACTTAGATCCCCAGCTCTCACTTGGATTGTTTTGCTCAAAGCTCAACTTCCATTTCCTTTTTTCTTTTTTTTGCTATTAGGTTGGAACTAATAGTGGGATTTACTGCATAGGCTGACTTTGAACTTTGATTCTCAGATTTTAGCCTCCTGAGTAGCTGAGTACAGCAGAGAGCCACCAATACATGTCTAATATTTTATAAATGGGGATAAAAAGAAAGACCTACCTAAAACCAAGTGAAGATCATTAATTAATTCCAAGAATTCTATGTTTGAGGAATGAGTATGGCTAACTAATTATTTAATTGGTATCTAATGAGAATGAAGTGGTGGTAGAAAACTGAAGTAAATTTCTGAGTGGGTTACAAGATAATCATGTCAGAATTACAAAGATCAGAGATTCATTCCTATGAATTTATGTGTTCATTCAAGCATTTGTTAAGATGAAACATAAGCCTTAAACATTAAGCCACAAAAGTCAGTGGGATAGAGAAAAGAAAAACAAGACCTAGAGCAAAAGAAACACAAATAATTCTTTACAGTTTTAAGGCCTATAAAATGTAGATGCTTATTCTTCCTTCACAGAAGCCCTGTTGACAGGACAGATGGAAGCAGTTTTTGTTTATTAGCAAGGAAAGAAAAGTGAAAGAGTGAAGGAAAGAGCAGAAAAACATGGAAACATGTAGGAAGTGAAAACAGTATGTGGCTGTCATGGAAAGGCAGACAGAGAAAAAAATTAAGTCTTACTGGTGTTCTACTCATTGTTGGAGGTAGGCTGAGGTGCTGAAGTGTTGATCTTAAATGTGAATTATTGACTTTAGTTCTAAAAATGCCATTTAAATCTGGAAATAACTTTAACAAATAGAGGCAAGGTAATTAGAGTGATGAGTGTTCTGGAAGCCTGTCCCATTAATCATTACTGGTTTTAATGTTGGGTCAAGAGGACGGAAATACCATATTCATAATAAATGTAATTAAGGACTTAAATCCTTGTATTGGTGTATGTGTAATATTTGCATAGCAATTTATAGCTATGGTATATCCCAAATACTATTTCTTTAGCTGGATTTGCAAAATATGGTTTGGCCCAGTAGGAATTGTAAAAACCTGAGAAGAATCAGAGATCTACCTGAAGACAACATTAAAGCAGAGGGAATAAGAGAGGTACAACACTCTTCATTGTGTGCTCTAATGTCTTATCTTAAAGCCAGGCTCTGTTAATGAAGCTGGAAGGAAAGGGTCTTAGATGATGGAGAAACAGAACTGCAAAAGTGAATCCTGAAGATAATTAGAAGGTGGGATGAATGGAAGCAAAGCATCCTGTAAACAAATGACAAACACTCCTAAGATATTTTTATTTAATATTTTTGTAATTTCCTGAGAAAGATTTATTTCTATTTTACTGGAAATGAAGGCTGTTTTCTTAAGTATATTATCTAACATGCTATACACACTGTATTAAACTGCAATGAATGTTTATTATTTTATTCTTATTATGCCAAATTTACACTGATATTTAAACATTTATTAGTCTTTTCTTTCTGTTTCAGATCATGATGGAGACATTATCTGGATTCCAAACATTAAACTATTTTTTTTCTAATAAGACTAGTACCTGAATAAATGAAAACCAAGATGAATTTTGTGCTGCAGCATTAGCATCAAAATTGTGATTATAATTACTTACAATTATGTGCATTCAAAATTAACTGTTTTTGTAAATTAAGTACTTTATTCTGAATTTCCCAGATAATGTTTAGATAAGATTATATTGAATTCTCATATTTTAGTCAGTGACATGTTTCCTGCATTATCCCTGATTTATGAGTTCAGATTTTTAGCATTCATCCTTCATTGAGATGAATCATGTAGAGTGTGGAATAATTCATATTTCTCCTAATGATTAGTATTAAGATGTGGGTGGGAAAATGAAATCATCCTAATTTAAATTGTAGATGGAATTAAAACATAAATGCATCAACTAGTATATAAATAATGTTTACGTAGCAATTTATTACTAACAGAACTCTTCTTCAAATATTATTTTTATCAGTTGTTCCATTAACCTCCCCCCTCTCTCCCTCCCTCCCTCCTTCCTTACTTCCTGTCTCTTTTTTGTTTATTCAACTTTAAACACTTTTTGTTATATGCATTTCTCAGATATTTTGAGAATATTACAAAATATGTGACAAAATATTTGCACACATCCATTTTTAAATACAAAGCATTTCTCTCTCTTGAAGAAAGTGTATTCTTTTCCTAAAGCTACCATAATAAATTGCCACAAGCTTGGTGGACAAAAAAAACTGAAACGTGTTAACATCTCAAGGTTTTAAATAAGTTTTTTTAAACAATAGCTTCATATGTATATATATTATTGTAAAAATACTGTAGAAAGGGGCTACAGTTACATGAATAAGGTAATGAATACATTTCCTAATGAGCATAATTACCTCTTCCTTTGTTTTTCCACTACCATCCCTTCCCTCCCCACTTCCCCATCTCCTCTCGCTCCGAGATTAAAGTATTGGTTTATTACCCATAAAGATTTAAGGGAAGGATCCATGACTAGTCTGAGATTCTGGTGTCTCCTGACAGTTCTTATTTGGAGCGGTAGCCAAGTTGCTCTCTGCCTCTGTCTTTACACTGCCTTCTTTCCGAGTGCATGGTGGATCCCTCCTCTTCCCCTGAGGGTGCAATTCATTGGATTGCTAATTGACACCTATCCAGAATGACATCAACTTAACTCATGACAGGGTTAAACCTTGCTCAAGGTAATCACATTCGGAGAGTTCAGGGGAACATGAATGTTCAACAATATTTGACTCATAAAATGTAGAGACTTAATTTAGAATTTAAGTCTAAAAGTAGGAGGGGCCAAATGAAGGCAAAAAATCAATTGAATGAAAGAGGGCCTACCACCAAGATTGAAGTTCTGTTTCCAGTCATTCACCATTATATCAAGCAGTCATGGAAAGGTGAACTCATGACTAAGCAGAGTCATTCCTGTAAAGCTCTCCATTTGTTTTCTATTAGGTTATGCTACTTCCAAATTATCAATTTCTTACTGTCCTTCAGCTCAAATTATTTCTTGCTGTCTTCACATTTAAGAAGTTATTCTTTTTCCCATGCAACATCTGCTGCTAAATTCTGGAGATTTTTTTTACTTCGGTTGTTGTAATTTTAACAGTCGAATTTTTGCTTTGCTAATCTGTATATTATTTCTTCATGTTCTATATTTGAAGGCTCCTTGTCATATATTTTGATTGTTTATAGATAGCTTCATTTCATTTTCTAAACGTATTTATAACAAGCCCATAGAAATTTTTTTCTCTGCCAAATTCCTCCTTACTGGTATCTTTTCTAAAAAAATAAGTTTTTTATTGTGAAAATACTGTACAGAGGGGTTACAGTTACGTGAGCAAGGTAATGAGTACATTTCTTATCAAACTTGCTACCCCTCCCTCTTTTTCTCCCATTTTCCCTCTCCATAGCCACCTCCCCCAATTGTACAGATCATTTCCAACATATTGTCTTGTGAGTATCACTGTTGCATTGGTTCCTCCCTTGTCCATTGTCTGTTTTTCCCCTTCCCTTTCCTAATTTAAATAAACGTATATACAACACCCAGAGTACCAAAATCAAATACAATGACAACAGGGACTAAACCTCAGTGCAAAAACCACACAAAAGATACAAGAAATCATATAGTACACTAAAAACAACAAAGAAAAATCTCTTATACCCACGCCTTGGAGTTCATTTCATTTAGCATCATCTTACATGGTCATATATACATAGCTATTGACCTACTCTACTAATCTGCTAGGAATAGCATAGACATATACTAATTAAACTACTTAAAGATTATAAAAGAATAAACTATTTCATGTGCATTCAAAAATAAATTGCTGGGTGCTAATGTCTCATGTCTGTAATCATAGCTATGCAGATGACTAAGACCTAAGGATCACAGCCTGGGCAGGAAAGCTTTGGAGACTCTTCTCTAAAATAAACTGTCAGAAAAGCCAGAAGTGAAGCTTTGGCTCAAGTGGTAGAACAAAGAAGCTCAGAAATGTGCTTTGGTCCTGAGTTCAAGCTCCAGAACTCACACTCTCTCTCTCATACACACACACACACACACACACACACACACACACACAGAATGCCATTCTCACAAAGATGAACAAAATAGCAACTTTATAGTACCAATAATAAAATAAGTATGTAATTGTCACTATAACAGGAAAAAGAGGATACACACCTTCAGATAGCACTGGTGATTATGGCGAACTTTGCAACTTTGGCTTGGGGTGGAGGGGGTTGTGGGGGGGGGGATGGGAAGGAATGAGAAGGGGAAACAAAGGAGGAGTCAACAATGCTTGATAAGAAATGTACTCATTATCTTGCCATGTAATTGTAAGCCCTCTGTACAGTATTTTCACAATAAAAAAAGGAATTATGTTTTGAGGTATTTTTTTCCCATACACAAGCCTTTAAATTTTTACTTGGTTGAAGACAGCATTATTTTCACATCACTACAAAAGCTTTGAAGAGACATGTAATTGTCTGAAGAAATTTCCAAAGAGTTTGCTTAACACAGAGTAGAAAGGTAAAAGTAAAAATAAAGGGAGACAAAAAGGGGACTTGCTAAAGAAGTATAAAGGAGAGGGAGAGAGTATATCAATTGCACAATACAACTGCATTGTACTATGTCAGCATTTATTTTTCAACTATCTGTATACTCATTCAGGATAATAATTACAAGAATATTAGTTAGATATGGAGGAGATATCATCATTGCCACAATGCAGATGACAAAAATTATGTGGTTTAGGATTGTTGGCTTCCGCAAAGTTCTGGTTCTAAATGATGAATGTTTTTACTCTGATAGAAAACAAAAAGACCTATCTATGTGGTAAATGAGGAAGACAGGCAAACAATGTTGAAAATTACTAGGAAAAACTATGTAGTTCAGCCAAGCACCAGTGGCTCATTTCTATAATCCTAGCTACTCAGAAGCCTGAGATCTTAGGATCAGGATTGAAGTCAGACCAGATAAAAAAGTCCTGGTGAGACTCTTTTCTCCAATTAACAACTCACATCCCAGAAGTGGCACTGTGGCTTAAGTGGTACTGTGCTGGCTTTGAGCACAAAGAGGCTTAGAGATAGCACCAGTTGAAGCCCCAAAACCAACAAAAAGCATAATTCAATGAAAATTCAATTATTAATTATTTTACTTTTTAATATTTAGTATAATGTGGGAATTGAAATCACCATGTTATATTATGACCATACTCTACCAATTAGCTAAGGTCCTAAGTTGCTTTAATTCAAAAATTAAATTATTTGTCAGAGTGTCAGTAAACCTGTCTCAGGCATTAAAATTTATATAAGTAAATGATGGGGTTGGGCACATGCCTGCATGTGCAATGTGAATATATGTATGCATGTGTGTGGATTTTTTTAATTTTGTAAACATATATTTTATTCTAAAGATAGTGTACAGAGGGGTAACAGTTACATGAGTGAAGTAATAGGTACATTTTCTACTGAGCATTGTTACTCCCTCCTTTGTTTTTCTCCTACTAACCCTTCTCTCCCCACCTCCCCAACATCCCCCTCCCCGCCAAGTTGTAAAGTTAGTTTTTAACATAGTGTCTTGTACATCTCATTGTTATAATGAATCAATCTGTATCCTTATTACAGTATTTTGTTATTTCCCCTCCTATCCCAAAATTAGAAAAATGTATATAAAAGATTTAGTGCACTAGAATCAAATACAATGAAAGCAGGGTTACACCCTAGGGGGAAGAACATACAAAAGAAACAAATCACATAGTACATTATAAGTTCATTAAAAAACAACAGCAAGGAGCTGGGAACTGGTTGCTCATGCCTATAATCCTAATTATTCAGGATGCTGAGATCTGAGGACCATAGTTCAAAGCCAGCCTGGGCAAGAAAGTTTGTGACTTATCACCAATAAACCACTAGAAAACCACATACGGCACTGTGGCTCAAGCAGTAGAGCTCTAGCCTTGAGCTGAAGAGCACAGGAACAGCACCAAAACCCAGATTTCAAGCCCCACAAACAACCAACAAAACAAAACAAAACGAAAAACAGAAAGAAAGTTAAAACCTCTTGTATACCTATCTTGGGGTTCTTTTTGCTTAGCATCATCTTATATGGTCATATGTACATAGCTTTTGACCTTTTCTGCTTGTCTTAAACATATACCAGTTATTGCAAATAAGGGAAACCACAAGTCCTATGTTTCTTTGTGCCTGGCTTACTTCACTTAATATAATTTTTCCAAGTCTTTCCATTTCCTAACAAATGGGGCTGTGTAATTCTTTCTGATGGAGGTAGAGAATTCCTATATTCCAGTTCACATATATATATATATATATATATATATATGCATATATATGTATCACATTTTCTTGATCCATATATCTACTGAGAGGCATCTGGGTTGTGTCCATATTTTAGCTTTGGTGAATAATGCTGCTATAAACATAGTTGTGCTGGTAGCTTTAGTATAGCCTTGTTTGTGATACTTTGGGAAAATGCCCAAAAGTGGGATTGCTGGGTCATAGGGGAGCTCTATGTGGAGGCTTCTTAGGAAACTCCATACTGCTTTACAAAGTGGTTGAACAAGTTTACATTCCCACCAACAATGCATTAGGGTTCCCTTCTATCCACATCCCCTCCAGCATCTCTTGTTATTAGATTTTTTGAGTATAGCCATTCTAACAGGGGTGAGGTGGAATCTCAATGTTGTTTTGATTTGAATTTTTTTTATGGCTAGAGAAGTTGAGCATTTCTTCATGTGTCTATTGGCCATTCTTAGTTCTTCTTCAGAGAAATCTCTAAGTCTTTAGCCTATTTATTAATCAGATGGTTGTTTCTTTGAGGATTTGTTGTTGGAGGATTTAATTTTTGAGTTCTAAGTATATTTTAGATATGTGACCTTTATACATTGTATGGCTAGTGAAGATTTTCTTTCAATCCGTGGGCTTTCTATTGATTTTGCTACTTATGATCTTTGGCATGCAGAAGCTCTGCAGTTTCTTACAATCCCGTTTGTCCAAACTTTCTTTGATTTGTTGTGTTTCTGGGACTTTATTAAGAAAATTTCGGCCTGTGCCAAGGAGCCCTAGAGTTTCTCCTATTTTTTCTTGTCATGTTTTCAGTGTGCCTGCTATTACTTAGAGGTCTTTGAGCTATTTGGAGCTGATTATGTTACAGAGTGATATATATGGATCTAGCTTCAGTTTTCTACAGGTGTTTAACCAATTTTGCATGCACCATTTACTGAAGAGGCTGTCTTTCTTCCATTCTGTTTTTTTTAGCTCCCTTATTGGAAATTAGGTGGCTATGGGTCTGTGGGTTGATTTCTGTGTCTTCAGTTCTATTACATTGGTCCTCCAGTCTGTTCTTAGGGCAATACCACGCTGTTTTGATTACTATGGCTTTGTAGTAGAGGATGAAATTTGGTATTAATATCAGTCCTCCTTTGTTCTTTCTGCTAAGGAATGTTTTTGCTGTTCGAGATCTTTAATTGTTCCATATGAATTTTTGGGTTGCTTCTTCTGTTTCACTGAAGAATGAGTTTGAGATGTTGATAGGTATCACACTGAATTTGTAGATAGCCTTTGGCAATATAGCTATTTTCACAATGTTAATACTCCCAATCCAGGAGCATGGGAAGTTTTTCCACTTCCTTAGTTATTCGTTAATTTCCTTTTTTTTTTAGGTTTTTAAATTTTTCATCATAGTGTTCCTTCACTTCTTTAGTTAACTCATAGGTATTTTATTTTTTATGGGGCTATTACAAAAGGGGTTGCTTTCCTGATTTCAGCCACCATTTTCTCATTGTTAGCATACAGAAAAAAATTTTGTGGGTTAATTTTATACCTTGCTACTTTGCCAAAGTTTCAATCAGCTCAGGAAAACTGAGAGTGGAGTCCATGGGGTTTTTAAAATACTAGATCATGTCATCTGCAAAAACAGTGAGTTTTACTTCATCTTTCCCTATTTTGATCCCCTTTATGTTTGCATCTTGTCTTATTGATGTAGTTAAGAATTCTAATACTAAATTGAAGAAAAGTAAAGAGAGTGGACATCCTTGTCTCATTCCTGAATTTACAGGAAATGGCTTTAGTTTTTTGCCAGTAAGTATAATGCTGGCTGTAAGTTTGTCACACACAGCCTTTATTATATTGAGGAATGTTCCATGGATTCCTAGCTTTTCCAGAGCTTTCAACATAAAGAATAGTTGCATCTTATCAAGTGTTTTTTTTCTGCATGTATTAAGATAATCGTGTGGTTCTTATCATTTCTATTGTTGATGTGATGAATTATATTATTTTTATATTGAACTAGCTTTGCATAGCTGAACTGAATCTTGTTTGATCATGGTGTAAGATTTTTTTTTGATGAGTTGTTGAAGTACATTGGTCAGTATTTTCATGAGAAATTTTGCATCAATGCTTATCAAAAATACAGGTCTGTAGTTCTCTTTCTTTGATGGGTCCCTGCCTGGTTTTGTGATGAAGGTTATGATGGCTTCATAGAAATAGTTTGTAGTGATCTTTCACTTTCAATTTCATTAAAGAATTGGAGGAATATTGGTGTGAGTTCTGCTTTGAAGGCCTTGTAGGATTCAGCTGTAAATCCATCCAGTCCCGGGCTTTTCTTGAGTGGGAGGTCTCTTATTGCTATTTTCATTTCAATGCTTGATATGAGTCTGTCATCTTGTTTAATTTGGGCATGTCAATATTTGCTAGAAATTCCTCCATTTCTTCCATATTCTCAAACTTATTACCATAAAGGTTTGATAAGTACTCTCTTATAATGTTCTGAATCTTGGTTGTTCTGAAGTGATGTTTCCATTCTCATCTCTGACTTTATTTGTTGTGTTCTCTGCTTTTTCTGATAAGATTTCCTAAGGTTCTGACAATTTTGTTAATATTTTTGAAGAGCCAACTTCTTGTTTTGTTGATTCTTTCTATGGTGTTTTGGACTCTTATTTATTTCTGATGTCATTTTAATGATATGTTTCTGTCTATTGGATTGGGATTTAGCTTGTTGCTCTTTTTCAAGGAGCTACAGGTACCTCATTACATTGTTGGTTTCAGGTCTCCCCAATTTGTTGATCTAGGAACTTAGAGCCATAAACTTGCCTGTGATTACTGCCTTTGGTGTGTCCCAGAGGAGCTAGTAATTTGTGTGCTCATTTTTGTTAAATATCATGTACATTTGAATATGCTTTATATTCTCTTTTATAACCCATTTGTGTTTCAACTTTATGTTGTTCAGTCTCCATGTGTAACAGGACTTCCTTTGGTAGCTTTTGGTGTTGAATTTTGGTGTTATTCCCTTGTGGTCTGAGAGAATGCAGTGCATAATTTCAGTGTTTCTGAATTTGTACAAATTTGCTTTGTGACCTAAAATGTGGCCCATTATGGAGAATGTTCCATGTGCTGCTGAGAAGATTGTGTATTCTGATGCTGCTGGGTGAAATATTAGGAAATGTCAGTTAAGTCTAGTTGATCTATGCAGTTGTTATGTCTGAGGTTACTCTGCTGACTTTTTGCCAGGTTGATTTATCCAGTAGGGATATTGATGTATTAAAGTCCCCAACAATTACTGTCTTTGGATCTATGTGATATTTTAGGGAATGTAGTGTTTCTTGGATAAATTTGGGTGCTTCATTATAAAAAATGATAATAATCTGCAAATAGGTGACAATTGGCCTGAAAATATATAAAAGATTATTAAATATTAAATTATATGTCCATGTCCAACTAGAATTTTGAAAATCAACCTCTACGAAATCAACAATAGTAAATTTACTATAAAAATTTTAAAGAAAAGTTTTAAATGGATTTTCCACCCTTTAAGAATTTATAAATCTTTTCCTTTCAATGAAATTTCAGAAGGAGAACAGACATGTAAAAACACATAGGATAATAGAAACGTATATCTGATTTTTTAAATAACACAATTACACACAGAAGATAATAAAAATATGAAATAACTTCATGCTAAAACAATGGATGTTCTTCAATCAGATAGGAGAAAACAGAGAATTAAATATGTACCATGTTAAATCATTACATTGAACTTAACACAGTGAAAATACTCTAAGGAATTTATGTATATAATATATAAAATTATGCATATACTTATCTTGCATTGTATTCATGAAATACAAACTAAATTACAAGGGAATTTATTCAGATTGCTTGAACAATAAGGCTAAAGTATAATACCACTTCTTTTTGTTGTCCTTTAAAAATCTGTATAGCATCATCTTGTTTGACAATATATTTCCACCTAAGGAAGTTGGTGGCTTTATTCTTCTATTGTATGCTTTAAACAGCCTTCTGTCACTGGCAGTCCTGAGACTCAGTATGTGTTTGGTGGAAGATGATCAACACATTTCGGGTCTGAAATATAACACAGAACTGTTGCTTTTGTGCTATTTCAAGTGATTTATTTTACTCAGCAGGTCTCTCTTATTGGCCTGGGAGTTTACTTTGTCCAGTGAGCCAAGAAAGGTTGGCTGCAAAAAGTCCGTAGAATTGCCAAACTCACACTGATCCAAAAACAACAACTATCAAATCAATAGTCTCTCAGGCTCTGGCAATGGCTGCATGCACTCAACGCCACCTGGGCATTTTATATTTGGTTGATTAACAAATAGAAGATGGAGAAACAAGGAATAACATAATATTTGGCTCAAATATAAAGAAACATTAGGTTAAATAATGACTATAAATAATTTCTAAATTAAATATAGGGACAAATAAATTTCAATTAGTCAGGTACTATAATAGTTGTCATGCAGTATATCATACACTCACCCAAATTGCTACATTAAGGTTTTTATTTTTCACAGAAGAGACAGTAAGCCTATCTATAGACAGAATGGTTTACTAGAAAATATATGCTGAACAGCATGAAATAGTTATTATGTGAGTTAAAAAAGAAATGTTTTCATTGCTTAAAATTAGAAATGGAATCTTTGCATATATAAATCCAAATTGATTTTCATAAATTCAATATAGAATTAAGAGAACATTTAGCTTATAATTTCCAAAAACTTCAGATTTCTGTATTTAAAATACAAATAAAAACATGTTTTTGCCCTGGATTTTCATTTCTTACTCATGTTGGGTACTATTTCTTCACTTGATTAGAGTCTTTCCTTCTGCAGAATTGGAAATATTACAATTTACCCTGTATCGATTACAACATTTCAGTTTTTTAAATTGTCGGGGCTTTGATCTTACATAAATGGCCAATCCCTGTTTCTCATGAACTTCTTCCTCACTTCAAGCCCCATATCTATAAATCCTTCCAGGCTTCTCTGTTGAGTTATTTCACTATTACTTTCATAATAAAATAAAACAGAACTCATAACTCTCAATGAAATACCTTCTTTTTTGTCTTTCTTATTTTAAGACGAGTCCATAACCCTGACAAAAAAGGACAAAGTTTCCTTAGCTGGTGAAACTAGCTGTCAGGACATTAAACAAATGCATATTCACCAACCAAGGTGCATCATAAGAAATCAGGAATATTATAACAGGGCATCATTATTTGAGTATGGCAATATAACCGATTTGTGTCCTTCAGTACTGTAACTATTAGAGGTAAAGAAGGATGTTAGATTGAGAACAGAGGCAAGCAATCCATCTACAATTGCTTATAGCAAAACATTACTTTAGTTCACAAGAGGGTATTTTGTGTGGCTCATCTTAGGAATAAATCTGAATATGCCATTATTGTTAGCTTTGATAAAAGCTAGGAAAATATGCAACATGTGTCTTAATCATTTTTCTTAGAAAATGATTATATGAAATCTTTCAAGAATTATTATTTCTCAAGAATGAGAAATAATTTAAAAATTTAAACCATCATGGAAAATTTCTCACTAATGAAGTAGTAGATCTGCAGTGAATTCTTTAGGAAATATAAAAGGCTTCATATCCTGGAATTTAAATTTGACACAAAATGAGGTGAATTATCAGTTTTTCAGTAAAACTCACCTCCAAGATACAGAGAGATGCACAGCACAAAATAAAAGGAAAAGGCCAAATAGTTGAATTGATTCAGTCCAGCAGGTACATATCTGAAGGATTATCCATTGGAGCTAATATTTTCAGAATGGAGACTTTCACGACTAATCTTTGTTAAATAAAAGAATGTAAAAGTTTATATATGAACCTAGTTATAGAAAGAACTGTGAATGTTGTTATGTTTCATTCATACTCTCATGGGTAAAGGTCTATAGCTCAGGATCTTGGATTTGTTTTCTTCTACTAATAAAATAGAATTGAAGAATCA
The DNA here is from genome assembly GCF_019054845.1 of Dipodomys spectabilis. NCBI lineage: Eukaryota > Metazoa > Chordata > Mammalia > Rodentia > Heteromyidae > Dipodomys > Dipodomys spectabilis. Next base: position 10,895,714 of record NW_024870701.1, on the reverse strand, counting down.
GTGTATAACTTGTGTTATTAATATTCTCCCTGAAAACCACTGGAGTCATAATAGACTGGAAAATTAAAAAGTGTCTCTGCAAAGAAAATTTACTTCTGCACCATCAGCAAAAAAAAAAAAAAAACTGCAGTCAGTCAAGCTGCTCCCTTTTTTTATCCTTAATGCAGCAAGCCCTACTCATGTTCAGATTGGTTGAACTCAGGTTCATAGTCTTCTTGTGATGAGCTAGGTTGAATAATACCATTGTACCTCTGAAACAAGATTAACATTATACAAGTGATATAAAAATATACAATACCCTCTGCTATTTCTTGAGCAGACTGAGGTGTGACATAATTCCATTATGAAAAAAGAACTAGTTTCTTCTTTCTTTCATTCTTTTTTCTTGTTCTTGCTTTCTTTTTCTTTCTTTTTGTTGGTGGTGGCGCTTGAACTCTGTGCTTGGGCACTGTCCTGCTTGGGCACTGTCCCTCAGCTCTTCAGCTCAAGGGAAGCACACTACCATTTGAGCCACAGCTCCACTTCTGGCTTTTTCTGCTTATGTGGTACTGAGGATTCGAACCCAGGGCCTCACGCATGCAAGCAAGCACTCTACCACTGAGCCACCTTCCCAGCCCAAGGTAGGGTCACAAGTGGTTGTTTGTTTTTTTTTTTTTTTTTTTTGCTTGTTATTGTTTCTAACGTATTTATAAGGTATCATGTGATTTTTTTTGTTGCTTTGTATATCCTTCCCCCATGTCATAATCCCTGTTTTCACTGTATCTGATGTTGGTATAATTTGGGGAGGGGAAGGGAAAAAACAAATTGTTTAAATAGGGATATAGGTTGACCATTGCAATAATGAGATGTTCAAGACGCTATGTTGAAAAATGAACTTTACAATTTACTCCGGGGTTGAAGGGAGCATAGTTGAGGAGGTGGGAGGGAAGGGATGGTAGGGGAAAAACAAAGGAGGAGGCAACAATGCTCGATAAGAAATGCACTCATTACCTTGCTCATGTAACTGTAACCCCTCTGTACAATATTTTCACAATAAAAAACTTATTCAAAGAAAGAAAAGAAACCAGTTTAAGAGAAATGATCACCTTTAAAATTTAAAATTAAATCCACCAAAAACAAATCCTCAAAGAAACAGCCCCATCAACTTGTGGGCTAAAGACTTAAAGAGAAACTTCTCTGGAGAGGAAATAAGAATGAGGCCCTGTTTTCACTGTAATTGGTGTCGGTGCCCTGCATCTTGTATATAGACTTCTCTAATTTAGAGAGGGGAAGGGAAAAACAAAATGCTTAAATAGGGATACAGGTTGACCCATTGTAACAATGAGATGTACAAGACATTATGCTGAAAATGAACTTTACAACTTTGGCTGGGGTGCTGGGGGTGGGTGGGGTGGAGGTGGGAGGGAAGGAATGGTAGGGGAAAACCAAAGGAGGAGGCAACAGTGCTCTATAGGAAATGTATTCATTACCTTGCTCATGTAACTGTAACCCCTCTGTATAGTATGTTTACAATAAAAAATGTACAAAAAAAAAGAAAAGAAATGTTCAACTTCTCTGGTGGTAAAAGAATGCAAATGAAAACAACAATGAGATTCCACCTCACCCCAGTTAGAATGGCTGTAATCAAGAAATCTAATAACAGGGCTGGGAAGGTGGCTCAGTGGTAGAGCGCTTGCCTTTCATGCATGAGGCCCTGGGTTCGCTTCCTCAGCACCACATAAGCAAAAGAGAAAAAAAAACCGGACGTGGCACTGTGGCTCAAATGGTAGAGCACTAGCCTTGAGCTGAAGAGCTGAGCTATAGGGCCCAGGTCCTGGACCCCACCCCACCCCGAAAAAAAAATCTAATAACAGATGCTAGAGGAGATGTGCCCAAAAGGGAACCCTGTTGCATTGTTGGTGTGAGTGTAAACTTATTCAATCACTTTGGAAAGCAGTATTGAGGACTACATATAGAGTTCAAAGGACTACACATAGTGCTCCTCTATGACCCAGCAATCCCACTTCTGGGCATTTACCCAAATGATCACAAACAAGGCCATCCTAAGGCTACCAGCACAACTGTGTTTGACACAGCATTATTTACCCTAGCTAAGATAAGGAACCAACCCAGATGTCTTTCAGTTCATGAATAGATTAAGAAAATGTGATATATATGTTCAATGGAATTCTACACTTCCATTAGAAAGAATGACACAGCCATTTGTAAGGAGATGGAGAGCCTTGAAAAAAATCATATTAAGTGACATATGCCAGACCCAAAGAAACATAAGACCCATGATTTCCCTTGTTTGCAATGATTAATATATGTCTAGAATAATATTATCAGATGAGCAGAATAGCTCAATAGCTATGTACATATGACCACATAAGATGATGCTAAGTGAAATGTACTCCAAGTCATGGACACAAGAGGTTTTTCTTTGTTATTGTTGTTTTAATGTACTATGTGATTTCCTTTTTATTTTGTGTTTTTTGTTCCTCCTGTGGTTTATCCCCTGTTGTCACTCTATTTGATTTTGGTTACTTGGTAGTGTATACACATTTATCTGAATTAGGGAATGGAAGGGGAACAACAGAATGGTGAGACAAAGGGCCAGGGAACCCGTGCAACCATGATACCCAGAAGACAATATTTTGAAAATGATCTGTACAATTGGGTGGGGGGTAATTGGGTGGGAGGCAAAGTAGGAAAAAATGAGGGAGTGGGTAACAAGTTAGACAAGAAACATATTTATTACCTTATTATGTAACTGTATCCCTTCTGTACATCACCTTGACAATAAAAATGAAAAAAAAACAACAACCTTCCTTATCCCAAAGCAGTTCTTCTTTTCCTTAACAAAAGCAAAGCCACCAATTCCAAGCAGGAACATTTAGGCAGCACACGGATAGAAAAGGCAGTTGTTCTAACACTTCTATGTTATAATGTTGTCATTATTATGCTAGTTTATCAAATAAGTTACATACACTTAAAGTAAAAATCTCACAATAGGTCACATTGTAAGTTTGTTCATTAATTTGTCTTTGAACTAAAACTCAGCAATGTTACGGTTTTGGTTTTCAGATGTTCCTTGGTTTAAATCTTGACATATTATTCTAAGAATATGTCTAAATCTTTGTTTCTTTTTTTTATTGTGAAAATACTGTACAGAGGGGTTACAATTACATGGGCAAGATAGTGAGTACATTTCTTGTAGCCTCCTCCTTTGTTTACCCTTCCCATCCCTTCCCATCCTCCCTCTCCCCCATTCTCTCCCCCCTAAATCTTTGTTTCTTGATTTATACAGTAACCTCCTTGAATTATGAGATCATTAGTGCAGCTCCACAGCAACAAAAACAGACATGAAAAAAGAAATTGTCCATCATAAATGAATGACAGCCATCTCTCCTCATTATGTATAATAATTTTTATTCATGATCTCAAGAACTTAAGCAGCTAGATTCAGTTGAGCCCACAAGATCTCCCTCGCAGGAACCAGAAGTGTGAGTGGCCTGGTTGTTAACCAATTTGAGTGAAAAAGCTAAATGAAAGCTGGAGGCAGAATCAGCTTGGAAGAGTACTGTCCATGGTGCTGAAAATTACAAAAGTGTAATCTCATAATATCCTTGATATACCATTGAAAATTATATCTATCTATCTATGCATATATATATATAAATAAAGTTCAACAAGAGTCCTAAGGTTATAGCATAAGCAATATCTGATCTACTTACACCTATTAATATTGAAGCTAATATAAACTAGAATTAGAAAATAGTTCAATTTAAGCAGTAAAATACTCAATGGGTTAACATCTCTTAGGATTTATACAGTAGCTCATTTTACAGAGACTGCCAAGTAAAATCAACAGTTTATGCTGTCAAACAAGAAATCTATAACTTCCAAAGATTTGTGTCAAGCCTAGGGCTTTTTCATTTACTTTAACTGTATAAATTTTAAGTTGCACACGCAGGTTCACTTTTTTCCACATGAAGGATTCAAGCAAACAGAAATTATGACTCTAGGTACTGTAATTGAGCTTTTCCTTTACCTTAAAATTAATAGAAGTTGTAAGGTCCACAGAAAAGAAGGTATGAAAATGCTCCTATTGAAGTTGAGAACAGAAACTACTCTGAAGGTAATAAAGCCACTCAAATATAACTGGCATACATTAATATATTATGTCAATGATAGAAATGGTATTGCCATTTTAAACCAATGATAAAGGAAATTGAATGCATGAATTTTTATATTGTGTTCATCTAAAAGACTTCTCTAAATATTAAGACCAAGAAGGCTAATGTGTAGACCACCATTAGGTCTTTCAAAAACTCTGAATGCTTAAACTATAAACCCAAAGTCATAAATATAAAATTCAAAAGTATTTGATGAAATATTTCTTACAATTTACAATTTCAAAATGCAACACAATATAGCCATGTCTTATAGAAAGTTTTAATTTTGATATTAAAATGTAGCCTATTTCCAATTCCTTGGATCATTCCAAGTTTACAGAGAAAATCATAATAACAACATGATCTTCCATCAGCTATTGGTAAAGTCTCTCTTAAGTATTTCCCTTCTATGGAAACTTTTGTACACATTGCCTAGAGCCATAAAATAGTAAATTAAAAATACAACATCAATAATTCAAGAATGGCAATGTCATGTAATAAAAGAACAATTAATGATGTCCTCATGACATTCATTTATGGGTAAAGTGTAAGAATCTCTGGAGAAGTAATTTTCATTAAGGAACCCAATAACACAAACACATACACAAGTAATTTATCTGTTCTCAAATACCAAAACACAGGGAATAACATGATTTCTGAAATTATAAAAGTCTATGACATTCACATCTAAATAAGCTTTATAAAATAATTTTACTGGAAATTGGTAGTTCATACTATTAATCTGAGCTACACAAGAGACAGATATATAGGGTTGTGGTTCCAGACCAGCCTGGGAAGAAAATATCAAGAGACTCCAAGCACAAATGACCAGCATAAAGCACAGCTGGAATCATGGATTAAGTAGTAAAGCATCAGCCAAGCAGGCATAAGGCCCTGATTTCAAATCTCATTACTGACAGCAGATAAAAGTAAAGAATTCTGTTTTATGAACATGTTTAGACAGTTTTGCTACAATTGGCTCAAATCAGTTATGTTCAGTTTTAGTTTTGTTTCTAAAAGTTATTTGTTTATGTACTGTAATTTAAATTTAAAATTCATATTCTAATATGCAAGAGTAAAGAAATGCTCTTTAACCTATTTAATCTTACTCTTTGTGAAAAGTAATTATAGCAGAATTTAAGCATCTATTATTTTATTAGCTTTATGCTTTGTCAAAGCAACCAGTGCATTATTTCATTTTATTTAGTTTACTATGCTTACAGATTTTTCCAACAACTTCCTTTAGATAAGACGTCTTACTCTTATATCCAAATCAAGTACTTGTTTAAATATCGATTAAATTCACTATCAATAGATTTACTTATGTGGAAAATTCCCTTAATATTCAGTAAATCTCATGAAGTCCTACTTTTTTGTTCTCATCTATTTTCCACTGATATAATTCATCTTTCAGGACAGTTACATTGCATTTTTGAATAATAGATCCAGTTATGGGATTGTGGAAATAGATATTTCAGTTTTCTATATGAGTAAGCTAGCTCAGAAAATTCTAACTATAGAAACACATACAATGTTTCCTCTAAATCTCAAAACTGTATTGTCGATTATGTCACAATAATCAAGATTGGAGAGTTGTATCAGTGTCCAGTATAACTATACAGTATGTATATATTAGACTATATATAGAGATAGATAGTTAAAATAGTAATCTCTCTTCTATTAAACATCTACCTTTGAATATCATCCATAATATGTAGGATTGAGAGAAATATTTTTGTTACTAAACTTACATCCACTTACAACCTGACAAATATCAGTAAAGATGATGTAAGGTTAGGAATGTTCCCAGTAGAAGAGCGCTTGCTTGAGATGCCTAAGGTCCAATCCTTGATCTCCAGCACTGAAAACCAACCAAACAAACAAATATAAATTAATCATCATAAAGTGAATTACTAATGTTACAGTCCATTTATTAAGGTGAGTGATAATCTCTGTGGAAGTATTTACCTGTAAATTTGGGTAATACCTTATTGAGAAGAAAAAAATAGTTATCCATTTATCATAAGGAATGAATAAAATAACAAGAAATAAGGTAACACTTGTTGAATAATTTTGAAGTTATCATTTGATAGATCATAAAAATCAAATGGATAGCTGGGTGCTGGTAGCTCACACCTGTAATCCTAGCTACTCAGGAGGTTGAGAGCTGAGGACTGTGGTTCAAAGCCAGCCTGAACAGGAAAGTCTGTGAGACTTTTATTTCCAATAAACCACTCAGAAAACCGGAAGTGGTGCTGTGACTCAAGTGGTAGAGCACTAGCCTTGAGCTAAAGAGCTGAGGGAAATGGCCAGGCCCAGAGTTCAAGCCCCACGACTGACAAGAAAGAAAGAAAGAAAAAAGAAAGAAAGGAAGGAAGGAAGAGATAAAGAAAAAAACAATCAAATTGAATAGGAAGTAGCCTTGTAGCTTAAATGCCTTCATCTACTTAAAGCTAAATTTTATTGACTACTGATCACTGCACTTAAATTAGTTACACTTGGTTAAAAAATGTGACTTGGATATATAATCAATGCAAAAAGTGGCCACTACATTACATAAATCAATACAAAATAAAGAAGTGAATAAAAATAAACCTTTTCTGTGTTTGTGTACCAATACTGCACTTGAACTTGGGACTCTGAGCTCTTTCTTGGCTTCTGTCTCAATGTCAGCACTCTTCCACTTATCCATGACTTTCGTCGCCACAATACGCTTTGTAAAGTGCTTTGGTTTTCAATGAAGAGAAAAAAGGTTGGGGGAGGGGGATGTAAGTCATATAATTCAATGCATAGCCTACAAAATTAAGAAAATTTAAAGAAGGGGTGGTGTTAAAAGGGATGAGGAGAATGATGAAAGGGATGGCCAAGAAACATTGTGTGCATGAACTGCTTTGTTCAGTGGAAAAGCATTTTTAGAACAAGTTAAAGATAACAACAGCAACAACTAATGTAGAGATGTGTCCTCATGGGATATCCCTTCCATTCAACAGACAATAATTTTGCCTAAGTTTACAAAACTAAACTGGTAGCATTGGAATTTGAATCCAGGCAAAACCACATCCAAAATTTTCATTGTTAAACATTGATCTGACTTTGCAGGACAAAGCCCATTGATAGGGGCTAAATACTGAGGGGGGTGGGAAAGCAAAACCAAACAACAAATGATGCATTTCAGAAATTGTCTAATTACTTTTACTTACAGTTTTATCGTTCTCTGTATTTAAATTTTCTGTGTTTTATTAAAAACCATCTTTGCCCTTCAAATCCTGAAAAATCTATGACTATCTCAGCTCAAAAAGTATTTCTTCAGGTCCTATAATTCTCACAAAAATAAAAACAACTGAAAAGAAATAGAGAACCTACAAAAATTAATTCTATTAACAGTACCACAGGTAATCTTCTGTGAATAAAAAGTTTGATTATATACTGCAATTGTTAAAAACTAGCTAAGAGATTTAAAGTTGGGTATGTCAAATGACAATGAATTAAATTACAGTTCATAGTCTCTGACTTTGTAATGCCAACAATGTTCATTAATTATCTAGTAGAAATGGTAATCAGTCTCACAAATTAAATTTGTAAGTGAGGTTAATTTGAGACTTCATCAAAACACATATAGGAGAGAAGAATTAATTGTGAGACCATCTATAAACTATTAAAGGTTGTGAACATTTGTGATATTGTTAAATAGTATTATGTTTATTATTCATTTTATTCTATAATTGTCAACACATCTACGAAAGAAATTTTCCTTAAAATATTTGAAAATATCCTTTATAAATATGTATGTCAGTCTCAATTTTCTCTCTGCATCTGTGCTATTTATTTATTCTTTAAAAGGTTATAAATTCTAGTTCTCAACTTGAGGTGTGCATGTGTGTGCTTGTGTGTGTGTGCGTGTGTGTGTGTGTGTGTGTGTGTGTGTGTGTGTGTATGCATTCAGGGTGTCCTAAGGCTTGAACGCAGGGCCTGTGTACTGTTCCTGAACTTTTGTGCTCAAAACTTGTGGTTTACCACTTGAGCCACGGTTAAACTTCTGGATTTCTGTTGGGTAATTGGAGACAAGAGTCTCACAGACTTTGCTACTTAGGCTGGCTTCAAACTGGGGTCCTCAAATCTCAGCTTCCCAAATAGCAATGATTACATAAGTCACTGCCACCCACCTCAATTCTTTTTTTGATTAGCTGATGAATTCTTTTCTAGATGCTGATTCAGTGTACATTTTGACATAAAAAAAGAAGAAAGCAGTGAAAGAAAGGCTGACTTTTACCATAATACCCTAATTGAGTTATGGAGACAGACCCATGTCCACACACTGCTCTATACACAAAGACACAAAACACACACTGCTGTACACACATAGACACACAGTCCACACATTGCTGTGTACACGCAGACACACAGTCTACACATTTTCTGTGCACATATGGACACCAACAGACTCAAAAGACTGGGGCCAGGATTCATGGGCATTAGTGCTTTTTCTAGTGATATGAAATCTCTCTTTCATCTTAGGTGAAAGAAGATCTAATTCTACTGCTGTGAATTCCTAATCTTCTACTTCATGTGGGGCTTGAGAAGGGACTTTAGTTGCTAAAGTTAATTTATATTAAGATGTTCTACTTTCAACTATTTTGACTCTGGTCTGTTTTTTTATCCTATAAAATTGCAGTATTTTTTTTGGGGGGGGGGTCCAGTTGTGGGGCCTGAACTCTGGGCCTGGGTGCTATCCCTCAGCTCTTCAGCTCAAGGCTAGCACTCTACCACTTGAGCCAGAGCACCACTTCCTGCTTTTTTCTTTTTGCTTATGTGGTGCTGGGGAATTGAACCCAGGGCCTCATGCATTGCAAGGCAAGCACTCTACCACTGAGCCACCTTCCCAGTCCAAAATTGCAGTATTTTGTATCCTGAATTAAACAATGTTTCCTTGCAGTAGTATATGAATTAATCATAATTGAATACCCTTCTGGTATCACTAAGGAGATAGTTTGTGAGTAGTAGAAAATAATACCACTAGCAGAATGTGTCCCTGATACCTTGCAATCATTATAGAATAAGTAGATAGTACATACCATCTTAGGGTTCATGTAGTAACTCTTGCTTATTTAGAATAGACAGCTATGGATATTCATAAACAAATACATATAAGTATAAATGTGGACGCACATTTAATTATTAATGTAAGTGAAATGCATTGCCTGGTGTGCAAACTTTGAGTTTGCAACAATGAAAATGCAATGCCAAGATAAAACTGACTAAATAACATTGTTGGAAGCCCGGAAAAAATATAAATCAACTTTCAAATAGGGCAGCAGAGTTTACTAACAGATACCACAATATCAGTAATCAGTAATCTTAGATAATTTTCAAGAAATATCAAACATTACCTTGAATAAAAGAGTTTTTTCCTTCTTCCCTATAGTGACAAAAACTAAGTACCATACGTTGAAGGCAGGCATTTGCTAAATGATTTTGAAAATAAGATCTTTTATTAAGCCATCATAGTGAGAACACAGGAATAAAATTATTTACTTTACATAAACTACATAAAAAATAAAGCAAAATAACATGTGATGACATGTGTTCTGCTTTTATTGTGTTTTTAAAAAATACATTTTTATTGTAAAAATTCTATAAATGGGGTTACAGTTACGTGAGCAAGGTGATGAGTACATTTCCTATCAAGCATTGTATTAAAGTGCATAAAACTCAACTGGCATATATCATGAAAGTTTATATTAGATTTAGGAAACTATCTCTTGAAAACTTTTAATATAGGTTGCCAATTCTTATTTTTGTATACTGAATATACATGCTGGAGAATACAGAAATGAAGGCACATCAGTACTCAATATTCTTCAAGAACTTGGTTGCCATTTTTTCCTATTTTACTGTCATTGTGAGAATTGCTTCCTAAACAGACTAGAAAACCAATGGAAGTTGATATTTATATAAGTATATTCCAACCCAGGGCAAAATACACCAACAGACTGTCTGTTAGATGAAATTAGAAGTACTAGCTTGAAAACCCTGAAGTTTCAGAATTAAATTTTTTGAGAGAACTAGGCAGAGTATGTGATTCTGAAAGACCTCACTTTATTAAAATAGGATATTGCAATTGTCTCTTAATTTCTTCTTAGATTCTTTTTGTTTCCACTGCCCTTAGAGTTTGTTTTTGCATCAAACTGTTAGGTAAATTCTTAATCATACTTTTACTCATTAGAAAGGTAATAATTTCTATAACTATAAATAGACTTTTATGTTAAACAAGAAGCAATGATTTCTAATCTTTCCACATCTCATCTCTCTCAGAATCCACTAACTTCTGTCCAGTGCATAAGAAGAAGGTTCACGAGAATGTTTTGTCAATGATAAAACCCAAACATCATTCAAGGTAGAGCTGTGAATATACCTTTATGTAACACCTTCAAATTCTCCTTAAACTCATTTAAGTAAAGTAAGATTTATTAAAAAGAAAAGCTGTTTTCATAACATTGTCAAGACTAAATTACCTAGTCACAGAAGTATGTCCTATAAATGAGCTCTGCTTTTAAATTCATCTGTCTACAAATAGTAGGTTTTCCTTAATTTTTTTTACTTTCCTAAAAGTGTTCTCTTAAAGGGTAGCCACACAATACTTTTTGAACTTTGATTTCTTACTCTGAATAGAATTAAATTTATTTTTTTCCAATATTATAGCTATAGTTTAAGTATTTAATAAACACAATAGAAAATAACACATTAAATACCCCTGTTAGACATTTTTGTTCATACAGAAAGTTTAGTTGAACCACCTGGCTTTACTATTGTTTTTTTCTATTTCTTCTTACATAGAATTCAGTCTTTAGTTGTTTTCTAAAACAAAAATTTCAACTTTTTTTTTTTGTTGGTCGTGGGGCTTGAACTCTGGGCCTGGGCACTGTCCCTCAGCTCTTCAGCTCAAAGTGAGAGCTCTAGTGCTTGAGCCACAGTGCCGCTTCCGGTTTCCTAGTGCTTTATTGGAGATAAAGAGTCTCACGGACTTTCCTGCCCCAGCTGGTTTCAAACTGTGATCTTCAGATCTCAGCTTCCAGAGTAGCTAGGATTACACATGTGAGCCACTGGCACTCAGCTCACCATTTTTCTTTTTTGGGGGGGAGGAGAGTTGGAAAGATACAATGCATTTGAAAAATTCACAAAACATGTGGACTAGCTTATAATAAGTTCATGATTTCCGTATTGCAGACTCATTTTTTTCCATGTCAAAAATGTCTACCATTATTTTCCCATTCCAGTCCCTACAATCAAGCTATACTTTCATCTGTTTTTTATTTCTTACCAAGATTTTCTTCTTTTCTCACTTTCTGAAAAGAAACTACTTCTGTGAAATACCAGATGTCAGCGGAACAAACATAGGTAACCTGCCAGTCATTGTAGGCATTGGAAGGGATGTAGTGGCTGATTAAGGTGTGGCCAGGAAGTCACAGTAGCACACACAGCTGAGCTGAGAGTGAGTCTTGAATAAGTTTATATATAGGAGACATTCCTTACAGCAAGACACTATCCACAGACAACAGAGGCCAACAACCTAAAGGGAAAGGGAACCAAGAATCCCCTGGGGAGCTGAGGGTTGGAGGGAAGGATTTTGGGTCTGGATACTTTTGCTCAAGAGCTTGATGGATTGTCTCTGAGTCACAGCATCTAAAGAGAAGTCTTTATGGCCTTGCACTTTGTATTATCTATGAAGCTAACATAAGCTGAGCTCCGTTTTTTCAAGGTATGAAAAGCAGGCAAGCTCCAATATCTGATTGTTTTGGCAAGTGGATATGGGGGGAAAAACACAAAAAAGTTGAGCGTGGCACTTGTAGGCTTTTCACATAACATGGTTTTGCTGCTGTGGAGAAATAATACCCACACTTACCTACAGAGGCCATTAGATTTCATTTCTGTAACACTCAGCTCCTACAAACTTCATACCCCCAAACAGGCCTTTTTCTTCCTCCTTTTTCTCAGCCTCCTTCACTTCTAGGTTCTGTTGTGTGCATCTATTCTCTCAGCCTGTGCTCTGGATTTGATCTCAATTCCTCAGGAAATGAAAAGCTGTAACCATCAATCACCTCCTCCCTTAGGTGAAATTTCTAGAAAAAAATAAGTAAAAGAATCGTTGCTTTCTCACAACAATGCTGCTCTGGGAAGACATGAGCTAATTCTGCATTTATGTTGAGTTATTATTGACTAGTTTATACTAATTAGAAGGAAAATACCAAGTATATTAGAAGTGTTTTCCTGCTTCCTTCCCTTAAGCACATGATTATCATTCTAGGTCTTCCTGTCTGCTCAAGTTTACATCTTAATGAAACCCAGGAAACTGAAAAGAGTCTTCTTAATTGCCTCTTTGCATTCTCTGCCCTACACTAAATGGTAATCCTTAAATCTTTAATTTTTCCCAAGGGTGAACCTTAACCTATTATCTGTCTTTGATTTCTGTCTTAGCTAACACCATCCAACTTATATGTATTTCTTATTTTTAATGTTAACATTCATCTATTTTCCCTCATTATCTAAGTAAGGTCACACCTTTTCTACCTTTGGAGTGCAAGTGCATCTATACATACATGCACCTATACGTGCAAAGAGTGGCTTCTTAGAGGAGCTCAATGTGTCAGCCCTACCTATGAAGTAAGCAAACCTTTTATTTTTATATCATATCTCATAAATATATGCCAATCTAAATAAAGATTCAAAGGCTTAATTTATTTTACAGTAGTATAATTTATTATTACAGTAGTAATATTTCATGAATAGTCATGATTTATAGTTTTATATCTCATATCTTTTTCATTATATTTATGGACCTTGAGGATAAAGAGAATTATATACAAACCATTGTCATATGACTACCTATGTTATCTTAGGCAATTTTTTTGATTTTGTATTCTGTATTTTAAAGGGATAATAATGTGTGGACTGGATAGAAAGGTTAAAAATACCCTGAGATGTGTTCAGTGTGCCTAGAAAAGAGAAAACTTTAAATGAACATTTGTTGCTTCAATGTCTGTCAGTAGTCATTTCACTTCACTTTACCTTTTCCCCTTGTTATCAAACCCCAGGGAAGGAATCAGAATTGATTCTAGGTGCTAGTGGAATTCTCTCTCTCCTCTCATACATGGATTCACTTAGGATTGACTATATGCCCTAGTTCAGCCACTGCAGGATAAAATGTTTGGAGAAATATATTGTTTTCTGAGAATGACAGTGGAATGAGGCAAAAGTCTTGTCTGGAATTTCCTCCTTTTTCACCTTGCTATGTGACGACTTCGGGCAGTGACTGCAGCAGCCCGCTATCCACCACTGGAAAGCAATCACAGAGGTATCTGCTATGGCTGAGCCTCCTTAGGGGAAGGGCCTGGAGACAGATGTGTCCAACCCTCCTTAGCCCCCAGTTTTAAATGGAAGGCTTATTACTTATGGAGAGGCACACATGCTCTCTTTCCTTCAGGGTAATAATAAGCCTGCTGGCAGCATGAGTCCTAGGAATAGTAACTCAGGTTATCTTCAGATTGAGGGAGATTGGGGATTTTCATTGTTCTTAATATGTCCACTATCACTATTTTTAGCATCACCACCATCAAGACAGTCATAGATAATTTTTCTTCTTCTTACTCTATTTCTCTGTTTTCTATTTTGTATCTGAGTAAAAGCACTATTGAATGATCTCTAATGATATGTACCATTCTTAATAGTCCTAACATCTGGACGAGCCCTCCAAAAGTTTGAAATATATTTCCTGATCTTTCACTTTTAACAGACTTATATAGTTCCGTATTTACATTTTCTCTTTTATATCAAGTATAATACTTTTATTTGAATTCTTCATTCTTCAATATTTCCAATCCTTCCTTCTCTTTCCCTTCTGAATTTTCTCATTTAATATTCTCTAGACAAACATAGGACTCCCCTAATAGAAGTGACACCATTGATTTATATGGTTCATATAATTCTTACTTTTTGTTTTTCCATTTGCTCCATTTTTTCTTAACATTTTTCAGCAGTCACATATTACTTTCTCTAGGAATCCATCCATTCTGAGTTATGAACAATTATTTGAGGCTCTACTTATCCTTATAAAATGTAATTTTCCAATCTCATATTTCCATATTGCAAAGGCTTTTTAAAAAGACAAACATAAGAAAATACCAAAGAGCCCACTGGAAGCAAGTAAATTAAAATATGTAGATACAAAAGACTATTTGCTTTAACTAACTTACATGGCACTATAGCTACAGAACTATATATCAATTTATACTGAATAAATTTTCACTTAATAAAAAGGACATCTCAAAACAATCACACAAAGATATTAATAAGATGGATTATTATCCTTTCCCACAGGAAACATACATCTAGGTTTATCTGTTAGTTTGGAGAATACAGGGAAAATGAGTAGCATACAGTATTTCTTTGACTTCTTTATCTCAACAATAGAATATTAAACAGTAAAAAGTTAGTTCTCCTTATAAAACTTACTTAGTTTTCCTGAAAGTTTATTCAGAAAATATCTTGGAGATTTTAGGATAGTTACATTTTTTTTCCTTACAACTAAAGTATTGTAGACAGCACTGTTGTGGCTGAGCAATGATGGCTCATTTCAGCAACTTGGAAGATGGAGGAAAGCAGTTCAAGGCCAGCTGAGGTGAAATCTAGTGAGATTTAATCTCAACCAATAAGCTGATTGTGGTGTCATGTGCGTTCAGTGCCATTTACTTGGGGAACTGCAGTGTGAGGCAGATGAGGCAGTCCCTCGCCAAACATTAAAGCAAAAATGCTATGGGTGTGGCTGAAGTGCTAGAGCTCATGCTTACCAACTGTGATACCCAAAGATCTAATCCCAGGAAAGGATAGAAAGAAAAAGAGAAAGGAAGAAAGGAGAAAAGAAGGAAGGAAGAAGACAGAAAAGAAAGGAAGGAAGGAAGGAAGGAAGGAAGGAAGGAAGGAAGGAAGGAAGGAAGGAAGGAAGGAAGGAAAGAAGGAAGGAAGGAAGAAGGAAAGAGAGAAAAAAGGAAGGAGGGAAGGAAGGAAAGAAGGAGGGCTGGAGGGCCGGAGAGTGGGAGGAAAGAGGGAAGGAAGGAAGGAAAGAAGGAAGAAAGTATGCTTCAAGTTCTTTCTATTCTTACATTGTCTAAATTGTTCTTTCATGCTGAACAAAGTTTTGTCATTCTGGCCTTATTTTTTTATGTTTTTAAATTTTTTTTTTTTGGTCTTGGGGCCTGAACTCTGGGCCTGGGCGCTGTCCCTCAGCTCTTCAGCTCAAGGCTAGCGCTCTACCACTTGAGCCACAGCGCCACTTCCAGCTTTTTCTGCTTATGAGGTGCTAAGGAATTGAACCAGGGCCTCATGTGTGCAAGGCAAGCATTCTACCACTGAGCCACCTTCTCATTTTATTCTTGCCTTTCTTTGGACTCTGCTGTAGCTGATATGTTTTCAAAGATTTTAAAAATAAGAGTCTTGTTAGCATTTAGGAAAAGTTGTGATCTCAGATCTTTCCTGAGACAAGTTAATCTTTGAAGAGCTCTTTAAAGAATTTCCTCCTGTGATTTCAAGTGATCTCTGCCCCTATCTCCTTAGGAAATATTATGTTACCTGTCTTGAAATCTTCCTCCAGTAGGGGGTTGCACAGTTGACTCTGTGATGCAATACCAGCCCTGAATCCTCCTGTGTATGATTCCACAGGAATGGGACTTCTCTCTAGACTTAGGAGGAGTGCACGCAATGTCTGCAATTCCCTGAAACTCCTCCTCTAGGCTAAGCTGCTGGGTGAGTAATCATAAACATGGTACTGGTTTTTCATGTGATAACACTGGGCAGCTTCCCGTGTGTTTTCCTCCTTTGCTCATCTCAGATATTAAGACCTTCATTTATTCAGTCTCATTCTGACAAGGTTACTTTTACTTTGCTTTTCTTTCTGACTGCTTCTCTCACTACAAAGAGTTCTGATTAAGTCCACTGGAAATTGCATTTGCTGGATTGGAAATGAACTTTGCAAAAACGGGGAGCGGGGGAGGAGTGACAGAAGTCGGGATGAAAAGGTATAGTAGGAGAACAACAAAGGAAGGGGTAACAATGCTTGACAAGAAAGGTACTCATTACTCATGTAACAAACAAACAAACAAATAAAAGGGTCTCTCAGACTGTTCTGTTTGGGTTTGCTTGTAATCTCCATACTTAGAATTCAGCCTCCTGGGTAGCTAGGATTACAAGCATAAGCCATCACCCAGCTCTTCTTTTTTTTTTTTTTTTTTGTTGTTGTTGTTGTTTTTCCTTCATTTTTTTCAATACTGAAGTTTGACCTCAGGACATCATGCTTTCTAGGCACTTCCAATAAGCCACATCTCTAAACCTGATTTGCACTGGTTACTTTTAAGATAACGTCTCACTTCCCACCTAGGGGTTGCTTGAGCCACAAATCTGTCTACTCTAAGGATCCCCAGTCACTGAGATCGCAGTCATAAGCTATCAAATTCACCTTTACTATGTGCAGGCAGAGTTTTACGAGACTTTTTAGCCTAAGTTGGCCTGGTACAGCGATCCT
Organism: Dipodomys spectabilis; assembly: GCF_019054845.1. Taxonomy (NCBI): domain Eukaryota; kingdom Metazoa; phylum Chordata; class Mammalia; order Rodentia; family Heteromyidae; genus Dipodomys; species Dipodomys spectabilis. The sequence goes on along the minus strand of NW_024870701.1, from coordinate 10,878,989 downwards.
TTCACTCTCAGCCTCCCACATAGTTGGAGATGACAGATGTGCACCACTGGACCTAGCTATTGGTTGAGAAGTGAGAAATCTTTCTGTCTGAGCTAGCTTTGCATCACAGTCATCCAATTTTCAGACACCCAAGTATCTGTGATTAAAAACATGAACCATCAGTACTGAGACCATTCATTGATGTGTTAATATGAAGTCTCATGAGGTAACAAAGCATGTGATTAGAAAGAACATACATGTGACACAAGGTGTCTTCTAGAGCTGCTTGTCACTCTACTATTGAATTCAGATAGATTTCTGGAAACAACATCAAACTCCCAGTAAATGAGAGGCCAGTCAGACTCAAAGTCAGGACAGATTTGTGTGATTCCTTTCAGTGAATAACAGGCACAGTTTCAACACACAGGATGGGCCATATTTAAGCATAACTTGCTTTGACTGTAGAAAGCAAAGAACTCAAAGAAAAACAATATCTTGTCCACTTTTCCTCAAGTCAATTCATCTGTAATCAACTACGATAAAAATTCTGACATACGAATGAAAGATAAAGAAAGATACCTTTCTCCATTAGTCCTTCAGTAAGGACAAGTAGCCGATCATAAATAGCATGCTGACGTTATCAAAGAATAAGGTAAAAAGATGAATTGATTTGGTTTTGTGTTTCTACAGTTTTGATAAGAATTATATATATATACATGTATGTAAGCACAAATTATGAAATTCAAGTTCCTTATTTTTGGCTTTTCTGCATATGCATTAAAAATAGTTTTATCTTAAATTGTAATGTAATTATGAAAGTGTTTAAAGACATTCAATTATACAACCCAATTTTATTAGATATAAAAAAATAGGCCTGGCATCATAGTTCTTTCATGTCAGCTACTTGGGAGGCTATGTTTTTTAGGATTAAACAGGCTTGGCTTAAATTTAGTAAGAACCCCTCTTGATCAGTAAGTTGGGTTTGGCAGGAGGCTTTAGATAGAAGGATTAGGGTTTCAGGCCAGCCCAATGGAAAAAAATGTGAAAGACAATTGGAAAAATGACTACAACCAAAACTGTGATTTGAAAATGATCACATCTTGAACTGATAGAGGATCACCCTAGCATTAATGAAGTCTTAAACTCAAACTCATACAATAAAGGTAAAATCATTTTTACCATATAAGAAAAAAAGTTTATGTAGTTTTAAATGATTACATTTTATATTCAAAGAGAATGTCCATGTCTATTTATTTTTTTATTTTTATTTTTTTATTGTGAAAATACCGTACAGAGGAGTTACAATTCTTCTATCTCCCTCTCTCTTCCTCTCTCAATGGTTCTCTTCTCTCTCTCTCTCGGCTAGTCTTGAGGCTTGATTGAACTAAGACCTGGGTGCTATCCCTGAGCCTCTTTGTGCTCAAGGCTAGTGCTCTACCACTTGAGCCACTGCATCACTTCTGACTTTTTCTGACTAGTTTATTGGAGACAAGAGTCTCACAGACTTTTCTTTCTTGGTTGGTTTTGAACCATGATACTCAGATCTCAGCTTCCTGAATAGCTAGGATGATAGGCATGAGCCACCAGGCCCCAGCTTCATGTCCATTTCTTGGGATGTTAGAATCCAGGGTTTTTGTGGCTTAGTAACAGATTCACTGGGTTTGAACACTATTTTATTTGTCCAATTTCACCTTTTCAAATATCCATTGAAAGAGTCTACAATTCTAAATTAAATGGAAAAGAAACAAGGGTTTTAGCTGTAACTAAGCTCATTAGGATTGTGAAATGAACATTAATATTCACATCTAAAGTTAAAACATAAAAGTACTTAAAGCCTTGCCCTGTGTCTAAGAATTGTTTTGATTTCTGTGGGTCAAATTACAAATGTTATTATGAAAATGAGTTCAGACTAAAAAAATGCTGAAATTTATACAGCTGTTCGCTAACAGGTCAAAAGAAAATATTACACTAGAAGTTCACTTCTTTGAGTAAAAATATTTGAATAGACATCAAGGTTTTCCAAAGAGAATCTTCAGTGAATTCCAATGAAAATTCAGACAATGTTAACATTTCTCATAACAAAGTATATCTAATTCTGAAGAAGAATCTTTCTGAAAAATCTTTGCTTCTTCTTTTTACCCAAATTTAAAAGAATAACATGGTTTGATAAGTAACAAGAAATAAGAAATGTACGCATTAACCTGCCCATGTAATTGTAACCCCTCTGTACAGTGTGTTCACAAAAAAATAAAAATTAAAAATAAAGAAATGTACTCATTATCTTGCCCATGTAATTGTAACTCTCTGTACGGTATTTTCACAATAAAAAAAAAAGAGTCTCAAAAAAAAAGAAATAATATATTTCTTTATTGAATGTCAGGTGTTTGAAAGTTAATGTACAAATTCATAAGCCCTAGGATCAGTGAAACTGAAATCACTGAAAAGAAAGTGAAATACTAGTATTAGTTTTGTAAAGGAACATGCTGAGCTGAAAGATGAGCTGAAAATTTCTCAATATTATATTTTTAATTACACACCAATTATGTTGTTGTTGTTGTTGTTTTGAGGCAAGAAATTTCCATGTAGGCCAAGCTGGCCCAAAATTCATTATCTGCCTACCCCTCACTTGGAAATGCTGGGATTACAGGTGTGTATTCGCAAACCTGGAGCCTATCTCACGAGTTCCTGTTTCCAATTTTATTAATAGTTTTCCCCCTTTGTGAAGACTTATTTCCATGTTGAAAATATAAAATAAACCTGGCATCAGTGGCTCACACTGTAATTGTAGCTGCTTGGAAGTCTGAGATCTAAGGATTGCCGTTCAAACCCACTGCAGGGAAGTCCATGAGACATGCATTTCCAATTAATTATCAACCAAAAAAAGTGGAAGTGGAGTTCTGGCTCAAGTGGCAGAGTATATATACATGTATTTATTCATATACATGTTGGTATATGTGTGTGTGTGTGTGTCTGTGTGTCTGTATGTGTGTGTATTATGAGACTCAAACACTGTAGAATTTATCCATGATTTTTTAAAATAGCAACATAAAAATTCCATGATTATGCCTAGGTTAATGTTAGCACAAAATTGTCTATATGAAGTGCATCTGATATATGCCGAGACTTTAATTTCTCCTGGTCTAAAATTCTCTTACACTTCACACTTTCTTATTTTTCCACTTGAAAACAAGACATCTATGATTATATGGTCACTTGAAATGAAAGCCACATTTAAATCTTTTTAAAAAAACAGCATAGCGGCAACATTTCCTATCCCTGTGAAATTTTATAATTAATTTTGTACAGAGTCTGAAGCTTCTTAATGCACTCATGGCACATTAGTCTTTAACAAGTAGAAACTTCCCTGAGGCACTGGCAGATGGACAATGATAGGCTCAAAAACAGAAAATAGATGTTTCTTAAGTACCTTTTCCCATCCCTAAATCAAGCAAAGAAAGCAAGCAGATATACCCCCACCTGATGAGCATTTACACTCTACTCTTCTCACGAGCCCAAACTGATGTTTTAGAGAAAAGAGAACAATTTTCCCCAGTTAGGTGAATAATGTAAGTGCCATAATGACTAGAGAAAGAAATGGGGAAGGGGGCAGGAATAGAGAAGGAGGGGAGGAGAAAAGAGGGGTAGGGGAGTAAAGAAGAAGGGTAAGCAAGGATTGAGATTGGAGGAGTGTTGGAGCTTCTGGGATCATATTCTTTTTCAATAACCTATGTTAATATGTTAGTGATTACCTGTGTTAATACATTACTGATCCTAAAAATGAATTAAGATACTAATATCCAGAGTGTGTTTTTTAGTGACATCTATTACATAGATGGCATTCATTAATGGCCCATGGTATTGGTGATTTTAATAAAAGATTATTTAAAAAGCAGCATGAACTCAGCCACATAAGCATTTAGAAGAAGTTAATGTCAAACAAGGCATGGAAAACTCATGATATTTGCAAGAATATAAACAGTAAAGATTTTATCTTCCTCATCAAATTTACACAATGATGAAAATAACTTAGCTGTGTACAAAGTATTATGTTAAAACATTATATGATAAAAACTCAGAGAAGCATTGGACTGACCAAGTGGTGTCTAGGTTTAAAATAACAAGAATTTATGTTGCTAAAAATATTCATTGTTTCTGGGATCCTAAAATGGAAATATTTCATAAGAACAAAGAAAATAAACCCAATGATGTTATTTTACTTAGAAGTGGACACAGAGAAGTTAGAGGATTAGCAGAATTGAAATCTAGTTCTTCAAAACTAAGCTTTTAGTCTTTTGGAACTAAACAAACTAAAAGGAACAAAGCATTGTCATTTCTTTCTTTTTTTGTTTCTGAAAGCCCAACATGAGCTCCATTTTTCTGAGGATGAAAGTCAGGGACAGGTTCACCTACTAGAAGTTGTGGGCTTTTTGATGTCAGATCACTCTGCATGACATTGCATTATAGGTAGAACGTCAGGCTTCAAAAAGACAACCTTAAATGCTATGAATAAAATTTAGTGTATGAACACTTTCTCAAAGAAAGTTACTTTACGTGTACATTTTTAATGCATGAATACTGGCCTAAAAGAAAGCAAAACAATGTTTGGGAAGCTGTTTCTCCCAAATATAATAATTTTTAATTTTCTCTTGTAAATTATGAGTGGTAGATTTTCTCCCTCTGACTAGCAATACTTTGATATTCATTGTTAAATGAATATTTAGTATTTCACATGTCAGGTCTTCTGAAGAGTCACAAGCTGAAAATTTTCCTTGTGCAGGTTTTCCACATTGCCTTTGTTAACATGGACCGGCAATGCTATCATCCCAGATTGCCAGAAATAAAAACAATTCATCTAGATGAATTAACATAAACAGAGAGGAAAGAGAAGATGCCACAAGACTCAAATTAGGCTATTTCAGTTCACAATCATGCTAGTTCTAGAAATGAACCACTGTGGAGAAGCTGTGTCTATTCCCATGACAACGTCTGTTTCTTCAGGCTCTGGTCTCACTGATTATTCATTCTCCATGAGGGGTACCATTTGCTAAACAATGAGGGAAAATTATTCCTTCCTTGCCTGTTATCATCAAGATTTCATGTATAATGATGTTTTGAAAAAAATATAATTTTATGATAAAAAAAAACTTGTCAAGCAATTGCTTTGAAAAGCCTTCACTATTTGATGAGAATATTTGTATTGGTCTATGAGGCCTAGTGTAGGTCTTACCTCTGAAAGGCTTCTGAGTGCTAGCTAGAGTGATGACTATTCACATTAATTCCTTATGAAAGCACACATTTCACCATTTTTATTCCTATTATGCTGTAAAGACCTTGATAATACTAATTAGACTTAGGTACCAATAATTTCTTCCAGAGTATCTATATGGGATAGCAATTAAAAGGTAAATGTTAAATAAATAAAGAGAAAATTTATATGGATCATGGAATTTTGTCTAGTACTGGGTTTTAAGTATATATTACATACAAACATATACTGTATATATACTTATATGGATTATGCACACTATATATGCCATTTTATATATATATATATATACACACACACACTCCATATAGTCTATATATACTCTATATAGTCTAAATATATATACATATATACTCCATATAGTCTATATACTCCATATCATCTGTGTATATATACATTAGAGATATTGATATTGTATATTACATAGATGATGTTTATATATAGACATACAAAGTCTAAAATTAAAATAAATTACCCTTTATAGTATATATTACATTATTACTTATAATTAAATCTGGTGATATTAACTAGTTAAAAAATGTTAATTACAATAAACTGTCACTTTTGTTCTTTTCCATTTGCTGTAGAAAAGAAATATTTACCAAATCTGTATCATTTCATGTCTGATAATGGGAGAAAATAGAGAATGAGTCAGTATTTGCTACAGGACGACAATGTCTACGGAATTTCTCCAGTGTTTCACTCACATTCTCTTATTCTATCAGGACAATAAACAATAAAAATCCTTCCAGGAGACAGAGCAAGATGGTAGCTAAATAACCTCCTCTGATAATTATCTTCACTCAGAGAAATCGATTTGAACCGTTATTTACATACTAGACTACCTTTACAAAAGCTAAAGTCAAATAAGAGACCACAATATGACTGGAGTTTAATGCAGCAATAAGAAGCACATAGAACAAACTAGAAGGCAAACTTTGTTCACAATGCAAATACTCCCATTTGAGCACTATGGATATACTTGCTTCTCACTTGAGGAAAGGAGAGGTAGCAAAATGTAGGTTTTATATTTAACACATGTACCAGTTACCAGTCCTGCTACAGTGAAACTCAGTGCCAGCCAGAGCTGCGGAATCCATGTATGTCCTCAGGCTAGGACTCTCAGAATAGGTCCTTGGGAATGCATTATTTGGATGATCACGGACTGTCTCCTTCATCATAACCCTCATCTTGTGCAGCAGACCAACGACCAAGATTCCACTGACATGGAGGAAGGCAGGAGCTCAGTTATCAGCTCTGTTCTGAACCCACTGTTGTGAGATCTAGTATTAGCAGGAAAAAAAATGGATCCCTTTTTCAAGCCAAAGCTCATGAATCTTCTCTGAAGTCAACCACAGACTTGCATCCCAGTGTGGAAATGGCAAGCGTCAGGCTGCATTGTTCCCAGCCTTGGAGTGGACCTTATCTCACCTACTCCAAGACTCTACTGGTCCTTATGGTTATGTGATTTAGGAGCAAATTAGTTTAGAGAGAGATTTAACAGCCAAAGAGTTTTCTCACCTAGCCTCCTGGTTAAACCATATGGTAGAAAAAGACTCCACTGTTTGGGAGTCGGACAGAAAGGTGATCGCAGAACATTATCTTGGAACTCAGTGCTCCACAAATGAACCTGGATATGGGGATGATCCAGCACCAGTGGACTGACTCTCTGGAGCAGACTTGGGAACAGGTGGAGATACACATTCCTCACTACTGGACTTGTGTTCTGGCCAGCATTGCTTAGGGCTGACTAAAGCATTCTTGGTCCGTAAGTGTATTACCTCAGTCATAGGCCTCCCACAGCAGCATTCAGTCCCCATCTTAGCGGGCTCTGTTCTCAGTGTTGGAAACCACGGACATGGCACAAAAGCCTAGATGTTCTCTCTACTGGGATTCTGCTCAGATCTGGCCACAATCATAAAGTCTAAATACATAGACTTCTAATGACCTGCTTGGCCCTATGGAGAGCTTTGCAGCATTGACTCATCCTTTACTTCATCCCCTAATTAATGTGAAAAACACATTAGGCTCAGGTTGGGACACCGATTAGATCAATCTCTAAACACACCAACCATCAGCTTATGGCTGGCATTGAAAGAGTGAAACAAACTGCATACTACATACTCAGAGAAAATACACAGTCTCTTTAGAACTTTCGGAAAGTTGTGCAAAAACAATATGAGATTACTCAGATTGGGAATAACTGAAAGATTCTTCAAAGTACAGATAACATCATGTACCAGTACATATGAAAGGCTTCCAGAGAACCATGAGCTCAACTCACAGTTAAAGTAAGGAGTCAGAAATATGGTCTAGCAACTAGCATGGCTAAATTCTTAGATGTGGAGTTAAAAAGTTATTTCTTTAAAATGTTTTTCTCTTAAGGAAACAAGATACAAAACTCAGTTAAATCTGAGCAAAATATCTTGTTCATCATTTCTGTCTTGATGTGGGATGACACAATACTTATAAGATGAAGCCAGATGGACAATGGTAAAATTTGTGATGTAGGCTGGCTATTATTGGAGAGCAACCTGAGCAAAAACACTGGAACCTCAATCTGAAAACCAAGGTGGCATAGCAAGTCAGTATAAATGCACTGTACAAGGAGATCATTTCCTTATCATCATGGAAGGAAACCACTCATGTGATTTCATTACATGGCTTACAATGGTATGCAAATGAAAACCTACGAATCATTTATTTTCAGGTTCTTTAATATTTTTAGAATATGGATAGAAGCCTCTGAAACCACAGAATGTAAAAGTTAGCTACAGTATTGGAGAATACAGTTTTCTAATTCCCTCAGCAAAAATTCCATCATGTGTGGGAAGCATTCTAAATGGGATTCCAAAAGTTATGCTTAAAAATTAAATTCGTTGATTTGTTTGTAATATGTGAGTAAACCACAAACTCAGACAACGTAAGTTGAGATTTCAATTGCTATGGACCATCTGTGTGACTGCACACATTATTTACAAAATCTCTAGTCAGTCATTTCCTCATAAAATACTATTTGCAAATTAATATACACATACATTTGTGAGAACAATACTTGCAAGCATCTTTGCCGCTGATGAAAATAAGGGTGATGATGATGATGCCAGTGTTTTTTAAGATAATATACATAAACAATGTGCAGAAGATGTTTTATTCTCTCCTGCTCAGGATTGTCAACAATGATCAGGCATTTTCTACAGCATATATTAAATATCATTAGCACCATGTAAATCTATTGCATATGAATATCTAAGGCAAACTAATTTTCTAGGTCGTCTTTTGCTTACTTTATGAAATATTTAATTGCTATTAAAATTGCTGTAATTTAGTGCTCAGCTTTAAACTCCCTCTGAATGTAAATGATATTTTACCACTGGGCACATTTTGCTTTTCAGATCTGCTGAAAACATACAACTCTAGGGATTTCATGGATTGCACATTTATGTTTGGTATTGCTTTAAGAGCGAATGACCAATAACTTAGACATTAACTCTATTTTCCCAAGCATCAATTTCTAGATTGAAGATATTCTTAGTGGCAAAGAAAACATAGATTTGCCTCTGTGATAGGAATAACACCCTCTTAAAACAATGAAAACAAGCATTTCTAAGCTATCTTACAATAGGTTTGCCTTCTTCAGACTTATTAAATTTCAAATCATATAAAAATGTCATAATTTACATATTAATTCTGTTCTTTCTTGAAAGTGCACCATTGATTTCCATTTAGTAATCTATATAAAATAATTGTGTGTATCTGGGGAATATTAGGGATTGTTCATTTGTTTTGTGGGATTTAATTTTCATTGTTTAAAATATTTTAGTACTTTTAACTAGTGAAAAAAGTTTAGCTCTTATTTTAGTTACATATGATCAATTGATATAGAGACTTTATGGATCTATCTCTGGGATATTCTTGGCACCTCTGAGAGACTATTTAATATTTAATAATGGTTATTATTAATTATTGCTGAATAACATGTTCTAATGCTACACAAATACTAAGAGAACCAATTACATTTTATGTCTAATTGTTATTTCAATATTGTATGTACCAATGAATGGATTAAAATGTAGTACATATATACAATAGGATGCTGTCCATTCATTAAAAAGAATGTAATTCTGATTTTACAGATAAATGGAAGAAACTGAAATTCATAACATTGAATGAAGTAATCTAGGTTCAGAAAGAAAAAGTTTTTGAGTTTTGATTTTTGTTTGTGTGTGTGTGTGTGTGTGTATACATCAAGCCTCAAAATGCAGGAATTAATAAGAAATTACATATATTTTCACTATCATCTTCAATATAACCGTAAAACCTCAAGGACTATTTCTAGTCTTATGGGTATAATTTAGAGGAAATAACAATGAAGCTACTATACAATGTAAATTATTTTATATTTCAGCTTCTCTAATAAAGGAAATATTTACTATACATTACTATTCAATTTCCATGCTTGACTGTGCGTTTGAGTAAATTCTAACATCTATAACCAGTGAAAATTGGTCGCAGATTCTTCTGTGATCTGTTCAACTTTCAATTGTGTTGGTACTCTTGTAGAAAATAAGTCTTCTTGGAAAAAATATATTAAGTGGAGTAAGATAGGCCCAAAGAAACGTAGGTCCCATGGTTTCCCTTATCTGCAATAACTAGTATATGTGTAGGACAAACAGAAAATGTCAAAAGCTATGCAAATGTTTTTTTTTCTTTCTTGCGATTGTTTCTAATATATTGATGATGATTTTTTTTGTTGCTTTGTATGTCCCTCCCCCACTGTATAACCCCAGCTGCCATTGTAGTTGATGTTGGTATAATTTGTGGAGGAGAAGGGCAAAAACAAATCCTTTAAATAGGGATACATGTAGATTCACTGCAACAATGAACTGTACAAGTCGTTATGCCGAAAAATGAACTTTATACTTTGGAGATGGTGGTGGAGGTGGTACAGTGGCAGGGGGAGGATGGGAAGGGATGGGAAGGGGAAACAAAGGAGGAAGCAACAATGCTTGATAAGAAATGTACTCATTATCTTGCCTATGTAATTGTAACCCCTTTGTACAGTATTTTCACAATAAAAATAAAAATAAAAAGGCTATATACATATGACCATATAAGATGATGCTTCATCATAAAGGAGGTAAGGCTGAGAGTTTGTAAACTGAGTAATCAATTTCAAAAATTAGGAATGGTTCTATGCCTCCATCAGGAAGAATAGCATTGCCCCCTTTGTTAGGAAATTGAAAGACTTGGAAAAAAATATATTAAGTGAAGCAAGCCAGACCCAAAGAAACATAGATCCCATGGTTTCCTTTATTTGCAAAAATTAGTATAAGTCCAGGACAAGCAGGAAAGTTCAAAAGCTATGTACATATGACCATACAAGATGTTGTTAAGTGAAATGAACCCCAAGCTAGGGACATAAGTGTTTTTTTCTTGCTATTGTTTTTTTAATGTATTTATAATACATAATGTGATTTTTGTCTCTTTTGTGTGTTCTTCCCTTGTTCTCACTGCATTTTATTCTGGTTCCCTGCATCTTGTTTATATATTTTTCTAATTTTGTGAGGGAAAGAGAATTAACAAAAGGCTGATCCATTTTAACAATGAGATACATGAGACACTATGTTTAAAATGAACTTTACAGCTTTAGGGGGGGAGGGAGAAGACGGGGAGGTGGAGAAGAAAGGGATGGTAGGGGATAAACAAGGAGGAAATGATGCTTGATAGGAAATGTACTTATTACCTTACTCATATAACTGTAACCCCTCTGTGCAGTAACTTTACAATAAAAATATATTAAAATAAAAGTAAATAAGTCTTCCTTTACTTGTTTTCTCAAGCACTGTCTAGTATGATGAGGCCTCGTGTGCATTTTAATTTTTAAGCAGAAATCATTCCCTACCAAAAAATGTAGGATAGCTGTTCACACATTTACTCAGTAGGTATGGCATTCATTCCAGTTGCTAGTTTTGACCACCTTTGAATTAAATACCAACCAATAGTCCTGAGGCTCTGAGTACTTGTTTCTGTATAGAGTCTACATCACTCCCAACAACCTCCAACATATTTCAAACTTTCTCCTTGGTGAAAAGAACCATTTTTCCTATTGAAATCTTTTTTATGGGCTAAGGGAGATGAGTGCAGTTTTCTTCTCATTTCACAATCTATATATAAGTACCTCTCACCAGGAGAGCTGCAGGATTTTGCCCTAAGCTACAGAGGCAAGTTTCTCTAAGTGGCAACTTCAGCTTTTGAATCATGAAATGATTCTTTTAATGGAAAAATCCCTAAGTAGCTTAAAACTGGGTAATTCTAAGAATAATAATAATAATAATATGTACTGGATTTGTGTGTAAATACACTATGCTCTTCAATAGATTTGTTAAATTTATCTTACAGTGATCTACAAATTTTATATAATAATCACACCAATTTTTACCTTTGAAAAGAAAGGTAGCAGACTACATTACTGCAACTGCTCTATGGAAGAAATTCTTCAGAATAAAACACAGTAAAATTAAATTAGTAAACCCACATAGTAGTATTATTCAATCTATGTAATATATTCTCAAGTATTTAACTTATTAAATATGTACTGATGAAAGAAGTGTCTTGCCGATTCAGTTGGAAATGAAAAAGTGAAAGTAAATTTTGCCTTATCTCTTAGCTCCTAAAGTATGGTTTAAAAGTCTGCATGGAAGGAAATAGCTAGAAAGCTTAAATAGAAGCCGACAGAATGGGAGGCTTTTTTTTCCAGCTATATATCAGACAATACAAAATATTCTTAGAGCTCAAAAAATTAAATTCTTGCCGGCCGCTGGTGGCTCATGCCTATAATCCTAACTACTCAAGTGGCTGAGATCTGAGGATCACAGTTCAAAGCCAGCCCAGGCAAGAAAGTACGTGAGACTCTTAGATCCAATAAACCACAAAAAACTGGACGTGGCACTGTGGCTCAAGCAGTAGAGCGCTCACCTTGAGCTGAAGAGCTGAGGGACAGTGCCCAGGTCCAGAGTCAAGTTCCAAGACAGAAAAAAAATTAAATTCTCAAAAATTAAACCATCAGGGGGGATCTGGGAAGATGGCGGAGGAGAAGCTGGAGGCATAACAAGCTCTCGCATAGAAAGCAGTTTTAGAGTTCCAGTGAACAGTCCTAAGCCAGAGAATCACACCAAGTGTGCCATCACAAGACAGAGTTAGGCCAGAGAGGGAAAATCCAGGCAAGGAGACACATCTGAGATCTTGCCGGCAGCTGTTGCTGCGGCGGCAGCGGCGGTAGCAGTAGCCGTACTGCCATACCTGAAATAGAGAGAGTCTGGGATGAAAGAGCCAGACGCGGAGGGTGAGCAGATTCTACTCAAAACCAGCAAGAACCGACAAGGAGCAGACATCTTCATCCTTCAGTTCGCAGACCAGAGACAACCCAGGAACCAAGACTAGGCGTGAGTAGAAGCCTGACATCCTCACTCCTTCTCAGGGAGCAGAGGAGGGAAGGCCACCCCTCTCCCCCCCAGTACCGGAGATCTCCATCTTGGATACCGACAAAGCTCGGCAGAGCTGCTAGCTCCAACTCAGGGCTTGGAATAAAACTAGGGTCATTTAACAGGTCACAAGAACTTAACGGCGGTGTGACCTGCCAGACTCAGCTCCACTCAGGGAAAAATCACCCAGTTCGGGCGCCAGCCCTAGGAGTGACTTTCTTCATCTTCATCGGGTAATCAGAGCCAGAGGCTACCCCTCCCTTTAGCAGCCTCTACAATCAACTGAAATTCAGTAAACAGAAACCCTGAGAGTGGCTCCAGGCTAGGCTCTGTGAGTTTCTCACAAACTAGCCCCCGGGAAAAGCTACTGTTTGCTGAAAGGTCTCAACTCTACCCAGAACCTAGCCTCATCACAGCATCTCCAAACTTGAGGAAAAAGCCATCTCCCTCTTTTGTGATACTCAAAGCACACCCCCCTCCCATTGAACTAACTTGGGAGGGGGATCGAAAATTCCTGAGTAAAGCAGAGCATTTTTCTGCCTGTCCAAACAAACTGACTTAAGAAACCAAGCAAGCCAAAGGACCACAATCAGACCAGAGACTCCAACCAGAGGCTGATTACAGACACAAGGGAGATACAGGATTTTTCCCAACCCTCCCAAAAAAAATCAAAGAACTTTTTTTTTTTACACCTTTTACAAAAAAAAATTTTTTTTTCCTAAAACTTTTTTAAATTTTTACCTTTTTTGAAAAAAATTGTTTTCTAGTAACTTTTTTCCCCCTTATAATCTTTATTTTAGGGATACATGTGTGTGTACATTTTTTTTTCCTCTTTTTAAAAAAATTTCCTTTTGTTTTTTGCTTATCTCGACTGAACTTTTGATCTTTTTTTTTCTTTCTTCCTTATTCTTCTCACCTTTCCCTCTCTTTTGTTCTTCTTTATGGGACTTAATTGTTGTTCTGCACATCCTCAGATAAACCCGTAGTTGATTATTAGACCCTATCCCCCATTGTGTACACACTTAATCCACAAATTTATTACTCAGTTCAAAACTTCTGAGACTTAAATTCCTTAATAGCAGTACTACCTCTTTATACCTATATAATATTTTTAAGTATTTTTATTTTTAAGTTTTTCACATCTCCTTTATATCCCTCCCCTTCTCTCAATATATTCATGTTCTTTGAATAGATTGTTCTTGAATCTGCATATTATTAACTTTTATTTTTCTATTTTTTCTGATGTCTTTTTTTCCTTTCTCTTTCTTCTTGTTTTCTCTCTCTCTACTTTCATCCTATCTAACCTATTTCCTCCTTCAAGACTAGGACTTAGTTAACTCTCCCTGTACCTTCCCACATCACACTATTCCTATTTTTTACCCACATCTCCCCTAACCCTAATAATGTCTGGTTTACCAAATTCTTCTTTGCGGTTCGTAGCCCATTAATATATAGTTGTTTGATGTTGAATAGAGGTATCTGTTGAACTAGATTGTATCTGCAGACTATTGACTGTGCAAATTCAGACTTTGGTTGATGCTTGCCTTAAGTTAGTGTTCTAGCACAAAACTGGTGTTACTTTCATCCCAAATGGGCAGAGTAAGCCAGAAAACCACAAGAAAAATGGCAAGTCAGGGTAACTCCACTCCAACTCATGATTATCAGGGGACAGAACACATAATGAATAATCCAGAGGAGAGTTCCCAAATACCTCTACAAACACTGCTGGCAAACATGATAAATGAAAAGATTGATAATAAACAAAGAACTCTTTATGAGCATGATAGGGAGAGAGAGGAGGCAGTCCAAAGGTTTATACAGGAATATCAGGAGCATGAAGAAGCTACTCAAAAGCTGATACAGGATTTGCATGAGCAGCTTGAGAATACTCAAAGAGAAAGGCAGGAATGGCGTGAACAAGCTGAGAACACTCAAAGAGAACTACAAGAATGGCATGAACGGGAGGAAGCTAAGCAAAGAGTAATACAGGAATTGAGAGAGCAGGATGAGAATATACGAAGATCACTAAAGGCATTCATGGGATCCATCAAGGAAGTCAGGGAAACCACAAAGGGAATCCTGAATGGAACCCAACAGAAGGAATGGGAGTCCAAGGAAACCATAACCAATCAACTAAGTGATTTGAGAATAAACACAGAACACCAAATTAAGGAAGTAAAGAAGTCCATACAAGATCTAAAACAAAGCTTCAACAAAGAATTTGAAGACATCAAAGCTGACCAATTAGAAGGAAAAGAAATAAAAAACAAAGTAGAAAGTATTGACAGCAGGTTAGACCATGCAGAAGATCGAATCTCAGGGATTGAAGATAGCCTAGATATTATAGAGAAAGAACATACAACAATCCAAGATAAGTCCAAGAAATATGATAGATCTATCCAACACTTGGAAGACACCATCAGAAGGCCTAATCTATGGATAATGGGTGTAGAGGAGCACCTAGAAACAGAAGTTAATGGTCTAGGAAATTTGTTTAATAGGATCCTAGCAGAGAACTTCCCAAACATGCAAAAAGATAGGCCTATTCAGATACAAGAAGCTTTTAGAACTCCAAATAGACCAGATCAGAATAGAACATCCCACAGTCACATTATAATCCACACAGGATCAACTCAGAACAAGGAAAAGATCCTTAAAGCTGTCAAGGAGAAAAGATTAATCACCTATAAAGGGAAACCAATTAGAATCACCTCAGATTTCTCAGCAGAGACAATCAAAGCAAGAAGAGCCTGGAATGATGTATGCCAAGCCCTAAAAACAAACAACTATCAACCAAGAATACTGTACCCAGCTAAACTCTCCTTCATAACTGAAGGCCAAATAAAAAGCTTCCATAGCAAAGAAAAATTGAAACAATGCATCTCCACCAAACCAGCCCTACAAAAGATTCTTAAAGATGTCCTACACATAGAAAACCAACAAGACCACAATAAAGGCCAAGAAACTGCACCCAAACTGAGAATCAAAGAACCATAGGAAGAACCCACTGTTCGCAACCCCCAAGAAGGTGGATAACATGGTAGGAACCCCAAATACCTCTCAGTCCTTTCTCTTAACATAAATGGTCTTAACTCTCCAATTAAGCAACATAGACTGCCTAGTTGGATTAAAAAACAAGATCCTTCTATCTGCTGCCTTCAGGAGTCACATCTTGCCCATAAAAATGAACACATTTTCAATGTTAAAGGCTGGAGCAAAATCTACCAAGCAAACGGCCCCCTTAAAAAGGCAGGAGTTGCAATCCTAATATCAGATAAAATAGACTTCAAACTAAAATTCGTGAGAAGAGATAAAGAAGGTCACTACATACTAATTAAGGGATCTTTCCTTCAGGAGGATATTACAATTCTAAATATCTATTCGCCAAACAATGGAGCACCCAAATTTATCCAAGAAACACTACTTTCCCTGAAATCCCACATAGATCCAAAGACATTAATTGTTGGGGATTTTAACACACCACTCTCCCAACTAGATAGATCAACTTGGCAAAAACTCAACAGAGAAACCACAGATCTAAACAGCCACATAGATCAACTAGATTTAACAGACATCTACCGAATATTTCACCCAGCAGCATCAGAATACACGTTCTTCTCAGGAGCACAGGGAACATTTTCTAAAATAGACCACGTTTTAGGCCACAAAGCAAACTTGTCCAAATTCAGAAACATTGAAGTTATACCTTGCATTCTCTCTGACCAAAAGGGAAGAAAATTAGAACTCAACATCAAAAGCCACAAAAGAAAGTCTGGTATCACATGGAGGCTGAACAACACAATGCTGAATCACGAGTGGGTCATGGAAGAGATTAGAAAGGAAATTCAAATGTTCATGCTATTGAACAAAAATGAACATACAAATTACCAGCTCCTCTGGGACACAGCAAAGGCAGTACTCAGAGGCAAGTTTATAGCTCTGAGCTCCTACATCAACAAATTGTAGAGATCTGAAACCAACAATTTAATGAGACATCTGAACCTCCTTGAAAAAGAGCAGCAAGATAAACCCCAATCCAGTAGATGGAAAGAAATAATTGAAATTAAATCAGAATTAAATGAATTAGAACCCAAAAAAACTATAGAAAGAATCAATAAAACAAAGAGTTGGTTCTTCGAAAAAATTAACAAAATTGACAGACCCTTAGCAAATCTTATCAGAAAAAGAAGACAACACACCCAAATTAATAAACTCAGAGATGAGAATGGAAACATCATGACAGAAACAACCAAGAGTCAGAATATTATAAGGGAATACTTCTCAAAACTTTATGCTAATAAGTTTGAGAACTTGACAGAAATGGACCTTTTCCTAGCAAATATTGACATGCCAAAACTAAACCAAGATGAGTTAAACCAGCTTAACAGGCCCATATCAAGCATTGAAATAGAAACAGCAATAAGAGACCTCCCAGCTAAGAAAAGTCCAGGACCAGATGGTTTTACAGCGGAATTCTACAAGGCCTTCAAAGCAGAGCTCACACCAATACTCCTCCAACTCTTCAATGAAATTGAAAGAGAAAGTTCACTACCGAACACATTCTATGAAGCCATCATAACCCTCATCCCAAAACCAGGCAGGGACTCATCAAAGAAAGAGAACTATAGACTCGACTCATCTCTCTGATGAACATTGATGCAAAACTTCTCAACAAAATTTTGGCCAATCGACTTCAACAATTCATCCAAAAAATCATACACCACGATCCAACAGGATTCATTTCAGGGATGCAAAGCTGGTTCAATATACGCAAATCAATTAATATTATTCATCACATCAACAGGAGTAAGGATAAGAACCACATGGTTTTCTGAATAGATGCAGAAAAAGCATTCGACAAGATCCAACACCCCTTTATGATGAAGGTTTTGGAAAAATTAGGAATCCATGGAACATTCCTCAATACAATAAAGGCTGTATATGACAAACCTACAGCCAGCATTATACTTAATGGTGAAAAACTAAAGCCATTTCCTCTTAACTCAGGAACAAGACAAGGATGTCCACTCTCTCCACTTCTCTTCAATCTAGTATTAGAATGCCTAGCTACAGCAATAAGACAAGATACAAACATAAAGGGGATCCAAATAGGGAAAGAAGAAATAAAACTCTCCCTCTTTGCAGATGACATGATCTTGTATTCAAAGAATCCCATAGACTCCACTCCCAAATTACTCAAGTTGATTCAAAACATTGGCAAAGTAGCAGGGTATAAAATTAACCCCCAAAATCAATGGCTTTTCTGTATGCCAACAATGAGAAAAGTGGGGCTGAAATTAGGAAAGCAACTCCATTTGTAATAGCCCCACAAAAAATAAAATACCTAGGAATTAACTTAACCAAAGAAGTGAAGGACCTCTATGATGAAAACTTTAAAATCTTGAAAAAGGAAATCCAAACAGAACTTAGAAAATTGCAAACACTTCCCATGCTCCTGGATTGGAAAGATTAACATAGTGAAAATGGCAATACTTCCCAAGGCTATCTACAAATTCAATGCGATACCCATCAAAATTCCAACTCATTCTTCAAGGAAATAAAAGAGGCAATCCAAAAATTCATATGGAATAATAGTAGATCCCGAATAGCAAAATGCTCCTCAACGGAAAGAACACTGCTGGAGGAATATCAATACCAAATTTCAAACTCTACTATGAAGCCATAGTAATCAAAACAGCTTGGTATTGGCATAAGAACAGACCTCAGGACCAATGGAATAGAATTGAAAACCCAGAAATGAACCTACAAACCTTTAGCCAACAAATCTTCGATAAGGGAGCTAAAATAATAGAATGGAAGAAAGAGAGCCTCTTCAGTAAATGGTGCTGGCAAAATTGGTTAACTACTTGCAGAAAAGTAAAACTAGACCTTTATATATCACCCTGCACCCGAATCAACTCCAAATTGATCAAAGACCTCAGAGTCAAAGCAGACACTCTGAAAACATTACAGGATGGAATAGGAGAAACCCTAGGTCTCCTTGGCTCAGGCCGAAATTTTCTTAATAGAGACCCAGAAACACAACAAATCAAAAAAAGGTTGGACAAATGGGATTGCATGAAGTTGCAGAGCTTCTGCATGGCAAAGGACATAGCTAGCAAGATCAATAGAAAGCCCACGGATTGGGAGAAGATCTTCACTAGCCATACAAGGGACAAGGGTCTCATATCTAAAATATACTTGGAGCTCAAAACATTAAATCCCCCAACAACAAATCCTCAAAGAAACAACTTCCCAATAAATAAGTGGGCTAAAGACTTGAAGAGAAACTTCTCTGAAGAAGAAAGAAGGATCGCCAACAGACACATGAAGAAATGCTCAACCTTCCTAGCCATAAAGGAAATGCAAATCAAAACAACATTGAGATACCACCTCACCCCAGCTAGAATGGCTATAATCAAGAACTCTAACAACAACAGATGCTGGAGGGGATGTGGAAAGAAGGGAACCTTACTTCATTGTTGGTGGAAGTGTAAACTTGTTCAACCACTTTGGAAAGCAATATGGAGTTTCCTCAAAAGAGTTCACATAGAGCTCCCCTATGACCCAGCAATCCCACTTTTGGGCATTTACCCAAATGTTTGCAAACAAGACCACACTAAAGCTACTAGCACAACTATGTTTATTGCAGCATTATTTATCATAGCTAAGATATGGAACCAACCCAGATGCCCCTCAGTAGATGAATGGATCAAGAAAATGTGGTATATATACACAATGGAATTCTATGACTCCATCAGAAAGAATGAAATTTCCCCATTTGTTAGGACATGGAAAGGCTTGGAAAAAAATATATTAAGTGAAGTAATCCAAGCCCAAAGAAACACAGGTCCCTGGTTTCCCTTATTTGCAATCTAGTATATGTATGAGTCAAGCAGGAAAGATTAGATAATGTGATGTTAGGAAAATGAACCCTTAGATAAGTATTTAAATGTTTTTTTCTTTCATGCATTTGTTTCTAACTCATTTATAAGATTATTTCTTTGTAGCTTTGTACATCCCTCTCCCATAGTACAACCCGTGCTTTCACTATATTTGATGTCGGTATAATTTGTGGAGGAGATGGGGAAAAACAAGTCGTTTAAGGATACAGGTGGACCCGATGTAATTATGAGAAGTACAAGTCATGTCAAAAACAAACTTTACAACTTTGGTTTTGGGGGGGGGGGATGTGGGGGGGTGGGTTTGCGTAGGGGGCGGGGGAAGGCTGGGAAAGGATGTGAAGGGTAAACAAAGGAGGAGGCTGCAATGTTTGATAAGAAATGTACTCATTATCTTGCCCATGTAATTGTAACCCCTCTGTACAGTATGTTCACAAAAAATAAAATAAAAATTTAAATTAAAGAAAAAATAAACCATCAAAGAAACAATACTCAATTAACAAATGAGCCAACAACTTAAAGAAAGGCTTCTCAGAATAAAAACGTTCAATAAGCACATGAAAAATATGCTTATCTAAACAACACGGATTCTACCTAACCCAAGTTAGAATGGCAATCATAAAAAAACAAAACAAAAAAAACAAAAAAAAAACACCCCATCTCCTCCCAGCCCAATCTTTTATATCTATCCAAAGATCCTAATGAAGGACTTACCTACCCCCTCTTGCCCCAATCTTCTTATGATCTAAAGATGGAATATGAAGGATTGACCCCCACCCTTATTATCCCAGGTGCATACAGACATAGGTAAATACCTAGGTATGCCCAGACCTGCTTGATGTACAGGCAGGGAAATCAGACCTAGGCCTGGTTCTAAATATTCCCTGTGTTTCTAACTGAAAGTCCCTGACTCCCCATCCACAACAGCATTTTCAATCTCCTCTTCTCCTTGCTCACACCTTACAAAGGCCCAATTCCAACTCCGCCTCCTTGCACAACCTCCATTCCCACGGGAAGGTTGCTGGGCCTCACTGCTGGGCCTCAATAAACAGTCCTCACCTGTAGAAATGTGCAGTTCAGCCTGTCCCTTCTTCCATTTTCCTAAAATAAATGATATTTTCCATATAATAAATATAAAAAAACAATATGTTATTCTCTTCTACATAGTACTGCTAGTCATCAGTTACAAAGTTGGGTGTCCTCTGCCTGAAGATGTTGGTGCTGTCCCCAGGCTTTTGTGCTCAAAGCTGACATTCTACCACTTGAGCCACAGCTCCACTTCCAGCTTCTTAGTATTTAATTGGAGATAAGATTCTCATGAGAATTTGTTGTTGAGGAATTTAGTTTTTTGAGTTCTAAGTATATTTTAGATATGAGACCCTTGTCTGTTGTATGGCTAGTGAAGATCTTCTCCAAATCCGTACGCTTTCTATTGATCTTGCTAGCTATGTCCTTTACCATGCAGAAGCTCTGCAATTTCATGCAATCCCATGATTGTCCAACCTTTGTATTAAGTGAAGTAAGCCAGGCACAAAGAAACATAGGTCCCATGGTTTCTCTTACTTGCAATAACTACTGTAAGTCTAGGACAAGCAGGAAACGTCAAAAGCTATGTACGTATGACCTTATAAGATGATGTTAAGTGAAATGAACTCCAAGATAGGGACACAGTGTTTTTTTCCTTCTTTCTGTTGTTTTTAATGTATTTAAAATGTACTATGTGTTTTTTGTGTGTGTCTTGTATGTTCTTCTCCCACTGTCTAACCCCTTTTCCACTGTATTTGATGTTGGTGCCCTGCATCTTGTATATACATTTTTCTAATTTAGGGAGAGAAAGGGAAATTTAAAAAAACCTGAAATAAGGATAACAGTGAGATGTACAAGACACTATGTTGAAAAGAAACTTTACAACTTGGCAGGGGAAGAGTTGGGGAGGTAGGGAAGGAAGGGATGGTAAGGGAAGATGAAAGGAGGAGGTAACAATGCTCGAAAGGAAATGTTCTCATTACCTTACCCATGTAACTGTAACCCCTCTGTACAGTATTTTTACAATAAAAATCAATTTAAAAAGATTCTCATGAACTTTGCTGCCCAAGCTTGCCTTAAACTGTGATCCTTAGATCTCAACCTCCTGAGTAGCTGTGATTACAGGAGAGAGCACCAGCACCTGGCTAGAAGTTATTCTTTTTTTGTACGTTGTTTTTTTATGGTAAAAATGCTGAACAGAGGGTTTACAGTTACATGAGTAAGGTAATGAGTATATTCCTATCAAGCATTGTTGCCTACTCCTTTGTTTTCCCCCTACCATCCCTTCCCTCCCACTGCTACAATTCTTAAAATCAATAGTTTGGGCCTGGTGTGGTGACTAATGCTGCTTGGGAGACCCAGATTGGGAAGATTGTGCTTTATGTTCAGCCTGCACAAATATCTAGTGAGCTGCAATCTCTACTAACAATCCAGGCATGTTGGTACATGCCTGTAAAACCATCTTTGTAGCAGGCTTAGGATCATGGTCCTGAGCTGCTTGTGGCAAAATGCACAAGTCACTGTATTTAAACTGTAATACCTAAAGACAAAGAACCAAACCTGCCATTCTTCTTAACTGAGATGTTTCAATAATAAAAGACCCTACTGTCTTTATTATTTTGAAAATCAAATGTTTAATACCTTTTTGTGTTTTATAAAAAGAACCCCTAGTATACAGGTATGTGCTTAGCATAAAATAATCAGTATTTTAAAATTTTTATAAATGGTGTTGAGAAACAAGATTCTCTTCAATTTGATAAGGAATATATATACCCAACAAATAAACATATTGTAATATAATATTTATCATCTGTAACCCAAAATACATGTTGTCATGTATTACTTACATGCATTGTAAGTATTGCTTTTTTAAAGTTATACTCTAACAAACCTTAAAAGTAACTATCACTAAAAAAGTGCAAGTGTTATCTTTATCCTTATTGAACCTGAATCCATTGCTCTACATTTTTCTGCCCTAACCTGTAAATCTACATAAACAGTGTTCTTGAGATTTCTTGAGTGTCCACTGATTTGTTAGGCTAACTTTTGTGTTTAATATCATATTATCACCTCTAACTTCTGATTTTACGGAAAAACTTAAGAAACTTATTTAAGAATATTTTTGTCTGCCAGAAAACCTTTTCCCCATGAAGATCTGAAGAAAACAGTTTAAATCATTGCAAATAATTGAGCTTCAATTTTGTAGTTACATTTCATATTTTATATATGTTTATTTCCTATTGTGTTTGTAATTCTCAAGGAATAGGGGTCAGTCTTTATTAACGATCAAAAAATATTTATCATGAATTGTTTTGAAATTTACCATGACAGGAGAATATGAGAAAGGTTAATTAGGACCCTAGAACAAGAGAGATAAGCTAGGAATTACACTAGGCAGAAGGGACAGACACAGTATTGTTCTTGCTGCCTTTCCAGCTGTTAGCTGTTCTAACTTGCAAAGTATGGGGTTAGGGACAGGCTCTGATGGGATTTCAGGGGATTGTGTTGATTGGCTATTTCTGCTTTTGTAAGCCATATTGATTGGCTGCCTCTCTTTCAGTCCATGAATCAAGCTCCATATCATCTAAAGTATTACCTGGGCTTGCCTTGTTACCTCTTCCCACGTGACCTATTTTGCACATTGATTCAATTACATTTTTCTACCTGTAACTTGATATTTCTCTGTCTGCTGTGTCTCCTTAACTGGAGGATTTCATCCACAATAAAAAAAAAGAAACAATAATTGTGGCAGGGGTTTAGAACCGAAAGACACAGGAATGCTTATTTTAAAGTATGTACTTGGCTCCACAGAAACAAACACACTAGCATTGTTAATAAAACTTCTCAATTTCTACACAAATCAGAGGTTCTCGGGATTTATCCATGATATTCAGGGTGTTTCATAAAATGGGGGATATACAAGGTTAAAGCTTTAAAGTAGAGGGAGAGAAAAAAATAAAAGAGAAAGATTGCAGGCTCCCCATGAAGGAAACAGCAGTTAAAGACCCAGAATGGGTGTTTTGATGATCTTGTCAGGTTTGGAACTTCTAATCTTTAGACCTTGGTTCTGGATATGTAAATTTGGGTGATACCTATTCAAAATACTGGTTACCTTTGGTGCTTCTAGTATCTGGACAGGACTTTCATTCTCTCGAGGAAGGTTCCTAGTCTATTTCACGTTGCAAAGAAGAAGATAGATTTAGATGGTTTTGTCTTGAATTCTTGTAATTTACAGTGAAAAGGAAGTAGTAAAAAGGGAGCTTTAGTGTTTTTTCTCAGTTTACTTTGGCTCTAATTTCTAACCTGACTCTATTAACAATTGCTAATATTTACAAAACAAAAATTATCCTCCTCTCCCAGAACCTATTCTGCTTTAACTGGAATAAATGGGAATTTCAGAAACTTGCTTAACCAACCTTACTTTCAAAGCAAAATGCAAGCAATATTTGATGAAGTATATTCCCCATGATGAAAAAACAAAACAATTTAAGGCTACACACATCATAAAATAATCGTTCACCAATAAATATTTCCTTACTTTTTATGCATATATTTATTGATTATGTTAATTCTAACTAAATACCAAACATGGTAGAAGTAGAAATCTGGTACAACCCTAGCCTTGAGAACCAAAAAGCTCCGGGACTGCTCACCAATCCTGAGTGCAAGCCCCATGATCAGCACCAAAAGATAAATAAAAAATGTAAAAGCACCCAGTGGTGGTAAACAATATATAGTGTTTGCAAGAAATAGAAGTTTATTTGCAGAAGAAATAAAACCTTTGTCTTATACCATATAGAATGTCAAAATGGATTACTGTTGTGAGAAACCATAAATCTACTAGGAGAAAAGCTGCATGACATTAGCCTGAGCACTAATTTTGTTTGTTTGTTTGTTTGCTGTCTGTTGTTTTTTCAGATATGATCAGAAACACAGGCAGCAAAACAATAAGAGCAAATACATCAAATGAAACCATTTACACAACAATATTAACAATAATCACATTAAATGACAACCAGTGAAATGAGAAAAAACTATTTGTAAGCCATATATTTGATAATGTTATTTCTTTTAAATATATAAAATACTCAAGTAAATAAAAAGAAAGTAATTAGCCTGATTTAAAAATGTGTTATAGTCTTGAAGAGGTTGTTAGGTCTTCCTAGGAGAATAGCCCCTTCCTCCTTCCTCTTCACCTGCTTGAAAACCAGTAATCACCTGACTGTCAATCACCTGACTGTGAGTCAGGAAGCAGATTCTGAGGTCACTTCCTCATCTGATGATATCACTTCCTGAGCCACCTCAATCATGCCTCCTTCAGACAGTGAGAGATTCCTCAGGCACACAGATCAATTCCGGCCTCCTGCTTTTCCCTATATAATCTGGCTCAACACAAGTCTCTTCCTCATGTTTTCTTTTCCCTTCCCCTCCCTCTCTGCATGCCTCCATCTCCTGCAAGCTGGCAGTTTGCTCCCTCCATAATAAACTTTTTTTCTGCCTGAACCATGTGGGTGGTTTCCTTTCAGTGAACCTTACAGAGACATTTTCCCTAAGGAGGCATATAAATTAATAATCATGGAGAGAAGCGCTTGATATCATTATTAATCAGAAAAATGCAAATTAAAAGAGCAAGATATTACTTAATATATTTTAGAATGATTATGATCATGAGGATAAAAGTTGTTGAAAAAACATGTGGGAAAGAAAAGCTTTCATATGTTGATGGAAATGTAGATTTGTGTACTCATAGTATAAAAGTTCCTCAAAAAAAATCAGGATTTTCCTCAAAAAAATAAACTCATTTGGAGATTACACATAAACATTGGAAATAGATTTGGCATATGATTTTGCCATCCCAAGAAAATAAGTCACTCTAGCAAGGTACCTATATTGCCATTGACTCTCTGCTAGCCAAATAGCCAAGATGTAGAATCAACCTGAACACCATCAGTGCATGCAGGACTAAAGAAAACATGGTATTTATATAGAAAACATAATATTTACATGTGATAGAAAAAATAAAAACGGAAATCATGCCATTTGAACCAACATGGACAAGCATGAAGCATGGTAGCTTCTCTGAAACAATGTAACACTAAACAAAAAGCCAAATATTGCATTCAATTACTGACATGTAAATTCTAAAACATGAACTATTGCTCATAGGAAACAATATGTAATTTAGTTTGGGAAATAACTGAAACAGATCTATTATACAGAAGAGCTAATGTAGTTAGCAAAATTTATTTTATTTTGAGAAATCACTGAGAATATATTGTAAATGTTTGCATAAAAATTGTTGATAGGTAATATATATAATAACTAAATGTATCATTCATAAGATACATAAATATTTCAAACATGACAAATCAACATTTTTATTTTAGCTAGAAGTATGTAAATATATGTAGATAAATATTTTTTAGGAAGCGAATATGTAGTTGTTATTCTAAAATTTTTATGGATTTATTATAGGCTTACTTAGGTATGAGTTACCTATTAGTAAAAATTCTGATAAACAATGTCAACTACATAAACACATAAGCATATAAGTTATAGCATGCTGGTTGATTGACAGATTGTATATGAAATTAGTTAATGTACCTGAACATTTACATTTGAAACCACATGTTTAATTAACAATTATCTATGAAATTCATGGTAGATTAAATTAGTAGTTTAACAGACATGAATTACATAGTTTATCTTGAAATAAAGTAAATTATTGAAGATAAATTTGCAAACTATTTGCACAATATGTCTAGGAGAAAGTAAATGAAATACCCTCCAAAGGCAGTATGTGTGAAATGAGTTTATCTCGCCAAATATTGTCTACTCATTCTATTCTAGAGATGATATGATAGATTTAGGGCCATCAGCAGTCTTGTTTTAATTGCATAGGATATACACTGAGGTTATTGTTTGAACACTCAATTACATTATGTAAATATAGAAATAAAAATTAGCTACAAATATTCACAATATACTAATAAAATATAGAGCTTTTCAGTTTTAAATTAATTGTATTAATATAAAATTATATGTTTAGTGGTACTAGAATTTGAACAGGCATTCTGTCACTTGAAGTGTAACTTTCTTCTACTGCCCTTTCTTCATTTTAGCTTATTTTCTCAGGATGGGTCTCACATTTGATTAGGGATATAGATGGGATGTAGATTTGAGTCACTGCATCTACCCCTAAAAGTCATCATTTGTATTCACACTAAATACTATTAAAGGTTTTTATTTCACCTCATTTTAATACAATATAGGAAGTTACATAATATACACACACATACATATTTATATATGTGTGTCATCAAACCTAAGTTGAGCTGGGCACCTGAGACCAGAGTAGTGAGATAAAGGATTCATTATAACAATGGGATATAATTATTATAACATTAATTCACCATCCAGCCATCACTTCTTCACTCTCTATATGCTATTTTGTTCTACCTCCTTTTCTGTGTCATTAGCTCAATTTCTGAGGATATGAAAGGCATTAAATACAGCTTTTTACTTATTTCTAAAAATACTTGTCTTACAGTAAGGAAAGACATAATTTAAGGAATGGCAGGTGTTTCTTTCTTTCTTTTTTTCTTTCTGGACTTAGGCTGCTCCCCCCCCTCCAAAAGGGAATATGTAACAAGAGAGCTCATTATGTTATCCATTTGCTATGTAAGCTTCTAGGTAGAGTGTTTATTGAAAGCTGTCAATTGAAATTAGTATGTGATGATTCTTACGCTCTTCCAGAATAGGCTTCATTTCCCTGAAATGATATATAATTGATACATCCGAGTATAATTCCAACCACTAAAGATAGCTCAAGATGAGAAAAATATTCCTTAGAGTTTTATGGATTTCCTACAGCTCGTATAGTTCCCAGTAGATAGCCCATTTGCTTAGAAATTCTTATATTTCTCACAGAGCATACAAATTCATTCTAAAACTTTCATGTGTTTTGCTTATATAAACTGGGTAGCTTAAGAAGCTCAAAATAATGAGATAAATCAATTTCTTTCTACACCATAAAAGGAAAGCACAGCCATTCTATAAAATTTCTCAGGATTGACACACCATTAATAAGAATATTCCTTCTCTTTTTCCTTATCATCTAGATTCTTAGACAACAATACCCTATCCTTATATAAAATACCAACCTAATTTCTCAAGCCAAACTGAAACACAAAAATACTAGCCAACAATTCTGAACACATTTATAGACCTTCAAATCTAAGAACTACACATTCGAATACATTTGCATAAAGGAAATTGCCACATACATCCAGCTTGAATACCTTTAACTTTTCAGTTTTGTTCACTATTAATTTTAATGGAACTTTGTGTAATCAGAATAATGTCGAGGTATAAACTGAATGTATCTTTGTAATGAAAATTGAGCTAATGATGATTGCCTCTGGTACATATAATGTGATACAGAAAATAATGAGCAATTTTGGAGGCAATTATTTTACCTAATAAGCTATTATGTGTTATTATTTGGAAAATTTTATTGAAATAAAACAAGCATCCAATAAATTTTAGTACTACCATATAAATAATATGTGGCAGTCAGAGTCTAAAATTTTTAACAGTCATAATATTTTCCCTGTTGTCATTTTACTCTTAATAGTCTTCCTCTTTAGTAATTTATTTTTATTTATTTATTTTTAATGTGTCAATACTGGGACTTAAACTAAGTGCTTGGATGTTGTCCTTTAATTTTTTTGCTCAAGAATCATACTTTGCCATTTTAATCTGACTAGCCATTTCTGAATTTTCATGGTCAATTGGAAATAATGATCTCAAAACTTTCCTGCCTGAGCTATGATTCTCAGAGCATATCCTTGTGAATAGTTCAGGTTACAGGCATAAACCACTGGTACCCAGCTACTCTTAATATTTTTTAAACTTCTGAAACCCAAGAATATGTATTGCTATTATAATGATCAATAATCATGAGTGTCATCAATATGAGTCTCTAAAGAAAACAAAACTATTTTAGCTTTTGGTCTTTTAGATTAATTTAAAAATTTACAAAGTCTAAGTGACAATAAAAACCAAAATGGGTTTATTAAAATGGTGTTACAGTATTACTCACTAAGCCTTGATGATACTCTTTAGTAACTTCATTATTTCTATTGTTAGTTTTCAAATATTGGGGCAAACATTTTAACCATTATCAAAAAGATGTTATCACACGTAGTAACCAGTTTGCATTTTTTTCTTATAGGGTATTTTGATGAAAAATTTAATTTAATCAATTATATAATAAGGAATCAGCAACTTCATAATCTAAAAATAATTACTCTTGTTTATAATGTCTGCACTGAGCATACATATGTATTGCCATATGTATTACCATATAGGACTGGATTGCAGAGAAACAGAAGAGAGCAACAGTTTTCTAATGGCCTATTTTGTGTCCCTAAAGAATTTTTAACCTTATTTTAAAGAAGGTAGGTGTGGCTGACTCAATAATTAACACATATAAAACTGTTCTTTATATTACCTTAGAGTGTTGTATTGAAGATGTCCAGTGGTCAAGTTACAGTGTGGAGTCAATTAGTATGCAAATCTTTTACTATAACCGATAGACTCACCTTTTAAATAGTTTACTATATGTTTATAAACATCACTTACCCAAAAGACCACGTTACCTACAAAAATTTTTTCTCATTCCCTGGTGACTTGTAAGAGCTTTAGGAAGTTTAGCGCTGAGTATTTTACTCACAGGTAGGGTGGTTACCTAGCATGCAGGCAGCTTTGGATCCATCCCAGAAAACTCTCACCCACATCCACACAGAAAGAAAATTCCATCCGCTTTTGTGTGCTCTCTCTCTCTCTCTCTCCCTCTCTCTCTGTCCCTCTGTCTGTCTCTCTTCCTGTTTCTTTATATTTAAAATTAATAATTTCATCTAATTATGTTAATACATTGTAAATCTAAGAACTTGCTCAATACAATAATTAGTTATACCACAAAAGGTGTATAATTTTTCCTTTTCATATTTTTCAAATCTTATTTCATGGTATTTTACTATGCTTTTATCTGGTAAATACTTTTAACACATTTTAGTAAGGGAAAGGCATTTATAGCTTTTTTTTTCTCCTGACCAGGCTAAGGTAATGGGCATTTTTGAATACAGTTCTAAAATTGCTCTTCAATGTACTTGAGTTTTCCTTGTTTCAAACATTATTAGTATATTTTAGTTACTTACTTGTGTAAGTCAGACTATTTTATTCTCAAACTTGGTTTTAATAAATATGTCCAACCTGATCTTTTAGCTCCGTTTTTTTCCTGATCCCAAAGAAGATTTTTGTAAGTCAATCCTTACAATGGGTTGGACTTCAAGAACAATTGCAAATAAAGGAGCATGCATTGTGAATCTATCATTTCCTACCTTCTCTGGGTTTATTCCCCTTAGAGAGACTGCTTTTCCACAAAAATAGCCATAAACCAAACTCAAGAGGTTTTCAAGTTATTGATGTACCTTCCTATATTGAAGCAAAACACATTTTCCTTGTCCTAAATTTGGAAAGCTAATTCTTAGAATATTATAGTGCGTCCATGTTCTTAAGAGCTACAGCTCTTGTCATTCTCATGCCTTCCTCAGAACCACCCACATCAATCACATAAAGAATACTCTCTCTCAGCATGAGATAATTTGCATCTTATTTACTTTTCTATTTTGTATTTGGTTTTCTTGCATAGTTCCAATAAACGTCTGTAAAAAATCTCTGGGCTCATGTTGCTCATCTTTGAAAAGATAATATCTCTCTAGTTTTAAGCTCAGATATGTTGCTCAGCTTTTAGTTATTATAACAAACAAGTGATGTAAATAGTAACTGATGGGAAAAAAAAGTTGATTAGGGCTCACTGTTTGGGAGGTTTCAGCAATGATATGTTAGCCCATGGCTTTTGGGCCTGTTCTGAGGCAGAGCAACATGGTTAATGTTCAAGGTAGTAAAACACTATTCATCTTGTGGTGGTTAGGAATTGATGAGAGATGAAGAGACAGCGCTGAGATTGCAAGGTCACCTCAAGGGCATGCCACCAGTGACCTGAATTCCTCCAAGTAGCCTACCACTCCCAATAGCACTATAGACTAGTAATCAAGACTTCAACCCTGATAACCTTGGAGGAATACTCATCATCCAAATTATAGCCCTATTTTTATGAAATGTATGCATTCTAAGTATACCCTCTATATAATATTCAGCTTTATTTTCATTCCAAGAAGTTATAATCCACTACTATGTAATGAGATAAATTCATAAAACATTTGATATGGTGTTCTGAATTTTACATTCCCCTTTTTTGTTTTGTTCTTTTTTTAGTTTTTCGTTCCTATTTGAAGAAGAAGCAAGCTATTTATGATTTGAGAATTGATTGAATAGACAACCCTGGGATTCTTTGATTTCCTGAAGGTATCTCTTCTTGTTATTCTGATATTTTATTCACTCAATTTCAGTTTGGAAGCTGGTCCTTTGATCTCACTGCTATTGTAAAATTTGGGTAATCAAATGAGCCATTCTTCTTCTTGACCTTTTTAGTACACCTGTGTAGTGATTCCTCTAACAGTCATTTCTCACTTGAAAATTCTTACATATCTTACTGCATTGGTTTTTTAAATGATAATTTAAAGTACACTATAGCCAAGTGACATCTGATTATTTTGAAATTGAGTAAATTACATGTGATGATTGACTCAATTATGATACGAGTCAATGGGAGTGACATAGATAAATGTCTTTTGGAAAGAGAAGTTGATGTGAAGAGAAGCAGATAGCTGGATTCTACAGAAGGCACTATTTTCAAAACACTCATTTTAAAAATTAACGGAGGGTAATATGATTAATTATATATGGCTGTATCTTTTATCTCTCAACCATTAAACTATAAGCAATGTATAATACTTTAAGTCCTACACTTGTTCCACGAAAGCAATTTTAAAATTAATACTGTTTTGAACTTTCTGTAACCAAAAGGCTCCTATTATCAAGTACATCCAAATATTTGTAATTCAAATTGCAGAGTGCAGATGAAAAAGGTCTGTAAACACCAAAGAGGACTCACAGTCCTTTACTAAGTAGCCTTATTATATTTAAAATTGATTTCGCAGATTTATCCAAGTCTATGTACATGTAATTACATTTATGAAATACAGAAAAAAATAAATGACACTAGCCAAATGAATTATATGGTCAGTTTAACACATATAACTTGGGATCATGAATTAGATTTCGTAATTGCCACCTTGAAATAGGAAAAATTCTGCCAAATCATGTATAAAGTTTGTGAACTCTCTTTTTCCATAATTGTGACAGGAACTTCAACATTTGTGTGTTGATGAAATTTAAAACTCAGTATGAATTCATGAAAGAAAAAATAATGAATTACTAGTTGATAATAAACTGAAGATTTCTTAAAACTGGCTCAGATTTTGGGGCTGGGAAGGTGGCTTAGTGGTAGAGCGCTTGCCTTGCATGCATGAGGCCCTGGGTTCGATTCCTCAGCACCATAAGCAAAAAGAAAAAAAAAACTGGAAGTGGCGCTGTGGCTCAAGTGGTAGAGTGCTAGCCTTGAGCTGAAGAGCTGAGGGACAGCACCCAGGCCCAGAGTTCAGGCCCCACGACCGGACCTCCCCCCCAAAAAAAACTGACTTAGCTTTTGCTTGTATTTTTTCCTTCAAAATATTCTTCAGAGGTTATTGAATTTCAGTGCAGGGAAATGGCTTCTGGTTTATTTTTCAAATAATTATTTCTATGATTTGGGGCTGAATCCATCAACTGAAGCACAGGTATAGAGAAGATCTAACACCCCTGTATCTTATACTATATTAGTATTCTGTCACACATAAGCTCATCATATTTGAAAGTCTGAGGATCTCTCCTTTTGTGTATGGATTATCTGCACAGGTCAAAAGGGATATAGTAATTTTAGGAAGCCAATATTTTTTTCTAAATATTTTGAACAATGACCTTTGAAGATCCCTCATAATATTTGGCTGCTCTTAAATTTACATTATTTCTATCTCTTTTTACCTTATCGTCAAATAAGCTTATTAATGTGTGTCTTGGGTCACTATTTCCTTATGTTATTAATGAGTTTTGTTTTGTTCTTGAGTAAACTAAAGCACCATAATGTTTACTTACTTAGAATGTCTGCATTTCTCAATTAACCTTTTACGCATTTACAAATTTATGAATAAATTACCACAGTATTTGAATATAAATATGGTTATTTTGGAATGATTCCATATGATAGTTGGAAGTAAGATATAGAGGTAAACTATGTTTCTACCTAGATCACGTTAGTGTATATTTTCTTTAAAATATAAACATCCCATTTTATCATATGCTGTATATTGTAGAAAGTAGTGTAAGTGGCAAACTCTTCTGAGGTCACTTAGTTTTATTTCAAAGGGTTATCCACTACAAAAAATTATAAATGGTTAACAAAGGAAAAATGGTTCACTTTCTATGCTCATTAGTGTGTAGATTCCTGCACCCTCCTGAAAAACTCAATAGATATGCCAGGCCAGCACTAAGCTGAATTTGACTCATCATTCCTCACTGCTATGAAGCTTACTATGAACTTTATGTCTCCAATTTTATAATGCTAGAGAAAACACCACAAGTGCATTCAAGCTTTTTCTAGTCAGTCAATCTGTCATTGTAGTAAGCATGGCTGTCTGTTCTACTATTTTCCAATGCCAGTGTGATATTCACACACCATCTGCCGACTTCCACTGATTGCTATTCAGGCTCCATTGCTAGTTATTCATTTCTCATTTTGGTCATCATAAGTCAGCATGTTTGTGAAAATCCAGTACTGCTTGCTGAACTAATACATGTACAACTGCTGTTGAATTCAGGTTTTGGGATTTCTATCACTGCTGTAATAGTGTCCCATGGATTCATCTTCTACAAAATTCATGGGCTAACATATTGTACTGAAAACATGCAATGAAATAAGGCATTCATTTTTCAACAGGAAAGAATATGAGGAATTCTCAGACTGTTTATTCCTTTTTTATCACTATTGCTAAAGCTGCAAGGCTAGTTGATTATGTGCATGGATTAGATTTTTTTTGTTGTTCCGCCAGAAGCCTCTTGGTCACCATTTTTTTAAAAAAAATTTAAGTCAGGCATGTTACTTGGTGTGTTGTGTATCACAATAAAAAAGTTTAATATTCTCAGAGGTAAACTTGAAGTACCTCAGATCTTGTATCATTCAACACAACTCTACTTCTGTTGGCTTGGCTTTTAATTCTAGTTTGAAATCCATGGATTCGAGCTATTCACTCCACTCAATTTACTTCAGTGAAGACATTGATATCTCTTACTTATACAGTCCTGAGCTGAAGAATTTAAAGGCAATACATGATTTTTGTTATTGATTAACAAAAATTATTTTGATTAACAAAATATTGATTCATAAAACTGAAATTAATTACTGAGTAAATGATTTTATGTTATGTTCCCAACACATTTGCTTAAACTAAAGAAAAGATTTTTGTTGTTATTTTACTTCCAGGAAGGTAGTATGGAAATGAAGTTCAACATCACAAAGCAGGAATGGTCTCCACATAGTTGTGAAAAGGAATTAATTGGAACAAAAGGTAGAATCTGGCCTTTCATGTGGGAAGAGTTGAAGAAAATATGCAGCTTTGAAGATGCAACTCAGAAGTCAGGACAAAGGAATATAGATAATAAAGCTAGAATAAGATGATTGACTATACATGTTAGGTCAACTAGTTCCTTAGGGAAGAAGAAAAGATGCTAGGTGTCAATGGCTCTGTAGGAAGGAAGAAGATATTGGTTTACTTTGAAAGAAATGTTCTGTGCTCCAGGATCTCTGACAGCACTTCAACTCAAGCATAAGTTGACAAGTAGGCTGTTCCAGATAGAAAAGTAGAATATGTGGGAAATTTGGGTCTCAAGAAATGGAATGAATTTCAGAAGACTACAAATAGAGCTCCCTTATGACCCAGCAATCCCAATTTTGGCATTTACCCAAACAATCACAGAGAAGTCTATACTAAAGCTACCAGCACAACTATTTTTATCGCAGCATTATTCACCATAGCTAAGATATGAAACCAACGTTGATGCCCTTCAGTAGATGAATGGATCAAGAAATTGACACACACACACACACACACACACACACACACACACACACACACACACACACACACACACACACACACACACACACACACACACACACACAAAAGTAATCCCAAAAAACCATAGGTTCCATGGTGTCTGTAAAACTAGTGTATGTCTAGGACAAGCAGAAAAGGTCAAAAGCTATGTACATATGATCATATAAGATGATGCTAAGGGAAATGAACCCCAAGACGGGGACACAAGAGGTTTTATCTTTCTTGTTGTTGTTTTTAATGTACTTATAATGTACTACATGAATTTTTTTTGTTTCTTTTGTATGTTCTTCCCCCGCGGTATAACCACTGTTTTCACTGTATTCGATTCTGGTGCCCTACATCTTGTATATATATTTTTCGAATTTGGGGAGAGGAGGGAAAATAATAAAAGACTTAAATAAGGATACAGGATGATCCATTGTAACAATGAGATGTACAAGACACTATGTTTACAACTTTTTTTTATTGTGAGCATACTGTACAGAGGGGTTACAATTACACAGGCAAGATAATGAGTACATTTCTTATCAAGCATTGCAGCCTCCTCCTTTGTTTACCCTTCACATCCCTTCCCAGCCTCCCCCCCCCGCCTCTCCACTCAATCCTCGCCCCCCCCCACCAAAGTTGTAAAGTTCTTTTTCGACATGACAACTTGTACTTCTTCATTGTTGCAACTGGTCCACCTGTATCCTTAAACGACTTTCAACTTTACAACTTTGGTGGGGAGAGGAGTTGGGGAGTTGGGGAAGAAAGGGATTGTAAGGGAATAACAAAGGAGGGGGGAATCAATGTTCCAGAGGAAATGGACTCATTACCTTGCTCATGTAAATGTAACCCTCTGTACAATATCTTTACAATAAAATTATATTTAAAAAAGAAAGAAAAGGGAAAAGAAAAAGAAAAAGAAAAAAGAAATGGTGTGAATTTAAAATCTGGTACTCAGATCTCAAGAGAAGAAAAATCTAAATTTAATATTGTATATTATTACTGTTTAGTTTAAATAACTACTAAAATATATAATTAATGCATTACCCACTTACATGACATATAAAGATTACTGGCATTCAGAAATTCATGGTGAGGCATAATTATGAAAAAAGCTACTTAAGATTTGAGTGACAGAGCCGGGCGCTGGTGGCTCATACCTATAATC
Organism: Dipodomys spectabilis; assembly: GCF_019054845.1. Classification (NCBI taxonomy): domain Eukaryota; kingdom Metazoa; phylum Chordata; class Mammalia; order Rodentia; family Heteromyidae; genus Dipodomys; species Dipodomys spectabilis. Next base: position 10,843,002 of record NW_024870701.1, on the reverse strand, counting down.
CTAGATACTCAGGATGCTGAGATATGAGGATCACAGTTCAAAGCCAGCCCAAGAAGGAAAGTCCGTGCGACTCTTATCTCCAATAAACCACCAGAAAACCAGAAGTGGCACTGTAGCTCAAGTTGTAGAGTACTAGCCTTGAGCTTAAGGGCTGAGGGATAGCGCTCAGGCCCAGAGTTCAAGCCTCATGACAAAAAAAGAAAAAAGAAAAAAGATTTCAGGGACAGTAAGCATCCCATAATAAGATTAGTATGTATTGATTTCTTTCTTTTTGTGTATAGTTCCTTTTCCATTACCATTTTGTTGTTGTTGCTCATCTCTACCACTTGAGCCATGCCTCTATGTTTAGCTTTTTGCAGGTTAGTTGGAGAGAAGAATCTCTTGGATTTGTCTTCCTAATAGGCTATCTTTCATCTGTGGATCTTCAGATTTTGGCCTCCTGGTAGCTCAAATTACAGGCAGGACTCACTAGCCTAGCTGAGTTATTATTTTTTAAATAATTTTCTGAGAATATAGGCGGTAACTTTCTCGAATTCATTTTTTTTTTTTTTTTTTTATCAGTCGTGAGGCTTGAACTCTGGGCCTGAGCGCTGTCCCTGTGTTCTTCAGCTCAAGGCTAGCACTCTACCGCTTGAGCCACAGAGCCACTTTCGGTTTTCTGGTGGTTTATTGGAGATAACAGTTTCACGGACTTTTCCTGCCTGGGCTGGCTTTGAACCGCGATCCTCAGATCACAGGCTCCTGAGTAGCTAGGATTACAGGTGTGAGCCACTGGCTCCTGGCTTCTCTAATTCTTTTATCCCTAAATTTTCAGATCAAGAGAAAATCCTCACTAAATGTTCTTGCAATGTCAATTATGAAAATATGGAAATGTTTTCAGATGCTGAGAAGATATTGCTTCTTTTTTCCTGGGCTCAACAGTCTTAGTATGAATTTTCTCTATTAAATATACTTTTACTGACAAAATTTCAAATGCGGTTTGGAAGTCATTACATCCAAAATTAAATTAACGTATTTTCTAATATGAAGTTTTTAGTATATTAGATATAGTCTATGACATAGTGAAATTAACTTATTTTCCTTGAATATAAAGTCAGTTTTAGAAAGCACTAATGACTTGCACATATAATCATAGCTACCCAGGAAGCTGAGATCAAAGGACCACAGTTTGAAGCCAGTCTGGACAGGAAAGTCAGTAAGACTCTTATCTCCAATCAGTCACCACAAAACTGGAAATGGTGCTGTGGCTCAAAGTGGTGAGCAGTATCCTTGAGCAAAAATGCTCAGAGACAGCACTCAGACTCTGAGTTCAAGACCATGATGAAAGAAAGGAAAAAGAAAGAAAGAACGAAAGAAAGAACGAAAGGAAGAACGAAAGGAAGAAAGAAAGAGAGAGAGAGGGGAAGGGAGGGAGGGAAGGAGAGAAGGCAGGAAGGAAGAAAGGAAGGCAGGAGGGAAGGAAAAAAGAAAGGGAGGGAGGGAGGAAGGAAAAGGAAATATGCTTCACTCACTGTATATTAAGCAAAGTGGTATATTTCCCCATGAACATTATAGCTGGAGAACAATGTTAAAACTATAGATTATGGGCTTCAATTTAATATAACTTTGTTTGTCCTTTTATCTCAAAATATATTGCATTTTATCATACACATATTGTTTTAAATGATGTTAGCACATCTTACATATGTAAGCATACCATTTTTTAACCTAAAAATGAATGCACACATTTTTGTGTTTTTTAAAAAATAATCTCTTGGCAGAATGCATTAATGAAGAAACATCTTGAAAGAGGGATCTAAACCCAGTGCTGGTCTTTTTAATCCTAGGTGTTTAGGAGGCTGATATTTGAAGCCAGTCCTCTCTGAAAAGTCCTTGAGATTTAGTCTCTCATTAACCAGAGGAGTTGGAGGTATGGTGCAAGTGGTAGAGTGCCAGTCATGAGCAAGTAAGCCAAGTCAGTATGAAACCCTGAGTAACTGAAAAAGACAATGTGATCTTTAACAGACACACAATATTTCATTTCTTCAGACCATAACTTACATATCATCTGTGTTATCATACACCTTAAGATAAAATAATTATTTATCTCTCCCATCCTCTTAAAGCAAATATAAGATGATTTTTACATTGCTTTCAGAATACTTTCATCATATATTTATTTACTTTATTTCCTACACAAATGGACGATTTAAGATAACTGAAATTGTGTCACCAAAATTTGGTATAAACTTAAATGAGTCAGGCTTATTCACTTAAAATATAAAAAGGATGAATCGTGCTCACAGGACCACTACACAGTTAAATTATATTTTAATTTTTATGTTATAATTGTCTTTGAATTTTGTGAGCCATCACATATATAGCTAACATGAAGGTATATTTTTGCATGTCCAAAAATTAGAATCCATAAGCTGGTAAATTTTTAGTAGATGTATGCCTATAAACAAACAAAGTTGGGTTATAAGTATGATATTTGGAATTTTCTGTAAAAATCTATCATTTGTTGGCTCTTCATATTTATTTTAACATATATGAATCTGTATATAATACAGAATTATACATGGCTCACAATATGTATGTATATATATGATTCCATTATATATTATATGTAAAAAATTCTACAATATAGATATTAGATATATAGATATATATGATTCCTCAATATAGATTCTGGGAATACATGTACATTTTCCTATTTAAATGAGTTGTTACTAAAAAGCCTGATCTTTACAGAATAGGGTAATTCAATAGTGCTAGACATACCAGCTGAAAGTTCATTATTTATGTAAAAATAGAAAAGTAAAAGATAACAGATTTTCTACCTTTACTCTTTGTGCAATTTTGATACAAAAAAATAAAAAATAAAAACATCAGCGATGATAACATGCCAGTCCTGAAACAAAGGAAACTTAAAAGTTTAATTCTCTTTGTTTTTTTCTTCTTCTCTTTATGGTAATGGGAATGAAATGACACAGCAGAAGGATAATATACCCTGCATGTGACATGATGTACTGATAATATGTTATTACGCTTCTAATGATGTGCTTTTCAAAGCTGTCATTACCTCTGCCGTGGAATACCCTGCCCTCAGAGACGCATCTGCTGCAGCCTGTAGGTAATTCCAGCAGCCTTCAGAGTGTAGATTTGCAGATTCTAGGGACTCCTCTCCTCTATCAAGGTGAAACAAACACCCAGCACAGCAAAAATTACACAGCCAGGAAAAACAGCCAGGATTTAAAATAGAAACTACTAAATCTTACCCCCCCCCTTTCTCTCTCGTTCTCTCTGTCTTGGAAGTACTGTTGTATCTTCAAAACAACTCATAATAAGACAAAATTTACAATTTGTATTTTTAGAATCCTATGAAATGTGAGTATATATGATTTTATATATGTATATGTATATGTATAATCATATATATATATATATATATATGATTAGGCACCCTGAGCATATACTTTTCAAACACTGGAATACATCATCTTGCTCACTACTAAGCCATTTTTTCTCTATGTCATCCACTTCTTTCACTCCTAGGATGATGCTTTGCTAGGACTCTGCATCTTCCTTGATCCTTTACCAAATATAGTACTGCTATATTCAGCCAAGGGCAAGAAATAGACAAAACTCCGGAGGCTATTGAGTGGCTCTAAGATTCCTGATGTGTTCACCTTCTCAATATTATCCTAAGCAGCATTTCTTCTCTCTCCATGGATGAGTAGCTAAAAGATTGCCACTTGTTTGTTTGTGTGTTTGTTTTGCCTTCTGTTTATTTTTCTCCTGTACTTAAGTCTTCTTCCATCCCTTCCATGGCAATGCGGACCTCATTTAGCCGGTATCCTAAGAAGGATACATCCACATTTGACAAGGATAATTACTTCAGTTCCCATGCCTTAGCATTTTCTAGGTAGGATCTTCTGTTCCTAAGTCTAAGCCTCACATCTGTACAAGGGACACTATATTAAAATTCTAGATTCTAATGACTAATTTGATCCTTTTGCTCTTGTGTTTCTCCTATCTGGGCCCAATTTGTCATTTTCCTTACATACCAGCTGTTTCCTCCATGTTTTAGTGCTCTGTTTTTAGGTTGATTTTTAAAATGCCTTCTTTAATTCCACTGTCTGATCAGGTCTGGACAGAGTTGCAAAGGAAGTATTTTTTACCCTTATAAACAGCCATTGACTGAAAAATAAGGACTGTATACATATGTGAGCAGTATGAGGTTGAAGTGCAGTGGAAATAGTGTCTTTGGAGATAAGAGTCTCATGGACTTTCTTGTCCAGGCTGTCTTTGAACCATGATCCTCAAATCCTAGCCTCCTAGGTAGCTAAGATAACAGGTGTGAGCTACAGATACCTTAGTCCGCAAAGAATCTTTAAGTTGTTTACCACCTAGATATGTAGAGACATTAGAAAAGTATTCACTGCTTCTATTTTATTCCCTCTCCACTCTTTTTTTTCTCTGACAGTACTGAGGATTGAACTCAGGACTCCAAGCCTACTAAGCAACTGGTTATCACTTGAGCCATACTTCTAGCCTCTTTTAGTAGCTGGAGACCAGCTACACTGAAGGTGCCATGGACTTGCCCTATATTTAGACCAAAGAGTGACAGCCGTAGAGCAAAAGCTGTCAGTTCATATTGTGGGGGAGGAAAACGTCATTTATTCCTCCATGACAAGTAATTTTGGATGTAAATTCTTGAAAATAGGGCTATTTGGGCATAGGTTGACCAGCTCACAATTTGGCTAGAGTATAAAAGATCAACACATTCAAAAACAAGGTTAGGGCAGATGACTACAATTGTCCTTCCAAATCAAATATCATTACCATTTTTTTTCCCCTGAGTTCTTTGAGGAGGTAAAGCCAGGTGTCCCTCTGCAACCCAGGGTTGCCTGGAAGCTGACTTATGACCCAAATTAATGACCTCCCTAACCCTATTGTTCCCAATGCTGGGATTACATAGATATAGTACCACATCTTGGTCTAATATGTGAATTTGATTTCATAATTATATTGGAACAATGTACATATTGCTACAATTTCATCCTTCCTATTTAAGTAGCAAAAACTCTAAAGAAATTGTGTCTTCATCAAGAAATTTACAATGCAATTGGTCAGGCTTCAAGTAAGTTATGAATCTAATGTGAAAGTAGTTTCTTAACAACATATTTGTTCCTGATCACACATTTCTGTAAATGGGACTCAGTCTAAATACTTGCTCTGAAACTGGTGGATTGCTTAGTACAACTGCATTGTATATCCCTGTTATTTGCCAACAGGAACATTTTAATGTCAATGAGATATTGAAGTAATTAAACCATAAAGTCCAGGCTGTTTCATCAATCTCCTTCCAAATGGCAAGTTGCTGTTACTGAATCCTGATTGTTGGGTGCTGAAATTGCCTGTGTACTATATTAATAATTTAACATGGTAGATTCCGCATTTATTACTAGTTCCAACATAAATTGAGCAACATTTGCAATCTAGTACTTGCAATTCCTTACTGTTAAATAAGTGTAAGCAATTTCTTTTAACAACCCTTCACACATAAACATGAAATATAAAATAGCAAATCATATTTTGCAAAATATCCCTGATTATCCATGTAACATTTCTAGCACAAGGTGTCTATATCATGTAGGTTAGTCAGTTACTTCATTATTCATATAGATACTTTTTCAAAGTGGCAGCAGAGCCCTTGCAACAATTTTGTCTTCAGACATAATTCTGAATTTCTTAATTTTGTACATGTATTTTTAGTGTAATATGTGATTAAATATATGTATAAGTTTGCAGGTGAATATGTGATTAAATATTTGTAAAGTTTGTAAGTGGATATGCAAATTGGTTGTGATTAATGTATATATTTCATTCATTTCATTTTTCAATTTACAATTTCATGATTTCTGAATTACATATATATTCTCAAAGAAATAATTAAATGAAAAAGTAAGTCATAAGGGTATAATATTTATTTAACCAAACTTATTATTTCAACCATCCTAAGAAGAAATCTTTAAAACTGAATATACTTCAGAGTATCTAGATAAGTGTCAATATTTTCCTACAAATTATTGTTATTGTTTCTGAGTTTTTTGTTCTTTGTTTTTGTGGTTTGCTTTTTTTGTCAGTGGTGGCACTTGAACTCTGGGACTGGGCGCTGTACCTGACCTCTTCAGCTCAAGGCTAGAGCTCTACCACTTGAACCACAAGCCACTTCTGGTTTTCTGGGTGGTTAATTGAAGATAAGAGTTTCATGGGAATGTTCCTGCTTTGAACTGTGATCCTCAGATCTCAGCCTCCCAAGTAGCTAGGATTAAAGGCATGAGCCATTAGCACACAGCTGTTCCTGTTTTCATACTCCAAAATTCACATTCTTCTGATAAAGTTAAAATTGATTATGGTATATATAAATTTTTTTACTAATAGCTTCTTTCACAAATCTATGTTGTAGTTGCTAGAAATATAAATAAATATTTAAATAGCAATATTTTCAATTAAGTTTATTCCATATTAACATGCCATGACACATAGCCAGCATGAAATCATTTAGAAACATATAAATACTAAATACAAAAAGAAGTAATTATGTGTACTTAAATGTTGACATGTAACAGAGAATTTTGTTGTTTTTCATCTCTAAAGTAAGACATGTATGATTGGGAAAATAAGTATCTTTCCTTATTAATTTACTCACAGAAAGCTTTGGCTTCTCTTTGATGTTAGGTGTTAGGAAATAATCCAGAAATTCCTAAGCAAAATGTGTATTTCCAAAATCAGGGATCTTCTTTATGCCGGACAACATATACATTTAACTATAATAAAATGCCTTTATTTTTTGCATGCCTTTCTTCATAGTGGATAAGAATAGAATAAATATCAAGTATACTCCTGATGTACCCTGTTGGTTTTAAATAATAAAATACAACATTTTGCATCTTAAAATTTTATGTGATAAACTCTTTCATTTATACTTTGATAAATTATAAAACACATATTGATGTGAGATGAATGCTTTCACCATTGAAGTATATAAAATATTTGTATTCATGGCCAGGGAAATGTAGAGTTTAAGCTATAATAAAGTAACCCCACCTGTTGACAATTTAAATGGCTTCACTGTACATCCTCATATCATTTTTCTCCCAAATTTTGTAGCTAATGTCATATTATTTCTACCGATAAAAACAACTCACAAACTGTAGATGATTTCTACATGGAGTTTTATATATTGAAAAAGAAAATAAGATCTTTGATAACAAATACAAATTAGGTGAAAATACACTTTTTATGACAGTATTTTATCATTATCGTGATTTGAAAAGTGTTTCTTCTACTTTTGAAAGTACACATTAAAAATTTTGAATAGAACCTACCGATGTTATTTTCCTCCCAGATTACTCCCCGATTCTTTCTTTGTTTCTGGTTAGAACAACTGGCATACTATTCGCAAATCCATTTTGTGTTACTGGATGTTGTATCATGTTTCTTTAAACCATAACAGCCTTGTACTTCTGAATATAAAATTGGTAGCTTCTGTGACTTTCTTAAAGTTCTTAAAAAATTCAATAGAAGATACATTCTTGGCAGCTCTTATTAGAATGTTAATAACAAGTATGGCCCTCATTTTCAAGTAACCTTTCCAAAATATCTAATAGGATGCTTCTTTTAAAACTATTAATATATTGTCATTGCCAGAATTACAAAAGGTAGCCTAGTGAGTGTCCTCAGGATATTTACCATAGTGTTCTTACATCTTATGGCCTGAGTCTATTTCTCTTATCTCTTCTCTTGTAACTCTCCCATTGTTGTTCCTGTTTTCTAGTAAACCACCTGTCCAACATTGCACATTTTCTTTTAAAACATCTTCTTTCCCTACTTTAGAAGTCTACTTGTTACTTTCTTTTTTTGTGGGGGGGAAGGGAACTTGATGCTACCCCAAGATGGTTTTGCTCATTTAAGTATCTCCCTTGGTTCTGTTCTTTGTCCATGACTCAATCCTGATAATTTATCACAATGTTCTGCGCAAGTATTTTTATTATTCTGTAACATTTACAAGAGTCAGAGGTCTCCAGTGTCAAGCCAGGCTATTGGGTGGATGAATAAGCAGACTCTTCTACTGTTTCATCCTTTCATTCCATCTTAATTGCATAATTAGGTGTCCACATATGTGTCTAACTAAATAGAAATGATATATGCATGCCAGTAATTTATGAAAAATCATCAATAAAGCTAGTTATGATCTTTAATGTATATCAGGGTTGAATTTACTGAATTGTTGTAATAATTTCATTTACTCTTCACAGCAGACTAATGTTGCTGTTGTTACTATTTTTTTTATTTTTAGGATGAGGAAATACATGCAGAAATGTAAATTGGGAAGTTGTCAGCAGCCTCTTGGGAATGTTGAAAACAGAGCTGGGATGGCTTCCAAGATTGCCCATTTGAATCCATACTCTGGGCCTCTAGCACACATTTATTCTCCCGCAACTATGTTGTTTTCCTATTACCTAAAGAATTTTCCGAAGTATTGACTTTCTAAATGTAGAAAACAATTGTTTTAGTTTTTTAAAGTATACTACAGATTATTAAATTCAAATTAAATAAGAGACAGTGAGTAACTCATTAAGTCTTTAGACCTGTCTTTTTGCCAATACATTTTCTCAGAGATGGGGAAAAAAAATCCCAAGAGTTCAATCCAAGTGTCATTTTCCTAGGGTTGGCATTTCCCGAGAAAGAGATAACAAGTGTGGAAATTAGTGAGGCAGAGCCCGAGTGTGACAAAACACTTTGAGCTATGAGTTATCATCTGCTTGATTGTACCTAAAAGTCAAACAGAAAAACATTCATTTCAGCCAAAGAAGCCTTTGGAGCTGCAGTTCTGTGATAAGTTTTCAAGACTTAAAAAAAAAATGATGTCGATCCCGGTTAACTGTTCTGTAGACTGTAGCTTAGATTTTGTTGTTTGTAGCTTAGGTTTGCTTCTTTTATTTCTGGATGAGAGCAGGATCATTTACTTTACTGTTGTTAATGCTCTTGTTTCAAAAAAGATGTCAAGATGTACACTGACATTCTCATCACATTCTAGAAAGTTCTCACATACTGAAAATGGTTTTACCAATGCTAACGTTGGCCTTGGTCTTCTGGTTGAGGTCATGGCCTTCAAGTTTACCTCTGTCTCTCTGATCCCACTCCATACTACTCTAATTAGAAACAGCAACTCTGTCCTGCCTTTATTCAAGTGGCTAAGGGTAGCCTCATATCTCCTTGAGGACAGAGATTGACTTAAATTATTTTAACTTATTTCTAGTGGAGATCTGCATTTTTCCCATTAATATTATTTGGTCAGTATTTCTATCATCACAGATAAATACATGGATATCTGTTTTAGAGTTTGGGTTATAGTCCATCACTATTTCTTTACTTTGTTCCTCAATTATTTTCAATGAGACAACTGTGAACTCTTTTAATAGTCTCTTAGATCTCTTTGCTATACTTTTGTGTATGTGTGTGAGAAAGACAGAGAAAGAGAGAGAAAAGAGAGGGAAAGAAAGAACAAAGATAGAGAGAAAAAGAGACAGTCAGATGGGGGCAAAGTAATTCCTTACTATTTTCTGCACTATATGATGGTTATCTTCTATTGCCTGTATCAGAGTTTTTTTTTTTCTTTTTATTGTTTTGTCTGAACAAAATATCCAGTTAGTGCCTCCAACTTGATATGCTGGTGCTCTACTACTTGAGCCATTCCTCCAGCCTGGCTTTTTGCTAGTTATTATGAAGATAGAGTTATGTTGACTTTTCCATCTGGGTTGCCAAATCAATCCTCCAGATCTCAGCTTCCTGAGTAGCTAAAATTAAAGGACTGAGTGGCCCATGTCTAGTTGCAATATGTGTATGTATCTGTATGTATATGTGTGTGTGTGTCTGTATGTGTGTCTGTGTATGTGTACTGGGGCTTGAACTCAGACCCTGGGTGGTATCCCTAAGCTTTGTTTGCGCAGAGCTAGTACTCAGACACTTAAGCCACAGATCCACTTCCAGCTTTTTTGGTGATTAATTGAAGATGTTAGAGGCTCACAGATCAGGTACTTTCCCGAGATTTGAACCATGACCCTAAGATCATTGCCTTCTGAGTAGCTAGGATTACAGGCTTGATGCCTGATAGCATCAGTTTTTAAAATAGTCCTTTTTCTAAGCTGATTTTTAATTAAAGACAAAACAAATGTTTCTATAATTAGAATAACCTGAAGTACTTGCAATATTGTACAAGAGCACAATATTCCTTTGAAGAAGTCTTTATTGTGTTAGAAACCTTGGAATGGATTATACTCATAACTTCAAAGGCCTCTGTACTTAGGGAACATAACCCCATGCAATCTTTTTCTAAGTGCATAGAAGTGTTTGGGAAATGTTGAGTCTCCTTTCTAGGCAGAAGTGTGTACTGAAAGTCATCCTCTGAGTTTCATTTTAAAGTAGAGATATTATGTATGGAGGTCTTATATAAATTATACAGAGAATGCCCAGAGCTACGATTGCAATACACAAACAGCCTATGAAGATGATACATTTTGTTACACCCTCAACAGAAGGAAAGGGTTAAACAAGGAATATTGCAATCCATGAAACAGTCCCTTCCCATCTGTCAATCTACCAGGAGCCATTGTACCACTAAACATAAATGGATGTTATAAATAGTATTTGATGACTTCTCATTTGAAAATTTCACAAAAAAATAAAAATAGAATAGCTGTTTATCACAGAGAAAAGTAAAATTCTTTACCTGTTAAGATTATTATCTGAACAATTTGAGACAGATGCTAGGTGATTTATTTTGTTATAGAATAGCTTTTCCACTTGACTTCTCATTATTTGACTTTATGTGCCTATACTAACTCTTTCTCTCCAGCAGAAAAGGAATAACACTGTACTGTTAATCCTAGTGGCTGAGGTGGAGCATCAAAATGGTCACAATTTCAAGCAACCAAGAAGTTGCTATGTTAGCACTTGACAAACTCCTTCATTGATCCAAAATGGTCTTCTTTAAACTGGTGGTTAAAACCTATCTATCTACAAGCATGCTGCTACAAAGTACCCAGATTTGGCCTGGAAACTGATAGAAACTTTTCTAGCACATTTTAAAATACTTAATAAATTAGTCTTTTAACGTTCTCCTTCCCTAATTCATCTTAGTCATCCAAATCAGAATGCACAGATCATCCTCATTATTTTTCATGGTTGCAAAGTATATTGCAGTAGGACATTACCATATTTAAGACATTTGTTCTCTAATTAAATGACATGAAGTTTTAATATTTTTTTCCTTTTGCAAGTCATTGATTTGTGACTCTAAGTTTGCATTTTTAATGGACTGACATCAAATTCTGTGGGATAAATTCCTACAGTGAAATTACTGAGTTACGATAACATATTTAAATTTATTTTGACTTTACAAACAGTTTAGTTCCTATCAATTTACACACGGTTCAACACTTGAGGGTACAAACATTTTTGCACTTTTAAATTAATATCACTGATTTTCATGTCTTTCATTTAACCTTTTTTTTAATTCTTACCTCTCTGGTTTGGATTCTTTTATTTTATTTTATTTTTTTTTTTTTTGTGAACATACTGTACAGAGGGGTTACAATTACATGGGCAAGATAATGAGTACATTTCTTATCAAGCATTGCAGCCTCCTCCTTTGTTTACACTTCACATCCCTTCCCAGCCTCCCCCCCCCTAATCCTCCTCCCCCCCCCCCCCACCAAAGTTGTAAAGTTCATTTTCAACATGACAACTTGTACTTCTCATTGTTGCAACGGGTCCACTTGTATCCTTAAAGGACTTGTTTTTCCTCATCTCCTCCACAAATTATACCGACATCAAATATAAGCAGGGGTTATACTGTGGGGGAGGGACATACAAAGCAACAAAGAAATAATCTTATAAATGCGTTAGAAACAAATTCATGAAAGAAAATAAAACATTTACATACATATCTAAGGGTTCATTTTCCTAACATCACATTATCTGACCTTCTCTGCTTGACTCATACCTATACTAGATATTACAAATAAGGGAAACCATGGGACCTATGTTTCTTTGGGCTTGGCTTACTTCACTTAATATAATTTTTTCCAAGCCTTTCCATTTCCTAACAAATGGGGCAATGTCATTCTTTCTGATGTGCTTAAAACAATAAAAAGGAGAAAATGGTACCTAACCTATTCCCCTCATTTAGAAATAATCATTGCTGACTCACACAACAATTGCCTCAAACATTTTTCATTTCAGTCATTTTATGTGATTTTTCTGTATGTCAGCCTGCCATAGAGTCATATTCCACCTTTTCCAATAAATAACGAATACATAATTATTGATAATGCATGTTATCATAACAAGACACAAGCATATGTGGTTATGAAATTATGCAATATTTTTCTTTCCTAATGCATAATATTTACTACTTAAATGAAATAAAGACTTTAAGGCTACTTAGTATAAATTACTCTTAGGATTATTTTTAAATATGGGAAAAATGTAAAAAATTTATGATATTTATATTTTCTGATTAAAATACTACTGTTCCAAGTACATAATATTACTGTATATAATATATATGTTTACTGTACATAAAAGTACATAAATGCAACATTTTTAAACCAGTAATACCAGTGTAATTAAACAGGTTGCTCATATTTAACTTTGAAAAATGTCTTAACATTTTCTTTCTTTAAACAATATTATAAAGATGCTGTACAGAGGTGTTACAGTTACATAAGTAAGGTAATGAGAACATTTCTTGCCAAACATTGTTACCTACTTCTTTGTTGTTCTCCCACTATCCTTTCCCTCCCCCACTTCTCCCCCTCCCCCCAGAAGTTCTAAGTTCATTTCTGACATAGTGTCTTGTGTCAGCTGCCTGTCTTTATTCTTCTTTCAGTATTTTTTATGCCCCTTCCTTTCCCAAATCAGATAAATGTGTATATAAAATGAAGGCTAACAGAATCAAAGACAGTGATTACCAGGGATAAACCAATGTTTAAACATGAAATAAAATAAGAAGAAAGAACTAGGCACAGAACATTGGCAACAACAAAGTCAACAACTAAAAAATAGACCTGTTGTTTCCATGTGTTGGAGTTCATTTCAATTAGCATCATTTTGAATGGCCATATGTTCGTAGCTATTGAGCTATTATGATTCTCTGCCAGGACTATCCTAGGCATGTACTAATTATTACAAATGAGGGAAACCATGGAGCCTATGTTTCTTTGTGTCTGGCGTTTACTGACAGTCTACTTCCATACCAATTTACAAGAATTCTTTTAATTTTTTCCCTCTTCTGAGTCTTTTATTTGTATCTTCTAGTTAAGTGTTATATACCAAATATATATGTCTCTACTTAGGTCTAGAGCATATAATCAGGATTATACTTTATTTAGTCAATTTTCACACAAATTTACTGACTTTAGGGATAAGACCATTGCATTTTAAAAAGCATAAATAGCATGTTAATTATATTCCTTCATAACTACAAAGAGGTTTTACTATTTTGACTCCATTTAACTTCACAATACTTATGTTCCTGTAGAAACTATAATAATCACTCCCATTTGTGTAAGGAAAACTAGTATTACAGAGAGGTAAGATTCTTAGCACAAAGCCACCCCATATTCCAGTACCACACATTAAACAGAATACTTATTGTGTGGATATTTATAGGCAGACATTTTCCTAAAGGGCATATCATAATAATGCACATTAAGGACAAAATCCACATCTTCATGGAATGTTTATTCTGGTAAAGTGAATAAGAATAAGGAATGACAGAACATATTATAAAGGCCGGAGTTGGTGGTTCACATCTGAAATCCTAGCTACTCAGGATGTTCATAGCAAGCCTTAGCTGGAAATTCTGTGAGACTGCTTCTCCAATTAACTAACAGAAAGCTGGAAATGGAGCTGTGGCTCAAGTGATAGAACATTAACCCGAAGCAAAAACTCAGGGACATAGCTGAGGACCTGAGTTCTAGCCCTGGGACTGGCATAGGAAAAGGAAAAAAGAAAAGAAGAAAATGTCTCTGACTAAGTTCCCAGTGTTTCAAAACGGTTACATATATTGTAGTAAAGCGTAGAGGAAAGATTGATAAATGATTTTTTTTACTGATTTATTTTAAAACTTTTCTCCATGAAATGTAAGGACACAGTATAATATTTGATCACAAAAGTCTCTTGGAGGAAAAAATATATACATTTTTATTCAAAGTAAAAATTAATTCATGACTGCAGCTAGAAAAACTAAAGCAAGATAAGAGACAGGTCAAATGGATCCCTGACTGATATACTAAGGAGACAAGTTTGTAAGTCCTTTTCTCCTATCTTCACCCTTGATTGATTGTATCTGTCCACATGAACTAAAGAAAGAATTGAAATGTTTGTAAAGATATTTTTCTTCTTTGATTATTATTTTTCTTTGTTTATATTAAGTCATTCTTTCCTACTTACTGAAATGGTGATACTCTAGTGGTTTTAAGTTGTTCTTTTATGTTCTAATAATTTATTTATTTTTTATTGTCAAGGTGCGTAAGTAAAGACTATAAGTACATTTCTTGTCCAACTTGTTTCCCCTCCCTCATTTTTCTCCTATTTTTCCTCCTCACTCTACTCCCCAAGTTGTACAGATCATTTTCAACAATATGTTGGTTTTATGTTTATATGTGACCAAAAGAGAAGGTGGATGCAGAAAATCCAGGCACCAACAACATGAGTAATAAACACGCAATTCAAGTCAGGAATGCACCATCATGATTTATATCAGTAACATGGAACACATGCTCTACTCAAAGAAATGAAACACAGACTCTTTGTAAGGAGCATCTCATTTCCATAATCATATCTAAGATATCATAATAAAAATGTTTCAGATTCAAATGGGTGTGGTGGCAAATGCCTGTATTTCAGCACTCTGGTGTAGAAGGCAATAGGATCACAGGTTTAAGGACATCCTGTGTTTGAAAGTATTTAAAAAATAGTAGAACATAACATTCCCTTAAATATAAATATTTCCCCAATTATGCTATGTGTATAAAGGGATGAAAACTATGAGATAAACACAGGTTTTAAAAAGGATAAGTGGCTGGGGCTATGTTATAGCATTTGCCTAGCACAAGCAGAAGGCTCATAGCTTCATCCCTACTACCAAATGCATAAATATAGAAAATTAAAATATTACATAATTTCATTGCACTAATTGTTATACAGTTGCAATTATCGAAGTATTGTGGTATTGATAAGATTATACACCAGTTTTTTTTGTTGCTTTGTATGTCCCTCCCCAATGGTATAACCCCTGTATTCACTGTATTTGATGTTGATATAATTTGTGGAGGGGAAAGGAAAAAAAAATCGTTTAAATAGGGATAC
The DNA here is from genome assembly GCF_019054845.1 of Dipodomys spectabilis. NCBI lineage: Eukaryota > Metazoa > Chordata > Mammalia > Rodentia > Heteromyidae > Dipodomys > Dipodomys spectabilis. The sequence continues at coordinate 10,827,576 of NW_024870701.1, read as the reverse complement.
AAGTAGACCCATTGCAACAATGAAATGTGCAAGATGCTATGACAAAAACAAATTTTACAATTTGGTGGGTGGGATATTGGGGGGCAGAGGGGGAGGAGAGGCAACAATGCTTGATAAGAAATGTACTCATTACCTTTCTCATGTAATTGTAACCCCTCTGTATGGTATTTTCATAATAAAAACTTATGAATAATAAATAAATAGTTATTTATGTGCAGCAATGTGATAAATAACTTTTCAATAAAGTTAACAAAACATGAGAATAGTGGTTTAAAGCTAGCCTGAGCAGAAAAATGTGGAGATCTTCATTTTCACTTAGCCACCAAAATTTGCTGGACTGGAGTTATGGCTTAAATGGTGCCACCCACAAGCAAAATGAACCAAGTAAAAGTGGAACCAACCCAGATGCCCCTCAGTAGATGAATGGATCAAGAAAATGTGGTATCCATCAGAAAGAATGACATTGCCCCATTTGTTAGGAAATGGAAAGACTTGGAAAACATTATATTAAGTGAAGTAAGCCAGGCCCAAAGAAACATAGGTCCCATGGTTTCCCTTATTTACAATAGCTAGTATATGTCTGAGTCAAGCAGAAAAGGTCAGTTAAGTTGATGTTAGGGAAATGAACCCTAAGATATGTATTCAAATGGTTTTTTTCTTTCATGCGATTGTTTCTAACACATTTATAAGGTTATCTCTTTGTTGCTTTGTATGTCCCTCCCCCACAGTATAACCCCTGCTTTCACTGTATTTGCTGTCGGTATAATTTGTGGAGGGGAAGGGGTAAAACAAATCGTTTAAATAGGGATACAGATGGACCCATATCAACAATGAGATGTACAAGTCGTTATGTTGAAAACGAACTTTACAACTTTGGTGGGGGGGGAGGAGGGTTAGTGGGATGGGGGGAGGCTGGGAAGGGATGGGAAGGGGAGACAAAGGAGGAGGCTACAATGTACTCATTACCTTGCCAATGTAATTGTAACCCCTCTGTACAGTATTTTCACAATTAAAAAAAAAGAAAGTGTGATATATTGCATTCAAGCCTTGGTACCTGCAAACAAACAAAGGAAAACGCCAAACAATATTTTAAAAATAAATAATAATGAAATAAGTAAATTACTATGTCTATTAATTTTTTAAGGAAACCAGTAAATATTAACTCTTTATTTTTAAAACATCATGCTGTAACACTTCAAAATATGAAATGGAGTAGGCAAAGGCTCTTTAAGCAATCTACGGAAAAATACAAATTATACAGAAAACACGGAAATGTGGAAATGATGAATCAGGTTTTGAAAATCAATGATTTTTGATGATTTTCCGGATCATTTTGGAAATAATTTGAAGATTTTTTTTCAGGGTTTACCTTAAACTATGCATGGAGATGAAGGTGTAGTCCACTGTGCCATGAGGATCATTTGTGTTGAATACTCTGCATTTGGGCTGAAGAGGATTCTGGGTGTATGTAGTGTTCCAATGACACTGGATCTGACGCTAAATAAACATTGGCTGTGGCACTTAACACACTCATGAAGTTATGAGAAACCCAAATGTATACATGTCCTTCCTTTGGCCTACCGGAGGGTAGATAGCACTCACACAACGATAGGATATACGGGGGAAAGCCTGTAAAAACAATCTAAAGAAAAAGAAAATCTAGGCGTTTCTCCTCTAGAGCACCCACACTCTGTTAGAGTGTGTCTCTGCTTTTCAGCTTTTTGTCTGTCTGTTTGCCTGTTTACTTACTCAATAAAGCTTCACCAAGTATTCTTACCCTTAAAAAATATACCTAAATACAGTAGCAAGTGAAAAAATATTAAGCAGATAAACAGATAAAGGGTACAGAATTTTTTTTAAAAAAGTAACAACAGGGAATGAACCAATCAAACAACAACAGAAAGAATGAAAGAAAGAAAAAATAACTGCAAACAATACACACACACACACACACACACACACACACACACACACACAACTGTTGTTTCCATTTCTTGGAGTTGGTTTGGATGACTATCATTTTGCATAGTCATAGTCATTGTGATCCTTTATTAAGAATATTCTAGACATGTTCCAGTTATTACAAATGAGGGAAATCATGTAGCCCGTGTTTGGGTAAGTTCATCTGATGTGGGGAATCACAGAAAGTAGGACAAAGGGTGGACCAATGCAACTGTAATATTCACCAAACACTGTGTTGGAAACGAACTTGAGCGAGAGAGGGGAATAGGGGGAAATGCATGCAAATGAAGGAGGAGATAACACTGTTCAAAAAGAAATGTACTCATCACCATACCTATGGAATTGTCACCCCTCTGTACATCACCATGACAATAACATTTTAAAAGATAAAATAACATTAGTCACAAAATCACATCCAAATAAAAAAATTAAGCCTATTTTACACAATGATTCTTGCTTTTTTAAATTAAAAATAGGCTATAATTGTGTTTTCAATAGCTAATATTTTGCTAGAAAATCTATAGTCTGTCTGATTCCCCAAATGATAATGTGTATTTTATGTTTATGACAGCTGTAAGAATAATAAAAATAAATAATAAAATAATAAAAATATGATCTACATGCTTTCATAGTATTAATTATATATTTACATGGTAATAATTTCATATAATAATAAAAGGATGAACAATGAGAGATCATCAGTGATCTACCTGAATTTCCCAAATATATATTTGGCTTGCTAAACTCTGAAACAGGTGTTCATTTAACAAACAGAAAGCAAGTTAAACACACCTGACAAAAAATTAATGACAGCATGATCTGTTGCCCTGTATAATTGAGAATAATTTAGAAAATTGTGTACTAAGGGAAAAAAAACAAGTTCTTGAAACATTGAAGTGGAAACAGTAATTCAAATATATATATACATATATATACATATATCCAACATTGATGATTTTATGCAAGAATGTCATACCAAGCAGTATCTTAAAAATGAAGTTCTAACAACAAATATCAGTCATGAGAATATTTAGCAAAAATAATTTGATGAATAACAAGCATGTAATCAATGATGTAAAACATGACCATGATGAATCTAAAAATAATAACTGTTGAGAGATAAAAATCATAAAATTCAACCAGTTGAAATTTTAATGCTGAAGATTATTTAAAATTAAAAAGTACTTGCCTATCAGTGGTACGCAGATTAAAATTTTCTATTTCTTTGCCCAAAATAGCTCTAACTTTTAATACTTTGAACTATGAAACTTAAATGTGAAGAGAAACATTGCAAATACAATTAAAACTTAAATGTAATTGGAGTTGCGAAACTGTGATTTACATATCAAAGAACACACTTCACAGAGGATGTTAAGAAACTTTATTCTAATGTTCTGTCACTGCAAACTGGAATTAGACCATAATTTAAAGTTGCCAGGGAAAAACATGCCCTTGTTTACAAAATTCTTAAAAATTTGAAGATAATAACAGTGCAACTTCTAGGGTGGATATGTGGAGTTCAGGTGTCACTGGTCTTCATCTATATTTGTGCATGCTTACAAACTTCTCTGTAAGCTCCATGTATTAGATCAACATTAACTTCCTTTCACCCTCAAATTTTATTTTAGTAATCAAGGTGAAGTATAATCTTAGAAGGAGATGTGAGGAGTAGGTGAAAATAGGAGGATGGTACTTAGCTAGAAGCAATGGTCCTTTTCTCTTCAACATACATCAGAGTCCCCTTAGTGAGCTCTTAGGTTTTGTGACTGCATCCATCTGAAGAGCTTTTATTTTTCCATTCTAACCAAACTCCAACCAAATGAAAAAGAAAAACACTGCTCAAATTGAGCTCAATTCAATTTTAAGAGCAGAGAAGGATAGAAAAGGAAAGGACATATGGGTAAAAAGCATTGCCATGGCAAGTTGAAAGCCAGAAATTCTTTAAGATGTAATCTAAACTTATGATCTAATCATTGGTCTCTGTGAACAAATGCAACTGTATGCATTTTTCATGAAGGAAAAACTGTTATTCTTTTGTTTTGTTCTTAGTCATTTATAATGGTGTGCTACTACATAAAGACAAGAATGGAAACAAAAATACTGGCACAGAAGAGGATATTTTTGAATAAAAAAGCTAAAGAAATGAAATGATTTGTTCAAATTAGTTGAAAAGAAGAACTAAAGTGGATATTGTCTTAGCTAATATCAATAATAGGTACGGTCTATCTCTTTTTACACACCTGAAGGAAGAATTGGTGAAACAGAAGATCATGTTTAAGTATTCACTCTAAATCATAAAGATTTGGGAACTAAGGAAACAGCAAAAATAAAAACTGAACTCCTCCTTTTTATCATTGCTTGTATATTTATTTGTATAAATGCTGTTCCAGCAATTCTGAAGCTATGGTAGATGCATTCACGAATTGAGAAAATGAGCAAATGCATCAGTAGTTTAGGATATGGTTTTCAATATGGACTGAAAAGTTAAAAAGCAAATATTGAATGAATATAATAAATAGCACCAAATTTTCTCTTGCAATTACAATGAAGTTAGAAGTGAAAATTCATTATGTTTTCTATTTTTGGTTATTTCTTATTTCATATATACATATTTATATGAGAGAAGAAACAGGGTTGAAAATAGGATGAAATGATTGGTAGTAGCTTGTCTATGATTTGTACATGTGTAGATCTATTGATACCTATAGATATTTATATCTGTTTATATATAGATCTCTATATATGCATTTAGACATACAAATTCATCTATCTTCATTGTTACTTTTGCATCCATGTATGTATGTTATGTATTAATGTATATCTACATATGAATGTGTAACTATGTATGCAAAATGTATGTTCCATAGCTCCATCTGCTAAAAGATTCAGAGGTCACATCAATATTAAAGGATACAGAAATTGCCCCAAAAGTTAGTCTTAATACTGTTTTCTACTGATAGGTGAAAGATCACATTGAAAAATTGTTGATTTGAGAAGCTGATTCCGTTTATTTCAGATCCTCATTCTTGTTAGATGTCTAACCTGATTTGGTTATATAGCTCATAGGATTCTTGAATACCTTGCTTTCCTGGAAGGTAAGGAGGAGCTGACACCATGCAGCATTAGCAGGTGGGATCCAACCACTATGAGTGAGGCAGCATGCAAAGCATCCCCCTCCCTGTGTGTAGACAACTTCTTCTCTTGGAGGGAACAAGATGCCCATCCTTCTAGAACCATGAGCTGCCTGTCATGCAGTGAACTTGAAGGCCAATAGAAGCCCCAATGCACCCAGACAAGACAAGAGGATTGCACTTATAAATTATTTGTTGAATTAAAACCTCTTTGGGTAACTACTTAAAGATAATTAAAAAATTAAATGACAAAAATATAGTGCAGGTCTTGTCTGAGTTGTGGGATGAAGTAGAGTGAATGTAGATGGTAAAGGAGGACGAATATGATCAAAATACTTTATGTTCATGTGTGAAAATGGAAAAGTGAGAATTCACAACTGTTAATTTTGATGATATAAGACTGACTCAGTGTGTACAATTTGGTCCAACGACATCACTTTTACAATTAAAAACAATCAGTCCAAGAGCTGCACCTTCTCAATGGTATAAAAAATATAATCAGTGGATCATATCAATTATTGCAGAAAAAGAAAAAAATAATATTACTGTCTATTCAAAAAATTTAATAATTCCCTTAAAGAAATAAGAAATAGGTGAAAATTTCCTCAGTTCAATAAATGACATGGAGGAAGAGCTAGCAATATACTTAGAGTAAAATAATTGAATTCTTTCCACTAAAATTATACAAGAAATCATATATGTTTGTTTTTACTATTCTTATTCATCATCATATGGGAAGTTTCAATAGGCACAATCAAATAAGAAAAGGAAAACAACATTTAAAATGAACAACAAGACAGAAAACCATGTTGTTTATATGAGTGTATGTGTGTGTGTGAGTGAATTCCTATACATGAAATGTGTATCTATAAAAGGTGCAAGACCCACAGCGAATATACACACATAAGCACTGCTCTCTCTGCCTCCCTTCCTCTGTCTCTGTGTGTTTGTGTGTCTGTCTGTCTGTCTCTCTATTCTCTCTCTCTCTCTCTCTCTCTCTCTCTCTCTCTCTCTCTCTCTCTCTCTCTCTCTCACACACACACACACACACACACACACCAGATTTCTCTAAATAAAAACAATGAACTGAAAAGAATGGATCAGACTTGCCATTTTCCAAAAGTTCTATAACTCAGAGAGTTGTCGCTATTGTTTGACAGTGTTAAAACTACAAATAGCAACCAGAACTGTGGTACAAAGGTAAATCTGATTTTCAGATTTGTTACCTTTCTTTTAAAATATACCCAGTGTTTCATGCAGAAAGAACAACTGAGAAATGTAAAGAAAAGAAAATGGGAGGTCCACATATAAATCCCATACTTAATAACACAACTCAAAGGTACATGAAACAGAGATGTACAGAAAACAAACAATTCAATCAACATAGGTAACAAACAAAACAATATTCCACTAAAATGGAGAGAACAACTGAGCAACAGAAGCAACAGAAATCTGAATTTTTATTTTCACATTCTACATGAGTAAAATTGATGTTACAGGAATCATAGCTCAATAAAAACATTGCAAAAACACTATCATCAATTACTTTCATGTCTTGCTAAAGTATTTCTACATTCTCCTCCAGACCTCCTGTAATGCTTATCTTGCATAATTATTTATGAATTCCTTATTTTGCATATACTTTATTTTATTACTAAAATAAAACTGAATCATTATTTCTCAATTTGAACACCTCTTGAATTTATTGTTACTTTATTCATTTAGAATTATGAGGCCATATTTCACTTGCCATTTACTTAGGGCAAAGTGTTTTAATATGCCAGTCCAGTTCTAAAACTACATGCCATCCTATTAGTAATCATACTCTTGTTAATTGCCTTAGATACCATATTGGGTTTTTCCTATGTGATCAATAAAAGTTGGCTGAAGTAATGGTGCTTTACTTCCAAGAGTAACTCATAATAGATACAGCATCTTCTATGCTGGATGTATATAAACTTTGAAAAACACTCTTGGAGAAGCTAGGGAAGTCTATCCTATGCAGATGCACAAAGGGAAGAATAGGTGACTGAAATTAGATCATTGGTTCTTGTCAAGTTTCAGCAGAAGGCAGTACTGAAGCTCATTGCCAACAGTCCATGAGGTATCATGTAGTCAGATGATTGAGTAAAAAGGAGCACTTAAGTGATTGCATCTCAACCAAAAACGTGATCACAAACTCAAGAGCAACCTGGCACCAGCTAAATCTCATTATTACTTTCAGAAACCATAAGATAGCTTGGTAAGAAATGTATGCATTATCCTGCCCATGTAATTGTAACCCCTCTGTACAGTATGTCCACAAATAAAATTAAATTAAATTAAAAAAATGAATTATCCATTAGCATAAAAAAGAAACCATAAGATAGTAAATTCTTGATGTTTAATGTCTCAGCTCTTGATAATCCTTAATCTTTTAATATTTTTGATAATACCATAATCTTTTAAGTTTACCTGTAACTATCAACTTCATTATATATACTTCACTTGAAAATAGTAGCTATTTTGAGATGTTTGAATATACCTGTATTGAGAGTAAATAATATATCATGAGATCTGAGAACATTTATCTTTTTGTACTGTGGAATAAATTTTTAGGCAATGGTCACTTAATGTTAAGGTGTATGGAAAGAAGAAGAGGAAGAAGAAGAAAAGGAAAAGAAGAAGAAAATGCGAAGAAGGAGACGGAGAAGAAGAAGGAGGAGGTGGAGGAGAGGAGGAAGAGGAGGGGAGGAGGGAGAAGAGGAGGAGAAAGAAGAGGAGGAGGAGGAGGAGGAGGAGGAGAAGAAGGAGGAGGAGGAGGAGGAGGGGGAGGAGAGGAGGAAGAGGAGGAGAAGGAAAGAAGAAGAGAAGAAGAAGAAGAAGAAGAAGAAGAAGAAGAAGAAGAAGAAGAAGAAGAAGAAGAAGAAGAAGAAGAAGAAGAAGAAGAGGAAGAGGAAGAGGAAGAGGAAGAGGAAGAGGAAGAGGAAGAGGGAAGAAGAAGAAGAAGAAAGAAGAAGAGGAGGAGGAGGAGAAAAGAAAGAAAAGAAAGGAAGGAAGAAAGAAAGGAAGAAGGAAAGAAAGAGAAAAAAAGAAAGAAAGAAAGAAAAAGAGGAGGAGGGGGAGGAAGAGGAGAAGAAGAAAGAAAACCCTCAAGATAAATTTAAAGCTTTAATTTGTTCATTAACAACTGATTTTAATTTTTACAGAACTAAAAATATCCTAGATCACCTTAGAGACAGGAGTCAGTTAAACATTTAATGCTGATGATAAAAATAGGTTTCTCCTACCAAATTAGTGAGATGCTGATGGTGATAGCAAACTATGGTTGTTACTTTAATTAGCTTTTCAAATACTCAAATGACACAAAGCTATTAAGGAAGCCATCACAAAGGCCCAATATCATCTTCTGTAGCTTTATGAGTTTAATGATTAAGTTCGATCCAAATTTTACAGTTTTTTTTAATCCCTTTCATTTTTTACCTCAAGTTCTATAAAGCAATATATTTAAAACCAACTTATATTTTTGTCTTTTTAATGCAGAAATCTGTAATAAATCTATAATCTAAAAGATAAAAATTTCTTCAGTTTTTTGGTGATTTTTGAATCCCTATCATATGTAATAATTTTGAGAGTTTTTGTTGAAAACAAAAATTCCAGTTGTACAACAAACAGGATTATTGGCTACTTTTTTAGTCTATCTTATTTTCCAGTTAGGTAATGCATGGGACAGAATACATCCATTTTTTACTTCCTTGTGTTTCTCAATCAATCACTGATCCACATGATTAAAGCTTCAGATGGCGTCTTTTACTTTATCTAAATAAATTCCTTTTTTAAAAAATGTCCCATTCCCCTCAGTCTTGCACTCCAGTTCACCTGTTCTCTGTAAGACAGTTCATACTTCTATGTCATGGACAGCTATCAGATACAAATTCAATGATTACCCTTACCAAAGAGGCATTGTAATAGCATCTGCTTTATGGTGATCTGAAGTGATCTGGATAGTACTTAATATATTGGAATAATTTAATAAATGCAAGAGATTGAAATTACTGTTAATATTCTTTTAAAAAAAACTACAAACATGGGCTGGGAAGGTGGCTCAGTGGTAGAGTGCTTACCTTGCATGAATGAGACCCTGGGTTCGATTCCTCAGCACCACATAAGCAGAAAAAGCCGGAAGTGGTACTGTGACTCATGTGGTAGAGCACTAGCCTTGAGCTGAAGAGCTGAGGCACATCATCCAGGCCCAGAGTTCAGGCCCCACGACCAACTAAAAAACAACAACAACAACAACAACACAAAACCCAAAAAAACTACAAACACTCATGGGCCTTAAAATTTCGTCTTGGTGGTCAAGATAAAGTCAAAAGTGTTTAGTAAAAATATGGTCTCCGATTGCCTTCCTCTTACTACTTTGTATTTTCCAAAATTATGGGTTTTTTTTGAAATTGTAAGCCTTAAGTTCAGATGTAGTCCTCCTAGTTTTCTGCAGAGGCTTTATCGTGAAAAGATTTGAAATTTTGTTGGACCCTTTTTCTGTATTGACTGAGAAGAACATACAATTTATATTCTTCATCTTGTTTATATGATATAGTACTATATCTACATGCCATCTTGTTTATATGATATAGTACTATATCTACATATCTTGTTTATATGATATAGTCTATATATACATACAATCATTTTTATATGATATATAGTACTATAATACATATATATTTGATTTATGCATGTTTAACCACCCTTGAATCCATGGGATGAAATCAACTTTATCTGAAGTACAATTTTTATAATGCATTGTGTAATTCAGTCTGCATCAACATTAATCAAAGCAATTGGTCTATAAATCTCAGAAAGAATCCTATGCATGATTATAAAACACTATTCCATTCTTGAAAAACTTGCAATGAAAGGGCTTGCTCTCCAACTGCATAATAAAATCTTTAAATATGTTCCAGAGTAGTTTTGTTCAAGCCGTCTTTCAATGTACATACTATAAGAATTTTCCTGCAGGTCACATTCTTGTTGTCTTTAGATATCTTTTTCATGTATTCACCTGATGAACTATACAGAAGTAAATGTCTATGCTTCAAAATTACAGACTAGCAGTGTGTAGATGGATGTGTATATATGTTAGTTTATGATCAAAGACATAATCTCCTAGGGGACAAATGACTGGTTACCTTCCTTAAATAAATAGTTCCAAGGAAGACACTACCCACTGGCACCTTGTAATCCTATCTCTCCATGAAGCTGAGGTCTGAGAAGAGTCGTTTGAAAGCAGCAGAAAAGTCTAAGAGACTCTTATTTCCCACTGACCAGCAAAAATCACAAAGCAGAGGTATGTCTTAAGTGGTAGAGTACAAGCATCATGGGACAGTGTCCATGATTAGTTCAAGTCCTAGTACAAAAATACAAAAGAAAAAGGTGTTTTGATGACATTTTTCCATTTTTAATAAACTCATTTAAATGACATGAATAGGATTACCTTATTGTCTTGAAACATCTTACCTCCTTACAATGTCAGTTCATACATCCAAGAAGAAACCTGTGTATCATGCTTTACTACATACTGAATATTCATCTAACAATCATCAATAATCCATGCTGGCCTAGAAATCTTATCTGACTTGAAATGAAGATTTCCATTATATAGAATCTGGAGTGCAATGGGCTACCTGGCCTCTAGGTTTATTGAACTCTATATGCTATTCCTTTGTATCAAACATCCTGAGGAATTTATCTTGCACATGATGAATATATTAGAGAACACCAGATTTGTTTGAGTATTCCACATAGACTTACTAAATAAAATTTATTTTGGGGATGATATTTTGTTAAATGAAGGTGTTCAGATTTTTCAACAAAATATTTGAATATAATTGATAAACTGAAATCTTTGGCAACAATTACTTTATCTTCACAATACATTTTATACAACAATTAAACTTTGGCATATTTTCTCTGGAAGATTCACTGCAGTTATTTCCAGGGACACTTAAAAAGAATCAAATTGTTTAGCCTGATACCTGTGGCTCACACCTGTAATCTTAGATATTCAAGAGGCTGAGATAAGAAGATCACAGTTCAAAGCCAGTCCAGGTAGGAAAGTTCTTGAGACTTCTTCAATTAATTACCAGGAAACTGGAAGTGGCACTCTGGCCCAAAGTGATAGTGTACTAGACTGGACAGCACCCAGGACCAGAGTTCAAGCCCCAAGACCAGCATACAGACAAAAAATTAAAATTAAAAAAAATTAATGGTTTCTAGACATTGTAGAAACTAACAAAAACTATCAAATATTATTGTTGAAAATTATCTAGAGTAGTAGATTCATGCAAAAAAAGTGATGGAATATAATAAAAATCATTTGGTGAGAATAACACAAAAGTTCTACCCAATTTAATTTGACACCATAAAGAAAACAAATACCACTGCCAACATATTTTATAAGAGCTTCACATTGTTTTGAATTTTTAGAGCAAGAAGTATTTGTTTACTTCTAGAGAGACTGCTGGCACATATCTTCATATACATATACATATATATATGTATATACATACACAATGTATACAGTCTGATAATAGGACAAGTTCAGAAAGGGATTTTAAGTAATTTTTTATATAACAATAAGGTAATGTGAGATCAGCATAAATAGCATCATCAGGTCTTTCTTCAAAACTTCTCGTTATTTTTTTCCTCTGCCTCATGTCTCTGTATTAATGCTAGTTGTTTGTCTGTTTATCTTTGTTGTTGTTATTTTGCATTTCTTATTCTCCTATGATTCTATAATGTTGATAAACAAATTTCTTTCTAAACCTAATTTCATCCTTGAACCACAAAGGTACATGAATATAGTTTTCATGATTATTTCCTTGGTTATCTTAGAGATAGATCAAAAGCATATTTATCTTTTTAAGTTGAAAAGGATCTTTTAGAAGATCATTTTGTTATAAAGTATAAAAATCCATGAAAAGATATTATAAAAATGGCATCATTTATACATTGGATAATATTAAATGTGAATTCTTTTTAGTGATAACCTACATAAAGATAAAACTTTGCTTTCAATTTCAGAAATAACTTTAGTAACAGTTTCAGCCACTAATAGTGTTTTATATTCTTCTACAAATAACCAATCTTCTCCTTTTCATATCAATTATCTCCAGGCTACTCATTTTTATCAATTCTATAGTTCCAAGGTGCATTGATGCACATTGTGTAGGGTAGTGATGTATTCAGTGTCAATTTATCAGACCTGAAGCTCTCTTTCCTTACTTTCCCTTCCTTGTGTATGGATGATTTAACTATGTCCCTAAGAGTCACTGAGCATAGAATTGAGAAGTGGAAAGAGCAGGAAATATGTAGATTTTACAATCACAGTGATCAGAACAAGGCATTTTGGCAAGAACAAAACTTAAGATGGCTCATAGCTACTTAATCAGTGATGGTTGTTAGGGCTTTTTAGTTTGAAAAGCAAATGATAGAGAGTTAGATAATAGAACTTAGCATATTGGTATTTCTCATTTTAATATAGGACCACAAGTGTTAACTTATTCTCCTTTATCTACATCTATGTTTCCTTTCTACACTATAATTTGTAGTATTCAAGAACAAATAGGACGGAATAATTACAATAACTCTTCATCATTTGTAACTTTACACTGTCAACACAGTATGACCATATGGTTGCTACAGCGATTAATTATTATTAATAAAAGCAATTACTTGCATGTTCCAGCTTCATTTTTCCCTTTTGTCTGATGTACTCTGTGCACATCATCTCAGCACATGACCCTCATATGTTCTCTCTCTGCAAATCTTCATTTAATCTGTAAACAGTAAGCATATGCTTATTACTCATACCTAGTTCTATGTCAAAACCTGTGTATTCTGGTTGTCTGGAGATTATTAATACTAACTTCCTGTGCTTTTCTCACAGACTCACTGTCTGCATTAGTATAACTTTGTAGTAAAAGTGAAAGTGGGCAAAGTGGGTCCTGCAATCCTGCAACTTTATTCTTGTTTTCAAGTCTGAAGTATTCTATTCCGTTTTCAATATCGTTCTATTTATTTTGAACTCTTTGCATTCTCTTTTGGATCCACTTGCCGATTTCTGCAGAAAGGAAAATATAAACAGTGGTTTGATCGGATCATATCGAATCAATAAATCTCATAAAGAATTGTTGACTTGTTACAAATACATTTCCAATCAATGAATGTGACAACCTTATCCATCCATTTTGCTATTCTTTATTTACTTTCAATGGTATTTGGTAGCATTCAGTGTGTAAGGCTTGTGGTCACTGTGGTAGATTTATCTCTAAGTTACACATTGCCTTTGTTCTATAAATAAAACTTTTGTCAATCTTTCTTTTGCGTTGCTCATTTTAATGTACAGACATGTAAATGATTTCACATACAAATATGAGATCCTGTAACCATGCTAAGCAGGTGGATGTGCTATGATTGCATTCTTATGTTATGCCTTTGGTTCTTCTATTTAGAAGGAAGTTCTCAAGGAATGATTTACTTCCTTCCAACCTGCCTGTTCGTTTTAATTTTATTTTTTGTCAAGGTGATGTACAGAGGGGTTACCGTTATGTGAGTTAATACATACTTGTCTTGTCAGCGTTGTTAAACTTTCCCTCATTTTTCTCCCACTTCCCACCCTCCCTTCCCCTGAGTTGTACAGATCATTTCCAACATAGTGTCTTGTGAATATCACTGTTGCACTGGTTCCCCCTGCCCTTTATCTCACCATTCTGTTGTTCCCTTCCCTTCCCTAGTTCAAATAAACGTATGTACAATACCGGAGTAACAAAATCAAATACAGTGACAACAGGGGATATACCATAGGGGGAAGAACATACAAAAGAAACAAGAAATCACATAGTACATTGAAAACAACAACAACAAAGAAAAACTTCTTGTGTCCATATCTTGGAGTTCTTTTTTCTTGGCATCAGCTTATATTTTTATATGTATATAGCTATTGAACTATTTTGCTCATCTGTGAAGATTATTCTAGATATATACTATTCATTGAAAATAAGGGAAACCATAGGATCTGTTTCTTTGGGTCTGGCTTACTTCTCTTAATATGATTTTTCCAAGTCTTTCTTTTTTTTCTTTTTACTCATGCTGCCCACCTTTATTATTTTTTTTTTTAGAAAACACATTTTTTTAATTGTGAGAATACTGTACAGAGGAGTTACAATTACATAGACAAGATAATGAGTACATTTTTTGCATCAGAAATCTCCTTTTTTTATTGTGAAAATACTGTACAGAGGGGTTACAACTACATGGGCAAGGTAATGAGTACATTTCTTATCACGCATTGTAGCCTCCTCCTTTGTTTCCCTTTCCCATCCCTTCCCATCCTCCCTCCCCCAATCCTCCCCACGGCCCGCCCCCCACAACCCCGGCACCAAAGTTGTAAAGTTAGTTTTCGACATAACGACTTGTACATCTCATTGTTGCAATGGGTCCACCTGTATCCCTATTTAAACGATTTGTTTTTCCCCGTCCCCTCCTTAAATTATACTGACATCAAATACAGTGAAAGCAGGCTTTATACTGTGGGGGAGGGACATACAAAGCAACAAAGAAATAATCTTATAAATGTTTTAGAAACAATCGCATGAAAAAAAACCATTTGAATACATATCTTAGGGTTCATTTCCGTGACATCAACTTATCTGAACTTTTCTTCTTGACTCAGACATATACTAGATATTGCAAATAAGGGAAACCATGGGACCTATGTTTCTTTGGGCCTGGCTTACTTTACTTAATATAATTTTTTCCAAGCCTTTCCATTTCCTAACAAACGCGGCAATGTCATTCTTTCTGATGGAGGCATAGAATTCCATTGTGTATATATACCACATTTTCTTGATCCACTCATCTACTGAGGAGCATCTGGGTTGGTTCCATATCTTAGCTATAGTAAATAGTGCTGCAATAAACATAGCCGTGCTGGTAGCTTTAATGTGGTCTTGTTTGTAAACATTTGGGTAAATGCCCAAAAGTGGGATGCTGGGTCATAGGGGAGCTCTATGTGGAGTCTAGACACTATGAAAACATTACAGGATGGAATAGGAGAAACCCTAGGTCTCCTTGGCACAGGCCGAAATTTTCTTAATAAAGACCCAGAAACACAATCAAAGAAAGGTTGGACAAATGAGTTTGCATGAAATTTCAGAGCTTCTGCATGGCAAATGACATAGCTAGCAAGATCAAAAGAAAGCCCACGGATTGGGAGGAGATCTTCACTAGCCATACAAAGGACAAGGGTCTCATATCTAAAATATACCTTGAACTCAAAAAATTAAATCCCCCAACAACACATCTTCAAAGAAACAACTGTCTAATAAATAAATGGGCTAAAGACTTAAAGAGAAACTTCTCTGAAGAGGAAAGAAGGATGGCCAATAGACACATGAAGAAATGCTCAACCTCCCTAGCCATAAAAGAAATGCAAATCAAAACAACATTGAGATACCACCTCACTCCAGTTAGAATGGCTAAAATCAAGAATTCTAATAACAACAGATGCTGGAGGGGATGTGGACAGAAGAGAACCTTACTGCATTGTTGGTGGGAGTGTAAACTTGTCTTTCCATTTCTTTACAAATGGGGTGGTGTCATTCTTTCCACTGGGGCTTTGTTTCTATGTTTGGTCTGAGCAAATTAGAGTTGTTCCTTTTCCTTACATGATCATCTTGGCCCCTTCTTTCTTACTTCCTTTTTGTATGTCTTTCTTCCCATCATTTCCTTTTGAGTCTTTATACTATGATGACATTTTTTATATTTTCACTTTTCACTGTACATAATTTCTATTGATCTACATTGCTCTTTTAATTTGCCAGATGGCATATTTTATTCCAGTTATAGTACTTTATTACACCAGAGTTTCAATTTGGCTCCTTCCCCCTAAATTCTAATAACTTAAATAGTATTTGAGTTCATTATCTTATTTCATGTTAATGTTTTTTCATATTACTGTTACATTTGGTCATGTCTTTCTCTACTAAGAATATAGCTTGGGATTCCTTGGAATCTACTAACTGCTTTTTATTTTCCCCTATGTATGTTCCATAGTGTTTCTTTTCTTTTTTCTTTTTGTTTTTCTTTTCTTTTTCTGTTGTGAAGCTTGCTTGCGGAGCCTACGCACTGTCCCTAAACTCTTTTGCTCACAGCTAGTGCTCTAACATTTTGAGTCACAGTACCACGTCTGGTTTTCTGGAGGTTAATTGGAGATAAAAGTCTGTGAGATGAGTCTGTGGGTAATCTTTGAGCCAGGATCCTCAGATCTCAGCCTCTCTAGTAGCAGCACCTGGCTTTTTTTTCTTCTTTAGCCATTCTGTGTTTTCATTAAGACAACCATAGTCTTAAATTGCATAATGTGGTACTTTTAGAAACCAATTCCTCTTCCAATGAAGGCTGTAGTTTTTGTGTTCTTCTAGTTAATACTAATTAGTTGAGTGACTTTCTTGGATTAATGATGTATATTCTGATTTATTTGTCATGGAAGGTTTCTAAATTTGTCTTCCCTGCTTTAGGGGTCGGATAGATATGTTAATTTTCTTAAGTGATTGGTTGCAATAATTCTCTCAGCTTTTTCCAACAGGTTTTACTGTTAGAGCCTTCAAGCTTTGAAGGGCAAATTATAATTCTCTTTTATTTTTTCAAATTCTTGTTTATGGAACTTGAGAAATTGAGACATTTTAGGACTTATCTTGGGTATGTATTTTCTTTTTTACATTACCATCAACCCACTTCAGGTTCTCATATTCCCCTTTTATCAGTTCATTCTTCAGTTTTTCCCATTATTTATTTTTTTCTAGTCTCTTGTTATCCCTACTTGCCTTAGACAGCTGAAATGTTTTTTAAAAATTGCCACTAATCATTTTTGACAAATTCCCTGTGGGAAGTGCTGTTTGTACTTAGAACAAGCTTGCCAGATAAAGACAAGGCCTGGAAATGTAACTTGCCAGAGTTGTTGACACATGTTAAACATTACCATGTCTCTAGGGATGAAGCTTTTAGGTAGCTCTGAACTTATTTTTGTTCTTTTCTTCTTGCTGCTTATTTTGACAGCACTTGGAGTTGCAAGGCTATTAATTGTAAAGGCTACTATGAAGCCAGAGATAATGATAAGAGAGAAATGATAAAAATTCAGGTTCATAAGTTTCTTCTTAAATAAGCAGTCAAACTGAGTTTATATAAAGAACTTAGGTTATTGTCAATGATAAATTTAGCTTTATTCACTTCTACCATTAATAATTACATGGCTTAGTGTTATTTTACTTGAAGTACTTGAAGGTATTTATGCCCAATTAAGGTGTGTAATTTTAACATGCACAATTTTGTTTTCTCATATCAAGCAATAGTTCATATATAAAGTATTCATATAATGTCTGAGTATGTATTTATGTGTAGTTAGCCTGTTCAAATATTATTAAATATGTACTACTATACAGAATAGATTTTAGCAGTTTCTATGAAATAACCTAGTTTTAAGTTTTTTTAATCACAAAAGAACAATTGTTAGATTTTGAATGACTTGTTCAATATCCTAAAAGTCTCAAAAATATAAAAATATAGCTTCTGGAATAATACTACCCTGATCATTAGAAAAGAGTTTTATTCAGTAAAAATGTAAATAATACACAGTTAATAGATGTAGAAAACTTAACATTTAAAAACACTAGAAACTATATGCTATAAAGACAAAGATAATATTCACCTTAGATTTTAACTGCCTTAATATTTTGCAAAAGTATAGCCCTTCATTTTAGGACAAAGATACAATGTGTAATATAAAAAGTAGTAGGAAAGATGGCAGAGTGGAAGATTTTTCACTCAGGCTCTGTGTGAAGGAAGAATAAAGGTTACAAAAGAAAGGCTATATTCAGTAGAGCAAAAGAGAGGAAGAGCACTGAGAACCACAAAACAGAGATAAAATAACTGGATTCTGAAGGTCATTAGAATAAATGAGTAACCAGTTTGCCCTTTAATCCCTTGCTTCCCATTGGGTAATCCAAGACTTCCACAAGGTAAGCCAACATGATGGTCTCCACAACAGATCTAGCTGAGGGACATCCCACACATCCCACAAGCTTTAAACCTCAGTGTGCCAAATTTGCAGGGCAAATTTCTCCAGCAGGACAAGCTTTTACCCCTCCCCCTCAAATCTCTGTGAGTTGAAGTGAGACCCTATCTAGGGAGATAGTCTCCAAGGGTCATTATCAGAGAATTCTTGGAACTACTTTCATGCAAGAGAGTCTCCTAGCTGCTTGAACCTGAGGTATTGAGAGCTCTTGAAAACAAGGAATTGCTGTATATCAGTTCAGCATGTCTTGAGATATTCAACCAAAGTGACTGAGGGGGAAATGATTCATGGAGAGGGAGAGGTTTCAATACAGGCAAGTTGAAAAGTTCCTGAGAGCTCTGGAAGTGGCCAACACTACTCAGTGAGAGCAATTTGAGGCAAAGCAATAAACTCAGATTAAAATTGCTATCTGGCTATTATAAGAGTTTACAGGCAGGCAGAGATTGAGATTGAGACACTGTGGAATTTTAAAACAATTTTTACAGCAGCTCTGAGATACCTGGGTAAACTCTTCAGATGAGAGAAGACTGTCATAAGTAATGAGAGTTTAAGAAGCAAGAAAAAGCTCAAGGGGTAAGCCCAGCCTGCCTAGGGAGAGTATTTTCATTGCCTGAAGGCCATTTCAGAAACAAATCAAGAAGCTGTAGGTAGCAGAGTACTCTCATTCCAAGAGATGCCAGCCAGCTGGGACATTTGAGCAGTGAAGGCCTTGTTGTTCATAATCCCACTTTCCCTGGCTAGAGTAAGTCCCAGTCAAGAGGATCTGAAAACCACTAATCCTATTGTCAGTGTTCAACAGCCTAAGAGCTATCATTGGCTTTTGGGATTTGATTTCCTGTGGAACTGAGAGCTCTGAGCAAAGAAGTTGAAGCTCCTACAATGTTCTCCAGTCCCCTGCCTTTTACAGAGTGATTAATTGTTGGGTCAGGTCTGAAAGACTGCAAACCTGCAGACAAAGCACCTGTGTAACTCATTCTCTTTCCACAAGTGCAGATCCCAGTGCTCTATTTGTCTTCTCTACTATCAGAGATTTGATCAGAGTTGCATGACATTTATAACAATACATTTGGAAAAGTATTTTTCATGCTAGGAGAAAAAATGGAAAATGTTCTGTACTTGCACACAGAACAACCAATTACGCCATTATAATGTGTGTAACTCCTTTAATTCTTTTTTTTTTGGATTACTCTATTGCTATTTCAAATATTTTACCCCTATTTGATTATTTTTAACTTATCTATGGGGTTAATTATATATTTTGTAAGCTTAACTTTGTGGGAAAATTCCTACCTTTATATTCAGAAAACACGTATCACATAAAGACACTTTGGAAAGATTCTGAAGTTGAAAGGACAAGTTCCTGGTCATACCTTTTCTCTCCCCCCGCCTTTTTTTTTTTTTTTGCTCTTGTAGGGCTGTACCTCCTAGTTATGTAATTGAGAAGGGCAGGCCTATTGGTAAGGTACCTTTTGTTGTAGAATTGTGTGGTAATTTGAAATAACACAGCTACATTAAGAAAAAAAGTAAAAAAAAAAAAATACTCATTTTTTTAATTCTGTAAGTCTCTGTAGATATTAACCAACCTGTGCCCCAAAGCAGCAATCATTCCTCAGATGGTAATCTTCATGCCTTTAATGTATTGGTTTATTCCTACCCTATACTGAGAGAAAGAAATGAGAAAGAAGTTGCATGATAAGTATAGTAGATATTAATCATGCAGAAAATATTCTTAATAAAAAACTATTATCTTCACAGCATATATTGATTATTTATACAACACAAGCCAAAACTATTAGATATTCTACTTATTAGTTAAATAACTTGCATTGTTTTAATACTTTTTATTCCTCTTTTTTGAATAATTAACATTATTACAAGTTGTAAAGAGGTTTCCTCATTTCTTTTATTTTTTCCTTGCTCTCAATAAGTGAATTATATGTTTTATCCTGTAAAGATTATGAGGAAACTAACTACTCTTTTTAATTGTATAAATTAAATGAACAATATTTGGCCTGCTCATTTTTAATCTCCCAATTTTAACATATATGTATATATTAACCATTTGTTTTAATTTTATACAATTCTATGTTTTGTTAATTTTTGTCTAACATTCCATATTACTTTTTCTGCATTTTTCGTTATACTGTTTAAATGTCTTTTAAGAATAACACAATTAAAATTATCTTCAAGGTGACACAGCTAGCTATTACCTCATGATGCTTTGTTATTGTCAGTTAATACCGAAATTAATTTAAGGGGCTGTCTGAAGTACCTGACACCTGCCATCCAACTAGATGGGAAGTGAAGTTCAGGAGAATTTCAATCAAAGGCCAGAACAGGCTTAAAGTTAGCACATCTCCAAAATTCATGTACTTTTGGAGATATAAGTAATTAAGATTGCTATGCATTCTGGCAGGGAAAAATATGTGAGACTCTATCTGAAAAGGAACTAAAATAAATAAGCTAGATGTATGGATCAAATGGTGAAGCACCCTGCCTGGAGTTCAAACCATCGTTATCACCATGATGATAACAATTAACAATAATAGTATTAATAGGTGATGATTGATAATGATGAAGTTCACTGTAGGGCTGACTTAAATAGAATTATTTCCAGCTTCATGGTTTTGAAAAGAGTATTGAAGTTATTTACAAAAATGGTGATTCTTGCCAGGGGCCTGTGGTTCAATCCTAGATCCTTAGGAGGCTGAGATCTGAGGTTCGAGTTTGAAGCCAGCCCAGGCAAGAAAGTCAATGAAATATTTATCTACAATTCATCACAGAAGAAGTGGAAAGTGGCTCTCAAGTGGCTCAAGTGGTAGAGCACTGGCCTTGAACCAAAAGAGCTCAGGGACACCTCCCAAGCCTAGAGTTCAAGCCTCAGGACTGAAATAAACAAAAAACAATTGTGATGCTCTCTTTCAGCATAGCAAAAACCAAGGTGATATTTGTTTTGTATAATGGTAACAAGTGGTTATAAACTCTTATAGACTTTACTAAGAAAGAATAACTTAAATTGAAGTGATTAAAGTCTCCATTTGGTTCTTACATAAGTACAAATGTAAACATTGAGTTAGAGTTTCTTGATGGGTCTTGACTAAACTCCTAAAGGAGAGGAGGTGCATGATTATTTGAAGTTCAAAAGGATTTCATTAGTTAGGAAAAAAGGAACACTGCCTCACTGACTTGTTCCTCTCCTTTTATTTTCAGAGAAACTCTTTAATCATTCAGACATATTTAATCTAGTTATCAATATATATTAAGCATATAATCCAATGGAAGCTATTTGCGTCATTCTTAGATTGTCCTTCTTTGACTTTAAAGTAGGATTCAATCATTTTAAGTTGTAGTGGGAGATAGATGACACACACATGTACAATGCTTTTCACAACACCAAAGACAAGATATATCCTAGAAATATTACCTATAAATATATAAGACAATAGCTACCTATGAATAAATATCAACTCAGCACTAGCATGTTTTTGTTGGATAGTTTGAAGTAGATGTTCTCTTTGTTTAATGGATAATATTCTCTTATTTGAAGACAATGATCTACTCAAGAGTGCCAAGAAAATAAAAATCTAGCAGTAAGAAACAGAATATCAGTGCTGGCATGTTCAAGGTTTATCTCTGTTAGTCTGTTTCAGAGTATTTGAGCTGATTCAGATTTGCCAAATGATACAAAATATGATGAACTCAAAGGTGAGTTTATCATGGCATCAAGTCCCTTTTATTTTGCATAATTTTGGGGGGAGAACTCTTAAGTTACCAAGGAACCTCTACAGCTTTGATTTCTTCCATATTTTACATAGCTATATAATTGTCTTCATTCAAGTTCTTTTATCTCCCTGAAACAACACATTATAATTTAGCTCACTAACAATATTCCTAAATGATCATGCATGGAATAAAACACAATACTCAGAGAAGACTGAAACCCTTGGTTTCCAATATATTCTGTGACTAGAGTCGCTGTGTATTTGGAATGTGAATTTGGAAATTCAGTTGTTAACCCAGACATTTTTAGTCAGTTGTACTGTTCAAATTTAATCATTGACCTCAGCAGGCACATAGTAATAATGCTATTTAATGATTTGGGTACATCATTAAAATCCATTTTAAATTAATATCAAAAGATTTTCTCAGACTGGACTAATTTGACATAAAACTTGAAATCTTAATCTCATAACTGAATTTAGTCAATTCATTTAAATATCAAAGCTAAAATTATTTTCACAAATTTCTTTTATGTCATTTGTCTTCTACAATTACTAGGTATAAATTACAAAGTATTGCTCAAATTATATCATCAGCATTATTAATTCCACTCATCTAATTTACTATGGGCAAACATTTGAATGTAAAGTACATTATTGTCATGTAGTAAATTAGCTCTGACTAGACATAAAGTACTCTGTGATTACAGTGACTATATTTTATATATGGGTGGTATGACACAGTTTTGACTGCATAGCATATGAATTTTCTTTTATATCTAAATAAGGCTTTGATCTAAATGGAGATATTGTCACGTGAATAAAATCTTTAAAATGAAGCATTAATTTCTATTCCTCTGTGTAATAATACAAAATACTATTTTGCTTTTGACCCTTGCATAATATAATTGAATAAACCATTTTTCTGTCTTTTACAAATTATAAAAATATAGCATCACATGGGGAAAAACAAGTCATTTAAGGATACAGGTGGACCTGTTGCAACAATGAGAAGTACAAGTTGTGCGGGGGGGGGGGGGGTGAGGGGGGGAGGAGAAGGATTGGGATTGGGGGGGGGAGGGGGGAGGCTGGGAAGGGATGAGAAGAGTAAACAAAGGAAGAGGCTGCAATGCTTGGTAAGAAATGTACGCATTATCCTGCCCATGTAATTGTAACCCCTCTGTACAGTATGTTCACAAATAAAATAAAATTAAATAAAAAAAATTAAACATGGTAGAAATATTAAAAAAAAATATATAGCATCACCCCTAGCAGAACTACTGAAATAAGGAAAGACTGACCTCAATATCAATGCTATATTTTATCACCATGGCAATAAGTTCACAGACAGACAACACAAACTGAACTTCCTTCCTGATATAAATTCACTTTGTGTCATAAACATTTTGTATAATGTAATTGAATACTTAGGAAAAAAACTAGAATGTTTAAAATTGAATTAAATCGTATTAGAAACTAATCAAGGTTGGAGGAGATGTTCAAAATGAATTTTAGATGGTTGAACTATTTTATGATATTTTTATTAGTGTATGTTAAATTTAACCAGTGTTTCCTTGTACTATTTTATTCACACATATAATGTTCTTTAATAAAGTTTACCCTATTACTCTAGCTCGTCTTCCTCTAAGTCTTCACTAATTTTTATTTTTACTATTCCACTTTCAATTTGTAAGAAGTCTTAATAAGCAAAACTGCTTTTAAGCCAGGCGCTGGTGGCTCATGCCTGTAATCCTAGCTACTCAGGAGGCTGAGATCTGGGGATCATGGTTCAAAGCTAGTCCTGCCAGGAAAGTCCGTGAAACTCTTATCTCCAATAAACCTGATCAGAAGGTAAACCACCAGAAAGCCAGAAGTGGCACTGTGGCTCAAGTGGTAGAGCACTAGTCTTGAGCTGAAGAGCTGAGGGACAGCGCCCAGACCCAGAGTTCAAGCCCCACAACCAACAAAATAAAAAATTAAATTAAATTTTAAAAACCTGCTTTTAACAAGAGTAAAAATTGTGAAAATGGGCTACATGGTTCAGACTAAACACAACACCCAATTCAATCCAATTTTAGCAATAAAATCCATGATGAAAACATAAATATATTTTAAGATACACACACATAGACACATATATGTACCAAAACCACTGTACTTATTAGATAATTACATCTTTCCTTTAAACCAATAATGCTTTCATTTTAAAACTATTGTCACTGGAGTCAGTCCAGAAAGTATTTAGAAGACTAACTTTAAACAAGGTAGCTTTCCTTTGATATTAAAAATCTGTGGATCTAGTAAAATGTTTTGAGGGAACAAGGGAAGTATGTACACATGTGTGTGACAAAATACTGAACTAAGTAATATAAAAAGAAGAAAGGTTTACTCCAGTTCACAGCATGAGAGGTTTTAGTCAATGTCACAATGAGGCTGAACATGCCAGTAAGGTAGTATGAGAGAGGGGAGGGAAGGGGGCAAATATACTCTCCAAATTCCTACCACCTTTAACTAAACCTCTCCTCTGCACAGTACCTAAAGCTTTCCATTGTTTAACCATTTCCCTGGACCCTACATTGTGGAGGTCCATATCTTCTATACAGAAGGCTTGGGGAGATATTTCATATTCAGTACACAGCATGGATCTACCAATTAGTTGGGCACAACAACATTTTGTATTAATTTCAAGATTGATGAGCTAAAATAATTAAATATAGAATGTAATAGTATAGTGAAGTAACCGGCAAGCTGTAATATCTGCTCAGAATTAGGTTATATTACACATGGAAAGGGATTTTTTTTTTTACCAGGAAATATCAAACATGTAAAAAGGTTGCAAAGTGTATTTAAATAAATTAATCAAAACAATGCATAGAATACTACATGATTAAAAGGGAAATAAATACCCATAAGATAAATTTGAGACTATTAAATTTTCTGAAGATATAATTAACATATAAAAATGGTTTTCAGAACCCCAAATTCATTCTAATGATGAATTCTAATAATTATTGAACTAGCTAGTATGTAATAGACCTGCTGTTTACAAATTGGTTACATAAACTGGACTGAGGCTTTATTCCCTCTTCTACTCATTCTATCATTTCGGGCACATCTAGGCCATCTGCCACATGGAATCAGCTCCCTCTCCAAAGTCCACATTCATCATCAGTTCTCTGAATTCCAAAAAACATATTCATAAGGCAGCATCAGATGCAAATGAGCTACCTTTAAATTAAAGTAAATACATTTATCTAGTCTTGTCAACTTAAGAGCAATTCAAGGAAAATAAGATACAGGGCATAAATAAATTATAAACCAAAGCAGCAATATCAGAACAAATGTCCAAGATAGAAGTAGCTGTCTGCATAAGAGGAAAATGTGGGGATTGAACTTCTATAACCCACTGTACTTGAGAAAGTTCAGAATGTCAAAGTAAACAGAGAAATGGACATGCTGATAAACAGTCTCTCAAATTCTTCCTCCTTCTGATTCCTCGTGTTCTTCCTCTTTGTCTTTTCTTCTTTTTTGTTGTAGAAGAAATAGACTTTGTTTTAAGCAATTTGAAAACAATTGACGTCACACATTTGTGGAAAAATGATACATGGATGACAATTATCACATACTCAATATTCAAGAAGCTTCAATACAGTTAAGGTTTACATCTGTATGTCTCAGATCACTGAAACCCAAGTGAGAAGTGACCATTGGGCAACTCACTTCTTGTATCTTTCACATCAGTCATCTTGGAAGATGAGGAAAGTGGTTTCGTCAGATAAGAGCACGATGTGCTGTTTTCAATCATAATCTATTGGTTGGAAATGGTGTATGTTACCATATGTAACACCAAATTGTGAATGAGGTTAACTTTTGAGTCCAAAATTAGAATGAAAAACTAAGGCATTGGCTTTCAATTGTAACATATGTTAAGTACATACTGCCTGGAAAGTAGCCCCAATTTCTACTTCCCTTATTAATTTACAGAATTCTGTTCTAAGCACTGTGTATATGGTAGCAGGCTGCAAAATGAGTGATTTGAATTAGGGTGTCTGCCAAGCACATGCACAACTGTACAATGAATGTATAGTTTAAAACGTGTACAATAATGTAGATATGTATGTATATGTATATATACATGTGTGTATGTACTTTAAGCGATTTCTGCCAGGAGCTAGTCGCTCATGCCTGTAATCCTAGCTATCCAGAAATTTGGGATATGAGGATTGGGGTTCAAAGCCAGTCAGTACAGGAAAGTGTGTGTGATTCTTGTCTCCAACAAAAAGTCAGACATAGAGCCATGGCTCAATGGTAGAGTGGCAGCCTTGAGTGTTAAAGTTACAAAACAGCACCCAGACCCTGAGATGAAGCTCTAGTTCCAACACACACACACAAAAAGAATTTTCTATAATTTCATAGAAGAAGAGTGTGTTCAAATGACAGTATCTTCCAAAAATAGTTTCCATAGTTTCACAATGACTTGAGTTGGTGATGATTTTCATCTCTTCTTTTCCATAACAAACAGAATGTAAAGAAGCTTGCAACATGAGCTGAAAGCCAAATAAATGCTTTGCTTTGTTATTAGAAAAAAGGCTCTCCTATAATTGATTTTGCAAGAAGGGCTTGAGGAAGGAATAAATTCTAAACTCAGAACAACATCACTGGGACACATTGGGAGGAGATTTCTTTAAAGGTGTGCACATTCATCTTGAAATTTCCAAAAAGAGATACAGCTCTTTAAGTGAGGAATGAATTGAGTACATTCTGAGTGTGTTCAGCAAATCGTTTTAATCTAGGATCAATTTCTGCTCATAGACATGTTAATGTGCCAATAGCATGTCATTGGTAAAGCAGGTCAATGTATATGCTTGGGTTTGATCACACAATGAATAGATAGATCAGTAATGGTCATTGGTTATTGGCACAGTTCCAAGTGGTGGCAACTGGCAACTAGTTCACAAGACTGTGATTTCTAGGCAAGGCTTAAAAAGGCTTTGTTGAATGCCATTAGAGTTATACTCACACTTTCACTCTGGAAAGAGCACTGTCTAAGAATTAAATGAGATGAGTGCTATTCATTCATGATTAATAAATTCCAGATAAATTTGTGGTACACAGAAACAGAGATAAACAAAGCACATTATTAAGAATTAAAAAAAACTTTCTAAAAATGGAGGATGAGTAAAAAGTGTAAATAAGACAAACCACACATTGTCATAACTGGGTAAATGATTTCCCTCACTATTACTGAAAAAGTTGAATATGTTTGGTGCCATATATAGTTCTATTTGGTTATGCTTGAGTTAGCAATAAGTTGAATTTTCCTTCATTCTTTTTGCCCTCATTTACTTCCTGTATTATAAAGCAGAGGTCTGAACATGACACTGATTTCTTTGTAAATCTGTTATTACAACCACTTTTCAAGTAAGAATCTATCATCATCTTAATCTGCTTACTAACATTTCCTTGAATGTCATCCCTATTGCATATGTAATTGTAATTAATATTAGCATATCCCAATGTAAATATGCTTACAAAAGCTTATTTTTTGAGTAAAGATTAAGAGAATTATTTCTCTTAAAAAGGAAATGTGAGCTGTGTTTTGTTGTTGCTTTTGTTGTTGTTTGCCAGTCCTGGGGCTTGAACTTTGTGTGGGGACTGTCCCTAAGCCTCTCTGAACTCAATGCTAGTGCTCTACCACTTGAGCCACAGTGCCACTTCTGGCTTTTTCTGAGTAGTTTATTGGAGATAGTAGTCTCATGGACTATTCTGCCCTGGCTAGCTTTGAATTGAGATCCTCAGATCTCAGCCTTTTGGATACCTAGGATTACTGGTGTGAGTCACTGGTGCCTGATAATCCTTTTTGAATTTATGAATCAGTTGGAAGATTGACATGTGCCCACTTGTTGGAAAAACAATGTATACATTTAAAGAAAGTTCATTGAAAAGAGCAGAAATTTTAAGAATTGCTTAAGTATGCTAGTATAAAACTTTTTCAGTTTACATTTTTAGTTTAGATTTTTCTGCATGTGAAATGTAAGGCCTGCCAATTAAAACCCCATCTTACGAAATTGGAGGAAACTTTGATGAGGTTAACTTTCTATATAACATCTCAGAATTAAAAGCCATGACCAACAAATAGTGTGGAAATGGGACTTCTTAAGGAATAAGTTTATCTTTTGATGAACTGTCAACTTCAAATGAAAAACAGTAATTAAAACAAAATGTGAAGCAATAGAATCATAGTCTTTCTACCATATGCACTTTAGATTGCCCTTGAGATCATGATGCTAGAGTTTCAACATTCTCATGCTTGACCTTTAACACCAAAATAGAATAAATAAAGGAACTAAATCAAAGACTGTTTTTATGTACTTGTCAAATACTAGACATCATACCTGAGTTAAAAATCTGGAGACATGTAAAGTGTATTAGGATATTGGAATAAGCAAGAATGTACAAAGAACACAAAAAGATGATTCAGTACTATACACTGGTTAGAGCAGACATAATGACCCAATCTACACCAGGTATTCAGAAGGTCTGATGATGGCTCCTTTTTGTGAATCTAGTTCCAAGGATTAGCATGCTTCTAGGTATGGCTTTGTCCCTCTGCATAATATAGTCAAGTAAACAAAACATATTCTAGTCATTAGCCATGTGTTATCCTAAATGTTCTTCCCATAGGAAGATGCTTTGTTTGAATTTGTCTGATTAATTCTCTTCAAGCAAAGCCAGTGCATTTTGATGTCTTTTGTTCTTAGGACTCAGCACTTCCTGAAAAAAAGCAAATCCATTTTCCCAACAGTGTGAAGTGCTCCGGTGACCTCCACTTCCTCCTTCCTTTCTACGATGCTATTAGCAGGTTCTGTGCATCAGCCAAAGGCCTGTTAAGAGGCAGAAATGTGATTTTGATCTTTTTAGTTTCTCAGTAAATTACAGAATCAGTTCTCTGCTTGGCAGCTGCTGACAATTTTATAACAGTTTATTTTTCAGTACCTCTCAGAAAAGCACCAATTTATGGTTTAAGGTACTCACTTACATCAAGACAAAATCCTCAGTGGGAAGACGGGTTGTTCTTACTAACATTTGGTTTGCAAGTGACCTTCATGCTTGTAAGTTTCTCATCAGAACATTGAAAAAATTAAATGATTTAATTTTATGTTTATCTTTAATAGAGTCAGAGTTTTTAACAAAATTGACTTCCTATTTCCGGGAAAGGAAAATTTACTCTTAGGATATATCATATCTAAGCTTTTTAACATTATGGCTGTGAAATTGAATATCTACTTGAGAATAGTATAGTAAATACAAATGATCTTAATGTGAATTTTGCCTGGAGTTACATATTTGAGAAATAGAAAATCTCTTCGCATTTTTTTCTTACCTGACAACTTTGTCATCTGATTTACCTTCTTCATAAAAATGCACTTTTGTTTCAGTGAAAGTATTTGTATAATATACATATAGAGAGGATATTAAATGTATGAAGAGAGACATCAATCTTAAGTTGATCTTCAAAATTAGCCATAAAATTCACATATCTTACAACATTATCACAGGCAATATTATCCTCATAATCTTTGTTTTCTAAAATATAGATTAATATACCTGAGAAATTATAAGCATTAGTTTGTTACCAATGATAGGATGTTCTTTACTAAAAAATTGGTTTAACACTAAGTTATTGAGTAAGGGCAAACAACATGTGCAAACACATGTATGTAATTAACGTTAAGTTCACTCAAAGTGGAGTGAATATTAGTTATATCCATGAAATATTCAAAGTCTTATTGGTGTATGTATGTGTGTTTGTGTATGTGCGTGAGTGTGTGTGGGGGGGGAGGGGTGGTGCTGGTCCTAGGACTTGAACTCAGGGCCTTTCTGGGTAGTGTGTCTGAGCTTTTTTGTTCAAGTCTAGCACTTGACCCACAGTTCTAATTTTGGCCATAGTGTGGTTAACTGCAGATAAAATTATTATGGGCTTTTCTGCCCAGGCTGGCTTTGAACCAGAATCTTCAGATCTTAGCCTTCTGATTAGCTAAAATTATAAGCATAAGCCACTGATGCTTGACAAAGTCCTAACTTTTAAAAGAATATAGATGAGGGTCTGGAAGTTGGCTCAGTGGTAGAGTGCTTGCCTTGCATGCATGAGTCCCTGGGTTCAATTCCTCAGCACCACATGAGCAGAAAAAGCCAAAAGTGGTGCTGTGGCTCAAGTGGTAGAGTTCTAGCCTTGAGCTTAAGAGCTGAGGGACAGTGCCCAGGATCAGATTTCAGGCCCTACAACTGGAAAAGAAAGAAAAAAAGAATCTGATTGAGAGCACTGTAACAATTTTTGTTGTGGTTGTTGTTGTTTTTTATTGTGAAAATACTGTACAGAGCGTTACAATTACATGGGCAAGGTAATGAGTGCATTTCTTATGAAGCATTGTTGCCTCCTACTTTGTTTCCCCTTACCATCCCTTCCCACTTCACCCCCTCATCCATATGCCAAAGTTGTAAAGTTCATTTTCGGCATAACATCTTTCACATCTCATTGGTGCATTTTCTAATTAAAATTTTTATTGAAAAATTAATGTACAGAAGGGGGTAACAAAAAAATTTAAGAAAAAATAACTTAATTAACTTGTGATAAATATTATGAAGTGCCTATGTTAAAGATTCTTCAAGGAAATAAGTCTAACAAAGCAAAGATTTTTCTCTATTTTTTTCCTTACTGTTGTTCTTTTGTTTTTCAAATACATCTGTGTAGAAGGATGTGCAGATTGAACCCTATGAAGACAGGAAATAATGTTTTTCAGTGAGAGGAACATTGTGAATAAGTCATCAAACTAAAAATTAAGTGGTGTGTGCTCAGAGCTATAGTTTAAAGTACAGGACACGGAGAAGCAAATGTTGAATTAGGAATAATCTAGGTCACTTCATCAAGAGCCTTTATGTCAGATGATGGAGATTAAACATTTCCCTTCACCAGTTGGGGTGCAATTGAGAATTTTTAAACAGGGAAATGAGTAATACATTCATGTTTTATTTAAGAAGGATGAGTTTGATTGCAATTTAGAAGACCATTTCAAAAGTGACAGGGCTGGATAAAGGGAAACCATTTAAGAATAGATTAGAAAAGTCCAGATGATGTATCAATAGGAAACTAAATTAAACAGTGATATAAATAGAGATGAGATGTTGTACTGAATTTATAATGAAAATCCTGTAAATGTTTTATTTCTAATTATTTATATTTTTCTTGGTAAGTTGGAAATTATGACACCATTATTAATTGTATGAAACACTGTTAATGAGGTTTTTCTAACTTTGCTTTTATTTCCCTTTCTTAGGGTCAGTAATTTTTATTATTGATTTTCATGATATAACAGCCTAATGTATTAGAAAAGCTCTTAAGTTGCTCCAGGTATATCTATTTTCTATTGTTTTTTAAAATATATTTTCTATTTTTGAAATTTTTCCTTTCTTTTTTATGGCAACCTTACACTATTTTAGTCTTTATTTGTTTAAATCACTCTTCCTATTACTATAGGAGATGAATTATAGTCATTGCCTATGCTCTTTTTCAATATATATTTTTATTGTAAAGATACTGTACAGAGGGGTTACAGTTACATGAACAAGGTAATGAGTCCATTTCCTATCGAGAATTGTTACCCCCTCCTTTGTTTTTCCCTTTCTTCTCCACCTCCCCAACTCCTCCCACCCTCCTACCCCACAAAGTTGTAAAGTTCATTTTCAACATAGTGAACATATGGCACATCTCATTGTTACAATGGGTCATCCTGTAACCTTATTTCAGCATTTTGTTATTTCCCTTCCCCTCCCCAAATTAGAAAAAATGTATATACAAGATTCAGGACACTGGAATCAAATGCAGTGACAACAAGAGTTATACCCTGGGGGAAGAACATACAAAGAAACAAAAAAATCACACAGTACATTATAAGTACATTGAAAAGAACAACAAGAAAGATACAATCTCTTGTGTCCTTATCTTGGGGTTCATATTTTTTATTTTTTTATTGTCAAGGTGATGCACAGAGGGGCTACAGTTACATAAGTCAGGTAATGAGTACATTTCTTTTTGAACAGTGTCGCCCTCTCCTTCATTTTCTCCCAGTTTTCCCTACCCCACCTTCCCCCTCTTAAATCACAAAGTTCATTTTCAACATAGTGTATAGTGAGTATCACTGTTGAATTGTGGAAATTTGTTGAAATTCATATTCCAACCTTGTTCTTATACCTGGTTCATAGACCAGTAATTAATTATATGTCCACTCCAACTATAAGACAGACTGAACTTGGTAATTTTCTACTATCCTTGTACAATAGAATTCTACTTATCCATCAGAAAGAATGATACTGTAGCATAAGGAAATGAAAAGACTTGGAAAAGATTATATTAAGTGAAGTAAGCCAGAGCCAAAGAAATACAGGTTTTATGGTTTCCCTCGTTTGTGGTAACTAGAATGTGCCTATGAATCTATAATTATTTATACCTAATGACTAAACAAATAAATAAATAAATCTGCCAAATGATAAATTATATAGAACCCTTGTCATTAACATACAGAGACTTAAAGAGGCTATGTCTAGGGGTGGTGGACAAAGGCTCAATACCTATGGACAGATGATCATATGAAGAAATATTCTATGAAATAAACTCCTAGGCAAGGAAATAAGAGACATTCTTTAGTTGTCATTGTTGCTATTTTTGTTTTTCCTTTTGTCTTGTTTGTTTGTATATGGGTGGGGAAGAGACGATACATAAAAAGTGGAACAAGAATGAACAAATACAACAGTGATATTAGACATTATGTGGAAAATGAACTGGGTCATATATATGGGTGGAGACAGGAGGGGAAGAATACAAGAGAGTGATGGAAGGGGAGACATGGTTGAAAAAGATTTGCACTGATTATACCTGATTTATGACACTGTAACCCCTCTGTGTGTCAGCAGTACAAATACAATAAAAATATTTAAAACCATAATTTTTCAACTTATCTGAAAGTATAATCCATTGGTTGAAAATATCTAAAAATGTTCCATTTAATTCTCAAGAACAAAATTATAAGATAGTTGTATTAAATGTTTGTGTTAAGAGAGATATTGGATATTACGTTATAATACAGTGATAATTCTTTTTTATTAATAAGTTATTTTTTAAATCATGAAAATACCATACAGAGGGGCAGAGGGGTTACAATTACATGAGCAAGGTAATGAGTATATTTCTTATCAAGCATTGTTGCCTCCTCCTTTGTTTTTCCCCTACCATCCCTCCCTGCCTGCCCTCCCATCTCCATGACTACCCCCCCACCCCCAAGTTGTAAAGTTCATTTTTCTACATAATGTCTTGTACATCTCATCGTTGCAATGGGTCCACCTGTATCCTTATTTAAACAACTCATTTTTTCCCTTCCCCTGTATCCTTATTTAAACAACTTGTTTTTTTTTTCCCTTCCCTTCCCAAAACAACACTGAGATACCACCTCACCCCAGTTAGAATGGCTATAATCAAGAACTCTAATAACAACAGATGCTGGAGGAGATGTGGGCAGAAGGGAACCCTATTTCATTGTTGGTGGGAGCGTAAACTTGTTCAACCACTTTGGAAAGTAGTATGGAGGTTCCTCAAAAGACTCTACATAGAGCTCCCCTATGACCCAGCAATCCCACTTTTGGGTATTTACCCGAAGGATCACAAACAAGACCATACTAAAGCCACCAGCACAACTATATTTATTGCAGCATTATTTACCATAGCTAAGATATGGAACCAACACAGATGCCCCTCAGTAGATGAATGGATCAAGAAAATGTGGTATATATACACAATGGAATTCTATGCCTCCATCAGAAAGAATGACATTGCCCCATTTGTTAGGAAATGGAAAGGCTTGGAAAAAATTATATAAAGTGGAGTAAGCCAGGCCCAAAGAAACATAGGTCCCATGATTTCCCTTATTTGCAATAACTAGTATATGTCTGAGACAAGCAGAAAAGGTCAGACAAGTTGATGTTAGGCGAAATGAACCCCAAGCTAAGGACTCGATTTGTTTTTCTTTCTTGCTATTGTTTCTAACATATTTATAAGATGGTAACTCTTAATATTGGGTATCTGAAGTACAACTTGCCAGCTGTAAAAATAACTTTAGACCTTCAATTCATACATTTCATTAATAGATGAGCTCAGAGAATTCAAGTATCAATGAACTGTGTTTGGAGAGCCAGCCAAGGATATAATAAGGAGTCCAGCCTGTAGAACAGCATGCCAGATTAAACTCCCAAATCTTTCTGTCTCCAGCTTTGATATTCGGGTTACATTATTGAACTCCATGCCTCAGTTTTCTCTGCTGTCTTGCACTGCCATATAGCATAAGGATAAGTGAAAATTTCATAAATATATTTGGGTTTTTACAACCCAGGTGAAGAAACAGAGAAATTATATTATTTCCAATTAGAAAATATTTTTCAATGTCTAACAATTAAGAAGCATTTCTAATGTATAAGGGAAAAACTAGAAATGTAAAATAATAAAATACCATGGATGTGGGTGTGGTTGATAATGGTATATAGAGTATTAATGAAGAAGGAGACTTGTCATTTAAGAGTTGCAAATATTACACAAATTGCTACTTTTACCTTTCCAAAGCTGAGGTAATATAAGCTCTACTTCATAGTGGGAATTTTTATGAATGAGGGGCTTACAAACTTACTATTTTATTATGAAGCAAATGATGAGCCATGGAGATTGTAAGGTCCACTCCTGGATGGCAAGCAGACTCCACCCTCCTCGCAGCAAAGTCTCCACCCAGTACCTGCGTTACCTAGGCAACTGGCACACCTGGAAGAGGTCACATCTGCATCTGCTGAGGTCACATCTGAATTTGATTTGGCCACAACTTTTTCAGCCCATACCCTAGATAAGGCCTAGCCCAGGCCCAGATGCTCTCTTTCCCAGGTCTTTCCCAGGTATTTCCCAGCTGCATGAAGTGTCAATGTGGCCTAGTGCCAGCCAGAATGATGAATAAACCTATCCCTTACCTGAATACCATGTGCGTGGTGTGGTTCTTACTCGGCAACCCCTTTTTAAGAACCTAACATAAATGGTGCTGTTTGAACCCGGGAAGAGCTTAAAGTCAGGAGAGGTGGAATTCCTCTCCATTTTTTTTTCTTTTTTACCCCCTTTTTTGCTCTGAGGAATATCCCCAGTTCTGAAGGCCTTTTGCAAACCTGTCTGTGTGCTGCAGACACAGCGCATCAGTACCACTGCTGGCCTCTGCAGCCACCTCCACGTTTCTACATTTTGGTGAGTGAACTACTCTCTAAGGGTTCTCTGTCGCTCAGTCTCTCTTCAGACATGGTACCACACCAGAGAACCTGCTAGGCCTTTAACTGAAAGGACGGTCACCTCTGGAGCCTAGGAAACTTGACTCTGGTTACTTGGCCACTCCTCTCTAGAGGGCTTGGTGGCAAGTTGGGAAGCCACTTCCATCCAATAAACCCTCCTTCACTCACTAATTTTTTCTCTCCTACACCTTTAATGGGGTGCTGTGTGTCACTCCAGTGCCATGAAACCCCTCTGAAATGCCTCCTGCACTCCCTGGAAAGCCAGAGCACCTAATTTTTTTATGCTGTTTGCAGATTTAGACAATTTTTGCATCTGCAATGGTACATGGTCAAAAGTCTGTTTACTTTCAGATTCTCTTTGCTCTCTCTCTCTGCCAATCATGTCCAACTTT
This sequence comes from Dipodomys spectabilis, assembly GCF_019054845.1. Taxonomy (NCBI): domain Eukaryota; kingdom Metazoa; phylum Chordata; class Mammalia; order Rodentia; family Heteromyidae; genus Dipodomys; species Dipodomys spectabilis. The sequence goes on along the minus strand of NW_024870701.1, from coordinate 10,791,899 downwards.
CCCTATCTCTCCCTTTCTCTTTTCTACAACATTTTGGATTGTGGCCTAAAGAGTATGACACAGGCTGGGTCCCAGGGACCCCCTCTAGGTTCCCTCTCAAAGGCTAGCCAATCTAGGTTTGATCTATTTGTTCAGGCTTTCTTTGCATTTTTTTTTTTCAGAAATTTGCCATCTTGAATTCATCATCTTGACCACATGGTGGGTTAAGGGTTTGGCCCCATCTGACCCATACCCTTCCACCAAACTTCCTACTCCTCTATCCATCTATTCTAATGTGTCTTGCTAACAAGTTGCTCTTTTCACAGACCCTGGCTGGTAACTGAGGCCCAAACATCTGATGTGCTTTGTTAGCAAAGATGTCTAAACATTGTTGTCAAAATTTTGAGTTTTGCCTTTTTTTGTTTTTTTTTTTGTGTATTCTAAGACTGACTATATGATTCTAAAATATTGGGCATATCTGTGCTAAGATTCTCACATCTAATGAGTTTTGTCATTGCAGAATATTTCTTGGTCAATTCTTGATAAGGACCAGGTAAGCTCTATTCTATTTGATCTCCTTGTTGCTTTAATTGGTAATAATGAAGGGTTTTCATGGCAAAGATTGCAATTCAAAGCCAGCCTGGGCTGAAAAATCCCTAAGACTCCATCTCCTAACTAACCTAAAAAGAGCCAGACTGGAAGCATGGTTCAAGATTCTTTATCCCTAATCAGCAAACACTGCAAGTAGTACTGTAACTCAAACTGGTAGAGCACTACCCTTGATCAGAAGTGCTCAGGGACAGTGCTCAGGCCTTGGGTTCAAACCTCCATGAATACTAACTGGGAAAAGCCATCCCAGCAATGGGCACCTAGACTCAGACAGTCTGGGGAACAAGGACTATGGAGAGGAATAAGAGGAGGTGATGTCATATCAGCCACTTTCTGCCTGCCCTTTCAAAATTAACCAGAGCTGGGAGGTTGATAGAAATAAAAAGCCTGCCCATCTAATGTCCATACTGGTCTACTTTTTAACTGTACAGGAATTTACATTCTTGCCTTTGTCACCTGACTTTTACCTAGTCACCAGATGTCAGAAGTAGCTAGGGACATTTCTACCAACATTTTCAGCCCCAAGTCCTTCCTCTTGCTATTTATTTGCTGTCTAGTATTTTTTTCAGTCCCTCAATGCCTCATGAGACTTCTCCAGACTTCGTTTAAGAGATTTGCCTCCACCAGACTTCATCTAAAGCCTCACCCCTACCAAGTGACAGCTGCTGCCTTCTCTGGGAGGGGACTAAATTCCAGCCTTTTATCCCTAATGTCCATGTCTCTTATCAGCAGGAAGTAGCCAGAGAGAATCAGCATCCTATTTCATGATTATTAAAAGGCTGGAATGTAAGATCTGCTCCTGGATGGCAAGCAGACTCCACCCTCCACGCAAAGTCTCCACCCAGTACCTGCATTACCTTGGCAACTGGCACACCTGGAAGAGGTCACATCTGCATCTGCTGAGGTCACACCTGAATTTGATGTGGCCACACCTTTCTCCACCCATATCCTAGATAAGGCCTAGCCCAGGCCCAGATGCTCTCTTTTCCAGGTCTTTCCCAGCCATGTGGAGTGCCAACATGGCTTGGTGCCAGCCAGAACAATGAATAAACCTACCCCTTACCTGAATACCATGTGCATGGTGTGGTTCTTACTCAGTAACCTCTTCTTTAAAAACCTAACAGAGATGAGAAATGGATGATAGGTCTTTGCCTTGATTTCCCAAGGCCTCATTGCTATAAATGGAACACTTGACAGTCAGCACTGACTGTCTGAGGATGTTTAACATGCCTGGGTAACTTTCAAGTGAAGCCTCTATATTGTAGCTTCATCTAAATGAAAACAAATCATAATTCAGGATTCATAATTTCTAAAAAATGTATTATCTTTATGTAGTTCTACAAAGAGGATGCCACTTAACAGAATGCATATTGATTGTTGTCACCCCTGCAACATTCTCACCCCCAATGTTGCTGTTCACACAGCAAAACCAGCAAACTCCGTGTCTGGTAAGCAGAAATGGACCATACCATATGGGTATAGACAAAGTTTATTGAAACATTATACACTTATATAGGGCATAGGGGCATAGAAGGCAAGGCTGCAGTCAGGGGCCAACCCCAGGAGGAGAAGGTAAACAGCTTGAAGGTAAACAACTCTTGGGGGATATGGAGGATTAGCAACTTTTAATCCATGATTTAAAAGAACCATTCCTGGTAACAAGAGAGGAAGCAAGGTGCAGGTGGGAATCTATTTAGAAAAACACAAAAGGAATGTTGATGTACAGTTCTACACAATTAAGCAAGAGGATCATGGATGGCATATCCTGAAAAAACATCACCTGAGCCTGGCACTGGGTGCAGGACCTTTGCCCGCACTGAGGAAGGGACATCTCCCTCCCCCCTACCAGAGGAATGCATGCCAGCATGCACCCTCATGGCACACAGGAACTCAGATAGGGTCTTGTGAGTCAATGCTTCTGACACCCAATCCATCTTCTCCCTTACTTTTCTTAGTTTTGTGATAAATACCATGGATTCTTAAGATTCACAATTTTTATAGCAATTGAAATTTTACACATTAGAGTAGGGTGATCAAGGTGATGTCAAGTATTTGAGAAGAACAAAAAATTAAGTTTCCATCTTGGGGCTATAGGAAAACAAAACAAAATATAAAAGAAAATACCCTAAATCTCTCCATGGAAAGAACAAAAGTATGTGTACATATGCAAAGAGACATACTACAAATAGTATCAACTCATACAGAATAGGATGGTTGCCGGTGAGTGCTGATTGTCGGTAGGAGAATATCCTAAAGCCTTCAATCTCACAGTTTTACACACCATATCACTACTTCTGCAGGGCAGCCATGGTACAGAAGACTGGACAGTGACCTACATTTGCTTAATGTGATCATTTCATTTTAAAGCCAAAGCCCATTTGTCTAGTGATTTGTGCTCTACCCCATGGTTGACTCTCTTTGTGTTAGGGTACAAGACTGAAGGCCTCCTATAGAAAATATCTAATAAATAACTCTCTCCATTTCTAAGTCGACATTGATATGCCCTTGGGTTAGCTATCATGAACCAGTTATGTAAAAGAACATCATAAGAGAAGGTAGGGTCTAGAGATGTTGCCTTATCTGATCCTCCTCATGTAATCAGCCTTGAGCACTACCACCATACCCACCACAAGAGAAAATATGCTCTGAGGCAAAGATTAAGCTTATGAAACCCAAATTACATTGTATTCTTAATTATTCCTAGAGTAGAAGAGCCACTTACCTCTACAGCCTGAAATGAGAAGTCATAGTAATATTTCAACTAAAAGTTTTAGCACTACATACTTTCTGTGTAAACACAAGCACTTAACCAGTTTTAAAAAATAATCCTAATGGTTTTATTCAATGAACATGAAAACAACACATTTCCATCAATTCTGGAGCAAAGTAAAGATGAAAAATATGATCTAACAAAAAATAAACGGGTTTTGTATAATCTTTATAAAAACTGAAGTATATAAATTACACCAAGTCATTGTGTTAATAGGCTCTTGTTTCTGCGGTTTAGAATAATTTCCTTCTCATCACTTTGCAAGACTGGTTCTATGTTGTCCATTGGAATGCAGCTGAACTCTCAGTTATCTCTGAAACAATTCTCTTTAATACTCTGAGCTCCTCTATAATGTTTCAAGCTTGTTAAGAACTTAAATAATATATATTTTCAACTATAAAGCTAACATTTATGGGTAAGAACATTGAATTTAGTCACCCAAATGGTAAATTAAATTTAAAAGAACAGTTATGGTTAGTTACATATTTGTAGAAGATTGAGAAATTTCTGGGGCTTAGTCGACTTTGTCACTGACTGTCTAGCCATGCTTGATCATCAGTAAGACAACAAGTAGATCCAGAGGGACTTGACCATCTCTCCAAGTGAGCCTGATATAAGAGAATATCTCCTGGGTAGCATCTAACTAGTTCTATCCACAATGCGCTCAGAATATTAATTTTTCTTCTTGAATGAAAAATAATGCAGTTTTTGTGAGAATATAGACATCATTAAAATAATTGGATTCTGTCTATGGGATTCCATCATTTGCTGTAAGTAGAAATGAGCCTATAAATCTACAAGTAAACACACTGCATGGTAAAAGACAAAAATACAGTTGGACATGATAAATTCTGCAGGGCTGTAGACATTCACATAGTAAGACCAAAAGAGAACATTCTTAGGAGAGGATCACAAAGGTTCAATTAAATATGGACATATAATCATAAAAACGATGTTTACCAAAATGAACTCAATAAATGGACATGAGATTTTATGTTATTTTGTTTCTTCTTTTGATTTCTTTCTCCTTTGTCACTGTTTTATATTTTTGTGACTTTTGTCTTATATGCAAGTTTGTTTGGGGGAAGGAAAGAGAGAGCACAGAAATGCACAAATGCAGCAGTGATACTCACTAGACACTATGTTAAAAATGAACTATATAGCTTGTGGAATAGGAATGGTCAGGGGGAAAAACTGGGAGAGAAATGAGGGAGGTGACACTGTTTAAAAAGAAATGTTCTCATTATCTGACTGATGTAACTGTAACCCTTCTATATATCACTTTCAAAATAACAATAAAATAAAATATAAAAACCAATTTAAATTTCTTTCTTCACCATTCCTTAACGGGAGCAATTAAAACACTGAAAATTTAAGTTTTTGTTAGGGTAAAACACTATTATTTCTTTATGATCTTAAGAGAAATTGCGACATTAACTTAAGTTTTATTCGTGACTTTATTCACAGCCTCAGTCAATTAGAGAGGAAGTGAAGGGGAGTTTTATTATCTTTACTTCTGAAGGTGAAACTTACTTTATAATCAGCTACTTATAATACTTATGGATTCTGGCAAAGGTCAACAGGACAAAGTTACACAGTATTAGACAAATTGTGATCTGGTTCATCAGTAACTGGAATCTGTTTTTACAAGGACCTGTTACAGGGAAGGAAATGATCAATACTGATTCCTAAAGGGAAAATTGGATCCAGTCATGATATGCTTACTCCACTTGGGAAGTAGAGGCTCTGCTGCCATCCTGGGGTAAATTGTGCCTGTGTGTGTATCTATACTCAGATGATGAGTGATTTTCCTACAAAACTCTCATTCCTGGAATCTTAAGAAAAATCTTATACTTATCATGGTATCTTCAGCCTTCAAGAGGGAAGTGTTTGGGTAAACTTAGGGCTAATTCAATCTTGTATTCCCAGTTTCTATGTAGAATTTCAGGCTAATTGACCATGTATTCCCAGTTTCTAAGTAGATGCTCCTTATATGATTAAAATGTCCAAATGGAGAATTAAGCAGCATGCGATCCAAAGTTTTAAGATGGCAAAAGAAGGTATTAAAATCCTGTTACACTTGGAATCTTTGTTGTCAAGAGGAAACTTCTTAGTCTATACAAAGTTCATCATCCTATCATCTACTTTCCTTCTTTCTTTTCTTTTTTTTTTCAGAGTTCAAACTCTTTTTTTTTTATTGTGAAAATACCATACAGAGGGGTTACAATTACATGAGCAAGGTAATGAAGGTAATGAGTACATTTATTATCAAGCATTGTTGCCTCCTCCTTTGTTTCCCCTTACTACCCAAATTCTCCCCCCGCACCCCTCCACTCCCACCGAAGTTGTAAAGCTCGTTTTCAACATGACAACTTGTACTTCTCATTGTTGCAACGGGTCCACCTGTATCCTTAAACGACTTGTTTTTCCCCATCTCCTCCACAAATTATACCAACATCAAATATAGTGAAAGCAGGGGTTATACTGTTGGGGAGGGACATACAAAGCAACAAAGAAATAATCTTATAAATGCCTTAGAAGCAAATGCATGAAAGAAAAAAAACATTTAAATACATATCTAAGGGTTCATTTTCCTAACATCACATTATCTAACCTTTTCTGCTTGACTCATATGTATACTAGATATTGCAAATAAGGGAAACCATGGGACCTATGTTTCTTTGGGCTTGGCTTACTTTACTTAATATAATTTTTTCCAAGCCTTTCCATTTCTTAACAAATGGGGCAATGTCATTCTTTCTGATGGAGGCATAGCATTCCATTTCTTTCTTCCTTCCTTCCCTTCCTTCCTTCCTTCTTTCTTTCTTCCTTTCTTTCTTTCTTTCTTTCTTTCTTTCTTTCTTTCTTTCTTTCTTTCTTTCTTTCTTTCTTTTTCTTTCTTTCTTTCCTTTCTTTCTTTCTTTCTTTTTCTTTCTTCCCTTCTTTCTTCCTTTTCTTTCTTCCCTTTCTTTCTTTCTTTTTCTTTCTTCCTTTCTTTCTTTCTTCTTTCATTCTTTCTTTACCTTTTCTCTCTTTTCTTTATTTCTTTCCCTTTTTCTTTGTTTCTCCTCCTTTTCTTTCTCCTCTTTCTTTTTCTTTCTATGTCTTTATTGTATAACACAAAATGCCCAATGAACTGCTTTCAGAAAATATGTGTAGAATTAAGCTGTGTAAGCATTGTTCTAACTACTATTAATATGTCAATTTGAGAATTAAACAGTTTCACTATGTAAATAAGTATAAAAACTGTATTCAGAATAACCCCAGTGTAAAAACTACCTGTCTGTCTGTCTGTCTGTCTGTCTATCTATCTGTCTATCTATCTATCAAGCCAAGTATACTATTAAAATTATACTCCTCAATAAAAATCAATGAAAGATTGATATATACAACAAAGTTAACAGGAATCATAAAATAATTATACTGAATGAAAAAAAGGGACAAAATACACTGTTTACTGCATAATCCTAATTAGGTAAGGTTCCAGAGATTGGAAACTAATCAGTAGTGGTAGATACAAGATGGCAAATGGAGGATCAGAAGAGGCCAGCAAAATTGAGACAGAAGAAAACTTTCATGGGTGGTATTCAGTACTATGTTGTAACAGAGATAGAGCCAGGCACAATATAGCACTATTTAAATCAATTCAGTTTATTCTATGACATCTTTTTCTCAGTAAAGCTATTGGCACCATCACAATATATTAATAACACTAATAAAATTAGTAATAAGAATATGGCCTTGTAATTTTATATAATTATTTTATCAAAGAAAGATTAGGAATTTAAAGCTCACAAATGATATAAATTTTTAAACTACTCAAGTGCTATCAGAAGTTTATTATTTTTAAGCAAATAAATAATTAGATATATGTATACACATGTATGCACTTGCACGTGTATGCATATCACCATGTATACACAATACACATATATACTTATGAACACATTATGCATTTAATCTTATTGCAGACCTTATCAAGAAGATCTGGGGTCAATAGTTTTACGAGCTCTAGAGTGGCAAGTGTAGAAATTATAGCATGTTATATTGGGAACTATTTGACCTCAACTGAAATTTTAAACACCCCATGTTTTTCAGGGAAAAGATGAGATGTGAGGTATGTGTGTGTAGGTGTGTGTGTGTGTGTATGTGTGTGTGTGTGTGTGTGTGTGTGTGAGAGAGAGAGAGAGAGAGAGAGAGAGAGAGTGTCTTGTGGAATGTCCTCTTCATGGATTTGAGGGTTCACTTGATATTGTCTACACTGAGGTCAATTTGTTGTTGGTCTGAAACTTACTTCAGAATATTAGTTGGAAAAAATTAGAAAAAGAAAACTGGCTATTTCCTTTCAGTTCTTGCCAATGCCAATCTTTAATATCCATGGGGGGGGGGGGGCGGTAAAATGTTGAGAAGCGGTTTTAAATAATTAATTTTCCCTCTGCTAGAGTTCAAAAATCTTTTCAAAGCTACAAAGAAATAATCTTATAAATGAGTTAGAAACAAATGCATGAAAGAAAAAACATTTAAATACATATCTAAGGGTTCATTTTCCTAACATCACATTATCTGACCTTTCCTGCTTGACTCATACACTTTCACTATATTTGATGTCGGTATAATTTGTGGAGATGGGGAAAAACAAGTTGTTTAAGGATACAGGTGGACCCGATGCAACTATGAGAAGTACAAGTTGTCATGTCAAAAACGAACTTTACAACTTTGGTGGGGGAATATTGGGGGGGGTGGGGGGGGGAGGCTGGGAAGGGATGAGGCTGCAATGCTTGATAAGAAATGTACTCATTATCTTGCCCATGTAACTGTAACCCCTCTGTACAGTATGTTCACAAAAAATTAAAATTAAAAAAAATCTTTTCAAATTATGGTAACGTTGTCATTATATTAAATTTGTTTTGTGACTTTAGATGGTGTTCATATTATTTTAGAATGAACACAAAAGTGATTACTAAGGTAAATGAATTATTAACATAATTTTATTCACATTTATTGGAGCACAATGTTATGATATGGAATCAGCCCAGATACATTCAAATAGATCAAGAAAATGTGATATATATACATGATGGAATTTTATTGCTCCATTAGAAAGGATGATGTTGCATCACAGAGGCAAAAGCTGGGTAATAATGAGAGAAGGGGTAGTGTTGTCTAAAAACAAATGTACTCTTTATTGACTTATGTAACTATAACCCTTCTGTACATCACCTTTATATAATAACAATAAAAATAGATACATAAATAAATGAAAGGGGGCTAGGAATGTGGTTTAGTGTAGAGTGCTTAACTAGCATGCATGAGGCCCTGGGTTTGATTCCTTGGTACCACATAAACAAAAATTAAATAAAATCTTTAAAAAAAAAAAAGAAATAAAAGGACATGGAAAAATATGTCAAGTGAAGTTATTAAGGCTCAGAGGACAACAGATATATCTTTTCCTCATATATGAACCTAGAAAAAATTTATAAATATATAAATGAATCAAAAGGGTGTACTTGAAAGGGATGAGGTGTGGTCAAAGGGAGGGGTGTAGATCAATGAAAAGAAGAAAGGAGGCAATGAAGTCAAGTCGTTCAGTCAGAAAACAAACTTTACAACTTTGGCAGAGAGGGGGAGGATGGGAAGGGATGTGAAGGGAAACAAAGGAGGAGGTAATGCTTGATAAAAAATATACCCATTACCTTGCCCGAGTAATTGTTAACCCCTCTGTATGATATTTTCACAATAAAAAATAAAATAAAATAAAATAAAATAATTTAAATGCATATCTTTCAAAATTAAGAAAAACTGAAGAATGGACATTGACCAAGACACATCATATTGATGACCTCATTTGTAGAACAGTAATTCCTTTGTACAACTACTATAAAGTCAATAAAAAATATTTCAGAAAATGTTTTATGTGATGATATTGTTACTGTGAATTTCAATATTAACTGCCAGTTTATAACCTATGTTCAAAAGTAATTGCTACCCAGGTGCTGGAGCTCAAATTTGTAATCCTAGCTACTCAGGAGGCTGAGATCTGCGGATTATCGTTCAAAGCCAGCTTGGGCAGGAAAGTCTGTGAGATTCTTTTTGTGTGTGTGTGTGTGTGTGAAAAAAAACTGTACAGAGGGGTTACAATTACACGGGCAAGATAATGAGTACATTTCTTATCAATCATTGTAGCCTCCTCCTTTGTTTCCACTTCCCATCCCTTCCCATCCTCCCCCCCACCCCTCCAGCCCAATCATCCTCCCACTCCCCACCAAAGTTGTAAAGTTCGTTTTTCCATTATGAGATTCTTATCTCCAATAAACCACTCAGAAAACTGGACGTGGTGCTGTGGCTCAAGTGGTAGAGTGCTTGCCTTGAGCTGCAGACCTGAGGGACAGCCCCCAGGCCCAGAGTTCCAGCCCCATGACTGACAAAAACAAAAGAAAAATGAATTGCTAAAGAAAAATTACTTTTTTCTCCTGCTCTGTGGGTGAACCATGCGGGCCTTGGGTTTCAAAGCAGAATTATCTACCATGTCTTACTGAATGTGTAGATGATTTGGTCTCTTAGCTCTTTAATCATAACAAGTCATGAATTTTGTTTTCTTATCTGCATGAGACAATTTTGTATGAGATAGTCTCATTTTCTTATCTGTATAGGATCTATATGAAATAAGTTTTGATGGAATAACTTCCTTGCTAGCATTTTTCCATTTTTTTTATTCTGTATTCAGAAAACAATGTTCCTGAATTGAATCATTTAATCAAGTAATGGTCAAGAATCTATTGGAGAGAGAAATGATTTACAACTGCCATCTCCTCTGAGTCTTTGTCTGCTTTTCACAAGGGAGGATAGGGATCTGTCCAAACTATTCTTAAGTTCAATTTAACTATAGAATAGCCTTGAAACTGAAAGAGCCTGCAAACTATCTGTGTTAAATAAAATTATAGAAGGCAATTATTCTTTAACTAAATTCCTTCAGTAGGAGCTAACAAATGACTAACAATGAAAATGGAGAGCCAACCATGAGAGACTTCCAAATCACTAAATTCATATTAAACTCTTTATCCAAACTATGGAGAAATCAGAGCAAAGAGAAGGTAAATTTTACCAAAAAAAATTACTTTCAGTTGACAACTGTTTAGGATCTTGCACAAAAAGATGTAATGTAAAATAACTTGGTGTTTCCCTCTTCACAAGGAAAGAAATGTTGAAATAAACAACTGGCTTTTGTGTAGGATCCTTCTTTCATTACTCTTTTTCTGTCTATAAAAGCAATTTCTTCTGCTCAACCCAAGGCAATCCCGATTCAATTTTGTGGTCCTTCTCGAATAAAAAAAAAGAATGTTAATCTAAATTGTTGTAATCTTGTCCTTTGGTGTACTAAAGTTTCATCTATCTAGGCCAAATTCATTCACAAACCTAACAGGAAATTAATTTCCCAGAATATTAAGATTCATCTACCAGAATTAAAATTAATTGCTTACAGAGTTATGGAATTAACCATATATATATATATATATATATATATATATATATATATATACTTATGAAGTTATTTAACTCTTAATTTAAATTGCACTAACATGCTAAGTAATATGAGGAGAATTTTAATGAGTTAATAAATATTAGCTATAAAATAATTTCATATTGCTTCCAATTATTTCAGATATGTTGGGATTAAGTCTCTTCAACAGCCCACTCCTAAAGATTGGGGCACACATGTCATTTGAGCATGAACTGTATTGTATCCTTTCTTGTGATTTCATGTTTAGTTAATTTTCATCGGAGGGGGTGGCAGAGAGGTGAGGAGATGAGAAGGATGATAAGGGGAAACAAAGGAGGAGGCAACAATGGTGATAAGAAATTCACTCATTACCTTGTCCATGTAATTTTAACCCTCTGTATGGTATTTTAACAATAAAATAATAAAAAAAGAATGTCTTAACTCACCAGGCACCAGTGGCTCATGCCATAATCCCAGTTCTCAGGAGGCTGAGATATGAGGACCATGGTTCAGAGATAGACCGGACAGGAAAGTACATGAAACTCTTATCTCCAATTAACTTCCAGAAAACTGGAAGTGGCACTGTGGCTCAAGGGGTAGAGCGTTAGGTTGGAGCTAAAGAGCTGAGGGACAGCACTCAGGCCCAGAGTTCAAGCCCCATGACTGACCAAAAAAAAAATTGGGACCATAAATTTGTTATGTTCAAAAATCACTTACATGCATAACTTTAATCCCTAATGTGATTGTATTTGCAGTTAAGCATTTTGGGGGTAAGTAAGGTTTAGATAATATCTTGAAAACTGAGTTCTCATGATGGAATTAGTACCCTTGTAGAAGAGAATGAAATCAGAATTCTTTCTTACTAATCTTTGAGAATAAGAAAGTTTTAACTACTACCAAGAATGACAGATCACACCAAGACACTAAATGTAATCTTGGACTTGACAGCTTTTAGATTGTTATAAAGTAGTGATTGCTTTAGTCTACACTATTTTGTTATATATCAGGTCAAATTAAGATGTTTGGTATTTGATATATAGTAGGGAATTTCAATAATTGTTTGCTCAGTTACTTAACATAAATGATTGTTGGTTTTTGTCTCAGTGAATCACTTATATTCAATCTACAGGAAAGTCTTTGCACAGGTGAATGACATTTCATAATAAGTTCTAATGAAGCTAAAAGATCAAAGTCTGTCATTTATAATAAATGTGAAAAAAGCTCCCCTACATATTAGGGATATTGAAATTGCCCATCACTTTTTTCTGATTTGTATTTTAAATTATTTTAATATTAAAATGGTAAGAGATTAATTCACTTTCTTCTTAATATAATTTAACAATAAATTTTTTATTTCTAATATTCCCATCACTCTATTCTGCAGCAATGTGCTTTGAATAGGAAGTGATTCCTAAAATTTACAGGAAGCATTTTTGCTCTATTTTATATTAGATTCCCTTTAGTACCCTTGGATCATATACATTTATGAGGATGGTCATATTAGTAGCATAAAATAATCATTTCATGCTTTTAATTATATAATAAAATACTGAGTAGCAATCCTATATGCATTATCATGACAGCAAAAGCTAAAATACAGTGTATATAGCTATATATGAAGCATAAATATAACATTTGATTTATGATGGAAACAGATTATTAACACCTAACATACAACTTAAAGAATTTCACAAGCTAATTAGTAATGATAGACTTTCATTCTTGAATAGTAAATATAATTGCTAAGAATTTCATCTTGGGTAGATAAACAACCCAACACTTACCTGATTATTTCATCTTTTAAGGCAGGACATTACATGTACCTCTGCTTTTACATACATAATTTCATTTGATTACACATCATTGAGCTGGGCATACATATGGAGGGATTGTTTTTATTTTATAGCTGGAAAAAAAAGTCTGAACTGAAAAAGTAGAATATAAATGTTAGCTATATTTCCATTAATTGTATAGAACTTTAGTAACCAAATATACTTATGGTCCATCAGAGAAGATGAAAGCTGTAAATTATACCAATAACATGTACATATTAAATAATTACTAAGTACATGATATATAATACAGATTGGTCTGCTTTGCAAGTGTGTTGCCTTCAAAATTCATGTTAAATATTCATTTCTACTGAGGTAGTATTTAAAGACAGGGATTTTGTGAGGAAGGGATTAAGAGATTTCCACACTCTGCCTTATAAAAGAGCTTGAGAAAGTAGTTCAGGCTCTTTTTTAAGAATAAGTTTAATATTGTGAAAATACTGTACAGTATATATCTGGGACAAGCAGAAAAGTTCAAAAGCTATGTACATATGACAAGATAAGATAATGTGCAGCCAAATGAACCCCAAGATAGGGACAGAAATGTTTTTATTTCTTGCTATTGTTTCTAACATATTTATAATGTACCATATGATTTTTTTTGTTGCTTTATATGTTCCTCCTCCATGGTATAACTCCTGTTTTCACTGCATTTGATGTCGGTCTAATTTGGGGAGGGGAAGGGAGTAAACAAATTGTTTAAATAGCGATACAGGTTGACCCATTGCAACAATGAGATGTATAAGACACTATGTTGAAAAATGAACTTTACAATTTAGGCGAGGGGTGGGGGTAGGGGGAGGGGTGTAGTTGTGGAGGTGGAAGGGAAGGGATGGTAGGGGAAAATCAAAGGAGAAGGCAACAATGCTTGATAGGAAATGTACTCATTACCTTGCTTATGTAACTATAACCCCTCTGTATAGTATTTTTACAATAAAAACTTGTTAAAATGTAGTTCATTGTTGATAGCTTATTTCAGAATAATAATTGTGTTGTAATAGTAATTGACATTAATATTCATCAGTAATTATATACTGTTTACTACTGAAGAGATGTAAGAGCAAAAGGAACCTCATACTTGATCATTTCCATGAGGTAGACATGGTCTGCTCCTACAATGTTACTATCTTGAATTTTTCCACCAACGTATTTTTTTTATTGTGAAAATACTGTACAGAGGGGTTACAATTACATGGGCAAGATAATGAGTACATTTCTTATCAAGCATTGTTATCTCCTCCTTTGTTTCCCCTTCCCATCCCTTCCCATACCCCCCACATCCCTCTACTCGATCCTCTCCCCCCACCCAAAGTTGTAAAGTTCATTTTTCCACATAATGACTTGTACATCTCATTATTGCAATGGGTCCACCTGTATCCCTATTTAAACGATTTGTCTTGTCCACCAACGTATTATTTGAGTAACATCAGATACTATTTCTAGCAGTCACCAGAAGATTGGTATGGTATACCTGCTCTTACCTTGGCTGAGTTCTTAAACTCTGATAGAATTACTTTGGATAAGCTTATTGTGTCTCATGTATTTTGTATTTTACCATCAATCTTAGTTTATAATCCTTGTTACAGCCTAGTACAATATTTCTCCTCTCTGTTTCTCTATCTGTCTCTCCCTTTCTTTCTGTCTCTGTCTCTGTCCGTCAGCCTGTCTGTCTGTCTGTCTGTCTGTCTCTCTCTCTCTCTCTCTCTCTCTCTCTCTCTCTCTCTCTCTTTCCCCCTCCCTCTCTATTTCCCTCCCTTGCTCCCATTGCTGAGGCTTAAGCTTAGGTCCTAGGCACTGTCCCTGTCACTGCTAGCACTTCTTACTTTTTTTCTGGTTAATTGGAGTTAATACTCTTATAGAATCCTGTGGGCTGGCTTCCAACTACAGTCTTCAGCTATCAGCCTCCTGACTTACAAGGATTACAGGCATACTGGGTATAATCCTTTTGCCTTTGTAGTACTGGGGCACTAATCCAATATTTCATGTATGCTAGGTAAGAAATTCACCATCACTATATACCTAGCACTAAAGCACTCAGACTAAATTAAGCAATGCAATGTAAGTTTAATCCTCATATTAATTTTAAAAGTGGAAATAATTGTGTGAAGCTTAGTTACTTTGATGAGAAATAATGAAGAAAATAAATACACTGTTCAGAACAATTACAGGAGATATAATAAATTATGAACCCAACATACCAGAATACACCGGTAAAATGAGCTTTGAAAAAAAAAAGCCAGACTGAAGTCAGTAAAACAACTAGTAAATCAGAAAGCATGCTGATTTTTATTTCCTGTCAATGGAGTTGAAAAGTCTAACATGAGATTAAATTGTTGGAATCCGTACCACAAACATGGTGTCTTATACCATTTCAGATTTGTCTTCTCATCTTGGATAGAAGAATCTGTACTGTGAGTAAGAATGTTCCATGCCTTTCTTTCTTAGCTTCCAGCTTCCAGTGTCTAACTGCTAATACTTGGTGTTCCTTGCCCTATAAATTTATGAATCTGATCTCTGCTTCCATGTTTTAATAATGTTTCATCTGTGTTTTGTCTATTCTTTATGTTCAAATTTCTGCTCTTTATGAGAACACCAGACATTTCTCTCTCTCTCCCTCCCTCTCTCTCTCTCTCTCTCTCTCTCTATATATATATATACTGAAGGAAATATAAGCATATGTCAATTAGAGAATTAAACAGTTTCACTATGTAAATAAGTATAAAAACTGTATTCAGAATAAACCCAGTGTAAAAACTACCTGTCTGTCTGTCTATCTATCTAGCTATCAAACCAAGTATACTATTAAAATTATGAAAACAATGAAAGGTTGATATATATACAACAAAGTTCATGGGAATCACAAAATAATTATACTGAATGGAAAAAAGGGACAAAATACACTGTTTACTGCATAATCCTAATTAGTTAAGGTTCCAGAGATTGGAAACTAATCAGTAGTGGTAGATACAGGATGGCAAATGGAGGATCAGAAGAAGCCAGCAAAATTGAGACAGAAGAAAACTTTCATGGGTGGTATTCAGTACTATGTTGTAACAGAGATAGAGCCAGGCACAACATAGCACTATTTAAATCAATTCAGTTTACTCTATGACATTTTTTTCTCAGTAAAGCTATTGGCACCATCACAATATATTAATAACACTAATAAAATTAGTAATAAAAATATGGCCATGTAATTTTGTATATTTATTTTATCAAAGAAAGATTAGGAATTTAAAGCTTAAAATGATATAAATTTTAAGCTACTCAAGTACTATCAGAATTTTATTATTTTTAAGCAAATAAATAATTATACATATTTAATTAGATATATGTATACACATGCATGCGCATGTATGTGTATGCATATAACCATGTATACACAATACACACATATACATACGAACACACATGCATGCATATATTGACAATCCTGGTTTTCAACTCTGAACCTTGCACTTGTTCAGCTAGCACTGTCATACTCAAGCTATGTCTGTAGCCCAGATTTGTACTGTTTGGGGGGAATATTTTGAGTCTAATGGACTTTTCTGCCTGGATAGGGCCTCATCAAACCATCATCCTCTTGATCTCAGCCTCCTAAGTAGTAAGAATTGTCATGAGCCACTGGTGCTTCACTTAAAATATTTATTTTGACATATGTATACATTGTCAAAGGGACAAACTAACCTATTTAATATACGTATTACTTTATATAATTCATTATTTATTTTCAATGATAAGAATGCTTTAAACCTAGTCTAAGCACTTTTCAAGGATCTAATATTTTATTTTCTGTGGTCTTGGTGCTTTGCAATACATGTCAGGAACTTACTCCTGTCTTAGTAGAGTTTTGCATTTGCTTTTTAGCATTTCCTCAAGCTCTTTTCCTTCCAATTTCTGGAAACTGCTGCTTTCATCTCTGTTATAATGAGTTTACATTTTTTTAAGATTATACAAGTTGATGAGATCATACAGTATTGATCTTACTGTGTCTACAATATTCCTCCAATTTCATTCATATTACCACACATGAGAAGATTGCTTTTCTTTAAATGTTTGAAGAGTATTCCATTTTATGAGTGTGTATGTCTGAAAGGTATTCTATTATATGTGTGTCTATATATTTATTATATATTATATCTTTTAGTTATATACACAGGTAATATATATGGATGAATGTGTTAGATTTATTTGTCCATTCATCTATGGATGGATATATAGGTTGGTTTATTGAAGATGGATAAAATTTGATGAAGAATTGTTATGCTTCAGTATGTTAATGTCATATTTTTGGGATCTATATCTACATGTATGTATGTATATATGTGTATGTGTGTGTGTGTGTGTGCATGTATATATATCCAGTATTGATGGTGTTAGTTACTATGTTGATGTCTTTTTAGATATTTGAGAAAATTTCATACTGTTTTTCATAATGCAGTACTCAACCACCAGTCATATGCAAAAGTAATCTTTTCTCCACTTACTTGCTAACATGAGGTGATTTCTTATTATCACTTTAATTCTCATTTTCCTTATCATTATTGTTTTTAAGCAATTTTTATCTTCTTGTTGATCATTTGCTTTTTTCAGATTATTTAGTATACATTCTTAAATTAGTTCTTTCTCTATTTTGAGTTATTTTAGCTTCCTAATTTTATATTATGTGTATTTTACAAAATATATGGTTTATAATTCATCTTATTTTTCATAGATTACCTTTTTACTCTATTGATAATTTCTTTCAGCATATAGGGCTTTTTAACTGAATGTTCTGCTGTTAGTTAATTTTACTTTCATTATCTGAACTTTGGGGTTTTTATTATTTTATGTTTTGTACTTTTTTATTGTAGAGATGCTGTATAGAGTGGTTACAGTTACATGAGGAAGGAAATGAGTACATTTCCTAATGAGCATTGTTGCCTTCTCCCTTGTTTTCTCCCTACCATCCCTTTCCTCCCAATTGATCATGATTCATTCTTGAGTTGTATTTAGTAATACAATCACGATGTCTACATTCTGTATAGTCATACTCATGTTAAAATCCATTCTTTCTCCAAAAATCACTGGACCACCATTTGAGAGTATAATATGTCTTTACTATAAAACTTTCTCAAAAGCAAACACACAAAAAATCTATAGAATTAATACATTTAGATTTAAGTAAGAATTCCCCGGGGCTGGGAAGGTGGCTCAGTGGTAGAGTGCTTGCCTTGCATGCATGAGGCCCTGGGTTCGATTCCTCAGCACCACACAAGCAAAAAGAAAAAAGCCGGAAGTGGTGCTGTGGCTCAAGTGGTAGAGCACTAGCCTTGAGCTGAAGAGCTGAGGGACAGCACCCAGGCCCAGAGTTCAGGCCCCACGACCGGACCCCCAAAAAAAAGAAAAAAAAAAGAATTCCCCAAATTAAATAATCTATTATCTTCCTGGATCTGTACTGTGTTCTCATAACTCAGTACACAAATGTTTTGTTTAAATATCTATCAGTATCATTAGTAATATTCATGAATGTGGAAAATGTTACACATAAAATACAGGGAAGATCAATACTATATTACCATTTCTGGGAATATAAGTCTCCTAAGGGAAAGCTTTCTAAAAGTTAGTTTATAATATATATTTAACATGGAAATATTTTCCCTGTATCTAGTCATCACTGATACTGAGTGAAATGTCAAAAGAAATCAGCATCGATGTCCCCACAGAGGCCTAAACAGAAAAATCATTTAAACTCCAGGGTAGAATGACACTGCTCCAAAATGCTGTCTAACATAAATATGTCTGTTCTTATTGAACATTACACACACACACACACACACACACACACACATTGAGAGAGGGAGAAACTCACAGAATAAATGATTTCTTCCACTATTTACAGTGGTGTAGCTCCTTTTTGAAAGAAAAATTGATATGTAATTTCTTCTCATACAATTTTTCAGGACAATGAATCCTTTAATTGTCAATTCTAATAATAACATTTAAATAATTTTACTTATTATTTGACATTGTTATTTACTCAGTTTTAGAGTTGTCACATTTTTATTATTCTTTCAAATTATCTTAAATTTATTTAGTTAATTGAGCTTCCTTTAAGATAGTTAATTATTTTTTCTGTGTTTATGTGATCCCCCTGCTGCCCTGTTATGCCAAAAATATACCTTCCAGTGACATGGAGTTGATTTTTCTTCCAAGGCCAATAATTTCATTTAGCAAAACTAGCATTTGCATATTACATGATTTTACTACTATTGAAAATAGTCATTCAGTATACATATAAATGTGTGGATGTGGATGTAGATGTGATATTTCAATTCATATTTGCATGTGAATATAGCATACATATGTATATATGTGTGTATATTTATGTGTGTATGTGTGCTTGTTGGTGGGATGTATTATTAGGGAGCTGAAACCTATGTTGTCAAGTGGATGTGAAGTCAAGGGTAGAAATAAAATAAATGGAGAAAAGAAGGGAAGGAAAATCTAGTAATTATCTTCAATTATATATGTAAAAATAGAATAGATAAATCGAGGGGATCAGTGGGTTTGGGGGAGATAAGGAGATCGATAAAAGTGGTTACATTGATCAAG
This sequence comes from Dipodomys spectabilis, assembly GCF_019054845.1. Lineage (NCBI taxonomy): Eukaryota > Metazoa > Chordata > Mammalia > Rodentia > Heteromyidae > Dipodomys > Dipodomys spectabilis. The sequence continues at coordinate 10,772,617 of NW_024870701.1, read as the reverse complement.
ATGAGGTACACTAACAAACTGACATGTTGAATTGAAACCCCTTATAACAAGCACTTACAGATAATAAAAATGTTTATATAAATACAAAATATGGTAATAAAATATGATATGCTCAATTTCCATAAAAATATCTATATGTATATTTCTAATATGTATCATAATTCTTTCATATTCACTCATGGTAATATGTATATGCATGTTAATGGTGACAAAAAGATTACATAATATATGCTAGGCTCTCCCTTCACTTTTAAAACATATCTTTATGTAATTATACAAAGGAGATGACCCATGACAAGGCAGTTCATGAATACAATGCATCTTGATGAATGTCACCTCTTTCAGGATTCTCATCCCCTATTTCAATCCACCTTCTCACATTTGAATTTTGTGGCATAAACAACAAATTTCAATATTTTTAAATTAGGTTGCTGTGCAAAGGAGGTGCTATTTAACAAAACAGTTTTTATAAAATACAATGCTTCTTGATCAATGTCACTCCTTCAACAGTCTCACCCTCTTCAACATACTCATTCCCTTGCTCTTCTTAATTTTGTTATATACAATCAATTCTTGACTGAATTCTCCCACCTCTTTTCCCATTTTATTCTTGCATACATTTCCCATTGGCCCTATCCCTCTAATGCAGGTAGCCATTTCCTTGTGTTGATTTTGTTGGGCTTTGATCTAGTATTTCTTTAAAAATATGCTATTTGAGTCTTTCCATTTCCTAACAAATGGCGCAATGTCATTCTTTCTGATGGAGGCATAGTTTTCTTCATCCATTCATCTACTGAGGGGCATATTAAGTAAAGTAAGAAACGTATTTGCAATAACTAGTGTATGTCTGAGACACGCAGAAAAGGTCAGATAAGATGATGTTAGGCGAAATGAACCCCAAGATAAGGACACAAGTGGTTTTTTTCTTACTATTGTTACTAATGTATTTATAAGGTGATTTTTTTGTTGCTTTATATGTCCCTCTCCCACGGTATAACCCCCCCCCCTTTTGTTTTTACTGTATTTGATGTTGGTATGATTTGGGGAGGGGAAGGGAAAAAACAAATTGTTTAAATAGGGATACAGGTGGACCCATTGCGACAATGAGATGTCAAGATGCTATGTCAAAAAATGAACTTTACAACTTTGGGGGGGGTCGGGGGGGGGGGAGGGGTGGTGTAGTCATGGAGATGGGAAGGCAGGGATGGTAGGGGAAAAACAAAGACGGAGGCAACAATGCTTGTTAAGAAATGTACTCATTACCTTGCTCGTGTCTCTGTACGGTATTTTCACAATAAAAAACTTATTTAAAAAATATACTACTTGAGCTCTCTATAGAGTCTATTACATTCCAGTTAATTCATTTTTGACGTGTTTACATATAGATTTCAGGCACTTATCACAAATGAAAGGCAACCATGCAACTGTGTTTCTCTGCGTCTGGCTTAGTTCACAACGTTTTGTTGTTGTTTTAGTTTGGTTTGTTTTTGTTTTTGTTTTTTTTTTAAGGCTATTTCCTTATGAATGGTACAATAACTTTATTTCTGTCGGATGAATAAAATACCATTGTGGGTACATCTACATCACTCTCCTGAACCAATCGTCCATTGAGAGCATGTGGGTCATTCCATATCCTGGCTACGGCCAATAATGTTGCAATGAGCATGGTTTTGTTGGTAGCTTTACTGCAACCATTTTTTTTGTGTGTGTTCTATGGGATGAACATCCAGGAACAGAATTTCAGGTCGTAAGGTAGTTCTGTGCTTAACTATTTTGAGGAACCACCTCACTGCTTTCCAGTATGGCTGAACAAACTCACCTTCCCAACAGCAGTGTGTTAGAGTTGCCTTCTGATTGCACCCTTGCTGGCATTTGTTGTTGTTTGTTTTCTTGATAGTGGCTATTTTAATGTAAAACTTTAAAATTTTGAAATAAAAATTAAGATTTAAGAAAAGAGAGAGACTGCTCCTGAATTGGAAGAATTAATGTTGTGAAAATGGCAATACCACTGATAGCATTTTACAAATTCAGTGCAATACCCATCAAAACCCCAACAGCATTCTTCTTTGAGATAAAATACTACAAATATTTATATGTAATATCAAAAGATCACGAGTAAAAGATCAATTTTTAGCAGACAGAATAATGGAGGAATAACAAGACCAAATTTCAAACTCTGTTACAAACCCATAGTAATGAAAGAGCTTGATACTGGCACAAAAATAGACCTAAGGATCAATGGAACAGAAGAATCAAAAACAATCCCACAGACCTATACCTATAAGTTATGATAAGGGAGAAAAAATACACAGGTTGGTGAAAGAGAACCTCTTCAACAAATGGTGCTGCCAAAACTTTTTCATTCATTTATCCTCTCCCCTTCACTCCAGCTCTCTCTTGCAAATACCCATTTCTTTGTGCTGATTTTGTTGGCCTTTGTACTTGTCATTCTAAAGAATTTCACCAACTGAGTTCTCCCTGGTCTACCACATTTTGGTTAATGCGTTTGTAGTCACTTGTATACCACCCAATGTATTTACTTATAGATCTATAGGTATATAATAGCTGCAACAAATGAGGGAAACCACACAACCATTGCCTCTCGGTGTCTGACTTACTTCACTTGATATAATTTTTCCAAGTTTTTACATTTCTTTACAGATTACATATTTTTTCTTATGGCTGAGTAGAATTCCGTTGTCTATATATACCACTTCATATAAGTGTGTGTGTATGTGAGTGTGTGAATATATATGTGTGTGTGTATGTATATATATACATATATATATATATATATATATACACACATTATACACACATATATCACATTTCCTTAATCTGATTGTCCATTAAGGGGAATCTGGTCTAATAAAACAAATGCAAACCAAAACAACACTAAGATTCCACTGCATCCCAGTCAGAATGGTCATTATCAAGAAAACAATAACAAACTGGAAAGGTTGAGTTCAAAATGACATTTGAGTACTCTGCTGGTGGAAATGAAAGCTTGTTCAACCATTCTTGAAAACAGTATAGAAATTCCTCACAAAACTAAACATAGAACATTCTTGTATTTTTAATGAAATAATGTTTGCTGAACTAAGTACTAGTGGCACACTCCTGTAATCCTAACTACTCAGGAGGCTGAGATTTGAGGACCATGGTTCAAAGCCATTCATTCCAAGAAGGAAAGTCAGTGAGAATCTTGTCTTTATTTAACTACCATGTTAGTTTCCAACTAACATCCATCAAGCTGGAAGTGGAGCTGTGACTCTAATAGTAGAGTCTTAGCTTTGAGTAAAAAGAGTTCAGGGACAGTGCTCAGGGTGAATCCAATCCTCAGGACTGGAAGTCACTCAAATATAATATAAAATGACCACTCACTTAAGTTTCCATAGAATTCCATTGTATGGCTATAATATAGCATATTAATTTACCTATCTTTTGAAAGAGATATATCTCTAAATATTTATCACCAGACATTTTCCTTAATTCACTACTAGAAAAGTCAATATGTCAGTTTACCTTGCTTTTTCCATGTAGTGACAATAATTCTAATTCCATATAATTTTATATATTTAAGTGCTATTTACAAAAGTTAAGCATGTTAATAGATAAAGTCAATTATGAAAACACATGTTTTAGAACTGAAGTAATTCTAACACAATTTTTTTAGATTGAAGTAATTCTAAAACAATTTGAAAATGTTTTCTGTGAGTTATTGAAAATTATAGTATTGATCAAGTTGTTGAAAAGTACATTTTTACAATAATTATGAAACTGATTTTAAGTTCACTTTATATTAAAACTCTTGCAATCTATTGCTTAATACTCTTTAGAGACCATTGCATTAACAATTCTGATCATTTTTTGACATCATCTTGGAAATTAAAAAAAAATATATACCCATGTGAGCAACTTGTCACACAAAATTTTCACAACACATGATTAGGATGGAACTAGACTGTGCATCAGTAGTTTTAATAGAAATCAGAAACCTATAATGCTTAGAGATGTTTGAGATTTATTGAGTAATTGTATATTTTTACAAGTATAATTTTAATCAAGGTATTATTTACATCGAACACATGGTATGTTAATTATAAGTGGATAGTCTGAGTCCTGTAAATAATTACATGTCTATATTGACATAATCTCAATTCCAATTTAGATAATTGGCAGCTGATCTCTGGTGGCTCATACTTGTAACCCTTGCTACTCTGGGAGCTGAGATCTGAGGACTGAGGTTTAAAGCTATGCCAGGTAGAAAATTCTGGGAGGCTCTTATTTCCTACTAAGCACTAAAATACTGAAGTGGAAGTGTAGCTCAAGTAGTAGAGTGCTGACTGTGAGAAAAAACAGTTGAGAGAATGAGGAGGCCTTGAAATCAAGGCCTAGTACCACCTTCCCTGTCAAAATGAAATAAAATTTCTAACATCAATAAAATCCTATTTTTCACCTCCAAATTTTCTAACTCTTGCTAACAATTATGAAATTTATCAAATATAACATTATATTTTAGAATAAATTATATAGGATATATTACTTAGAATAATATAAAATTTGGGAAATTGACATTGAAATAATCCATGCAATGATTCAGATTTAACTGCCTTTTCTTGAATATATGTTACATCTGTGTGCATAAACCTGTTGAATATTATCATGAGTAAGTTGACCAACACAATCGGATACTGTTAATCTTACCATTACGTAAAGCAAATACGTATTTAAACTTAGTAGTGTGCATAATTTGAAAATATTTTTCAAGGAGGCAAAACTAACCAACTATCAATTTCAAAGTCTTAATATATGAGAGGGCAAAAAAAAAAAATAAGCCCTGAGAATTTGGGCTGGTTAACTTCCCTCAAGGGGTAAATGAATAAAGAAATGTTATGAAACTTTGCCATTCAAATGATTTTGTAGAATTTTATATCTTTACCATCTTTTGAGAAAAAATCTGCTTCTTCATTGCAGTGAAAATGATTTTTTTAATTCTGTGTTTAAACATGAGATTGATCTTTAACAAAATTGCCTTTGGATTTTGGCCCACACTATTCTTCAGATAGGACAGATAGTTGTTTATAAACCATGATTTGGGGGAGCTTGAGTACAATTTTGATTCCCAGTGAGCTAACAACAAAAGGTGGATAAAAAGTGGGAAAATGATTTTTTTTGTCTTAACTATTTTCTTACATTATAGAATGAAATTTGCCATGAAAAAGGAGAAAAACAATGCGAGTAGACATTCTGCTGTATGTCTATATAGAATAAAAATTTGATTAGGCTAGAACATAATACTTTTTTCAGAGGCTGTTGAAAGCTGTGATTGCATTCTTCAAATTTACATGGCATAATTATAAATCATTTATTTGTTTACTTAATGAGTGTTATATTCTTATAGAAAACATTTAAATCCAGACATACGGATGCTTTTATTATAATTGAGGCTTACTCTAAAATTATTGCTTTTCCTTAAGTGATTCATTTACTTATTTTTGTGTTCAACATTTACTAAGTTCTCCCATATCCCAGCTACTTTTTCTGACTAATTTCTAATTTTAATCCCACCTTGAGTTTAAATGTTAAATGCATATGAATATTTGTTAATGGTACCATTTTAGTAGAAAAATGTAAGGGTTTAATAGAGAATATATAATGGAATGAGAACAGAAGATGTTGTAACAAAAATATAATGAAGAAACAAATGTCTACAAGAAACCTCACCCAATAACAATAAACAAAATAAATGGAAAAAAAAGATGGCTGATGAGATATATTTCAGATATTGCCAGTTACTGTAAACTTTAAAGGAGATATCAGAAATGCCAGAGAGAAAAATTAAAGGTATTGGGTTATGATTATACAGAAAATAAAATGTGAGACGATTCCATTGAACAGCTGTCACTACTGGAGTCATAGCCAAGGCTTCTGAGCTTGGTCTGGTATTGAATATGGGAGTATATGTCATTTTTAATCGTTCTGTGCCTGAGCAGACAGAGTCATAAGAAAGACGCACATGATTTGAAAACGTTGCTGTACCGAAATGAGTGCTACAGGGATTATTCAAAATGCAGTGAGAACAAGGATCAAAATATAAAACTATTTTTTTAAGTAATAAAAGAAAATGCAAGGGACTACCTCTTGAAGACAGTACACTATGTTTTTTTTTAAAATCATGGAAAAGTTAAGAGTTAGACCTTTCTCAGGGCTTTATCTATTATGGCATGAAGAGAATGAATGTCACATAATGAGAACTCGATACAAAGAAAGATGAGATAGTCTGTGAAGGTTCTGAATATGAAATATGACTGATGATCACTATTCAGTTGGAGTATTGGTGGCTGGATTTTTAATCTCTTCTTGATCAGAAAAAGATTTTCCCTTCATAATATATTTACCATTCCCTATATTATGCATATCTTCTGTATTTGTGGAATAGAACAGGTTCTGAACGGATTCTGAAAAGGGTTTCTCAAATGAGTGACAGATAAGACTCACTCTGTCATCATGATTTCCACACATCTTAAATTCTATTGAAAGAGATGTGATGCTCTAACAAAAATCTGGTTATCAATGTAGATCTATGCCAAGGCACTTATTTTGTTTCAAATTTTCTATTCACTCATCAATGTTATCGGTTCTGTGAGAAAAAAAAATAAATTAAAATCTTCCTTTTCAAATTCTCATTTAATGTTAAAACTTTTTTGAAAATAAAAGTAACTGAAAATTATTCGTAATATTCAAATATCTATATCCTTGCTTGGATTTGGTATTGGCAGATTTGGACCATCTCATCTACTATATACCTTCTTCTCTGTATGAAGATGCTACATCAAAAACATGTGAAATCTCTTTAAAACATAAAAAGCCATTACAGAAATACAAACATGCTATTTTTTTGTTTAAAGAACAATGTTTTGCACATAATTATGATGCTGATAAATAAAAACTAAAATAAGGAGTTTATATCCATAGTGTATCCCATATATTTATTACCAGAGTATTACTGTTTCTAGAGGAGAAGGTTTTTCAGTATAAAAGTCTATCACAGATCATTTATGTCTATGTAAGCGATGTAAAACTTTCCCTTAATACTTCTCAAGTGCTCTAGGTATGAGGAATGCCTTACAAACATAAAAACAAAGAGTTGCACGTCTAAGCAAAATGCATGCAACATACAAACAAGCAGATAATCTATTTCAGAAAAAAAACATGTTAAATTAAGTAAATAAATACTGGAAGTATAGCAAAAGAACTTTATATTCAGCAAAGAAAGGCAGAAAACAAAATTAATTCTACTGCTAGCCTTTGCCTTTTAAATCCAAGTGAGATATTCTATCTATGGAAGCCAAGAGAGCCTAAATATTTGATTAAGTAATTGATTGACTTTGAATATGAAACCTAGTTTCTTTACAAGCCATACTCAAATTCAATTCCAGGGAACAAAGCATGGCAGAAAAATGATGAGGTCAATAGTTAATATAACATTACCATTAGAAAGCGCAATTCAAGCCAATCTACAGAAGAGAATTATCTTAGACATGTGTGGCAAGAGTTCTTTTAGGTTCTTAATAAGGAAGAAAATGTTAGGGATAACATCATTCTGTTACAGTGTTTGTATTGTATATATTTGAAACTAAGATGTTACAGCATTAGGCTAATTAACCAGAAGATTCATATGGTTCTTTGTCCTTCTTGAAAGTGAATAATCTGTTACATTATTTTTTTCCAGCAAATTATAATTAGTACTTGGATAAGATGTACTGATAGGCTCCACTTGACAAGGATAGTTATTGTATTGATCACTTAGGGAAGTTAGGGAAGTGGTTGTTTCACAAGAGAAACCCCAATGCTTCTCTTATTTGTTCTCTTTATGTTGGTCATAGGTAACTCCAACATATGGAAACAAGAGGGAGCAGTGTGTGTGTGTGTGTGTGTGTGTGTGTATGTGTGTGTGTGTGGCCTGTACTATTCACAGTAATTTCTTTTTTCATTTTTCCCCCTTAGATTTATTTCCTGTTTCCACTGTTTCTTATTTAGGTACCCCTTTGTCTTATATATAAGTTTACCTGATTTGGGAATGGGTGGGGAATCACAGAAATGAGGAGACAAAGGATAGAGTGAACTGGCGCAACAGTGATGCAAGACAGTGTTAGAACTTTACAACTTGGCAGGGAGGGGAGAGGGAAAGCTGGAGAAAATGAGGGAGGGGTAACACTGTTAGATAAGAATTGTAATCATTTCCTTACTTATGTAACTGTAACCCCTATGTTCATCATCCTTACAATAAAATAAATTAAAAATAAAAAATAACTTAAAACTTCTAAGTGTTATACTTTCCAAAGTGGAAAGAAGATATCAGAAAGTAGAAAATGTTTCCCTATTGTAATTATATTATTAAGAATTTAACTGGGCACTAGTGGCTCATGCCTGTAATCCTATCTACTCAGGAGGCTAAGATCTAAGGATTGTCAACAAAGCCAGCCAGGGTATGAAAATCCATTAGACACTTATCTCCAATTAACTACCAGAAAACCGGAAGTGGTTCTGTGGTTCAAGTGGTAGAGCGCTTGCCTTTAACTCTGGGAAAGCTGCACAACCGATAAGAAATGTACTCATTACCTTGCTTATGTAATTGTAACCTCTCTGTATGGTATTTTCAATAAAGAAAGAAAGAAAAAAGAAAAAAAAATTGCATGTTTTCAGCTTATCACCCCAAACATTACTTAATGTAAAAAAGTGGTAATAAAGCATAATAGAAAACAATTCTTATATAATTTTACTAATTAAGTGAAACAGAAAATAATAAAACTTAAAAGCTCTATCGAAATTTATCTTGATGCTGATTTGTAATGATTAGGCCTAATAAGAAGAGAATTTAATAATATCAGAAAATGTTTTTGGCATTTTCCAGTCCTTTGTTATATTAGTCTTAGCATTGCAAACACAATTTAACAATCCATTAAAATCATCCAATATAGTCAAGTTAGTTTAATATCAGATATGCAATGTTGGTCAGATATGTAAATCAATAAAATTATTCAATATATAAATATAATCAAAGAAAAAAATATATCATCATCTCAATTGGTAAAGGAAAAGCCTTTGATGGAATCTGACATACTTTTATGAGAAAAGCTCTGAAAAAAATAAGAATAGAAAGAACATACATCAACATAACAAAGGCTATAAATAACAAACTAATAGCCAGCATCATACTAAACAGGGAAAAACGAAACTCAGCTCTTCTAAAGTCATGAATGAGACAAGGGTGGACAATCTCCCTATAATTCAAAACAGTACTGAAATTTCTACCCACAATAAAAAGGCAACACAATGAATCAATATACAAATAGACAATGAAGAAGTCAAATTATTTCTGTCTATAGAGAATAAGAGCTTATTGATAAAGGATCCTAAAAAGTATTCCTTTAAACTCTTAGATTTCATAAGCACTTTTAGCAACTTAGCAGGATATAAATCTAACAGAGAAAAATCAGTAGCTTTTTTACATACCAAAATAAAGAGGCAGAAAGAGACTTTACTCACAATACTAAAAAAAAGACAGAAAGAAAACAAAAGATAGAATGAGGGAAGGGGTGACATTATCCAAAAGGAAATGCACTCTTTGACTCTTTGCCTGATTTATGTAACTGTAACCCTTCTGTTCTTAGCACTTTTAAATAAATATAATAAAATTAAAAGTATAGAAAAGAAAAATGAAAACAAAGGAAACGAAAGATTAGGTAAGACAAGACAGGATATTTAAGACTAAACTTAGGAGTTGAAAGACCTCTTCAAAAAATATAAAACATTGATTAAAAAGGTTTAAGAAGACACCATAATGTGGAATAAGCTCAAATGTTCATGTATTTGCAGAATTAAACATGAAAATGGATATACTGTTGAAATCATTCTCCAAGTTCAGTGTAAACTCCATGAAAATTCCAGTGAAATTCTTCATAGAAATCGAAAACTCAATCATAAAATTTACATAAAACCTCATGTAGTCAAAGCAATCAAGATCAATAATAATAATGCTGGAGTTGTCACAATACCAGGCTTCAAATAAAATTAACTGATCAAATAAACATGTGAAAAAATCTTTTAAAATAAAAATTAAAAGATTTGTGCACCAAGTTAGCCATAGAAAATCACAGCTTTCAGAGACTTCAAACAAGTAACATTACAATCAAATGCTGTTGAATTAAAAATAAAGGAAAAATCAATAATCCAATTAATAAATGAGACAAATTCTAAGCAGACTAGTCTCAACAAATCATTTGTACAAACATACAGATGGCCAACAAATATATGAAGATTCCTCAATATCCCTGGTCATAAAGGGAATTCACATCAAATAATACTCAAATTTCATATCATTCTGGTCAAAATGGTCATCAACAACAAATGCTGGCAAGGATGCATTAACAGGAAAGCTTTTTGAGGTTAATTTGGGGAGACAGAAAGTACATTTGGGTGGTAAGTCAGAACAAGGTATATTTAATGCATATATAGACATATCAAAGTGAAATCCTCATGAATACAAAACATGGTTAGCATCATGAGAAAAATAACAGATTAGGTATAAGAAAACAAATGCTTGAATAATAACTGATTAATCATTAAAATTGATTCACAAATGGAATAGCATTATCCAAGGGCTAAAATAAAAGATTTGCCAGAGTTCCATCCTAAACCCAGTATCCTTAAGTAATGAAGGAGAAATAAAGCATTTCCTCTGGGAAGAAAATCAGGAGTACTTTGAAGAGCATCTATATTCATTAATAATATACAGAAACAATTATAACAGAAGGTCTTCTGGGTAGTGGAATGTGCCAGAAAAGTGTATGTTGAGTTCCAGGAGAGAAAGAGAACTATATTCAATTACTCTGAAAATGGATGATATTTCACCTATGCATTTTGCTAAAATATATCACGATGGAATGCAAAACCATTTTGAGTATACGTGACTTCTGTAGATATGAAGAACAGATCACAATCAAGGTAAGAACAAGTTCCATTTGTTTATATATTTTATTTGGAAAATCTGATTTTGAATTGGTTATATAAACTTTTATCAGACTATTAAAAGGCAGCTTCACAGATGCTTTTTCCAGACATTGTGTATTAATTCAAAAGTCCTCCAACTTTATGTTTGTGTCCTTTATCTCAACTATTCTAGGCTGTGGTCATTTTCCAATCCCTTTGGGCTCTAAGAAGGAGAGGATTCACTAAAAAGGATTTTGTGTGGATGGCAAACTTCCCCTCGAACAGGCAATATCTTCTTCTCATCTCGAAGAGCCAAAAGCTCAAGATATCACATGTCAGGCAATTTCTCCCAATCAAACAGTGTAGCACCTTCTTGCAGGATACCTACAGAGACAAAGATTGAGCTAACCGTCAATCAGGACATACCCATGACTTGAAATGGCTTTAATTGTGCATACCTTTTACATTTCTTGCCCCTATTTCTGAATCCATTGTTTATACTCCTGAAGATGGATAAAGAAGCACTGACAGGCTATCTTCCCATAGCATACAAGGTCAACCTACTTTCTCTGCTCTCTACCATGTCTCTTTATTAGGCATGTGAGGGAAAGTGGCCATATCTAACTGGGGACTCCTGGACTTTGGAGCTAGGCCTAAAAACCCTGTTTCATTGTGATTGCTAAAATAAACTCTAGGGGAGAAAAGTATCTTGAACACTGTATAATGTCAGAAAGTCAAGAGATGGATCAAATGGAAATCTAAATATCTTACAAATATTCCACAACAAGACAAAAAAAAACAAAAAAAGAAATAAAGCGAAAGGAACTAATATAAATATAATAATAAAGAATCCACTCTACTATATCAATTATCACCTTACATATTTTAAAAACACAAAAAGTCTAAGGCTATGAATTTGAGAAATTGCCAAAGTGGAAGCGAGTTTGCAAGTCAATAGTTTCAAAAATGTATAAATTTGGAGAATTTATGTCGAATTTTTTAAAGATTCATTGTAAGGTTAAAGTGGTCAGTCCCATATGACCTTGGTTGAAGATAAGATGGAGAGATGGAGAACAAATAATTCAGAAATTAGCCTGCACAAATGTCTACTGCTACTTGACAAAACATGCACTGTCTGTAGAAACAGAGTAGTCTTCTCAAATAATTTTGAAAACAGATATTTATATGCAATAAAAGAAACTTCAACTTGTACCTCATAGACCATGTAAAATTAAAGGAGCATAAGCACAAATTTAAAGATGTTAAATTATGAGATGAAAACGTAAACAACCAACTTTATAATCTCATGTTAAGCCATATGTTCTCAAACATAATGCTAAAAGGAAAAACATAAGTGAAAACTGCCCAAAATGATGAAGTAGGTTTTACAAAAATTAAAATCTTTTCTTTTGTACAGAGCTGTGTAACAGAAATAAAAATAAAATCATGGTGGATGAGAACTGTTACAAAATTCATTTCACACAAAAGATTTTTCTTCAGAATATGCCCAGAATGCTCACAGGAAATATAGTTGATTTCAATTATATACATTTACCTCAAACATTACATTAGTGAGTGCAGAATATTGTTCCTTGGTTCCTTGGGAAGTTTAGATTTTATTTTCTGCAAGTCTTCAACTGAAATAGTTTCACTAACTCATCAATAGACATAGTTGGTGCATGTGTATATGTGTTCCTATTTAAGACACCTACTGTTTTTTAACATGTTAATGGTTCATATTAATGGGAGTTAGTGTGATATTCACACTTCAAAATCACTTACTTGGCATGCTATAGTCGGTTCACGCTACTTACCTTCTAAATATTAGAGAAAGCATGAAGTAGCTCTTCTTAATATTTTTATTTAATGTTTATTTCCTTATTTTCATTGAAACAATATTTCATTATATTGCAAAGGCTGCTCTTGAGTTCTGAAATATGTGATTATCTGTCATAGCTCACCCTCAAAAGTAGCAAAACAAGGACTACAGATGCTTAAAAGCATTATTTTGTTAAATCATTAACATTGAGATAGTGGTCAATGACATTATAGCATCATGTCTCACCCAAATTTAACTAGTTCCTGTATTTCTCCGTAAGGCACTTCAGAGAATTCTGGGATACAATAAAACTACATGTCACTTAAGAACTACACTGGTGGTTTAAACAACAAAATTAGAATCAAAATACAATGTATGTGAAAAATTGCAGTTAGTGGAATGCCAAAGAAAAACTTGTCTAGACATTAGTGCTAAATTTCATTATTAGGATGAAATAAATTTGTGAGCCAAATAGGCTCTTTGGAAAAATATAAATAGAATCTAGGGACAAGCTCATTTAGATTGCTGTCAGAATCCAGTTTCTGTCATCCTGTTATTTAGCAGAGGCAAAATGAGCAAGTAGCCTTACATTACGAAGGGCCCTCCTTTTTTTTTTTTTTATAAGTTTTTTATTGTGAAAATACTGTACAGAGGAATTACAATCACATGAGCAAGGTAATGAGTACATTTCTTATAAAGCCTTGTTGCCTCCTCCTTTGATTTTCCCCTCCCATCTCCACAACTACAGTCTGCTCCCCTCCCTGCCTAAATTGTAAAGTCGTTTTTCAACATAACCTCTTGTGCATCTCATTGTTGCAATGAGTTGACCTGTATCCCTATTTAAACATTTTGTTTTTCCCTTCCCCTCCCCAAACTTCTCTCTGTAGAGGGTTTTATTTCTCAGAACCAATATAATGCAAATTCTTCTCCAGCTTGAGTCACTCTCATTTTCCTCCCATCAAATTTCTTTCTTGATTCCAAATAGAAAAGAAAACAAAACCGAAGCTTTAAAAGTGTTTATGCTCTTGCTTTACTTGGATGATCCAAAATGTTTTCTCAATTTTGAGATCTTTTATGTGAATTACAAGTTCCAAGAATATACTGCCAAGTAAAGCATACTATTCATAATTTCCAAGGATTAAGGTACAAATCCTTTTTAGCCTTTTAATTTGACTAGCCATACACACACACACACACACACACATATGCACACACACAGAATGAGAAATCAAAAATCACAACAAAAGAGAATAGAACTTACAAATAGAAAGTTTACATAGAATATTTATGAATTACTAAAACAAAATGTATAATTTATTTGGATTTTCTTAGTTATCAATTTCATGATCATATGTATGATACTAATATTTACTGATTTAAGGCTTCTATAATTAGCCTGCATGGGTTTTTTTGCCTAGTTTTAATTGATCTCTGTGTGTGTGTGTGTGTGTGTGTGTGTGTGTGATTGTCTGTGTCTGTGTTGCTTGTTTTTGTGAAGAATCATGATTTTCAGATTTCAGTCTCCTGAGTAGGATTTTATAGGTATGAGCCAGTGAGGCTTTCATTGTTGAACCTTTCGAGTTATTTATGTATGATATAAATGCCTATTATTTGTGAACATTTTGTACCAGTTTTGAATATTTACTTATATGCAATATATATATATGTATATATATATATATATATTTTTTTTTTTTTTGGTCGGTTCATGGGGCTTGAACTCTGGGCCTGGGCTATGTCCCTGAGCTCTTCAGCTCAAGACAAATACTCTATCACTTGAGCCCCAATGCCACTTCTGGTTTTCTGGTAGTTCATTGGAGTTAAAGGTCTCAGGGTCTGGATTTGAATCATGATCCTCAGATACCAGCCTCCTGATTAGTGTGAGCCACCAGTGCCTGGCTGGTGTGTATATTTAAAAAAGATATTTTAACTTTTTGTAGTATCTCCCAAGCAGAAGAATTTTCAGGTTTTATGAAATTCATCAAATAAATTGTTTTCAGAGAGGAGACTTATATCTCAAAAGAATAGAAAAAGAATTTATGATCGCCAGTTCTGGGACAGGAGAGGTCAGGAGCCAATAGTGAGAAAATTCACTAGCTGATGAGAAATAAAACATAATCTTGGTTAATATAACTTTTTTTGTCGTATCACTGGTAGCTTATTATATACCTATAATTCATCATGCCTAACTTTAGGTGGTACTGTGACATTTACTTAGAGCAAGAAACATGTATTGCATATTTCTGTTTCCCTGCTCCAATATGTTGAGCTACTAGTGTCATATAATCTATTTTCACATCTATTTCACATATTCCACAACATGTTATCACCTTTATTTAAATAATTATAGTTTAATAATGTTTAATAAAAGCATTGTATATTTGCACATATAATCACTACTACTATTGTACCACATTGAGTAACTCTATGACCTCACATACAGGATTTTTCATCACATGCTTTTTTTTGTTGTTGTTCTTTTTTTGGTCGGTAGTGGGGCTTGAACTCTGGGCTTGAGCGCTATCCCTCAGCTCTTCAGCTCAAGGCGGCCGCTCTACCGCTTGAGCTACAACACCACTTCCGGTTTTCAAGTGGTTTATTGGAGATGAGAGTCTCACAGACTTTCCTGCCCACACTGGCTTTGAACCATGAGCCTCAGATCTGAGCCTCCTGAATAGCTAGGATTACAGGCGTGAGCCACATGTCTTTTCATAACATTCTTGTAGGTTAGCACTACTGATTTCCTTTACAATATGGATCAATTGAATTTGTTTTCTAAGTTAGAAAAGTTTTTTGTTTCCTTTTGTAATATGTGATCTACTGTTAAAATTAATCAAGGCAATTATACTTTTTACAATGAGCCAATCTTCATTTACATTTCTAAGTGATCTATTGTTGTATGTGCCAGTCCTAGGATTTGAACTTTGGGTTTAGGCACTGTCGTTGAGCTTTTCGCCTCAAGGCTAGTGATCTATTACTTGAGCCACAGCTCCACTCCCAGATTTTTGGTTGTTAGTTGGAGATAAAAGCTTCACAGGTTTTCCTGCCCTGGCTGACTTTGAACTGATAGCGTCAGATATCAGCCTCCTGATTAGCCAGGATTACAGGCATGAGCCATTGACAACTAGTTCATAATATCATTCCTTATGTTTTGAATCTTCCCATTTAACAGAGTTAAAATGACTGCAAATGTAATGGCCCTCAGGCTCTAACATCTCTGTAATTAGCCGGTCTGTTTTATTTTTTTCTTCTCATTATAATGATTTGAAATTTTCAGTTCCTGTTTAATGCCTGATATTTTTGTTTGGATGCCAGAAAGTATCAATAATTTGTTGGTTGTTATTTTTATTTCGATTTCATTCACAATTCCTGAGCTTTGCCAAGTGGAGAATTTGGAAACCAGTAATTTCATGTGTTGACTTTCATATTCATTAAATGACATGAATGCTCATTCTGTGTAATTATCCTCATTGTGGTTACTAGATACTTCTGAATACACAGTTACATTCCCCATAAATCATGGGTTTTATTGTCCTAGAAAAACGCTCCTTCTTTGAACACGGAAGGTTAATCATTATTCTCTCTAGTTGTTTGGTAATTTACCCACAGTATGCCATGATTACTACGTAGATGCATAGTGCATAAGAGTCCTCTTCACATCCATTGAATGTTCTCTCATGCAAGTCTTTTTGTTCAGAGACACCCTAGATTAAGACATCTTTACTTGAATTGTCTTAATTTCCATATTCCCTTAGGTCTATCTTCTAAATCTGATATACCAACGGAGTGTCCTGTGGTCATATCTCACATTGTCACTGATAAGAATCTCTTTCAATCAAGTTTGGTTTTATTGTTGTTGTTATTTGTTTTGGTTTTCAGGGATGATTATCTATCATTTCCTAATTTACTGTTCAATGTCTTATGTCGATTCTCATACTTTATGTCTTGAAAACAATTCCTAAATACACATATATTAGATATATATTAGATGTTTTATATAATATATTTAATATTATATAATATATAGCTTATATTATAATACATTATACAATATATAATATTATAAATAATATTATAGATAATATTATAATAATATATTGCATAAAATGTTAATATATTATATACTTTAATTATTAATAGATAATTAATATATTATTAATAACATACAAACAAGCATTGTTAATATAATATAATACATATTATATTATACAATATACAACATATTACAGAATATATTATATATTACATATACATAATATGTAATATATTATATTATATAGTTTATATATTTGGTCACTCTTGGGGCTTCAACTTTGGGCATGTGCACTGCCCTTGAGCTCTTCAGCTCTAGGGGAGCACTCTACGACTTGAGCTGCAGCTCTACTTTCGGTTTTCTGGTGGTTCATTGGAGATGAACGTCACATATGTTCCTGCCTATCCTGGCTTTGAACAGGGATCTTCAGATCTCAGCCTCCTAAGTACCTAGGATAACAGGTGTGAGCCACCAGTGCCTGGCTGATGTAGATTTTTTGACTATGTCAAGTGAGGAATAATTTATCCTATAGCAGATGTATTTTATTAATGACAAAACACTTTTCAATCCATTCCTTTTCAATTCCCTATGAATGGGTTCCTGGTTCGATCAGAAACATAGAGCTATCTAAAAGAATCATGATGATAAATACTGCTGCAATAAACATAGTTGTGCTGGTAGCTTTTTTTTTTTTTTTTTTACTTTAGTGTGGTCTTGTTTGTGATCATTTGGGTAAATGCCCCAAAGTGGGATTGCTTGGTCATAGGGGAGCTCTATGTGGAGGTTTTTGAGGAACCTCCATACTGCTTTCCAAAGTAGTTGAACAAGTTTACACTCCCACCAACAATGCAGTAAGGTTCCCTTCTGTCCACATCCCCTTCAGCATCTGTTGGCATTAGAGTTCTTGATTATAGCCATTCTAACTGGGGTGAGGTGGTATCTCAATGTTGTTTTTATTTGCATTTCTTGTATGGCTAGAGAGTTTGAGCATTTCTTCATGTGTCTATTGGCCATACTTCTTTCCTCTTCAGAGAAGTTTCTCTTTAAGTAGATGAATGGATCAAGAAAATGTGGTATATATACATAATGGAATTCTATGCCTCCATCAAAAAGAATGACATTGCCCCATTTGTTAGGCAATGGAAAGATTTGGAAAAATTATATTAAGTGAAGTAAGCCAGGCCCAAAGAAACATAGGTCCCATGGTTCCCTTATTTGCAATAACTATTATATGTCTGACTCAAGCAGAAAAAGTCAGATAAGTTGATGTTAGGGGAATGAACTCCAAGATAAGGTATCCAAATGTTTTTTTTTCTTTCATGCAACTGTTTCTAACATATTTATAAGATGATTTCTATGTTGCTTTGTATATCCCTCCCCCACGGTATAACCCATGCTTTTACTGTAGCTGACGTTGGTATAATTTGTGGAGGGGAAGGGAAAAAAACAAATCATTTAACTAGGGATACAGGTGGACCCAATGCCACAATGAGATGTACAAATTGTTATGTCGAAAAACGAACTTTACAACTTTGGTGGGGGGTGGGGGGAGGATAGAGTGGGAGGTGGGAGGGCTGATGGGAAGGGATGGGAAGGGGAAACAAAGAGGAGGCAACAATGCTTGATAAGAAATGTACTCATTATCTTGTCCATGTAATTGTAACCCCTCTGTACAGTATTCTCATAATAAAAAATAAATAAAAATAAAAAAAGAATCATGATAAACTAAAGTAATCTGAAAGAAACCATTGTTTTAATTTAAAGAATTAATGTTTTGTTCTTACCATCAATAGATTTCCTTCAGAAAGTTTCCTGTAACTTATTTTAATGTCAAAAACATGTGTTCTTTTTAAAATACATATTTTTCCAGTAAAGTAATACCAAGCCTCAAAAAAAGATATCAAGATTTTAGAAATATTCTATTTTATTCTGAATGACCCATGACTTTAAAAGTAGAGAGAGCACTGCATTTGTAGGACAAGCCAATTTCCATTTGAAAGAAGTAATCTGATTCACCGCATGTTCTTCTTTAAAATATATATAAACCATCATTCCATTTGAATCCAGACCAATTGTATTTTCAATGATTTTCTTGTGCCCAAGTGCAACCATATTATTTCCCAGCCAAAAAAAATCTTCATGAATAAATTTTTATGTAACTTATAAATGTATCATAAACTAAAAATACAATTACATTTAGAATATTAAGTTTGATAACAAAATCTCAGTGTTTCCATCATCACTGAAACACTCTCAGTATAAAAAAGGTCAATATTATATATTCAGAATCACATGGCCAGAATCTATCAAGTAAAGAAATTTGATAAGAAGATTGCTTTGAATACCTCAAAATGTATTTTAAGTAATTTCAATTAACATTAATTATATCAATTGATTATGACTGAGTTAATTTAGTTTCATAAGCTATGAGAAATTACTTTGATAAATTATTTAAAAATTCAAAGATTCGTTATTTAAGCATTACATGTGATGGTTATAACAATGTATGTAAACACATTTCTAATCTGAAAGTCTTTTCTATTTTTTTTCTGTTTTCTTTTTCTTTTCTTTTTTTTTTTTTTTTTGTCGGTCGTGGGACTTGAACTCTGGGCTTGGACGCTGTCCCTGCGCTCTTCAGCTCAAGGCGAGCGCTCTACCGCTTGAGCCACAGTGCCACTTCCTGAAAGTCTTTTCTAGATCACAATGCCCTTCCTAAAAATAGAAGGAGTCTGTCTCTCTATTTGTAAATTATTATTTCCACAAGAGATAAAGGAATAAAATTATGAAAGAAAATTGTTATTTTTCTTGATCAACTTTTGCTCGCCCTTCTCAATCTCAGAGGTAGATATTACTTAACATTCTTTTCCACTCCAGTTTTCTAGAGGCTTTCTTTTGAAAATAAGGTGATGCCCAAACCCGACCTTTTGTTTTTCCTTTGATAATGGTGTGTACCCTGCCACCCCAGCTAGCCGACTTTGAAGCTGGGCTTTCTGCTCTCCGTATGTTGCTTGTATCCTCTTCTAGGTTTGCTTGCTTTTGACTCCTTTCAACTTTTGCTTTCAGTTCTTTATCTGTGCAGTTCCTTGGAGTCTGAGTCTGAAAAGACATGATTTGATGGTTCACTTTCAAAAGTCACAAATGAAATAGACTCAGGAACTTGATATATCCTGTTGCCAACTGTATAAAAGTTTTCTAATGCTTTAGGTTTTTGCAGCCAATTGCTTAAGCCTGGAAGCATATGGTAAAGTAACAAAATTATGGGAAATACTGACTGAAATATCAGAAGAGACCCAAAATCAACTTAATGGACTGTAGTTGCACTATTGATTTTGTTCCTTAGTGTATGCATCAAGAAAACTAAAATCTATTCCTCTAAAATCACATTTTACAATCTAGTTATTAACTATATCACAGCAAGATTCTTGGAACATAAACAACTGAAAAACACATATATTGATTCATTGAATATCAAAAGTTAGGAAAAAAGTATAAACTTTGAACTCCTATGTTGAGCAATTTTACAACATAGAACTTCTAGAAAATATTCTACAAATAACATTATGAAATGATGGAATATATGTGAAATGTTTAATGAGGGAGGGAGAGAACTCCAAGTTTAAAGGTCCAATTAGTTTAAAATAAGGTGGAACTGTGGCAAAAACATAGAAAATAACACACAAAATTGTCTGAAATGGATAAATTTCTGTGTTGAATACAGACCTATCTAGAAATGAGAATACACATTATTTTAACGTTTTGGTTCCAGCAACCTTCATTTGGAAATTAATTTCCCAATTGGCAGAGCCAGCACTAAGTGCTATGTTGTTCTCCAATAAGATTCCCTTTAAAAGTAGAATGTTTCTGTACTCGGATATTTGTCTGTCTTTCTTAGGAAAAGAAGCTTGCATTAACAAAGTAGAAGGAGGAAGAGGAGGTACAGGGGAGGAGGAGGAAGAAAGCTGCTTCTGTAAGAATAGGCTAGTATGAGCTGAAGGTGTAGCTGATTAGCAGAGCACTTAGCTATACACGAGGTTCTGAGACCATTCCGAATACTGAAAATAAGGACACCTGGAGATGCATCCTGGAAAGTAGGAGATAGAGATGTAGGTTTTTCCATATTCAGATTTGGGCGGTCCCCACGCACAAACTGTGCAACATGGTGAAGCAGCTCTCCACATCTGATGTTTGCTTTTTATGTTTAATAAAGATATTTTAATGATAAATGAATAAGGATTATAATACACAGACAAAACCTACATAAAATTATAAAATATGTCACTGAATAGAATGTTGATGCTGTTTTTTTTTTCAAAAAATAACTATGCAGATTCTATAATACAATCATTTAAGTTTTCATTCTTGCCTTAACATACCTTTTTTAATAAACTTTCCCAGCAGAGATGTTTAGACCTGTTAGGATATTTAGAGAATGGTTGTAACATCCATACAGACCAAAAGCTATAAAAAAAACTCCCATAAAAATTAATGAAAAATAGAACGATCCTCCAACACACTTTTTTTTTTAAATGCAGCATCCGATTGGGCAAGCTCTGTGCTATCATCAATTAACGTGCACTTGCACAAGTTTAGAACATTTTTGAATTTTTACTCAACGTTGTAGTAGCTGAACACATGCCAGTCATGGTCGGATAGCTTGCTTGATTAAATCTCCCACAGACATCCAGTTTACTGTATACTCTGAAAAAAATACATAAAAATAACAGCCAGAAAGTATTGAGATTTAAAGAATTCTATTGTAAAAGGCAGAAAAGTGAAAGGGAATCAGAAGCTAGAAGACAGAACCCTTCTGAGCCAGCCTTAACTAAAATCTCACCTGAGGGATAATCCAGTCCTCACTGAATAATAGAAACACAGAGAATTCTCCAATTCTGGTTAGCTGTGCTGCAGAAATTGTTGTCTAATTGCACAACTGCACCTACATCACAATTTTCCAATTGAAAAAGCAACATCTTTAATTGTGAAGGAACAGAGAGATTTTAATTAAATCTAGGAACAGAAGAGGCAGAGCTTGGAGCTTAGTTTTAATAGAGTTATTGGTCTTAAACAAAAATCAACACTTTTCAAAGGAAGATCAAATAATTGAGTTTATTGAGTCTTCTGGAAACATTTGAATTATGACAGAAATTAGTGATGATAGAAAAAAAATCTTACCCATATCAATGAAATTTTTAGAAAATTAAGTTTTCTTTGATGACCATTAATAAATACTTGGAAACAATGAATGTTTTTATCCTGGAAAGTAGGATGTCAAATAGGTTGTCAAATAGGTCAATTTTATTGATAGTGTTTCTTAAGCCTTGTATGTCCTTACTGATTTTCTGTCCATTAGTTCCTCTAATCAACAGTTATTTATCAATAACTGAGAAAGAGCATTTTGTCCATAGGTATAGTTAGTCTGTCAGATTAGGTTGGTCTTCCTTTCAGTTCAGTTTTTTTTATTTCATGGTTTTAAAGGATTATTATTATTATTATTATCATTAAATGAATATTTGCTTTGACTTTTGTTTATGATCACCTTGATTAATTGACTACTTTATCATTGTAAATTAATCCTCTGTTCCTGGATGTGTTTCTTGTATTGAGATTCACATTACCTTTTTCTATTAGATCTACTTTGATTATTTTGATGTTTCTGTAACTTAACATTTTCAAAATATTTTACATTTTTAATCAGGTTTGTCAATAAGTAATTTATAAACTGTTAAATTAATTAATTTTTAAGTATAAAACTTGATGATTCTAACAAAAATAAAGAGTCTGCAGCACTTTCAAAATGTAGACAGATTAATTGTCCATCCATTACAAAAATAAACCATCACTGCCCACCATTCCATCAATATTTTTTGCTTCTGTCTCATAACATGGTAATTGTCAGATTGTATTATAAGGATGGTAAAGCATTTCTAAAGGTGGTTCTACATTGAAATCTGCAAATATTGATGTAACCAGTTACTTTGTATCTTTATAGAAACTTGATATTTCTAGTGATGTTTTATTTCGAAGTGTTTCTCTAGGCACTGTCATTCTTGCCATAGTTTTAGATACAGATCTATTGTTATCTCTTCTTTTTTAATTTATTTTTTTCATTTTTGCTAGTCTTTGGGATGAGAGGGAATATAAGACTACCCCTTAGTTTTAATGCAGGATAAGAAACCATAGTCACATTTCCATTAATATCAATGACAAGAAAATGATATACCCTATCTCAGTTATTAGACAATATGATTTTGCTAGACATTAGCCACTGCTTTGTATTTATTTTTCTCTTCAGAATCTTCAGTTGATAAAAGGCATTTCTCCCCTTCCTTCCCATACCCTTCGCCCCTCCCCTGAATTCATTCTTCAAAATATTTCTTTAAAGTATATAGTGGTTTTAAGTACATTTCTGGTATACTATAGACTAATTAACTTGCACAATTTTTACTAATTTCAAAATTTGGATATATGTGGTTATTTTAGCAATTGATATTGATTGCTTTTCCCATTTTCTTCCCTACATTGTATTTGGATGCAAAAAATTGCATGGTAAATGATTTTCTCTAAAACAATTCATAGTTAATGTGATGTTTTGGTAATTTTTGGTTATGCCATGAATATAGTATCTATGTTACTTTCTTATTTTGTCTTTGGAAAATATATTGAAATATAAGAAGAAGGAAGTTGTTTTGTCAGCGATTACTCACAAGTATGAATTATCTTTTGTGAATAAAAAAAAATAAAAATTGGGGCTGGGAAGGTGGCTCAGTGGTAGAGCGCTTGCCTTGCATGCCTGAGGCCCTGGGTTCAATTCCTCAGCAGCACATAAGCAAAAATGAAAAAAGCCAGAAGTGGTGCTGTGACTCAAGTGGTAGAGTGCTAATCTTGAGCTGAAGAGTTGAGGGACAGTGCCCAAGCCCAGAGTTCATGCCCCACAACCAGACCCAAAATTGTCTGTCTTCTTGAATTTTTAAATTATTTTTCCTAAAGGAACATATTTAGCATTTTTGTACTTTATGTCTGCTGGTAATTAATTCTATCTGCTTTTGTTTGCCTAAAATGAGATTTAATCTCTGCACAGAATTCTAAACTGACAGCATTTTTCCTGAAGAACTGTACATTTTCCCCTGCACTGTCTTCTAATTTGCACAGTGTCTAGCTAAATTCTACTCTTATTCTCATCTTTATGACACCATGTGCAATTTGCACTTTCCTTATTTAAGATGTTCATACTTATCCTTTCAAGCAACTCAATTTTGGTATGGTTTGTTGTTTGTATCATGCATTTTATCTATATATATATATATGTATATATATATATATAATGTATACAAATTTGGTATGAACTGTGTCTATAATAATGCTGTAAACAGTTAAAAAGCTGAAATAAAGAAAACTAAATTTTGCTGGGAAAGGTCATAAAAGAATAATGTCCAATGATTTTTACACAGATGAATTTGATTCTTAGAATCACATCCAACTAATTAGATAACCTTGGGAATTGATTTATCTTTCTTATATATAGTTTATTTAGTCAGTGAATCTTTTTCTTGTAAGTTATACTAGTTTGTTTGCTAACAACTATTACAGAATTATATGATTCTCCAGTGCATTCATCTATATAAGCAACATTAATTTAATTTAAATTTTGTATCAGAATCAATTTTAGATGGTGGTGTTATCACAGTACAGGAAAC
The DNA here is from genome assembly GCF_019054845.1 of Dipodomys spectabilis. Classification (NCBI taxonomy): domain Eukaryota; kingdom Metazoa; phylum Chordata; class Mammalia; order Rodentia; family Heteromyidae; genus Dipodomys; species Dipodomys spectabilis. The sequence continues at coordinate 10,748,076 of NW_024870701.1, read as the reverse complement.
AAAACTAAGAACCTATTTTTATTTATCTTATATTTCAGTATAAAGGCACAATATGAATGTAAGATACTTTGTTGGTTCTATCAATGAAATTGTCTACTTTAAGTTGTAGATAGTTATTGGGTGCTATTAGACAATTAAATCAGAAGAGACTTATGATGAGGTGACACTTGAGAAGATAGAGTTGGCAGTAAGAGTGACCTTGTACATAGTCCAAGGAAAAATATGAAAGCCAAAGTACAGGCACTAAAAAAAATATTGATTTATTTTAATTACAATTTGTGGTTACCTGACATTTTAATGAAATTTAATGAAATGTATACGGTTATATATATATTGTTTGTCATTATATGTTATATATTATATATACACTATATCATTAACTCTTTACATCTATAAGTTGATACATTAACTTACAACTCATAACATTTATAAATAATGTCATCACAGGGAAGTATTATATGAAGATTTAGCCTATAATTCAAGGTAACATTTAGATATTTGTAATAACAGCTAAATTGTTAAAAATCATCTTTGTGAAATTATCTTTGTTTTTGAATTAAACCTAGTAGCAATATAAGACTTTTCAAAATTGTGCTTATTAATTGAATTTTTATATGCATGTTATTTTCCTGTGAATTCTTCTGTAAATTCAGAAAGTGCTTATTTCACAAAAATGGTAGTACTGTTGTCTATATGGCAAGGTATATAAATTACCAAAACCAAACACATATAAATCTTAATAAAATGTTTCGAATTTTTGCCATGACCCCAGCTTTTTACAATCCTTTTTTCTTTGATACCCACTGTATTTTAATATGATAGATGTTATCTCTCTTTTGCTTATAATGATCATAAGTTATGTAAGACTAGGGTGACATATCTGTGAGACTGATTTTAATCTCCAGATGTTATAGCTATTTATACAACATACTTATTGAAAATAATATGTATTTGCTATATTACTACTCATAAGTATTTACAAATATGACTTCCATAAAAACATTGTTCAAATGCTATTATTTTCATTTCATGATACCTTATTTGAGTCTCACATAATGTAATGAGTCTACATTAATTTAATCATGATAGGTATTACAAAGGCTAACTGAATATATTTTTGCTCAAAAATGAGATTAACAAATAATAATACAATACAATAATAATACAATGTGTAAATAATACAATAATAATTTGTAATTAAGCTATCAGTCTTCAAATCTCACCTGAATAAAAATGTATATATCATGAAGAGAAATATGGAACAAAACACTCCAAGAAAATCTGGTTATTATCTTTTTTTTAATTAATTTATTAATTTATTTTGGGGGGGGGCCGGGTCGTGGGTCCTGAGCTCTGGGCCTGGGTGCTGTCTCTCAGCTCTTCAGCTCAAGGCTAGTGCTCTACCACTTGAGCCACAGCGCCACTTCCGGCTTTTTCTTTTAGCTTATGTGGTGCTGAGGAATCGAACCCAGGCCTCAGACATGCAAGGCAAGCGCTCTACCACTGAGCCACCTCCCCAGCTCTATACTTAGTATTTTATTCTACCAGTCCCAAAGTTTAAACCTAAGGTTTTACATATTCTAAACAATAACAATATTTTTGAGTTATATAACCCAGCTTTGAATTTTTATTTGAAGCAAATATTCTGTGAAATTGGTATGTCATATTTTTAATGAGGTTAAAATTTATTTTGGAAATCTTAAACTTATAGAAAGTAAATGAAATGTCCAAGATAATGAACTGCCTTTATGATTTTCCATTTTCCAATGCAAGAGTCATTGTGTGAAATTCATTATTGCTTAGACAAATATAATCTGGGTAGATTGAGCATATTGTATTCCTAGGGCATGTTTCAGTTTCATAGGTAAAATGTGGAAAATAATTAACTGCGTTCTTGAAAGTTAGGTATTTATTACTTATTTTAGATATGTGAACAAACAAATCCAGAATAATATGCTTTAATTTTGAGTTTTTGACATCAGCAAATGTTGACTACAAGAACACATTAAAGACATTATTTCTTCATCATGTCCCCAAGGAAAGCTAAACTCTCTTTAAAATATCCATGATTAAATATATAACCTGATAAGGTACAAAATAATTTGCCATAGAATTTCAAGTTCTTAGAACATTATTACATTTCAATCTAACCAAAATGTTGTTTATGCATGCTTTTATTGCTCTCATGTTTATGCAAATATTTTCATGGCTAAAATCAGAGAAGCCAATGGATACTTCTTAGCACTAGCTGTGCAATGCGAAAAAAGAATACATATTGTTTTTTGCTGTCTTTTACTCCAACAAATAGTAATTGTGGAAAGTTGATGCTAGGGCAAAAAAAAAAAATAATGATACATTCCTTAATCATCTTCAGTGGTGATATTTTGTATTTGTTGGTGCCAGTTCTGTGGCTTTAGCTCAGGGTCTAGGCACTGTCCTTGAGTTTTATTTGTCAAGTCCAGCACTCTACCACTTGAGCTGAAGCTTTGCTTCTGGCTTTTGTGCTGGTTAATTGGAGGTAAGAGTCTTATGGACTTCCTGATCATGCTAGCTTCCACTGTGATGCTAACATCTCAGCCTCCTGAGTAGCTAAGATACAAGGCTTGAGACATTGGCGCCTGGTGAGTTTTAACTTCAGTATAAATTGGCATATTTTATACTTGTAATAATCTTTCATTCATCTTTGTATTTTGCTCTTCATAGAAAAGTTTTCATTGTTAGAGTTGAATAGATAATAATAGTTCAATGATTATAAGAGGGCCAATATCATTCCACCTACATAGAGCACTGTGAAAGCATTGCCAAGCAGGGCTACCTGCCTGTCACGAATCAAAGCCAGTATTCTGTAGTCCATTTTCCAAAGAGAAACTGCAGAAAGTGATCACTGAAGGAAATCCAACAGTGAGTCAGCAGACTTACTAAAATATGTCTTATAGTGATGTTTTGGAAGAGTTGATGAGACTCATATCTTCTGTCTTGGTTAACCTAAGAAACTGTGTCTTTCTTAGCTATTTCTTTTTTAATCCTATGTTGTAATTTCACAGACAGCAATATTTGTTCTTGGTTGTACTCTGAGTAGTTTTTAAACCTGTATCTAAGGTTCCAGTGATTTGAGACAATTCTATCCAGTTTGGTTAGATGATGTCCCACAGAACATCTTGTTCTATGAAACATCATACACATTATTTATAAGTGAAGAAGTTATTCTTAAAGTGACTATCCAGAAAAATCATGGTGTATGGAAAAAGCACTTGGTTTCAGAAACCAGAAGGCTGCCATGAGTGAATAGGACTACTGAAAATGAAGGGTTTTTTTTTATTTGTTGTTGTTGTTTTCATTTGTTTTACCTAATGTCTCTTCAATGTAGTTTTAAAAATCGATTCAGTTACTTGGTGTTATGTTGTATCTAAATCCATTCTCATCCTTCACAGTGTTTTCAGTGTTTTACCAGATGAAATATTCAAATTTGGAAAATTATTTTAGAGTTATAAAATGTATTAATCTAGATTTGGCTTTCCAGATATATTGAATTTCCTGGAAAAGTGATAGTTACAATAAGGCACACCAAAAATTACTATCTATCAGGCATTATTATGTCATTAGAAAACAACATCTGTATTTTCAAAATACTTCAAATTTTAATCTTAATCCCACCGTCCAATATTTAGATCCTAACTGACTGGGTTTCATATCTGTAATTGAGGTAATAACAAAAAATGATTCCATATTCTATGGTTAAGATATAGTGACTTAACAACAATCTAGATGGAAAGAGCTAAGATAAGGGTATGGTACTTGAGAACACAAACACAACATGCACACGCAGACTTGTGCATATATATATATATACATATATATTTGTAATATTTACTAGAATTGCCTTATTAGAGCTAAACCACAATGCTTGGAAATTTTTTAGGTGGTGCGTTCAATTCTGTTAACAACTATTAAGGAATCATTTTAGCCACATTTTTGGTGACTCTGGGATTTGAACTCAGATTTGTACTTGCTAAGCAAGTGCTCGACCACTAAGCTACAAGTCCAGTTCAAGTCATATCTTAAATATTAGAATATTGAAGCTGGATACCAGTGGCTCGCACTTGTAATTCTAGTTGCATAGGAGGCTGAGAACTGAGGATCTCAGCACTGGCAAGAAAGTCCATGAGACAACAAACAAAACAGAAGTAAAGCTCTAGCTTAAGCAACAGAACACCAGCCTTGAGCAGAAAAGCTCTGACACAAAGCCAGGCCATGAGTTCAAGCCCCAACACACACACACACACACACACACACACACACACACACACCACCACCACCACCACCACCACCACCACCACCACCACCACCACCACCACTACCAAATAGTTAGGAATTTGACCAAGAATAATCTCCCCCAAATTTACAAAAATAATATATAACTATTTACACAATATTTCATATCTAAATAACACAAAACACATACACATGCATACATTTTCATCAACTTAGTATGAAAAGAAATGAACAAACAAACATTTGGGATGACAAGCGTAACACATCTTCAGAAAGGGCAGAGAGTTCTGAACACAATGAAGAATCTGACAAAGGTTTTTTAACACACCTTAATTCATACATAGTACTTGCAAAATTAAAAAAAGTCATTTTAATGTTTCATAACTTCATATATTTTGCAAACGACATTATGGCAGTGGACTTAAAATGAATTGATACTCCCACTTGTTTCCAGCTACATACACACCACAGTTTTATTATTATGATAGCTGTAAATCGTTTATGTAACGATAAAAGTAGAAACACTGACAAGGGGAAAAAAAGGTGTTAAACAGGATTTGATGACTTTTTGTACTGTTTATTAACATCCCCATAACCCAATGCCTTTTTGAAAAAATCAAAGCTGTTAAAATAAACTTAAAAGTAGTTCTCACAAACAACAGAAGCGAGTTTGACTTCCAGCTTTCTTCTGGAAAAGGCAGCCATGATATGTGAGCTTAAACACAACCTTTGTGAACTATTTTATCTTTCCAAGTGATGTAAAAAAAAAAAACCCTCAGTCTCCTAGCTCCCACCATGGTCATTTGTCTTGTGCTTACCATTCCTAGCTCCTGTTCACACTGTTACTATTAGCAGTGTTTCCTTACTGGTAGCAAGACTATCCATGTCAGGGAGAAATCTCAATGACAAAGCAACCTAGATATAGGTTGCCTGCACTAAAACCCTTGGCCTAAATGGGCTAGTGGACATCAGGTTAGAATCTTAAAGCAGAGACATGAATATATAGGAGAATTTGGTTCTAGGGAGAGAAAGTAATGGATCTCTTATCCTATTATCAATTGCAAGGATCTCTACATGTGAAGCAAGCCCTCAACCTAGGAACTACATGGTCAACTGAAGTCACAATTTCAAAAGCTATGAAAATCAGTGTTTGTGAACTGAAGAAGAATGTGACAGTGCATGGAATATGATAGACACTCAGAGGAGAGTGGTGGATGTCCTTTACACAGAGTAAACACTTTGATTTCATTTTATGTCTGAATAGATATGAACGAGCCTATCATTTTTTTTGTTTTAAGCCAGAAAGCTAGTTGATAGATTGGACATTTTAAAATGTATTTTTTCCTGTAAGATTAGGAAGGTAAGAAGAGTTTAAAATACATTGTTTTCCTGTAAGATTAGGAAGGTAAGAAGAGCTCTCAACCAAATTATGTGGTAGGTGTTCTCATCTTGATGGGAAAAATGAGGAGGTAGGGAGAGATATTAGTATCTGGGATTATTGGAAGACAGTAGTGGTGTGGTATAAGAAAACCAGTTTTTCACATCACCTTTTAATTTTTATTACCATAACTAGGTAAGAATGCTTCCACTTAGTGGAATAGAAAAATAATTCTACTTATTAGAACTAGTCTTAACGCTGCTAGTCTTAAAGTAATCAGTAATTAGCTAGAGGGTTTAATATAAACAATCACATTTAAAAAAATTTTCTTACAAAGAAAGAAAACAGAGAAAGAATAACAGGAAATACAACTTATAAAACTTTATGTTCCAAAGTTATTATTTCACTTATTCACTTGTAAATATTATTTGAAAATACCTTCATTTTCATTTTTAAGGTTAATGGGAATGGTGAGCACTTTATAAGTTTCTTTTTTTTCTTTTTCTTTTTTTGTCCATCGTAGACTTGAACTCTGGACCTGGGTGCTGTCTCTGAGCTCTTCAGCTCAAGGCAAGTACTCTTCCCAGTTGAGCCACAGAGCAGCTTCAGGTTTTCTGGTGGTTAATTGGAGAAGTGTCTCATGAACTTTCCTGCCTAGGCTGACTTTGAGCCGCGATCCTCAGAGAAGATAGAATTACAGGCATGAGCCACCGGCTTAAAGTTTCTTATGGAAAGTAAGACAATTTTGTTCTTGTTTTCTTGTACCAAATGCCTGCATCATTACCACAAGTACTGCAAACTTTTTGGTTACAAATGAAAACTGTCTTTGTAAAATCATTACCAAAAGATTGTTGCAGCATTGGTTCACATTCACCAATGTCAAATCAGCAGAAATTCAAACACTAGGGCTCGATAAGCTCTTCCCGAGGCTTCAGCTAGCTGCTTAGTTGTATGCCAAAGACGTGACTAAAATGACACCATCACTTTAGGTCTAGATTCATTCTTTTTTTTATTGTAAAGATGCTGTACAGAGGGGTAACAGTTGCATGAGTAAGGTAATGAGTACACTTCTTGTCAAGCATTGTTACCCCTTCCTTTGTTGTTCTCCCACTATCTGGTCCCTCCACCACCTTACCACCTCACTCACTCCTCCCCCTCCCCCTCCCCCACCGAAGTTGTAGAGTTGAATTCCAATATACTGCCTTGTGGGTATCCTTATTGAAAAAGCTCATCCTGTGTCCTTGTTTCAGCGTTTGGAAATTTTTCTCTATTGCCATTCACAATTTATATTTACCTTACATTTTCCAAAGGGGCATGTAACAGAATTTAGAGTTTTCATAATTAATACTAACAAATTTTTTTTTTACATTTCCATTGACCTTGATAAATTTGAATTCTTAAAATTTTGGTCTATGTTATTATTCAGCTCAAAAGTATCCTTTGTTATTTTATTTATTTGTTTATTTATTTATTTTGCCAGTCCTGGGGCTTGAAATCAGGGCCTTTTCTGCCTGAGTTGGCTCTTAACTATGATCCTCAGATTTCAGCATCATGAATAGCTAAGATTATGGAATTGAGCCATCTGTGCCTGGGTTCCTTTGCTATTGAAATTATATTAAAAAAAAAAAAACTACCTAAAACTATTTATCTTTAAAATTCCAACAATGAGATGTACAAGACATTATGTGGAAAAACGAACTTTATAACTATGGCATGGGGAGGGGTGGGTATGGGAAGGGAAGGGAAGAGGAAACAAAGGAGGAGGCAACAATCAATCTTATCAAGCATTGATAAGAAATGTACTCATTACTTTGCTCATGTAATTGTAACCCCTCTGGACGGTATTTTCGCAATTAAAAAGAAAAGAAAAGAAAAAAGAAAAGAAAAGAAAATGAGAACTAGAAAACTGCAATACAAAGTTGTTTAAACATGATTGTTTTTGTACTCCAAAAATAAAAAAATTATTTTCAGACACCAACTTCTGGATAGATGCTTTGGGTGTAGGGAGAGTATATTTGGAAATTCCTATTACATTAAGGGGAATTTCAGTTAGCTTAAATAATATAATTCATAAAATTTAATAGAGCATGGTTAGTATACCAGTGAGCTCTTGGTTTGATATTTTTATTGGAGGCAATGAATATTTCATTTATTGATCAAAAGAAATGATTTCCTAAGATAGTACAAAAAGTGCATTTTGTTTAGCTCTAGTGACAAAAGACCAGTCAAGTTTTGGAGAGTTTTGAGATCATTCCTTTAATATTAAATAATTGCATTGATCTTGTACATTTCATGTGCTAATGAAATATCTGTTTATAAATTAGTAAATGATGATTCTGTAAGTGATGTGCATTTTCCTTAAAATTAGGGGAGAGACTGATGGAATGCTTTTAAGCAAAAGTGTAACATATGGACCAAGAATCCTTTTATAAACAGGGTATTTCTATCACTTCACAGTCACATGATGAAACTGGTGAGAGTCATATTATTTAAATTAAAGGTGGTTCAAGACTATAAGGGTTATTTATACTCGAACTTCTTTCACCAACTTTCCCAAAGCATCTGAATTTTTTCCTGATTTTTTTTTCTGACTATTGTGGGGCTTGAACTAGGGACCTGGGCACTGACCCTGGGGTATTTGCTCAAGGTTAGGGCTCCACCACATTGAGCCACAGCTCCACTTCCAGTTTTCTGGTGGTTAGCTAGGGATAAGAGTCTCAGGGACTTTCCTACCCAGACTGGCTTTGAACTACAATCCTCAGATCTCAGTCTCAGAAATAGCTAGGATTATAGTGTTTGCTGCTGGTGCCCAGGAGCATCTTGCTTTAATTTTCCTCTTCCTAGTGATATTTTTTTTAACATGCCTTCCACTTATTTTGCCTGTAATGGTACAAAATGAGTACAAATTTATGAGAGAATGACATTCACTTCCTTTATGAGATGAATGCAGGAACTGACATTAGTCTGCTTTAAAATTAAAATCCATGTCACTGTACTGTTACCCTAATGCACTACAACAGCAATACCTGTAGGTTAAGGGAGATTCTTCTCTGATAGAGACATCATATTCTCCAGCTGTTATGTGGATCCAAACATGAGTAGGAATTTATCCTGTCTTCAGAGACTCCTGAGAATCTTTTTTCTCTCCTGACCAAAGATTTGTCTTCTTCATATGTGATTACCTCAGACTACTGATAATATGAGTATTCATAATTAATTTCAAAGTGAGTTGGCTGACCTCTTCAACATTTTCCAATTCAGAGTTTTATTAGACTTATTTGCAAATGAGTGCTCTACAATATGTTACAAATGATCAATTATCTTTGATGCATTCTTAGTCTACAGAGTATATTTCTGAGAAAAGATGTGTCTTACAATAAACCCTTACATATATACTAAAACATATATAAAACACCTCAGCAAAAATCCGGTATAGGAAAGCTTATATTTAGAACTAGTCATGATGGATCTTGTAAAAAAGATCAATTCTATCCAGTGTTACTAACAGTATAATAGCACTACTTAATTTTGGAAAATGAAATCAAACTATTATTTCCATTTAAATGTTTCAGAATCATTATTAAATATATTGTGATTATTATATATATTACATTCTCTAGTTTACTGAAGACCTGTGGGAGGTAAGTATTTTATTTGAAATCTGACTGGCAGAACTATGAAAATAATCACCATCTTAATTTTATAAGTACATTTGAGTTTTTCAATTGTAATAACAGTAATTATTATTAATAATGTATATTGCACAAAAAGGAAAGGAGAAAAATGGAAAGTAAACTTAGTATGGTTGTGTAAATCCAACGTTCAATACAAGAGAGCAATCACTCGATTTCTCCTGTATGTAAAACATTATGGCCATGAAGACAGAGGATAAACATGATCTGTGCATAATCTTTGTTCTAAAGACAAAATATTCAAGTATGACTACTATAATTAACATGGAATGAGAAAAGGAGCATAGTAGAGGCACAAATAAGTGTTATGGATTCATAGAAATTCTTACTAGTTCCTTTGTGAAGGTACTGTGGAGATGTTAACAGAGTGCAAAATAGGAATTGAATTTTGCTGTAAGGTATTGTATATATTTGTACTTTTTCCCACATTGTCTTTAGCTATTTGTGACTATCCCACAGCATAATCTGAAAAGCTGGATGGGAAACAGAAACTAAGAGGTTAATAACAGATAGTAAAGCATATAGAATATGCTGTCTTCACTGTTTAATTCTGAATGAATATGTTCCATCTGTGAAACTCACTGTTTAATCTTTAAAATTAACAACTTGGATTTTAGGATATTAACTAAAGCCCTGGTTAAGCCAACATGGATGGCCACCCATGCTCCTGCAAATCACAGTACCTCCACAACAAATATGCACTGCAGGAATACACCCAGCTGAATATGAGGAACATTGTTGGCATTGGCCTTGTCTATAGATGGAACTGAGCCCTAGTTCTTATACTTCAAGCTATGCCTCTAACCTTCTTTTTTGAGTGTTTTTTTTTTTTTTTTTTTTTTTATGGTGAAAATACCATACAGAGGACTTACAATTACATGGGCAAGATAATGAGTTCATTTCTTATCAAGCATTGTTGCCTCCTCTTGTTTCCCTTTCCCATTCCTTCCCATTCTCCCCCCATTTCCCCCCCACTCTATCCTCCTCCCTCCACCAAAGTTGTAAATTCTTTTTTCGACATAATGACTTGTACATCTCATTGTTGCTATGGATTCACTTGTATCCCTGGTTAAATGATTTGTTTTTTTCCTTCCCTTCCACAAATTATACCAACATCAAATACAGTGCAAGCATGGGTTATACCATGGGGGAGGAACATACAAAGCAACATAGAAATCATCTTATAAATATGTTAGAAACAATTACATTAAAGAAAAAAAAAACATTTGAATACTTATCTTGGGGTTCATTCCCCTAATATCAACTTATCTGAAATTTTCTGCTTGACTCAGACATATACTAGTTACTGCAAATAAGGGAAACCATGGGACCTATGTTTCTTTGGGCCTGGCTTATTTCACTTAATATAATTTTTTTCCAAGTCTTTCCATTTCCTAACAAATGGGGCAATGTCATTCTTTCTGATGGAGGCATAGAATTCCATGGTGTATATATACCACATTTTCTTGATCTATTCATCTACTGAAGGGCATCTGGGTTGGTTCCATATCTTAGTTATGGTAAATAATGCTGCAATAAACATAGTTGTGCTGGTAGCTTTAGTGTGGTCTTGTTTGTAAACATTTGGGTAAATGCCCAAAAGTGGGATTGCTGGGTCATAGGGGAGCTCTATGTGGAGTCTTTTGACTTACTGCTTTCCAAAATGGTTGAACAAGTTTACACTCCCAACAACAATGCAGCAGGGTTCCCTTCTGTCCACATCCCCTCCAGCATCTGTTGTTATTAGAGTTCTTGATTATAGCCATTCTAACTGGGGTGAGGTGGTATCTCAATGTTGTTTTGATTTGCATTTCTTTTATGGCTAGAGAAGTTGAGCAATTTTTCATGTGTTTATTGGCCATCCTTCTTTCCTCTTCAGAAAAGTTTCTCTTTAAGTCTTTAGCCTGCTTATTTATGGGGCAGTTGTTTCTTTGAAGATATGTTGTTGGGGGATGTAATTTTTTAAGTTCCAGGTATATTTTAGATATACGACCCTTGTCTGTTGTATGGCTACTGAAGATCTTTTCCCAATCCATGGGCTTTCTATTGATCTTGCTATCTATGTCCTTTGTTATGCAGAAGCTCTGAAATTTCATGCAATCCCATTTGTCCAACCTTTCTTTGATTTGTTGTGTTTCTGAGTCTCTATTAAGAAAATTTTGGCCTGTGCCAAGGAGACCTAGGGTTTCTCTTATTCCATCCTGTAATGTTTACAGAGTGTCTGCTTTGACTCTGAGGTCTTTGATCCATTTGGAGTTGATTCTGGTTCAGGGTGATATATAAGGATCTAGCTTTAGTTTTCTAGAAGTAGTTAACCAATTTTGCCATCACCATTTACTGAAGAGGCTGTTTTTCTTCCATTCTATTTTTTTATCTCCCTTATTGAAGATTAGATGGCTATAGGTCTTTAGGTTCATTTCTGGGTTTTCAATTCTATTCCATTGGTTCTGAGGTCTGTTCTTGTAGCTAATTTTTCTGCTTCTGCTGGCCCCCCCATAATTGATCCTCCAAAAGTTACTCAAAGTAGCTTTGATTGTAGTTATAATTGTTGGGAGCCATGCTCCCTTGGGAGCGGAGAAAAACCCTGGGCCCTTAGAGGAACAGAGCCTCTGTCACCCCCTTAAAAAGAGCAGCCAATAATTGATGGTCAATTTTCTAAATAAGAAAGGGGGAGAGGTCGGAAGCCAAGAGTTGAGTCTCTCAACATAATAGGCTTTACTATCTCACTGGAACATCTTGAGGCTGTTTACAGAATCCGACCTTTTCACCCTGCCCTAAGCAAACACCCTGCAGCTGCTAAAGACCGACCACCTTTTCACCTTGCCCTAAGCAAATATCCTACAGCTGCTTCGGCCAATGAAAAAGCTTCCTTATTCCAAGCATATAAATACAGCTGTGTGAAAAATAAAATTCAGCAGCAGCAGCAGCTTGAGCAGCTTGATCAGAACCCTTGTCTTGCTGTCATGCTTCATGTCTCTTGTCCCTTCATTCCTTCTTGCTTAGGTTCATTGTCCTCGTTGACGTCCTGCGGGTCGGGACAATAATCATAAATAAATTTCATTCTGAATTTTCATTTATATTAGAAGTTATAAGTTTTCTCCTATCCTTTAGTGTTCTTGGTATGAGAGGTGGGTTAAGGTAACTTTAATATTAATAAAAAAATATGTACATGGTTTTAGTAAAAATCTTGTTCAGAAACTATGATTAGGCTCCAAAAAGGAAAAGAAGAGGGCTAAACACCCAGAGCTCAGAAAGTTTCATATCTATAGACTGTCCGGTATCCTTGTTGCAGATTAGAAAGATTGTCTGTTGGCTGTGGTCCACCTGCTTTGGTGGATGAAGAAGTTTACAACATAGCACTGGAATCTAGTTTTTCCTGAATTTTTAGGGCCAAAGGATCAGATTCATCAATCTAAAGCAATGTACATACACCTTTGTCGGGCATTGGTGGATGGATAGAAGGAGAATATTTTAAATGCAGTGAAAGTTCTCATTCGTAAAGAGGTGGAGAGTGCCTAACTATCAAAAGGCACAGGTATTAATTTAGGAAGAACTTGTGTGTGTGTGTGTGTGTGTGTGTGTGTGTGTGTGTGTGTGTGTGTGTCCTTAAACTTTTTTTCATTATAGAATGAATTCTATGTTTATAATTTTTTTCCTTCATTAAGTAACTTTAGTTCACAACTGTACTGATGACATTAAATCTTAGTTGATACATCTACCAGTTGATTTCAAAGTATAATAATATATAGGTTTTAATATCTCAACAGCAACAAAGAGAACAACTATAAATTTTTGTTCAGTTTGTTTGCAAATATTATTTCATTTATTCAGTCATGTTTTTTATCAGTTCACTTATTCATCATGTTTAGAAGAGCTCTCTTGAAAAAGACATAAGACCCAAGTCTTGTTACTTAATTGGTACATAGAAAAGCAGAGATTTCTTTTTATCAAACATTTATTCCCTAATAGGTCACATCAATATCTTTTCACGTGGTGCTGTAGTATAGCTAATGTCCCCTCCCCAGTGACCTTTGTCAAAGTAGACTGGAAATCTGTTCCTTATTCCTCTGAGCTTTTACCTCTTCCCATCTTCTTTTCTGTATTACTCCTCTCATTCTCCTCAAGTATTTCAGCCAGAAGGACTACACATTTATTTGCTAGGCTGCTGATCAAGATTTACTTGTATGAAAAAAAGGCTTTAACATTTTGTAGTATACAATAAGTACTATTTAAACTACTAGCTGACCTGTTAAACTTATAAAAGTCTCTTCTAATTTCCCCAAATAAGAGATATTATGTTCATACAAGAATAAAAATATCTCATCTTCTTGGATTAAAAACAAACATTTTTGACCAATTTAGAATGCATATTCACAGAATGCTCACAGTGGATAAGGGTCTATATTATGACCTGGGGGGAATAGTAAAATATATCCACTTTCTTAGCTTCATCAGAGACAGATATATGAAATTAAGCCAATTCAGCAAAAGAACTGATGGCAGTTTTTTCTCCACTCATCTGCTTGTAGTGATACAGGACCTCACATGTCTTTTAGACTGCTGCTCTACCAACTCTCTAGCTCTCTTCTTTGGTTAGTTATTTTGGAGATGGAATCTGGCTAACTTTTCTGCTTCAGTTGGCTGCAAAGCTGATCCTGTATAACTTACTCGCCTGAATGGCTAGAACAATAGTAATGGACCAATAATACTTAGCTTTTGTAGGCTTTTTAAAAGTAAATTTCTATCTTATCAGGTTTAAGGGTTTTCCTTTGCTTTAGTTTTCTTAGGTATAAAAATGTTATCTTCTTGATTAAAAAAAACTATATTTTGGACCAATTTAGAACAATCTATTAGTGAATGATCACTATGAAAAACTGTGTGTACATGAAAGTGGAACTAGGAAACTTGAAGAGGCAGGCAGGTTTGGGAAAAACTTGGGGTAGAGTAATGGAAGGAGTCACACTGATCAAAATGCATTGCGCTCATGAACTGACATGTTAAGGTGAAACCACTTAGTATGACTACTTAACTATGTCTTTCTAAAATGTAGCTTAACAATTAAAGAAAAAAGGAAGTGGTCAGAAAAACCTTGAATAAGTAGACATTTACCTAGAATAATTTTATTTTTTGAAGGCCGATGATTTTGAACCTTCAGAGTATATATGTGTGAGCTTGTTTATTATGAGTTAAATTGTAATGTGATTACCTGTAAAAATAAGATCTGTCATCTCAGACTTAAATGTAGCCCACATACAAACTACATAATTGAAAAAGAAAATAGTAGCAATGTGTTGCTTCTTTTGTGGGCATCATGTAGGATAAATGTCACAGAGCAAAGGAAGGTTTGAGCAATTTAGCTGCTAATGATTTTAATGACAGATGCAAGTGCCTAACCCCAGGAGGCATCATGAAAATTTATCCCACGTGTGGTTTAATCATATGTGATTACTGTACAGACAAAAACAAATTGTTTTAGCTGTCAGTACAAATGGCTAAATGTAAATGTGAAAACACCAAGACACACTGTGCACAGATTTAGCTACTGTTAGCTTCTTATTTGACATTCTGTAACATTAAGCATGGGCTACAGAGCAAAATAATAATGAATAGAATGCAAAAATAAATTATAATTCCATTCTGTCTTTAAAATAGCACAGATATAAAGGAATGATAGATACTTTTTCTCCATGTAATTAATGATTGATAGAATTAGTTAAACATCATTGGAATCTTTGTGTAATTTTTAATAGATAAGACTTTAATGGCTGTATCAGTCATACCACAATGCACTGGGAATACCAGAATATCCCCCTATTCCAAAGGAAAAATTATTCATTGAATATTGCAGATTTTTACATTTTTTTCTATTGTCCACAATGGTTCTTTCAACAAATGTGGTAAGATTATTTTGATTTTTCTTTTAAGCTTGCAATTTAGGGCAGAAAATGACCACTTGTCATGTTAGTTCAGATATCACATCTCAAATGCTGAAACTATCCAGGATGATTTGATAGGAATGTTTTCAAATAGTGCAAACTACAGCTATATGTAGGGAAATATATTAACAGCTAACGTGATTGCATAAGTGGTCAGGATTATTTGCCTAAATTTGCTTACCATATAACTTGGTCTTACCATTGGCTTTGTGGTTCTTCTGTCTTCAGAAAGCCAGTCTTCCAGTGATAGCTGTGGAATGAAATCAATGAAGGAGCTGAATCTGCCCAGTCATTTCACTTGAGGCCAATCTGTAGTTGATCACTAGATATACGAGTGAGTTGAGATGAGCCCAGAGTAAATTGTCAACCTACAGACCTGTGCACTAAATGAGTACTTACTGATTTAAGACATCGAACTTTAGAATGATTTACTGACCATAATCGTAGCAATAGATCATTGATCCACACCATCTTCTTTTGAGTTCAGTTTAGAACTTGTGTTTAAAACCTATCACTAAAGAGGGATATATCCAACATAAATATTTAAAATACAAATCTTCTGTTTTCCACATATTTACACCGAGGTTATTTATTAATCTAAAAAAATGTGGCTTTAGGGCCAGACAGGTGCTCCATCATGGATACTTATTGGAAACAGGATAGTGATCCACCAGTAACTTTTCCCATAAGTAACACAAACATTGATTTACTTTTAAAGTAAATTTCCATTTCCAGACAAAAATGCCAATTCTTTCACATAATTATTATTTACTGGTCAATTTCCAGTTTTATTTAATACTTAATACTGAAATTTATGAGAAGTATTAAATCTTTCAGGTCCTATTTTTTCCAGGATAGTTTTTGTCCTTAAAGTGGTTACTAAGCATTGGTTTCCAAGGTTGCATAATCTGGTTCAGGATTCTGTGAAGTATTGCATATGCATCAAAAACAAGAGAGTCATTAAGTAAAATAAAGAGAATTTTTGTACAATAAAATTTAAACAAAGAGAAGCACAAATGTAATGTAAGGTGCTAGATCCAGATGTATTATCATTTAAGAAGATTTTTTAAAAATGATAATCCTTGTTACTTGTATGGGTTAAGATTTTTTTCCTTAGGGAAATAAGATGAAATTCTGAAATCTTAAGCCTTAGAATCTATAAATCTTATTTTTTAAAGGTTTTAGGAACTTTAAGAAAATTAGATATGTTTATTGAAATTTGCTCTAATCAAATATTACTTTTATACTGGTAAGAAGAGAAATACAGAGCATCATATGGGCCAAGTGGGAATAGAATGATATCAGTGTAAATCAAGCAAAGCCATGAATTGATGGCTTCCCTTGTGGCTCACACCTGTAATCCAGCAACTCAGGAAGTTGAGATCCAAATGATTATTATCCTAAGCCAGCATACACAGAAATTGTGAGACTTTATCTCCAAAATAGTCAGCAAAGCTGGACTGGAGGCTGACTCAAGTGGTAGAGCACCATCCAACCAAGCAACTCCTTCCTGAGTTCAAACCCCAGTATTATGAGAAAAGAAATTATCAGAAGTGATCATTTTCACACAAAACTAGAAAATGGAAGGAAAATTCTAATGGGTGCATGAATTTAAGGAGATAACTTGATTTCAGGCTTTTAGCTACCAGAGTTATGAGACAATATCTCTTTGTAGTATTTGGTTTAGAAAACTAATATGAATTTCATTTACAGGAAATAGGTTGCTGTTCCAATAAATAACTAAAAGTTTCAAAGGGATGATGGAGACCTTTTGAGACGTTTAATAGAAAGTAATAGAAAGAAAATCTCTAAATCTCCTTGAAAAAACTGTAGCAGATATTTAAACATGGCAAATCATAATGTTGAGAACCCAAAAAGAACAGAGGGGAACAGAAAAGAAAACATATGTCCTCTGACTTAGAGACTATCTGTAATATCACAAAGGAATGTTGCTGTTAAAGATAACGCTGGAGAACTTGGAGAAACAAAATGAGGGACACGTTAGTGAACATGGGAGTAAAACAATCCTTATACAAAGCAGCAGTTAAGTTAGCCACGTTAATGACTGTTGAGCCAAATTTAGAATTTAGTTGCTATATACATTTAAAAAATAAACAGGTATTGTTTTGATTTTCTTTACTGCTTATAATGAAAAAATAAATCAGTACATTCTAACGTGTAAACTTTAAGAAATTATCTTAAATTTCTAATTTTCCTGAATAGCTAGAAATGATTTTCCATTGCTTATAAGCCACACAGTGTGCTGTATTTGTTATAGCAACTTATGTAGGCTAAAATGAGGCCTTCATGTCTTTCTTGCAGGTACATCTACTAACAGCTTTAGGAAAAAGAAATGTATCAGCTGAATCAGCCAAACTACCCTTTTGTGTATGGGGTTCAACATCAATACTGCAGTTGTCGAGGTGGAGAAACTATTACGCATGCACATAGACTTCCAAATTGCACACAAGAGTGTGTGTTAATCTGAAGCAATACAGAAAATAAAAATCTGGAAAATATTTACTTAGGCCTTAAATGTAAACAAGACAAACTTATATGTCCATATCCAGCTTTAACTTCCAGGATAAAAGTTCTGTTTGTGGGTTTATCATTTGTCAGAGTTTTTGTTAGCTGCTGCCAATAGATAGGAACTAAACAAGACATACTTTTTATAAGAAGGCATTGTTGACATTGAACTTATCCATATCATGAGATTTTTTTCTACAATGTCTTTTCCCTTTTCCAACATCAAATGCATTACATTATTGTATTTTATCTCATGTTTGAGTATTCCTTGTCTTGAAAAAATAATTTTGGTTAAATGCTTTGTGGAGTATGATTTTGAAGTTAATGGTGTAAGGAATTCTTGAAATTTCACAATGCTTATCAGAATCTATTGCTTTATCTAGAGTTTGGATTTAATGAGTGTAGTAACATTTTGGCATCCATTACATGCTGAAAAAAAAAGTTTTGATAATTAAGGATAATTGGCAATAGAGCTAAAATGAGCAGAGGAAAATGACTATGCATTAGGCTTTGACAGTCTGCTCTTTCAGCGTGTGCTTGAAAAGGAGGATTTTAAGTAGTGATCTGAATTGGTCAACTGTGTCCTCATTATTGTGAACTTATTTTCTCATACTCTATGTATTTGGAAATGAGCTTACAAAGTTTCCTCAGAATGCTCACAAAATGTTGTTCTGGGATTAAATACCAATCAAATTATAACCATATTTAATGATTATCCAGTGTCATTTTCTAAGTGTCAATTAGCTTTAATTTATAATGTCATTTAAACAGCTGAATCATTTTTAACACTCAAACCTAAATTAGAGCACCATTGTGTATTAGATTTTTCTCTATAACAAAATTCTGTATAACATAATTTCTGTATAACAGATTTTTTTTTTGTTGCTATTTAAAAGTAATCTCAATAGTCTATTTGGGGCGTCATTTTATATTGATGTTTACTGAAAAACAGTATCATTCATTTCAGCAAAGTCACCAAACCAAAAAATATATCATAGTTTACACAGCCTTATTTAAAAACAGACACTTTTCTATATTCGATGCATTTCTGGGGATTCAATTATAATTTTCATTAAAGTTAGATTGCCATTTAGGCTACATGATATCTTTGACATTGCTTCCAAACATTTTCACTCTATCTGTAAATATAATGTATACAGATATTATTCTATACACATGTTCTTGTAAATATGAATGTATTAATACAATATATACATATTAAAAAGTGCCACCAAAAGTATCACCAACAGAAGCTAAGCTTGAAATTATTAATTTGTACTTTGGAAAAATGGTATTGGCCGCCTTGAGCTGAAGAGCTGAGGGACAGTGCCTAGGACCAGAGTTCAAGCTCCATGACCGACCAAAAAAAAAGAAAAATGGTATTGGCAAAAACTCAAAAAAGTAAATAACAGTTACCAAAATATACTTGAAAGAAACTGCCCACTCATTCACTTTTAGAAAGTGCACTTAATTCTCCTCCTATTACAATAAGATTTTTACATCAAACTGCTTTGGAGGTTTGTTTAAATTATTTTATTAGCACGATTTGAGACTTTGTTTTTACTTTTTAAAATTTTTATTGTAAAGATTCTGTACAGAGGGGTTATATTTACATGAATATGGCACATTTCTTGTTGAACATTGTTACCTACTCCATTGTTGTTCTCCCACTGTCCCTTCCTTCCCCCCTACAAAGTTGTAAAGATCATTTATGACATAGAGTTCTGTGAGTATCATTGTTGCCATGGGTCACCTTTCATACTTCTTTCAGAATTTTATTTCCCTTCCCTTCCTCCAATTAGATAAATGCATATACAAGAGGGAAGGTATCGGAATCAAAGACAGAGATTGCCAGAGCTAAACCAATGGGAAAAAAAAATGAAATAAAATAAGAAGAAAGAACTAGATACAGTACATTGGTGACATCAAGATTGACAACTAAAAAAACAAAAAACAAAAAAAAACAAAAACCTGTAGCTTCCATGTCTTGGAGTTCATTTCAATTAACATCATTTTGTATGGTCATATGTTCATAGCTCTTGAGCTATTATGATTCTCTGTCAAGATTCACCTTGGCTTATACTAATTATTGCAAATGAGGGAAGCCATAGAGCCTATATTTCTTTGGGTCTGGCTAACTTTATTTAGTATGATTTTTTTCCAAGTCTTTCCATTTCCTTAAGAAAATGGCGGTGCCATTCTTTCTTATAGAAGCATAAAATTCCATTGTGTCAATATACCACATTATCTTGATTCATTCAACCATTGAGGGGCATCTGGGTTGGTTTCATAAATTCATATGGAACAACAGAAGACCCCGAATATTTGAGACTTCTTGAATTGTGTCTGTGGTTTGGCTTTGAAGTTGCAACTAAGATGGGAAAATAACTTTGGAGAAGAGATGATGCTTCCTTTTTAAACATAAGGTTATTATTACTGCCAGTTCTCCCCAGTATGAAGGGGAAAGAAAAACAGCCTATAGAAAGAATAGTGATGGAAGAAGAAAAGATGGCAAGTGACAATTTCTTTCTTTATTCAAAGATGGATTACTGACATAAATGTCACAGAGAAGAGGAAGAAGTCTCTGTGGCTGAGCCTCTGGTTTTGCACACATTGAATTCTGGTAGTAGAAGCCAGAATCAGACAAATAGATTAGGAATTACTTTAGATCATTATATTATTGCTAAATTAAGGGGCATAATAAAAATTTTATTTAGACATATATCTATGTATCTATATATAGATACCTTTGTAGATACATATAGATACTATATAGATACATAGATACTATGTATCTATATACAGATACGTAGATATATAGATATCAAACCATCCCTGAGATTTTGAGATAAAATTGAAGTAGGCAAGCAGAGACTAGGATATAAGAAGAATGAAATGAAGTAAAAACAAAACATTCAACTTTTCTCCAGTGTATTCATTTAACCAACTATTATTTTTCTCTTTTATGTAAAAGACACTGATACTTACTTAAATAAATAAACACTGAACTAAAATTCATACTTTCATGGAGTTTATCTTTAGGGAAGATAAAAAACAAAATAGAAATAAATGAATAACATATATTAGAAAGATGTGTATCTGATAAGACAAAGTGGAACTAAGTGGAACTAAGAGAGACAAACAGTGCTTGTGTTCTTTCATTTGTGAAAGTTAGATCTAAAATATGAACGTACATAAACATACAAGAAAATTGACTAAAGGATGATATATACTTATGGAAGGAGTCCAATGGTGAGACTCGACTGAACCATTAATGGACCAATAAACAAAACTAATACCAGGAATTTGAAACATGTTCTGTATTGGGAAACAATGGGGGGCACATAAAGAGAGGGAGAAAGGTTGAGGGAATGTACTCATTATATTCAATGTACACCATGAAAAATCGAACTATGCAATGGAGGGTACAGAAGGTAAGAAGAAAGATGAGGGTGGGGAAATGATGGAAGGGATAACATTAATTAAGATTTATTGAGGTGGGAAGGTGGCTCAGTGATAGAGTGCTTGCCTTGTATGCATGACAACCTGGGTTCAATTCCTCTGCACCACATAAACAGAAAGCCCAGAAGTGGCTCTGTGGCTTAACTGGTAGAGAGCTAGCCTTGAGCTGGAGAGCTGAGGGACACCACACAGGTCCAGAGTTCAAGCCCCACAGCCAACAAAAAAAAAGAAAAAAAAAACCACAACTGATCCTGGTCTAAACTCTTATATAAGATAGATGATACATATATAGCTTAATGATATCTGATAAATAGATTACATAGCTGATAGATACATAGATCAAAGATTAGACAGATGATAGATAATAGAACTATTAGATAGAATGAGGATAGATGATAGGTGGATACATAGGTGATAGATAATAGAATAGATGATTGGTATACATAGATGATAAATAAAATAAATAAAATATGTCTTCATAAAATTATATATATGTACATATATATAATCTTTGAACATGTTAAGGATGTTCTAACTTCAGAACTTGACACTTGCTCTCTCCATCACTATGTTGCTCTTCCAGTTTAAGCCTGATCTCAATGTCAATATTTCAGATTTATCTTCTCTGACTCCTTCGTTTGAAATATTATCTGTCCCTTACAGTCCTTCCCTAGTTTTTCCCAATTTCTATTTTTTTAATTATTTATTTTTACTAAGCAGTTGTACAAAGGGATTTCAATTCCAGAATTCAGGCTATGAGTACAATATATCTTTTTTTTTTTTTTTT
Organism: Dipodomys spectabilis; assembly: GCF_019054845.1. Classification (NCBI taxonomy): domain Eukaryota; kingdom Metazoa; phylum Chordata; class Mammalia; order Rodentia; family Heteromyidae; genus Dipodomys; species Dipodomys spectabilis. Next base: position 10,726,023 of record NW_024870701.1, on the reverse strand, counting down.
TTTGGTCAGTCGGGAGGCCTGAACTCTGGGCCTGGGTGGTATCCCTCAGCTCTCCAGCTCAAGGCTAGTATCTATCACTTAAGCCACAGTGCCACTTCCAGTTTTCTGAGTGGTTTATTGGAGATAAAAGTTTTTTCTGCTCATGCTGGCTTTAAATCATGATCCTCAGATCTCAGCCTCCTAAGTAGCTAGAATTACAGCTATACGCCCTGGCACCCACCTTAGATCAGGATCAGTTTTACCCAACCTGGAATGGAATGTACTTACAGAAATTTAGTACTCTACGGATGTTTAATGTGCTCTGTTACATTTGACATCATCTTGGGACGTGCAAGTTCTTCTTGCTAAATTATATGAAGGAGGAGTAGTGTTGACAATTTTAGCTGAAGTCAGACAAAGTAAATACTTTATTCATTTGTTTTTATTCTTGACCTTGGAAGAGGAATGCTCCTGATTTATAGGCATTAAGCATTTGGGCTACTTGAGTAACATCAGATTTTTGTCTAGAGGCAAATTGGAGAATCCTCATGGCATTTCACTTAGAGTTTCATTATGCTCATTAGTAGAAGCAGAAAGCATTAACTACCATAATACTTTAACTATAAGCCTAGTGCTGGTGGTTCCACCTGTAATCCTAGCTATTCAAGAGACTGAGATCTGAGGTCTGGATCAAAGCTATCCTGTGCAGGACTCTTATCTCCAATTAACCATCAGAAAATGGGGAAGTGGCGCTGTGGCTTTAGTGGTAGAGAGCATTTGAGCTGAAGAGCTCCAGGATATCACCCAGGCCTAGAATTCAAGCCCTATGACTGACCCCCCCCCCCCAAAAAAAAAAACCAAACAAACAAAAAATTAAAAAAAAAAACCTAACAGTATTATGCTAAGAGCAGTGTTAAATTTCTTCAGTTTATCCGACCACATAGTACTGTGATTAAAATGAAAGCTGATATGAAACCATACAGATATAGTGACCAAAAATACAAAAAAAAAACCAAACACTTTTAATAAAAATAACTGAAATTGTCCCAAAATGATGATTATTGTTAAGCAAATGATGGCTCTTAACTATTTTTTTGCACATTGTTCCTTATTCTGTTTGCATTGATAAAAATCATTTGTGAATAAATGTATATGTACATATATGCATATATTAAAATAATTTAAAAAGTAATTTTTTTATGAATGTAGAACTGTGTTTTTCTCTTTCATTAACAGCTAGCTACATGGTGTCTTGAGCCTCAGTGCTTTGCTTAGTAAAGTTAGAGTAACACTTTATTTCACTAAAACCATGAAGTTCACAGAGATTACCTTCTAAAAACCACAAAGATGTATGGCTTTGACACTAGTCTTCACAGTTTTAAAGTAAGCCTCCTATTTATCTTCTAATTCTGTGTGAAATTACAGGAGCTGGCATACTGAATCTTACGCACCATTTCCATTTTTTTATTTCTAATATTATTGGAACTCATTGTATATTTATTTTCTGATCTCTGTCCAAATTTTCCATTTATGTCCCAGTTTGAAAAAAATGTTAGATCAAGTTCTAATTAATGCTGACTTTGTTTCAAACTATTAGTTTTGTTTATATACTACTAGGAAGCCAGCTTTAAAGTATAGCATGAAATAAACGCATCTGCATTAAATGTGTATTTACTTTTAATATGTATCTGTATTTATGATTGTGTTATATGCATGCATATATCATATATACAATATATACATGCAATATATATTCAATATATAGGTGAGAATTATAAAATCTATGAGTCATTTTATCACATGTTTATGACTGTCAACTCTAGTCTTTAGAACATCTTAAAGGTGCTTTTTGCTAGTAGTTGGCCTATTTTTCCTCAAAGCTCATAAATGAGATAACAATAGAGCTTATTGTATGAAGCAAAGATGGTGTTTCTTACAAATACAAGACATAAAACTAAAAACAATCAAAGTCATTTTTCCTTCCTAGTTTTGAAAATAGATTTTGTGGATCTGATTTAAACTTTTTGGTCCCAAGGGCAAAATACTCCCAATAGAAGGCTGAAAGAGAGACTCATAAAATTGGAAGATAAAATCACTATGTGGTTTGATTTATCTCTTTCTACACCCCTGGGGGGAGAGAGGATGAGCAGGAAAAAAATGTTACTTTTCAAGCTGACAAGACAAATGCCCATATTTTCTTTAGATGGAAGACACATGACTATTACAAAATAGGGAAATAGAAGATTTACCTAAATCTGGCTTATAGTTCATTGTTCAATAAAAGCAACAGTGGAAGGCTATAAGAACCCAATAATGGCAAAAAAGATAGAAAGACTTAGATCCCTTAGGGATAAAGTGTTGGGTTACTACATCTTTGAAAATGCTATGAAATCACAAGACCAAACCTGGTGGTTAGGAAAACTTACTCCAAGAATTTCTGATTTGAGACGAATGTGAAGACTAAAGAAAGTCTATGTATTCCACTTTGGGGGAGAAGGTATAAGGATGATAATAGGATGAGTATAATAGTGATGACAAATACAGACACATGAATGTGTTAAATGGAAATGGAGAAGATAAAAGCAAAATACATGCCAAAGCAACAACAACAAAATTTTCCAGCACTGATGGCTCAAGCCTATAATCCTTGCTATTCAGGAGGATGAGATCTGAGGATCACATCTCCAATTAACTACCAAAGATAGAGTTATGGCTCAAGTGGTAAAGGGTTACCCTCGAGCTAAAAAGAACTTGAGTTCAAGCCCCAGGACCAGCATACACACAAAACACACACACACACACACACACTCATGCGCGCGTACACACAGACACCCAAAGTGCAATGTATCTGTATTTCACCTATGTCAACCATGTGAAAATTTTATTTCTTTGTGTTTCAAATATTTGAATTAGCTTCTGCTTTCCTATTGAGCCATATGTGCATAGAACACACACAAAAGCACCCCAAAATTGGAAGCTTCCTAAACCCTTTATCTCAATGTGCCTTCCTATTTTAAATTGTATATGGTGTTCTTGTCAGTGAGCTACATAATTTTCTTAAAAGAATGAGTTGAAACATGGAAATATGAGACAAGACAATTCCCTCACAGAGGACTTCCTTTCATTGTCTACAAAAGCACAGTGAAGGAACAAATAAAGCCAACTTCACTTTTTTTATTCCCACATCAATAAAAACATTGATTTTAGTGTCAGTCTAGAAGTATATCCCAACACCCATATTTTAAATTTAATCAAGCTGGGATTAATTGGTAGCTCCAAGTGATATTGATCCAAGATCTCTCCAGTGAAGGCTTGGAAGTGAAAGAATTTGTGTGGAAAATGACCTTTGACTCTCCCTCAGTGTAATGCTTGCATGCAGTATAAATTCTTTTAATATTTCTTCTTTAGTATAAGAACTTACTCATTAACTGGAATGTAAATTGTACAGCTGCATACTGTGGTTTTTTTTTCTACTGTAATTGTTACACAGGAATTCAATCACACATTTAGAGAAGCCACATTTTGAGATGTTGAATCAGCAGTCTTCATTAGAAAGCCAGTGATCGCAAGCTGACACATGTCCCTAGAAAACTTACAGATTCAAATATACTTAACACTGTTAGAAAACTGAGCCATGAATGAAGAAAGAGCAGAAAAGGCATCCCAACAAACCAGATTACCTCTAATGGAGAGCTAAAGAGGTCCACCAGGGAAACATAAAGAGAGTCCGGAAGCATGGCACAAAATGGCGGCTGGGCAGGTCAGGGCCTAAATAGGATCATAGTCAGGGAGCAGGGTCACAGGGAGCTGGAAATCCTCTTCTGAGAGTTCCTGGTACAGATCTGGCCAGTCCTGTAACTTACTGTCCAAGTCCCTGTCTCTGCTCCTAGGAATTCAGGCATGCCCCTCACCTGGGGGTGGGACTTCACCTTCATTCACCAAGAAGCCAAGATGGTACAAGTGAGGCTCCATTCCTTACCATCCACCAAGTTGTCAAGATGGCACCAATTAGACCCATTATCCTTATTTCATAAATTCTATCCCACAACTTGTTTTCATAAGCATGTGGAATATAGAATTACTAAGACAATGACTCACATTTCTAAATTTTTGTATAACCTAGTATCAATTCCTCTATTCTTACCATTTTCATTAGAACAGCCAAATTTCTTACTCATGTTTTCCCAGCTACCTATTTGGGTTTTACGTTTTTTTTGTTGCTCATCACATCATTTTCCTCCATGCTTGCCAGTACAGCCAGTAATAGCTTTGTCTTGTTGAATAAGCACCTATTCTTCATTAATTTTTTAATTTTTTCAGGGTGCATTGAATACTTATAGCTAGGATGCATTTCTTACTTCAAAATCCATAAGGATTTTGTTGATTACTGGTTAAAGAGGAATTGCAAGCTACCCAATCATAAAATTTTCAGGAGTCTAAAAGGTTTCTTTTAAATCAGGATACCAGGAAAATGATCTCCAGTTGTTCTCAAGAGTTTATGAAGCATTGGCTTAAATTATGGAAACCCTCATGCTGTAAGAGAGAAGATGGAGTGTTTTTATCTGTGCTTTCAAGCTCCAGCATGTGGTTTTCCATTACTTAAGCCAATACCTCATAAACCCTTACTTTTAGGACAACAGAAATATTTGAAGACCTTTCAGGTGGTATACAATATTAATTTACTTGAGGACAGAGGGCTCTGAATATGTCAATGCCATGTGAAAGTGTGAAAGGTCTTTAAAAATTTTAATGCATTTGCTATATGTGAACCTCAAATTAATATAGTGATAGACAAAAAGAAAAAAGAAAAACTAAACAGAAAGCAAATTGAATAAAGGACTATATTTTTTTCTTTTTTCTTTTCTTACAAATAGATTCCTTTTGTTCTCTAAGAGTGTGTAACACAAAGAGATCACTGATTTGGTATTGCACAATTACAGAATAATCCACTCCAGCCACACCTCTGGCCTTTGTTTTATACAAATTATTTTTTTATATAGGGTTGAAGTAAACAAAGTTAATCCTCTGGGTAAAGGGACTTCCCAAATCCAGTGGCCAGAAATTTGGCTCCACCCAGTTGCTGGAATTTGGCTGTTGCTGGAATGTGGGATATGGGCAGACAGGGTGGGAACCTCTGAATCAATAGCTCAATGCCTACATTTAAATCAATAGTCCAATGCCTACTTTTGTATGTGAACAGTTTATATAAAAATTCAGGATACACCAGAAGTTTTATCTTTCGTGCTGTTGTTTTTAATGTATTAAAATGTACTATGTGATTTTTTTTTTTTTGTTTATTTCTTTGGTATGTTCTTCCCCCATGGTATAACCCTTGTTTCATTGTATTTGATTTTGGTGCCCTGCATCTCCTATATACATTTTCTCTAATTTGGGGAGGGGAAGGGAAATAACAAAATTCTGAAACAAGGATACAGGTTGACCCATTGTAACAATGAGATGTACCAGACACTGTTTTGAAAATGAATTTTAGAGCTTGGTGGGGCAGGGAGAAGTTGGGGAGGTGGGGAGGGAAAGGATGGTAGGGGAAAACAAAGGAGGGAGTAACAATGCTTGATAGGAAATGTACTCATTACCTTGCTCATTTAACTGTAACCCCTTTGTACAGTATCTTTACAATATATATTATTACGATAATATGTATATAATATATTCATATTATATATATATGGAAAAAAGTCTGTGTCCTCCCTCTACAGCTGAACTTCTTTCTGGCACTAGCCTGGTTCAGGTGGCTGACAATAAACTTTATACTCTCCAAAAAATGTTTTTGATCTTTGCTGCTCTGCATTGCTTTAACAGCATCTGATTTATGCCCCAGGTACACACTTGAGCTTTCATCTGACTTCTCGTTTTAGCATACACCACCACATGTATCTTCTTTCTTTGCAGGAAGATTTCTTTATGTGGCTTTCCATGAAATTGTGATCTTTACAATCTCAGCATCCTGCACAACTGGACATGAGAGGCATGTTTCACTGTACCCAGGCTGAGAAAGAATCCCTTCCCAGTCTCAGCCTCCCAAGGGACTTGGATTACAGAAGTGAGCCTATCCTCAGCATTTGATATGAAAGGAAGGAGGAACTTGGATTGTGAGACCAGTTTGTATGAAGGGGATAGAATTTAAGAAAGATAGTAAACATTTGGTTGCTTTTTTTTGTAAAATGATAGAGTTGTTATCCCTTTACTAAAAGTATAATAGAAATATAAGTGAAGTGGGAAAGCTGGGTCTAGCAAGTGCCATCTTGGCCATGTGGTGGGTAGGGAATTGAGTTTTCCTGGTACCATCTTGTTTTCATGGTGGAGGAAGGGGAAGTCCCACCTCTCAGATGCTGGGCATGCCTGAATTCCTAGAGGCAGGAGTTGTGATATAGATGATAGGTTAGTGGACTTGTCGGTCCTGTGCCTTGAATTTGGGAGACTCTTGAGATTCCAGTGACCCTACCCCCTAACCCTGACACTATTTAAGCCCAGATCAGCTCCAGCAACAATATGTCATGTCTCCTGTTCCTGAGTCTCCTGTCTTCTGGCTTTACTCTGGTCACCATGGCATCCCACTTCAGCTCTCCATTGGAGTTGATCTGGTTTGTTAGTATTGTTTGTTCTGCTCTTTCTTTCCTCTGTTGCCCTCATGGCTCAGTTTTCTTTTTTTTTTCTTTTTCTTTTTTGTGAACACACTGTACAGAGGGGTTACAATTACATGGGCAGGTTAATGAATACATTTCTTATCAAGCATTGCAGCCTCCTCCTTTGTTTACCCTTCACATCTCTTCCCGGCCTACCCCCCCCACCTCCCCCCCCACCCCCTACCCAATCCTTCCTGCCTCCCCCCCTCCCCGCCCCCCCCCCCAACATTGTAAAGCTCGTTTTTGACATGAAGACTTGTACTTCTCATCGTTGCAACAGGTCCACCTGGAGTGAGGTGGTATCTCAATGTTGTTTTGATTTGCATTTCTTTTATGGTTAGGGATGTTGAGCATTTCATATGTCTATTGGCCATCCTTCTTTCTTCTTCAGAGAAGTTTTTCTTTAAGTCATTAGCCCACTTACTTATTGGGCAGTTGTTTCTTTGAGGATTTGTTGTTGGGGGATTTAATTTTTTGAGTTCCAAGTATATTTTAGATATGAGACCCTTGTCTGTTGTATGGCTAGTGAAGATCTTCTCCCAATCCGTGGGCTTTCTATTGATCTTGCTAGCTATGTCCTTTGCCATGCAGAAGCTCTGCAACTTCATGCAATCCCATTTGTCCAACCTTTCTTTGATTTGTTGTGTTTCCGGGTCTCTATTCAGAAAATTTCGGCCTGAGCCAAGGAGACCTAGGGTTTCTCCTATTCCATCCTGTAATGTTTTCAGAGTGTCTGCTTTGACTTCGAGGTCTTTGATCCATTTGGAGTTGATTCTGGTGCAGGGTGATATATAAGGATCTAGCTTTAGTTTTCTAGAAGTAGTTAACCAATTTTGCCAGCACCATTTACTGAAGAGGCTGTCTTTCTTCCATTCTATTGTTTTAGCTCCCTTATTGAAGATTAGATGGCTATAGGTCTTTAGGTTCATTTCTGGATTTTCAATTCTATTCCATTGGTCCTGAGGTCTGTTCTTGTGCCAGTACCAAGCTGTTTTGATTACTATGGCTTTATAGTAGAGTTTCAAATTTGGTATTGATATTCCTCCAGCAGTGTTCTTTCCATTGAGGAGCATTTTTGCTATTCGGGGTCTTTTATTGTTCCATATGAATTTTTGGATTGCCTCTTCTATTTCCTTGAAGAATGAGGTTGGAATTTTGATAGGTATCGCATTGAATTTGTAGACAGCCTTGGGAAGTATTGCCATTTTCAAGATGTTAATCTTTCCAATCCAGGAGCATGGAAGGTTTTGCCATTTTCTAAGTTCTGTTTTGATTTCCTTTTTCAAGATTTTAAAGTTTTCATCATAGAGGTCCTTCACTTCTTTGGTTAAGTTAATTCCTAGGTATTTTATTTTTTGTGGGGCTATTACAAATGGAGTTGCTTTCCTAATTTCAGCCACACTTTTCTCATTGTTGGCATACAGAAAAGCCATTGATTTTGGGGGGTTAATTTTATAACCTACCACTTTGCCAAAGTTTTGAATCAGCTTGAGTAATTTGGGAGTGGAGTCTATGGAATTCTTTGAATACAAGATCATGTCATCTGCAAAGAGGGAGAGTTTTATTTCTTCTTTCCTTATTTGGATCCCCTTTATGTCTGTATCTTGTCTTATTGCTGTAGCTAGGTATTCTAATACTAGATTGAAGAGTAGTGGAGAGAGTGGACATCCTTGTCTTGTTCCTGAGTTAAGAGGAAATGGCTTTAGTTTTTCACCATTAAGTATAATGCTGGCTGTAGGTTTGTCATATACAGCCTTAAAGTCCAGGACCAGATGGTTTTACAGTGGAACTCTAAAAGGCCTTCAAAGCAGATCTCACACCAATTCTCCTCCAACTCTTCAATGAAATTGAAAGAGAAAGTTCACTACTGAATACATTCTATGAAGCCATCATAACCCTCATCCCAAAACCAGGCAGGGACTCATCAAACAAAAAGAACTATAGACCCATTTCTTTGATGAACATTGATGCAAAACTTCTCAACAAAATTTTGGCCAATCGACTTCAACAATTCATCCAAAAAATTATACACCACGATCAAACAGGATTCATTTCAGGGATGCAAAGCTGGTTCAATATACGCAAATCAATTAATATTATTCATCACATCAACAGGAGCAAGAGTAAGAACCACATAGTTATCTCAATAGATGCAGAAAAAGCATTCGACAAGATCCAACACCCCTTTATGATGAAGGTTTTGGAAAAATTAGGAATCCATGGCACATTCCTCAATACAATAATGGGTCAGTTTTCTAACAGAATTAAATTTATTTGAGGGCCTGCAGGTCTTTGTAACAAGCATCCACCTGAAGATGACAGCCCTCCAATGAAGACTCCCAATTTGACCTTTCAAAATGTAGCTTCTCAGCTGGTCACTTGTGGCTCCGGCTTGTAACACTACCTACTCAGGAGGCTGAGATCTGAGGATCACAATTCAAAGCCAGCCCTGGTAAGAAAGTCTATGAGACTCTTATATCCAATTAACCATCAGAAAACCAAACATATCGCTGTGGCTCAATTGGTATTGTGTTAGCCTTGAGCTGAAGAACTCAGGGACAGTGCCCAGGCCCAGAATTCAAGCCCCACAACCGACCCCCCCAAAAATGTGGCTTCTCTGTATCTCTTCAAATGAGGTATCTTACAACATAAGTAGGGAATATAAAGGGCAAAAAGTGAATGGAAAGTCATAAGGACAAAAAAAATTTTAATCAAAAAGATGAGAGTAACCAATAAACTGAAGTTGCTCACCATTTTTATTGGCATATATATATAAACATACACATATATACATATATATGAATGCACACACATAAATGTGTATATACATATATATGAACACACATATATATGTGTGTGTGTATGTAGTTGAATGATGTCTCCCCCAATGTAGTTAATTGCTGAAGTAATGGAGAAAAATCTTTCTAAGGAAGGTTTTACTATGTGAAGGAAGGAAGATGATATCCTTTCAAGAGAACTAAATTTTCTCTTATATACAAGCTCAGTTTGGTGGTCCATGCTTATTTTCTCAGCTACTCAAAAGGCTGAGAAGGATTGCATGAAGCAAGTATTTGACTAAAGGCTAGACCACATAATAAGTATCAATCTAAAAAGAAACTTTAAAACTATTTAGAGAAACATGTTTAGTTTATAATAGCATATACATATAGCACATTTTTCTTTGACTATTTGGTTATATCAGTTCTATAAAGTTATACAAATTATACTCAATAAGTACACATGTATGCAATTATCTAATTGTTAATGAAATCTTAAAGATCAACATTGAAATCATTACAAAATAATTCATGTAACAACTGAAATCTTGTTTTATGGCTAGTAATGACATTATAAGCATCAGTTTTCATTTTGTATATTATTCCTCTCTAATTACTATTGATATTTATTGATTCTTATTTTTATATTTACTGTAATAAAACCCTCTTGTACTGACTATAAAAGTAAACAAGGTAGAGAATCAGACAAGTTCCCATTGTGTCTTCTTATCTGTAAATTTATCTGGGTAATACATCATTCTTTAGGGTAGCAAAAACCAATTTATTAGCAAGGTGAAAGTATACCTTGAGTTATGAGGCAGACAGTTCAGCCAGCAACAGAACACTTAGCTGGATAAGGAAGGCAGATGGATAAGATCTCTGAGATTGGGGTCTTACTATCCAAATAGGTGAAATTAGATGGTGTAAGATTAAGGCTCTTTCTTAATGATTCCCTTGGTAGTGTATTTATATATACATCTATAATATGTACATATTATTATTATTATTACTATTACAGTTCACACCTTCTCACATCACCTTTTCTCTCCCCTACAATATATCCAATGGTTCATTTCTTCCAAATAGCTCCTCTTTTTAAATCATGGCATATTATTACACCTTTTTAGGTCTAGATTCTGAATATAAATGTGAATGTAATGTGACTCTGAGCTGGCTTATCACATTTACCATAAAGATTACTGCAAATGACATTATGGCTAACACTTCATTGTATTTTTGTAGCAGCATTTTCTTTACCTACTCATTATTTTATGGCCACTGAGGCTCGTTGTATACCTTAGCTATTGTCATATGGTATAATCTTGAGTATGCAAATATTTACATTGCTTTGGGTGTATTATAGTAAGTGTGTCATAGTAAGATTGTTTAAGATTTCTATTTCACAGCAATTCCCAACAAAAAAACCTATTATTGCTATTCACTGAAATAGGAAAATCAATCCAAAACTCATGGAAACATACAATAAACTAATTATCCAAAGCAATCTTGAATAGAAACAGTCATGCTAGAGCTATTATGATAGCGCATTTCAAATTATACTACAGAGTCATAGTACTATAGACAGAATGGTATTGCTACAAAAAAAATAGGCAAGATTGACAAATTGAATGAATCTAAAGATCCAGAAGTAAATCCACAGAGTTCCACATATATGATTTTTGACAAAGGACACAAAAACATGTGGTAGAGAAAAGATATTCTTTTCCAACAAACAATAATAACAAAATTGGGTATCTTCATATGAAAGACAGAAACTAGATCAAAGACTTGATACATATAAGCATGGAAACTACTGCATGAGAGCGGAGAAAAACACTAGATGATAACGGCATAAGCAACAAATTCTGAGGACTACAAGAGTACAGCAAATAAGAGCAATTATTGTCACACAATCATATCAAATTAAAAAAAAAAAAAACTTTTGCACATCAAAGGATACAATGACCAGTGTTCCGAAGTAACCAGAGAATGGGAGAATATCTTGACTTAGTTTCAAAAATCTAGACTTAGTTTCAAAACTAAACAACATTTCGTTAGATATGAATACAGATGCATATATGTGTGTATATATACTATGTATTGAGCTCTCCATGGTTGTAATAGTTTTTCTTGTCAGTATCATCCTCTTTTCCTTATCCTCTGCTTTGTTGTCTGACCTGAGGCAAGAACTAATCAATAAGTATCACGCATCTTATACTTGCTCCCTTGGGAGTGATGACTTGCAAGGGTCTGGAGTATCTCCATATAAACATGAAAAGTTCTCATCATTCTTCACTCTGTTCCTTTCTCAGCGCTGCATTTGTGAGATGAGCCGGCATGCTCACACTCATCATAAACGCGGTGAAGCTCTGAAGCTCAATAGCACTCTTTAATTCCACGCAATATGTTCAGATACGTTTGTGTTGAGGCAGGATTGCTTGATTCTGGGAGTCTGAAACAGAGAGAGTTAATAACTTTCTCTGTATAATTGTATCAGGCATTATTTCATGAAACAGTATAATTCATATACCAATCCTTTGGCTACAGGGAAAATATAGTAAAATAACAAGTATGTTATTAATGTCTGTGATCTTCAAAATGATAAATGAGTAAGTGATTATGGTATATTTTTGTCCCACTCTTATAAATATAATCAATATAGTCTAATAATTATATTTCTTACCTACAAAGATGTGTAATATTTAAATATTTTATGTTTTATTTTAATCTCAGAGTTTCACTAACGACAAATCAATTCATAAAGCATAGTAGTTGAATCCTACTTTAAATTATTTTAATTCTCTTTTACTAACATTTATATGTCATTTGTCCAGGTGCCCATAGTTCATGCCTGTAATAGAGCTATTCAGAAGCCTGAGATCTGAGGATCATGGTTTAAAGCCAGCCTTGGCAGGAAAGTCTGTGAGACACTTACCTCCAGTTAACCACCAGAAAACCAGGAGTGGTGCTGTGGCTCCAGTGTAGAGCACTAGCCTTGAACTGAAGACCTCAGGGACAGCACCCAGGTCCAGAGTTCAAGCCTTATGACCTTCAAAAACAAATGTAAACAACAACAACAAACAAACAAGCTGCAATTATATCTGTCATTTGAACAAATCACCTCAAATTTGACTTCATTCTGTAACTAATTTAATTTTATCCTGGAAATCACTTTAATGCCTATGCAAAAATTATTTTCTTCCAAATCTCAGAAGCACTGTTGAAGGTTACCAAGATAAAGAATATAAGTATGGAATTTGGAGACTCATTTTCTTCCATGCATTGATGTCACAATGAGGAATGACTCTAAATTTTTTTCTAAATAAATAAAAATTTTTATACCCAAAAGTAATAAAATGAAGAGGATAAGAAGCAATTTCACTGAATGCATCATTAGGTGACAGTCATTTCATTCTTTGGATTCCTGAACATCTTTATGTGGCTATGGAGGAGACATTAGTCACTGTCCATTAGCCACTGTGGAACAGTCCATAACTGTAACTGGATATAAATACATACCTCATTAAAAATTATAATTCAACATTTAGATTATTCTTCTTCACTAGTGCCATTTAAACATGATCACTATTACTTGAGCTGTGTTGGGACTAAACCAGTATATTCCATGGATTGTTTCATTGTTTCCTACTTTAGTTGGCAAATAGCTTCTTTGGCTGGAATTGATGCAGAATAAAATGTATTGATGACATGTGATGAGACAGATGTAATTCCAGAAAATTCTTGAGGGTTAGAGAAGCTAAATTCATTCTGTATTAATTATGTATGAGAAATCAGTTGCTGTCCAGAACACAATATAATGGTTACTCTACTATTTGTACACAAATAGTAGAGTTTCTGTATGGTGTCACCCTCAAGAACAGCGTGGATTGCTTTCTATAAAACCCATTGAGCATAAAAATGAAGGACACGATTCAGAGAAATTACACTGCCTGCATCAGATAGCTTTCATTCTTTCACATACCTGCTGTATAAGAGAACATATTGAACAGCATAGTCTATAGAGAAGTTTGGAAAATTGACATCAACTGTGACCTCGGTTCCTGTGAAATTGAAAGTACAACACATCATTTTCAGCCATGAACTTCAAAGAGCATTTATATGGATGTAAGCATTTTCATTAATTAGAAGTATATAGAAGTCAGGAAAAGAAGTACCTGTAATCACAAAGCAAAAAGATTGTAAATTTGAGGCCATCTTGTGATAAATACCAAGATTAAGGTCAAATTAAGCTACAAGTTGAGATTCTGTTAATCAGAACAATTTTTTTAAATTATATTAAAGTGTGTAATATTAAAATACTTGATAAGTTTTTTTTTTTTATTTTATTTTATTTTAATTGAGAACATACTGTACAGAGGGGTTACAATTACATGGGCAGGAAAATGCATACATTTCTTACCAAGCATTGCAGCCTCCTCCTTTGTTTACCCTTCACCTCCCTTCCCAGCCTCCCCCCTCCCCCCCACCCAATCATATCCCCCCTCCCCCCCACCGACATTGTAAAGCTGGTTTTGACATGACATTTTGTACTTCTCATTGTTGCAACAGGTCCACCTGAATCCTTAAACGACTTGTTTGTCCCCGTCTCCTCCACATGTTATACTGACATCAAATAGAGTGAAAGCGGGGGTTACACTGTGGGGGAGGGACATACAAAGCAACAAAGAAATAATATTATAAATGTGTTAGAAACACATGCATGAATGAAACAAAAACATTAAAATACATATTTGAGGGTTTGTTTTCCTAACATCACATTCTCTGACTTTTTCCGCTTGACTCATACCTATACTAGATATTGCAAATAAGGGAAACCATGGGACCTATGTTTCTTTGGGCCTGGCTTACTTCACTTAATATAATTTTTTCCAAGCCTTTCCATTTCCTAACAAATGGGGCAATGTCATTCTTTCTGATGGAGGCATAGAATTCCATTGTGTATATATACCACATCTTCTTGATCCATTCATCTACTGAGGGGCATCTGGGTTGGTTCCATATCTTAGCTATGGTAAATAATGCTGCAATAAACATAGTTGTGCTGGTAGCTTTAGTGTGGCCTTGTTTGTGGTCATTTGGGTAAATGCCCAAAAGTGGGATTGCTGGGTCATTGGGGAGCTCTATATGGAGTCTTTTGAGGAACCTCCATACTGCTTTCCAAAGTGGTTGAACAAGTTTACATTCCCACCAACAATGAAGTAAGGTTCCTTTCTGTCCACATCCCCTCCAGCATCTGTTGTTGTTAGAGTTCTTGATTTTTGCTGTTCTAACTGGAGTGAGGTGATATCTCAATGTTGTTTTGATTTGCATTTCTTTTATGGCTAGGGATGTTGAACATTTCTTCATGTGTCTATTGGCCATCCTTCTTTCTTCTTCAGAGAAGCTTCTCTTTAGGTCTTTCACCCACTTACTTATTGGGCAGTTGTTTCTTTGAGGATTTGTTGTGGGGTGGTTTAATTTTTTGAGTTCCAAGTATATTTTAGATATGAGACCCTTGTCCGTTGTATGGCTAGTAAAGATCTTCTCCCAATCCGTGGGCTTTCTATTGATCTTGCTAGCTATGTCATTTGCCCTGCAGAAGCTCTGCAACCTTATACAATCCCATTTGTCCAACCTTTCTTTGATTTGTTGTGTTTCCGGGTCTCTATTCAGAAAATTTCGGCCTGAGCCGAGGAGACCCAGGGTTTCTCCTATTCCATCCTGTAATGTTTTCAGAGTGTCTGCTTTGAGTTCAAGGTCTTTGATCCATTTGGAGTTGATTCTGGTGCAGGGTGATATATAAGGATCTAGCTTTAGTTTTCTAGAAGTAGTTAACCAATTTTGCCAGCACCATTTACTGAAGAGGCTGTCTGTCTTCCATTCTATTGTGTTAGCTCCCTTATCGAAGATTAGATGGCTATAGGTCTGTGGGTTCATTTCTGGATTTTCAATTCTATTCCATTGGTCCTGAGGTCTGTTCTTGTGCCAGTACCAAGCTGTTTTGATTACTATGGCTTTATAGTAGAGTTTGAAATTTGGTACTGATATTCCTCCAGCAGTGTTCTTTCCGTTGAGGAGCGTTTTTGCTATTTGGGGTCTTTTATTGTTCCATATGAATTTTTGGATTGCCTCTTCTATTTCCTTGAAGAATGAGGGTGGAATTTTGATAGGTATTGCGTTGAATTTGTAGATAGCCTTGGGAAGTATTGCCATTTTCACGATGTTAATCTTTCCAATCCAGGAGCATGGGAGGTTTTGCCATTTTTTAAGTTCTGTGTTGATTTCCTTTTTCAAGATTTTAAAGTTTTCATCATAGAGGTCCTTCACTTCTTTAGTTAAGTTAATTCCTAGGTATTTTATTTTTTGTGGGGCTATTACAAATGGAGTTGCTTTCCTAATTTCAGCCACACTTTTCTCATTGTTGGCATACAGAAAAGCCATGGATTTTTGGGGGTTAATTTTATAACCTGCTACTTTGCCAAAGTTTTGAATCAGCTTAAGTAATTTGGGAGTGCAGTCTATGGGATTCTTTAAATACAAGATCATGTCATCTGCAAAGAGGGAGAGTTTCATTTCTTCTTTCCCTATTTGGATCCCCTTTATGTCTGCATCTTGTCTTATTGCTGTAGCTAGGCATTCTAACACTAGATTGAAGAGAAGTGGAGAGAGTGGGCATCCTTGTCTTGTTCCTGAGTTAAGAGGAAATGGCTTTAGTTTTTCACCATTGAGTATAATGCTGGCTGTAGGTTTGTCATATACAGCCTTTATTGTACTGAGGAATGTTCCATGGATTCCTAATTTTTCCAAAACCTTCATCATAAAGGGGTGTTGGATCTTGTCGAATGCTTTTTCTGCGTCTATTGAGATAACCATGTGGTTCTTATTCTTGCTCCTGTTGATGTGATGAATAATATTAATTGATTTGCGTATATTGAACCAGCTTTGCATCCCTGAAATGAATCCTGTTTGATCGTGGTGTATGATTTTTTGGATGAATTGTTGAAGTCGGTTGGCCAAAATTTTGTTGAGAAGTTTTGCATCAATGTTCATCAAAGAAATGGGTCTATAGTTCTCTTTCTTTGATGAGTCCCTGCCTGGTTTTGGGATGAGGGTTATGATGGCTTCATAGAATGTGTTCGGTAGTGAGCTTTCTCTTTCAATTTCATTGAAGAGTTGGAGGAGAATTGGTGTGAGCTCTGCTTTGAAGGCCTTGTAAAATTCCGCTGTAAAACCATCTGGTCCTGGACTTTTCTTAGCTGGGAGGTCTCTTATTGCTGTTTCTATTTCAATGCTTGATATGGGCCTGTTAAGATAGTTTAACTCATCTTGGTTTAGTTTTGGCATGTCAATATTTGCTAGGAAGAGGTCCATTTCTGTCAAGTTCTCAAACTTATTAGCATACAGTTTTGAGAAATATTCCCTTATAATGTTCTGAATCTTGGTTGTTTCCGTGGTGATGTTTCCATTCTCATCTCTGAGTTTATTAATTTGGGTGTGTTCTCTTCTTTTTCTGATAAGATTTGCTAAGGGTCTGTCAATTTTGTTAAGTTTTTCGAAGAACCAACTCTTTGTTTTGTTGATTCTTTCTATAGTTTTTTTGGATTCTAATTCATTTAATTCTGATTTAATTTTGATTATTTCTTTCCGTCTACTGGATTGGGGTTTATCTTGCTGCTCTTTTTCAAGGAGGTTTAGATGCGTCATTAAATTGCTAGTTTCAGATCTCTCCAATTTGTTGATGTAGGAGCTCAGAGCTATAAACTTGCTCTGAGTACTGCCTTTGCTGTGTCCCAGAGGAGCTGGTAATTTGTGTGCTCATTTTTGTTGAATAGCATGAACATTTGAATTTCCTTTCTAATCTCTTCCATGACCCACTCATGATTCAGCAGTGTGTTGTTCAGCCTCCATGTGATACCGGACTTTCTTTGGTGGCTTTTGGTGTTGAGTTCTAATTTTATTCCCTTGTGGTCAGAGAGAATGCAAGGTATAACTTCAATGTTTCTGAATATAGACAAGTTTGCTTTGTGGCCTAAAATGTGGTCTATTTTAGAAAACGTTCCATGTGCTGCTGAGAAAAACGTGTATTCTGATGCTGCTGGGTAAAATGTTCGGTAAATGTCTGTTAAGTCTAGTTGATCTATGCAGCTGTTTAGATCTGTGGTTTCTCTGTTGAGTTTTTGCCGAGTTGATCTATCTAGTGGGGAGAGTGGTGTGTTAAAATCCCCAACTATTAATGCCTTTGGATCTATATGGGATTTGAGGGAAAGTAGTGTTTCTTTGATAAATTTGGGTGCTCCATTGTTTGGTGAATAGATATTTAGAATTGTAATATCCTCCTGAAGGAGAGATCCTTTAATTAGTATGTAGTGACCTTCTTTATCTCTTTTCACGAATTTTAATTTGAAGTCTATTTTATCTGATATTAGGATTACAACTCCCGCCTGTTTATGCGGTCCGTTTGCTTGGTAGATTTTGTTCCAGCCTTTAACATTGAAAATGTGTTTGTTTTTACGGGCAAGATGTGACTCCTGCAGGCAGCAGATAGAAGGGTCTTGTTTTTTAATCCAACTAGACAGTCTATGTCGCTTAATTGGAGAGTTCAGTCCGTTAACATTAAGAGATAGGACTGAGAGGTATTTGGGAGTTCCTGCCATGTTATCTACCTTCTTGTGGGCTGCGAAAACTGGGTTCTTCCTATGGTTCTTGGATTCTCAGTTTGGGTGCAGTTTCTTGGCCTTTATTGCGGTCTTGTTGGTTTTCTATGTGTAGGACATCTTTAAGAATCTTTTGTAGGGCTGGTTTGGTGGAGATGTATTGTTTCAATTTTTCTTTGCTATGGAAGGTTTTTATTTGGCCTTCGGTTATGAAGGAGAGTTTAGCTGGGTACAGTATTCTTGGTTGATAGTTGTTTGTTTTTAGGGCATGGCATACATCGTTCCAGGCTCTTCTTGCTTTGATTGTCTCTGCTGAGAAATCTGAGGTGATTCTAATTGGTTTCCCTTTATAAGTGATTACCCTTTTCTCTCTGACAGCTTTAAGGATCTTTTCCTTGTTCTGAGTTGATCCTGTGTGGATTATAATGTGGCGGTGGGATGTCCTATTCTGGTCTGGTCTATTTGGGGTTCTAAAGGCTTCTTGTATCTGGACAGGCCTATCTTTTTGCATGTTTGGGAAGTTCTCTGCTAGGATCCTGTTAAACAAATTTCCTAGACCATTAACTTCTGTTTCTAGGTGCTCCTCTACACCCATTATCCTTAGATTAGGCCTTCTGATGGTGTCTTCCAGGTGTTGGATAGATCTATCATATTTCTTGGACTTGTCTTGGTTGGTTGTATGTTCTTTCTCTATAATATCTAGGCTGTCTTCAATCCCTGAGATTCGATCTTCTGCATGGTCTAACCTGCTGTCAAGACTCTCTACTTTGTTTTTTATCTCTTTCCCTTCTAGTTGGTCAGCTTTGATGGCTTCAAGTTCTTTGTTGAAGCTCTGTTTTAGGTCTTGTATGAATTTCTTTACTTCCTTAATTTGGTGTTCAGTGTTTGTCCTCAAATCGCTTAGTTGATTGGTTATGGTTTCTTTGGGCTCCCATTCCTTCTGTTGGGTTCCATTCAGCATTCCCTTTGTGGTCTCCCTGACTTCCTTCAGCTCTTTGTTAATGGATTCCATGAATGCCTTTAGTGACCTTTGTGTGTTCTCTACCTGGTCTCTCAATTCCTGTATTACTCTTTGATTAGCTTCCTCCCGTTCGTGGGATTCCTGCAGATCTCTTTGAGTGTTCTCAGCCTGCTCACGCCATTCCTCCCTTTCTCTTTGAGTATTCTCAAGTTGTTCACGCAAATCCTGTATCAGTTTTTGAGTAGCTTCCTCACGCTTATGATATTCCTGTATAAACTTCTGGGATGCCTCCTCTCTCTCCCTATCACGCTCATACAGAGTCCTTTGTACGTTGTCAAACTTTTCATTTATCATGTTTGCCACCAGTGTTTGTAGAGCTGTTTGGGAACTCTCCTCTGGATTATTCATTATCTGTTCTAACCCCTGATTATCAGGATTGGGAATTGAGATACCCAAATTTGCCATTTTTCTTGTGTTTTTCCAGCTTACTCTGCCCATTTGAGATGAAGATAGCACCAGTTTTGTGCTAGAACACTATCTTAAGGCAACCATCAACCAAAGTTTGCATTTGTACAGTCAATAGTCTACAGATACAATCTAGTTCAACAGATACATCTATTCGACATTAAACAACTATATGTTAAAAGACTTCGAACCGCAGAGAAGAATTTGGAAAACCAGAAATTATTAGGGTTAGGGAGAGATGTGGGTAAAAAATAGGAATAGATTGGTGTGGGGAGGCACAGGGAGAGTTAACTATGTCCTAATCACAGTGCAGGAAATAGGTTGGGTAGCATGCAAGTAGAGAGAGAGACAAAAAGAAGAAAGGGAAAGGGGAATGAAAAGAGACCAGAAAAAAAAAATAGAAACATAAAAATTAATGTTATTTTAGAGATTAAAAGACCATCTATTTATAGAGGAATATGAATATGTTGAGAGAAAGGGAGGGACATAGAGGAGATGTGGAAAACTTTAAAAAATGCTTAAAATATTATATAGGTATAAAGAGGTAGTACTGCTATTAATGAATTTAAGTCTCAGAGGTTTTGAATTGAGTAATAAGTTTGTGGGTTAAGTGTGTACACAATGGGGAGTAGGGTCTACTGGTTAACTATGGGTTTATCTGAGGATGTGCAGGACAAGAGTTAAGTCACATAAAGAAGAACAAAGAGGAAAAGATGGAAAGGATAGGAAAGTGAGAAGAAAAGATCAGAAGTTCAGTAGAGCTAGACAAAAAACAAAAAGATAATTAAGAATGAAAGAAAAAGAGAAAGAAGACAAGAAAAGAAAGGAAAACACACATTCACGTATTCCTAAAATAAAAATTATAAGAGGAGAAAAGAAAAAAAAAAAAGTTAATGGAAAACAATTATTTTTTCAGAAGAGGCAAAAATTAAAGATTAATAAAAGTTTTAGAAAAGCAAAAATAATTTTTTTATATATATAAGGTAAAAAAAAACGAAAAAAAAAACAAAACAAAAAAAAAGAAAAAAAGAAAAGAAGAAGAAGAAAAAAAAAAAAAGTCTTTGATTTTTTTTTTTTTTGGGGGGGGAGGGGTGGGAAGAGTCCTGTATCTCCCTTTTGTCTGTAACCAGAGTGTGGTTGGAGTCTCTGGTCAGCTTGAGGTCCTGTGGCTTGATTGGTTTCTTAAGTCAGTTTGTTGGAACAGGCAGAAAAATGCTCTGCTTTACCCAAGATTTTGAGATTCCCCTCCCAGGTTAGTTTACTGGGAGGGTGATCTGCTTTGAGAATCACAAAAGAGGGGGATGCAGTGATGAGGCTAGGTTCTGGGTAGAGTTGAGGCCTTTCAACAAACAGTAGCTTTTCCCTGGGGCTATTTTGTGAAAAAAACTCACAGCACCCAGCCTGGAGCCATTCTCAGGGTTTCTGTTTTTCAATTGATTGTGGTGGCTGCTAGAGGGAGGGGCAGCCTCTGGGTCTGGTTACCCGGTGAGGAGAGCCACTCCAATGGCTGGCGCCTGAGCTGGGTGACTTTTCCCTGGATGGAACTGAGTCTGTGAGATCACTTCGCCGTTAAGTTCTTGTGACCTGCTAAATGACTCGTTTTATTCCAAGGCTTGAGCTGGAGCTAGCCGCTCCTCCGAGCTTTGTCGGTATCCAAGATGGAGATCACCGGTGCTGGGTGGGGGGAGGGATGGCTTTCCCTCCTCTGCTCCCTGGGAAGGAGTGAGGAAGTGGGGCTACTCACGCCGAGTCTTGGATCCTGGGTCGTCTCTGGTCTGCAAAGTGCAGGATGAAGTTGTCCGCTCCTTGTCGGTTCTTGCTGGTGTTGAGTAGAATCCGCTCGCCCGCTGCGTCTGGCTCCTTCGTCCCGGACTCTCTGTGTGAGCGCTCAGGTATGGCCGCGGCTGCGGTCGCCGCTGCGACCCTGCCGCCGCAGCAGCAGCAGCTGCTGGCGGACGCTCAGATGTGTCTGCTTGGCTTCCCCTCTCTTGGCTAACTCTCTGTCCTGTGATGGCACACTTGGTGTGATTCTCTGGCTTGGGACTGTTCACTGGAACTCTGAAACTGTTTTCTATGCAAGAGCTTGTTTAGATTCCAGCTTCTCCTCCGCCATCTACTTGATAAGTTTTTACCATTCATTACTGATTATTCTTTTGATCTAGTAGCCACTGTCAAACAAGTAATGATTAGACATAATGTGTTCTGGATATTCCCCCGTTTTTAATAGAAGATTCTCCTACAGAGTCATTTATAAATATATTGCTATAAGCATTTTTTGTCAACTCAAAAGACCATACTTCCCAAGATGATATGGGTGATGTCTTTAAGCACAGAGATTAGTGTTGGAAATTTTTGTGTGTTCCAGTTTCGAGAGATGTTATTATTGACTTAATGAGTATTTTTTTAATTTTACTATTTTTTGTCCCCACAAGAGATGTTCTCTTATACCCAAGGAAGCAGCAGCAAACTCAAATCTCCTGGGACATCTAACACTTGCCTTTTATTTGATAATTACAATCAAAGACATTGAAAGAATCAGAAAGCATGAGAAAGAATGCTCAGAAATTATAGAATATTCTTCTCTTCCTTATCTTCATACAATCCTGCCAAATGTTGAATTCACCCATAATTAAAGCTATTTTAAAATAAGATCTTTATCATTCATCACTTTTCCATGCACACTGGTAACTATGATCTTTATTTGACAGTTTGGATCTAATGATCCTAAAGAAAATCTACTACTACATTTACTGCTCATGGTTAGCTTATTCCTGGATAAACCTCCAATTATTTTCTGGACCAAAGTGTATTTTCTGCTTCTTAACCTTACTACATTAAAATCTTTTGAGCGTGTATTCTGCTTTATACTGA
The DNA here is from genome assembly GCF_019054845.1 of Dipodomys spectabilis. NCBI lineage: Eukaryota > Metazoa > Chordata > Mammalia > Rodentia > Heteromyidae > Dipodomys > Dipodomys spectabilis. The sequence goes on along the minus strand of NW_024870701.1, from coordinate 10,703,672 downwards.
CAACATCACTAAAGATTGGCTTTGTCAACATTTACCATTAACACCAGCATATGGATAAACATGACATCAAAATATGTTTATTATATTGTAAACATTGAAAAAATATACTGTATTTCAAATATATTTAATAATACTTTTACTATTCTTATGTCTGCATCATATTTATATCTTCAAGATAAAAAAACATAATTACAAAATACTGTAATTCATATCAACTATAAATCATTATGGTGTTTTCTCCTTGGTTATAAAAATAACTATTACATACATTACTCTAGAACATATATGGCAATGTTATAAATGATAAAGAGTAGTAGACTAAACCAAATTTCTGATAAATCATTCCTAATGAGATACTATTTACTTAATTATAGTGCTACATATATTAATATGAAATATTTCTTTAGCATGTCATTTTTAGGGAACTAGGAGTTGCAATATGCTCTAAGAATGAGAGTAATATTGCAATAATAATATGAAAAAATACAGTTACCTAAGAAATGACAATCAGCACATTACTTATTTCATTTATTCATTACAGCAGAGATAAGGTTTGGGCATAATCATACTTAAATATAAGTAGAGTAGGAAGACAGAGACAGAACAAAGCCAGGAATAGAGGATGGGTTATTTGTTCATCCAACCTCCTAGTGTTGCAGACAGCATCTAACATATAAGATGGACCATATTTATAATTAGTTTTATCCTTTTCAAGTTCTGTAATTATACTATCAACTATGTTTTAAAAATATTGTTGCTAATTTCCTTTTTGACTCTTACATGTTTTCACTCTCCAATTATGATATTTATGTTGTTTTCTTCTGGTATCATCTACCTTAGATTGTGCCAATCATAAACTGCAGTTATAATCTCTCCATGATTTTATCCTTAGTTTTGTTCACAATGAATAAACTCCACCTCTTTAAAACTCTTGTTTCTCATCTGTTTATTCATCTAATAAACAAGAAAACAAGATAAAGAAGCATAAAACTCAGATTCACTTCCAATGCAATCACACTCCAAGCTCTACTTAAAACCCTCAATGTGACTGTTACTGCTGACATCTCTAATCCTATCTACTGAGGAGGCTGAGAACTGAGGATTGCAGTTTGAAGCCAGACCAAGTCCAAATGTCTATGGGATTCATATATCCAAATAAGCAGCAAAAAAATTGTTGCTCAAGTGGTAGAGTGGCACAAAATCTTCAGAACAGTGACCAGGCCCTGACTTCTGGACACAGAACTGGCAAATGAATGTTCTAGTGAGCATAGATTTCTCTCTCTCTCTCTCTCTCTCTCAATATACCTATAGAATACATATAAGCACTGGCTAATTTCAAATTGAAATCACTTCCAATCTTTTTTTTGTGTGTATGTTTTTTATTGAAAAAATACTTTACAGAGGGGTTACAGTTACATGAACAAGGTACATTTCCTATTGAGCATTGCTGCCTCCTCCTTTGTTTTTCCCCTACCATCCCTACCCTCCCACCTCTACAACAATGCCCACCCCCGCCCTGCTCCCGATGCGGTAAAGTTCATTTTCAACATAGTGTTTTGTACATCTCATTGTTACAATGAGTCAATCTGTATCCTTATTTAAGCATTTTGTTTTTTCACTTCCTTTCCCCAAGTATATACACTTAAAGAAGTGTATATGCGAGATGCAGAACAAAGACATCAAAGACAGTGAAAACAGGGGTTATACCATGGGGGAGGAACATACAAAGAAACAAAAACACATGATACATAATAAATATGTTAGAAACAATAGCAGGAAAGAAAAAACATTGTGTCCCTATCTTGGAGTTCATTTTGCTTAACATCATCTTATATGGTCATATGTACATAGCTTTTGAACTTTTCTTCTTGTCCTACATGTGCACTAGTTATTGTAAATATGAGAAACCATAGGACATATGTTGCTTTGGTCCTGGCTTACTTCACTTAATATACATTTTTTCCAAGTCTTTCCATTTCCTAACAATTGGGGCAATGCCATTCCTTCTGATGGAAGCATAGAATTCATATATATATATATATATATATATGCATATATATGTATATATATATACATATACATATATATTCTTATATATATTACATTTTCTTAATACATTCATCTACTGAGGGGCATCTGGGTTGGTTCCATATCTTAGCTATGGTAAATAATGCTGCAATAAACATAGTTGTACTGGTAACCTTAGTATGCCCTTGTTTGTGATCATTTGGGTAATTGCCCAAAAGTGGGATTGCTAGGTCACAGGGGAGCTCTATGTGGAGTCTTTTGAGGAACCTCTATACTGCTTTTCAAAGTGGTTGAACGAGTTTACACTCCCACTAACAATGCAGTAGGGTTCCCTTCTGGTCCTATCCCTCCAGCATCTGTTGTTATTAGAGTTCTTAATTATAGCCATTCTAACTGGGATTAGGTGGAATCTCAATGTTGTTTTGCTTTTCACTTATTTTATGGCTAGAGAGTTTGAGCATTTTTTCATGTGCCTATTGGCCATTCTAATTTCCTCTTCAGAAAAGTTTCTCTTTAAGTCTTTAGCCTACTTATTTATTGGGCCGATGTTTCTTTAAGGATTTGTTGTTGGGGGGATTTAATTATTTGAGTTCCAAGTATATTTTAAATATGAAACCCTTGACCATTGTATGGCTAGTGAAGATCTTCTCCCAATCCGTGGGTTTTCTATTGATCTTGCTAGCAGATCTTGCTATTGATCTTGCCATGCAGAAGCTCTGCAATTTCATGCAATCCTATTTGTCCAACCTTTCTTTGTTTTGTTGTGTATTTGGGACTCTATTAAGAAAATGTCAGCCTATGCTCAGAGACGTAGAGTTTCTCCTATTCCTTCCTGTAATGTTTTCAGAGTGTCTGCTTTGAATTCAAGGTCTTTGATCCATTTAATTGATATATAAGGGTGATATATAAGGATCTAGCTTTAGTTTTCTACAGGTGATTAACCAATTATGAACAGAGAGAGCCTGGAACAAAGTTGCCAGACACAGTGAATGAGTGGATTCTACTCACCACCAGCAAGAACTGACAAGGAGCAGAAATTTTCATCCTGCTGATCACAGACTCTGGATGGCCCAGAAACCAAGAGACTGGCATGAGTACCCCCAAGACACTTCCAATCTTAGAGTGATGCATGGTGTCTGTTGCTAGTTTAAGCTTGTTAGTTTATCTGTTCTTTCTCCCCTTCTCTCTCTTTTTAATGACCTATAAGTTTCCATCAATGTCAGTTATGTCTTCTTTCATTGACAATATTATTTTATAATCTTTAAGAATTCTTAAAAACATTTCTTTTTAATTCACACTTACTCTGATGTTATTTTGTATATAGTGGGTATTTTGTATATAGTGCTATTTCCTAAACCCATGCCTCATATGGAAAAACTTCTCATATACACAAATATAACATCAATTTCTCTTCTTTCCCGAATTAAACAGTGAAGTGTGGATAACTATGTCCTTCATACATGTGATGAGAGTAAAATCATAACCCTTCTTATAGTGGTACTAGCTGTGTGAACAGCACTTTCATATTGTACATGACAGCCAAGATAATGTTTGAGGCACTTATGAGAGAACACATGGATTACTATAGGTGTTACTCAGTTTCCTGTTTGCTATTTGAACATTTCATCTTAAAACTCTTAACATCTAGCAATTTTTAGCTGATTTAAGGTTGTTCTCAGGTACAAATAAGCATCAGATTTATTTCTTATTTCATTATTAATTTATTTAAAGATCACTAGAACAGATGAGCTCGGGTGTGAACACATATTCCCCATTTTTCAGCAGATTATCTTTGCTTTTCCTTGTCCTGATGCAAAATTAGAGATGTATAGATATGTTTGCTGTGAAGTTTTATTTCTTTTGTCACTCAGTTTCCAGTTCCATGTCCCTCTTGAGTAGTATGGTGCTGGACAATCTTCTGGCAGAATCCCGTTTCTCAGTCTCCCTCACTGATTGCTGGTGCTTCCATTAAACTGGAGTGCAGATTTATTATTTTGATTGCTGCAAAGTCATTCTTTTTTTGTTCCACTCAACTTCAGCTCTCTGGTGCCTAAGTATAATAAGAACGGAAGTTTGCTCCTATCTCATTTTATGACTTTTTCCTCTACAAGCTTAAATGTCTTACCTTTTCATGGCCTTAAAATACTCTTTTAAATACCAAGAAGGTCTTAAAAGAATTTTAAATACTTTTTATTAACATCATGTACCCATTGCAGCATTATATACACAAGGCAGAATTGCCTGTTTTTAAAGGTAAATACAGAAACGTGCTTACTATGTTCAAGGAGAAATATCCATGCCTTGGTTTTCATACATACCATTTAAGATCAGTTGGAGATACATGTAACCTGTTAGAAAAAGATGATATTTAGATAAGAGGAGTAGATGAATGGAAAGAAGAAGTGAGGAATACAGTAAAAAAATTTCATGTATATACCATAAAAGTGAAAAAATGATGAGGAGGAAAATTGATTTCATTGGTATGCACAAGAAGTGAAAGGGTTAACATTGATGAAGATGCATTGTATTTATGAACTGCTTTGGTGAATGACAACTGACAATTCTTTTGTACAACTAAAGATAATATCACTACGATATTAATACATCTGCTAACACACAATTTATGATTTACTGTATATTCTGAATATGAATATGTAAGTATGATAGTATTTACTTTGTTGTTATTATCACTATTATGGCTATTTCCTTGGTCTCTTTATCTCTCTTTGATATGAGATAATCAAGCCATACTAAAGGGTAGCCACTGATATTTATTAGCGTTCTGGATATTTCATTTGCTATATCTTTTATAGATAGCTTTAACTACCTTGCTAAGAGTTGGATATATTCTTGGTATTATATTACAAAAATACAATATCTCTTAATCTCTCTATCTCTAAGTCAGTATTATCATAAAGATTTAATGGCTCTAGATTTTCCAAATGGGAAAAAAATCTCATTTATAGACAGTTTCTCATATTGTAGATATCTGTAATTGTTTTACAAGAGCCACCAGTAGCTTAATGATCTTGAAAGCATACTTGAAGCATATTAAATTCTAGCAAGGAATTACATTTTTATTTTAGAGAGGAGTCATCTAGGTGAGACAAAATTTTCTTCTCTTATAATTTGCTTTTAGGTGCGTTTATCAACAGTGTTAGAAAAACAAATTCTTGCCATCTCTAGTAGCATCCTTCTTGATGTCTTACAAACTCTCTCTCCTGCTTCTCTTTCTATCCCCCATCTCTTCTCTCTCTCTTAGTCTCCCCCATCTCTCTCAGTAAACATTTGAATTCTCTAAAATGGAATGCTATTATTGGCACCTTTATCACATTTCTTTCTGCATTTTCTATCAGCTATTCATCTAATCTATTCTTTTCTCAACATTATAAAACATGGCATGCTGGAGACTTCAAAGCCTAAAATTGTAATTGCCATTAGATTGTCTTAATTAGATACCTGCATTTAATTTTTCTACCTTTTTTGTAGTAATGGGATTTAAACTCAGATTTGAAGGATTTTTTTCTCTCAACTTTTCCACTCATAGTTGGCATTCTGCCACTAGAGCCATATATCCAGTCCAATGTTTTGCCAGTTAATTAAAGATCAGTATCTTCAGACTTTCTGTCTGAATTGGCTTTAAACTACTATCCTTAGATTGTAATCCTCAACCTCTTGAGTAGCTAAAATTACAGGACTGAGCCACTGGACTCAGTGAAATTATACTTTTTAACTAGAAAGAAATACTACAGATGGAATGTATTGCAATCACCAAAGAAATTGGGAGGAGAAGGTACAGTTTACAATTATAGTAGTTACTTCATGAAGGAACTAATGGCACCTAACAGTTATAAATATAACAAATGACCATAATTTCTAGTGAAAAAATTACTCATGCACAATCGTTAGTATATGTTTCAAGAAGGTGCTAGATGTATAGAATACTGCAGAAAGCACTGGTTGTGATTTAATAGAATCATTTAAAAGTAATTGAGTAGGGGTAATAACCATTCGGCAAAATGCAAGAAAATACTTATTTCTAAAATTTGGGAGAAAGTAATTGTGGTTGGTAGCTTTATATTAAACATAACAACTATAGCTTGGGAAAAGAATTTATGAACTGTATCATGGGATTTCAGAACATCAATGCTACATAATTTGTTGTCAAACAAATATTTTGGGGAAGGGAAAGGAAAAAATAAAATGCTTAAATAGGGATACAGGTTGACCCATTGTAACAATGAGATGTACAAGACACTATTTTGAAAATGAACTTTTCAACTTTGTAGTGGGAGAGGGAGGAGTTGGGGAGGTGGGGAGAGTAGGGATGGTAGGGGAAAACAAAGTAAGAGGTAACAATGTTCCATAGGAAATGTACTCATTACCTTCCTCATGTAACTGTAACCCCTCTGTACACTATTTTTTACAATAAAAAGTACTTAAAATTAAAAAGAAAACAAAAATATGTTAGAGCTAGCAACTAGAGAGCTTATAATGGTATATGAGTTCAACTTCTAGGTCACCAATACAGATTTGAATGTGATCAGAAAGGACAAAAGATCATCCACCCCAGTGACTGTTGGTGGCCCAAGAGAATTAGACTGCAGGTTTATTTTGAAATGCATAATCTACTCTGACAGCTGGAATCAATATGAGCCTCCTGTGAAAAGTTGACACCCGAGTTTTGTGTTTTATCTTGAAGAGAGGAGGATGTGCCTAAATAACGTCTTGCAGCCATCCTGGTGTCTCTGGCTGGAGGGAGTTCTCCACTCACTACTGAAAAGTCTAGAGATGAGAGAGTTCATTCATTGACTGTAGATATCTAGCTCAAGGTGACCTAAGAGGGCTCTGCTTCAGAGACATGCGGCTGCCATAGTCTTAGGAAAGCTTTCCATGATAAATGCTCTGATTCTGCCTTGATTACTTCCCTAAATGGCTTGAATCACCCACTTTTTAGTAGCCGCTTTTTAGTAGCCTCTAAGATATTCTTTATATGGAAGATTGAGGCATTATCTTCCTTAGGTGGAAAAGCTCTACTTGAGCCTGAATATGTCCAAATATGGTCTGCTTTTGTTAAGGCTTGGTCTCCACCACAGCATGTGGTTTTTAATCTTTAAAAGCTTGGTGCAAGCTCTGTTTGGGGCTGCAGATCATTGAGACAGGAGTTCATCTGCAGATCGCTGGTGCTCTAATAAAGACTTCGAATTCAACTTCTCAAAATGTGACTTCTCTGTTTTCTTGCCATACAATAATCTCAGTCTACATCATAGCCTCTCATATATATATATATATATATATATATATATATATATATATAGAGAGAGAGAGAGAGAGAGAGAGAGAGAGAGAGAGAGAGATCTGTTACATAAGCATAAGATAAAATATTCTTACATGTTAATATATGTAAACATATTTTAAGGTCCTATTTTCCTTCTTTAAGCTTCTATACAGAATATTTTTACATGACAACTATATATTAACACATTTTAGCGCATTACTTTTCTTTATCATTAAGCTTGTATACAGATTTTCAATATTCCATAAAGATTGAGTATTTATTAAGACTAGGCATTTGTTCTAACATGTATAATTTCAGGGGTAATGCAATTCTTAGAATATATTATGAGAAATAATTACCATATTCATTTATTGATGATTGTCTGATTTAAAAATTCTCTTACATATAATGACAGAGCAACAGGAGAATTATAGAATTAAGTGAGCCAGATGTTTTTCTTGAAAGGCTCGGAGTTTGTTAATACTTGGCAAAGATGATCTATAACATGAAACTTAATTAAGATAAGCTTCAAAATAATAGTTATAAATTTCCTATAAGACCACAAACTGAGGAATTTGCTAAATACCATTTAAATCCCCCATGGTATAACCCATGTTTTCACTGTATTTGATGTTGGTATAATTTGGGAGGGGAAGGGAAAAACAAATTGTTTAAATAAGGATATAGGTGGATCCATTGCAACAATGAGATGTACAAGACACTATGTTGAAAACCCGGGGGAGGGGGGGGGGAGTTTAGTTCAGGAGGTGGGAGGGAAGGAATGGTAGGGGAAAAAACAAAGGAGGAGGCAACAATGCTTGATAAGAAATGTACTCATGACCTTGCTCATGTAACTGTAACCCTTTGGTACAGTATTTTCACAATAAAAATCTTATTTAAAAATTAATTTTTCAAGTTTGAATCTATATGAATAATTATTATATGTATTTAAATAAAGTATTGGGCTTAAAAATCCATCTGGCTATGAGCAAAATTAAAATCAGAGGTATAGAGAATTAATGTGTTATTACCTTTTTTCAGAGTACTTCTCTACTATTTACAAAAACATTTTATGTAGTTTTCACAGGAACTACTAATCCCCCCCGCCTTTTTTGTTTGTTAGTCATGGAGCTTGAACTCTGGACTTGGGCGCTGTCCCTGTGCTCTTCAGCTCAAGGCAAGTGCTCTAACACTTGAGCCATAGCAGCACTTTTGGTTTTCTAGTGGTTTATTGGAGATAAGAGTCTCACGGACTTTACTGTCTGGGCTGGCATTGAACTGCGATCCTCAGATCTCAGCCTCCTGAGTAACTAGGATTACAGCGTGAGTCACTAGTGCCTGGCTAATTTTGCCTATTTTATAAATTAATTTTTAGAAGGAATATATGTGCTTTCTCTCCTCTTTTTGTTTTCTTTCAGGCTGTAAAATGAGCTCAAATGACTATGTTGACATTTCCAGGGTGTGTTTTTTTTTGGGGGGGGTGGAGGTCCGGTCATGGGGCCTGAACTCTGGGCCTGGGCGCTGTCCCTCAGCTCTTCAGCTCAAGGCTAGTGCTCTACCACTTGAGCCACACCGCCACTTCCAGCTTTCTTTCTTTTTGCTTATGTGGTGCTGGGGAATCCAACCCAGGGCCTCAGGCAAGTGCTCTATCACTGAGCCACCTTCCCAGCCCCTCCAGGGTGTTTTTGAGATAGACCATGTCAACATTTTGTCCTATCATTGGACTAAAAATAATCCTGTCTTCACCTCTTGAGGAATAAATTATAATCTTAACACATTAGTTAATGTACTCAATGAATTACTCTTAAATAAATGTAGATATATTGTTACAGATTTTTTAATTGATAGGTTGTTTTAAATTTTTACTGGTCAGAAAGTTGTTTGGTGAATGTGCCCTAAGATAAAACAGTATTTAAGAGTAATCTAAGGACAGGACACTGGTCGCTCATGCCTATAATCCTAGCTACTCAGGATACTGAGATGTGAGGACCATTGTTTGAATCCAGACTGGGCAGGAAAGTACATGAGATTCTTTTCTCCAAATAACTACGAGGAAACCCAAAGTGACAGTGTGGCAAAAAGTTTAGGCAAGAGTCTCTGAGTTCATACCATTGGACTGATGAAAACAAGCACACACACACACACACACACACACACACACACACACACACACACACACACACACAGAGTTATCTAAATACTGAGATCAGGAGGCTCCTTTATGTAATCTCAACTACTCAACATGCTAAGAACTGCCATCCTAAATAGTCTGAGACTCTAACTCCAATTAATCAGCAAAATATTGGTTGGAAGAGAGGTTCAAGTAATAAAGCACAAAGCCAAAATCAAAAAAGCTGAATAAAAGCATGAGGCTCTGACTTCAAACTCTGCTACCAGAAAAAAAAAGTGTGTGGAGGGAACTCTTAAAGCAAAAATGACTGTTAGGTTGGAGAAAATACTAACACTTGCCAATGTGACAGATCAAAAAAGCATTTATGTCAAATCTAACATATTTTATGAATTGCATACTCATTTCTGAATTCCCTATTTTTCCCCTGAATCCAGTGGTTTGTGGTTATTCATTTATTAGCATAACATATTTTGTACTAAACAAAGAGAGTTTATTTTCAGCTGACTTCCATGGAGGGAACATGTATTTGCATGTGTAATTATATATACACATGCAAATATAAGCCATGAACAGATAGTCTAGCACAAATATTTGTGCTAGAAAGTAAATACCTGTTTCTTTATACCTGAAATCATGAATTTATTTCTGAGAAATAAGAGAGATGGAAGGAGTGACATTGGTCAAGATGGATTGTATATAGAAACTGGCACATGGAATTGAGGGCTATTTATATCACTACTTAAAGAAGAAACAAAATATAAAATAAAATAAAGGCTGAGAGTAGTAAATCAAAAACAAAATAAGCCAAACAAAATGAAAAGGGGACACAGTATCAATTGTGTTTCCTATGTCATTAGTTATTCCTCTGATTTGCATAGATACTATATTTATAATATGTAGCTTGATACTTACCTAGCGTAATAGTCAATAAAGTTTTTATTTTTTGTCTCATAATTCTTGGATCTGGAGCTCAGGCATTTCAGATTCTATGGTTATCTACATTATTGACTTTAATTCATGATGCCTTTCTTTTTCCTGGAACATTTAGTTATCTGTTAAGAATCTTACATTGGCATGCTAAGGTTAGGCTTCTCCTGAGATATTTATGTATTTTTCCCCCAGCCCTTCAACCTTAAATGTCTAACTCATCTTTACAGAGAAGTACCACACTTTTTTCTTCTTTTACATTATCCTCAGAGATATGCCATTGACTTTATTTGTTTTTCTCATGGCCCATTAGCATTAACGTAGGTGCACAAGGTCATGGGAAATCATTAGAAGCCTGAGGTTGAAAGATAATTTTAGTTTGAAATATACATCCCAAGAATTTTCTTCTTTCTCTTTCAAAAGTTATTTTTATTTATTCATTAATAAAATTAAGTTCTTAAATGTCCTGAGACTAACTGCTCTATCATTTCCCAGACATATGACTTTCAGAGGTCATTCTGATTTATAAAAAGTGTATTCATGAGTGATATATCATGGGGTAACCCCTTGTCACAATTTATATAAACTTAAAATGTAATGAATTACAGGAAAGTAACACAGAATCTGTTGAGGGTGGGTTCAGAGGACTAGAGGAGGGAAAATCAGGAAGAGAGATAAACGTGAATATAATTGTTGTATATATGTACATGTATATATACATACCCACACATATATACACAGGAGAACAATAAAACCTATTAAAGTTGTTCTATTTGATGTTGGTATAATTTGTTGAGGGGAAGGGAAAAAACAAATCGTTTAAATAGGCATACAGGTGGAACCATTGCAACAATGAGAAGTACAAGTCGTTATGTCGAAAATGAACTTTACAACTTTGGGGGGGGAGGGTTGGGTGTGGGGGCAGGAGGAGGATGGGATGGGAAGGGGAAACAAAGGAGGAGGCTACAATGCTTGATAAGAAATGTACTCATTATCTTGCCCATGTAATTGTAACCCCTCTGTACAGTATTTTCACAATAAGAAAAAAAAGAAGTGGAGATGAATGAGAGTAATACTGTGGTGAGTCTATTTTTTTCATAGTTTGATCACGTCTATCTTCTTTTTTATTGTGAAAATATCATATAGAGGGGTTACAATTACATGGGCAAATGTGATGAGTCTTATCATACAAACATATCCATGTTTGCAAGGAAGTGTCTCAGCTAAAATATTTAATTAAAACATTTAATTAACAAAAGATAAAAAATAAATTAAAAATGTATGACACCTCAAACTCATTCAGTGTTGGTGACTAGCACCCATAAATCCAAGTAATTTAGGAGCCTGAGATTCAGAGGATGATGGTTCAAAGCTAGCCCAGCAAAAGTTCTTCAAGGCTTAATCTCTAAAATAACCAACAAAGCCTTAACAAAAAAAAGAATATTCAAAATTTGAATAGTGGTTCAGAAGCAAGGAGAAAGGATGGGAAATGTAGTCAAATGTGTGTGTGTGTGTGTGTGTGTGTGTGCGCGTTTATAAAAGGAGCAAGGAAATAATGAAACTTTCATGGGAACAATAAAATAAAGAAGGGGAAAATTATGTAGGAATTGCTTATAATCAAAATGTATAATGAAAGCATTGTGTACATAGGTAGACATGTTTGTAAAGTGAAACCACTTTGTATGATTAATTGATGTTAAGAAGAGATAAATAAAAAGCAAAAAAGCCAGATTTAGGTCTGGCTCAAATGGTAGGGCACCAAAAAAAATCCAGTTAAGCAAGCAAGCTGAGCAAATGAGTCATTGAGTTCAATCTCTGGTATTGGAAAAAAACAAACAAAAAAACAAAACCCCAAAACTTTACAAAACAAAACCCTCAGGAATATCTTTGTTACTTCTCAGGTGTTACATTGTGAAGACATAATCAGGACTGAGGTTGTAGGTGTTTTAATGTTAGAAAAGGAAGTAAGGATTTTGAATGCCTGAAATGAAGTGGTATTAAAAATATCCACTTTTAATTTAGGACAATGTAGTGGCTCACTGATTTAAGTTATGGGCTATAATTTACAAATGAAATCACAATCACTGACCCTGATGTTTATTTCTATGGAGAAGTGGGAGGAAACAGATAGATACCTGTTAGAACTCAATCCTTGCTCTCTATGCTTCTTCTCTAGAAGACATTATCAAGTAATTTTACCTTCTATCAGGTCTGAGAACTGTAAATGGAATAATAAAGAAAGGTTCTACACAATATCAATGTTTAATCTATTATCTGAAAACAGAAGAGTTAAAATCATCCATTGCAACAGCATATCGGTCATAAAATGTATCAATCCTTCAACCATCTTCAGGAAGTATAAATTATTGAATTAACTGTTGCATTGAGACCATATTTTACTCTTCTTAAGAGAATATATATGACAAGGTACTAAGAAAAAAAAATTGAGGACAATCCTTCAATAACTGTCTTTGGATTGCAGACAATTCTTAAGATAGCTCTAGTTCTCCCTTAAATGTCAATGCACTGGGAAAGTCTTCTTACCCAAATGTCTTTCTTTCCGTGTTCCTTTTCAATATGCACAATTGTTGGGCTTTCATTGTTTTTTTCTCTCTCTTCATTAACTTTTTTCTTGTATTTTTATTCACTGCTTGGCAGAACAGAATTATAGCATCTGATTTTTTTTTGTCATTTTTTATTGTCAAGGTGATTTATAGAGAGGTTAGAGTTACATAATTATGGTAATAAGTACATTTCTTGTCAAACTTGTTACTCCTTCCCTATTATGCTCTTACTTTCCCTTCCCCAACTCCCATCCCCCAAGTGTACAGATCATTTATTGTGTATGTTGCTTTGATTGATTCCCCTTTGTCCGTTTTCTCACCATTCTGTTGTTCCCCTTCCCTAATTCAAATAAATATATGTACAATACCAGGGTGCCAAAATCAAATACAATGACAACAGGGGATATACCATAGCAGGAAGAACATGCAAAGGAAACAAAAAATCGCATAGTACATTAAAAAGTACAACAACAAAGAAAATAGCATCTGATATTGAGAGCAGTCTACAGAAACAGCAACTAGATAGATGGTGACCAAGGTCTTCAGGGTTGAGATTGACACCATGCTGTGACTAGTGAGCCCAATAATGGCAGGATAAATGTTGAAATTTCTCCTGGGCAGTGATTGTAAAAAAAAAATCCTAATTGTTGGGCATTCTCTTACAGTTGTAATAACTCAGAAGTTGAAAGATAGAACACAGCAGTTCTTACAAAGATGGAGATGCTAGACACTGAAAAACCGTGAAGAGAGCTCACTGGAACCAGAGACAATTAAGAAGAAATTTCTTTAACAAAGATTCTTGTTTACTCTCGTAGATGGACAGACATAATTGAGAAACAGACCCAAAAGCTGCTAGAACCTCTACCTTTTGGACATTCCCATTCCCTGTCAATTCACATACCATAGGCCAAATTTAGGATCTTCATGGAAAAAATCCAACAGTGGGAAGGAAAAAAAAAATAAATGTACTTAATAGCATGCTTCAAATAAAAAGTGCAAATGAGCAAATGGGAACAATTAGTGCCAAAACATAGAATTGATAAAATATAATGGAATATTTAATTCTATAATTACAGATTACAACTAGGTAGTAATTGTTTACGCAATACCTAACATAATTACAATAACAGTAGATTTCAAAATGATGAAAGCGGTATTATTCTAAGTTAGTCAATCATAAGGAGGGACACAACAATGTACTAAAAAAGTGCTAAAACTATGGATTTTCCTTGTTAGGCAGTAAATAGAACTGAATGATACATATTTTTTAGGCAAATTCCCATTTAAATGTTCTATACTTAAATGAACCTAAAATAAGACATGTGAGATATGGAGACTTCATGTAATTAGAGAAAACAGAACTTAAATGTTTATTGAGACCAAATCAGGAAAATGTAAAAGACAACCATGAAAATCTTGAAAAGGCTTACGTGCCTACAATATGAGGATGGAAATAAATAAAAATGAATTCGTGATACTTATTTAAATGTAAAAGTTCATTAGATGTCAAAATATGTCTATACATTGCTTACAAAAGCTGGGAATAAAATACAGCTTTATGCAGGTGTTCTAGTACATAACCCGCAAGACACAACTTTATACATAGGCAGGTCATATTTCTGACACCAGTCTGTGACCTTATTCTTAACCTCTATTATTCTCTCTCTTTTTTTCAACTATTTGGCAGTGCTAATTATACTTACCTTGAAAATCCTTTGTAAGGGAATAATACATTCAGAACTCAAAGTTTAGCAGATGATAAAAGCTTCAATAACTAATCAGAATAAAGATACTGTGTTTATTAAAAATGATAGTGCAGTTCAGGACTGAAATAAAAATTCAACTAACCGCACTATTTATTTTATGTTTATGTGGCTTAATGAAGGCCTAATTTAATTTGTCTGGATATACTTTTTAATCTAATTTTGTTCAGAGCAGATGATTTGCTTAGATAGAAATGTTAACCCTGAGGGGGGGACAGTTTATCACAAAGAATATATATGGAGTTGCTAAACAAAACAGAACTCTGCTATTTATGAACTTAGCTCTCTTTGAGTGTGCACAGCAATGTTTTGTTCTTGGCAATACTTTGACATAGGAAAAATGAAGTTAATGACATTATTTAGTTTACTCAAATATGATAGGTAGCACAATTTAAAGATTTTATTTTCCTGCAATTCCTGAGCTTGAACTTAGGGACAAGGCACTGTCCCTGAACTACTTTGCTCATGGTTAGTATTCTAGCACAGTATTCACACAGCTCCATTTCTGTTTTTGTTTTTGTTTTGTTTTTGGTGATTAACTGGAAATAAGAATCTCAAGGACTCTTCTCGGGCAGGTTTCAAACCTTGACGCTCTGATCTCAGCCTCTGAGTAACTAAGATTACAAGTATGAGCGAATGGAAACGTTTTGAAATATTCACAATAATAAATGGATTTTATTTCTAGTTTCTGTCTGGGATAGACTCAAATATTTTCTTCCTAGTGCCTGGTTCTCTTGCTTCTCCAAAATCTCTATTTCTTGTTCTCACTGTATTTCAGTTTTAATTATAGGTATTTCTTACAAATTTTCAAGTTGCTTATTGAGGTTGAGAGCGTCAAAAGGTGGTTTCATTTAATAATATATCATTCACTCAATATAATTTTTTTCAAAATGAAATAAGTCAGGCCCAAAGAAAGATAGGTCCCATGGTTTCCCTTATTTGCAATAACTAGTATATGTGTGAGACAAGAAGAAATGGTTAAGTAAATTGATGTTAAGCGAAATGAACACCAAGTTAAGGAATCAAATGTTTTTTCTTCCTTGCCATTGTGTCTAACATATTTATAAGATATTTCTTTGTTGCTTTGTTATGTCCCTCTCCCATGCTATAACCCCTGTTTTCATTGTATTTGATATTGGTATAATTTGTGGAGGGGAAGGGAAAAAACAAATTGTTTAAATAGGTATACAGTTGGACCAATTGCAACAATGAGATGTACAAGACGTTATGTCGAAAACAAACTTTACAACTTTGGCGTGGTGGGGGGAGATGAGTGGGGGAAGATGGGCTGGGAAGGGATGGGAAGGGGAAATAAAGGAAAAGGCAACAATGCTTGATAAGAAATGTACTCATTACTTTGCCCATGTAATTGTAACTCTATGGTATTTTCACAATAAAAAATATATCATTCAAATTATGGATTTTAAGCTTTCTTAAATGTATAGTGGCTACATTAATGGTATCTGTCTTTACAGAAAAAGTTCAGCAAGTTGAATAGTACTGGCTAACTAAATCTCACTTTGTATTTTCTACTATTCCGTTATTTTCAAACACATTTCATATTGTTCTCCTAATGACAAAACTATATAAACAACTGACCGTTTGTTTGCGTGTTTGTTCATCTATTCACATACCTGCTGGCACCAGAGTTTGAAATTGTGGCCTCAACCTTACTAGGACCTGAGCCACCCACTAGTTTCACTTTTTTGCTATCTATTTTTTTTCCACTCCTGGGGCATGAACTTTTGGCCTATTCATTGTTCTTAAGCTTCTTTTGCTCAAGGCCAGTGCTCAATTACTTGAGCCACAATGCCACTTTCAGCCTTTTGGAGTAGAGTCTCATGGATTTTCCTGCTCAGGCTAGCTTCGAACCATGAACCTCAGATCTCAACCGCCTGAGTAGCTAGGATCACAAATGTGATCCACCAGTGCCCAGTTACTTTTATTTGAGTAATATTTAGCCAACTATTTTGTCAAGGAGGGCCTTCAATTACTGTCCTCCAGATTCCAGCTCTTGAGTAGCTAGAATTACAAATGTATCCACCAAGATTTAGGTAATAATAACATATTTTAAATTAGATTTAATCTGAAATTCTTAATGTGCTAACGATACTAGAATTGGGCTTTTTCAGAGTTTCGAAATGTATGTGTATATAAATTTAATACATTTGCTCACAGGTATCCTCCTTCATCTTAACATATGCATAGCCTGATATTAGTTTACATTTCCACCTCTGATGGCTATACAGAAAATTATTTCCATAAAATTACCATATTTCTTTATTCAATCTTGGAAATAATAAAATATGGAAGATTTTTTTCTAGATAAAACTTGGTCTAGTTTCACAAACTGCAACTTAATTTTGAGAATATTTGTCTCCACGATGGCTTACCATTTTTTATTGTGTAATAGTCTTCCTTGCTCTTTTGACATTAGGAGAAAATGGACAATTGAGGAATACCCTTGCTTTAGAAATCCCAGGGGAGTTAAATCCTTCACCAAAGACTCGACTTCTTGCCTCGGCTGTCTGACTAAGAGTTCTTATTGTCTGGAAATTCTCTTATGTGTTCTTTGTTTTTCTTTATAAATTTACAGACTTGTCCCTGCCTCTTTCTTTTCTTGCAACTATAATTGTGCATGGTATGATCAGGATAACAGCTGACTGAAACATGCCCAAAATAGACAAACTTTAAAACTGCCACACTGATTATAGCTACCCAAATGCAGATGTACCAAAGAGAAAGCACTATTGTGAAAATCAAAACTCACTATATTTAAGTTTACTTCTTAACAGGACATATATATTACAAAACAGAGTGGAAAATAATTTCGAATAACTTTATACGAAGGGGAAACAAAGGAGGAGGCAACAATGCTTGATAAGAAATGTACTCATTACCTTGCCCATGTAATTATAACCCCTCTGTATGGTATTTTCACAATAAAAAAGGAAAAAAAGGAATATTGAAATTAAAAGATCCCAGCCATTTTTTATTGGGATTACAATGTAGATACATGACTGGTTAGCATAACATGTCCAGATGATTCACTTTCTAATGTAGGCTAGAATCTGGGAAGCCTTAGAGATTGAATTTTCTCTGCAAAATGATGCCAGACTTACACTTATTACAAAACCCAGACAGAAAAATGTATTTATTTGGAAAGGTGGTAGGTATACAAATAGGATAGCAACACAAAATGTACTTCATCTTGAAAATTTTGTAAGGCCCACTGCACAACACAGTACTGTACATGAATCTGTGGAAGAGAAACTAACACAGCTGTACATGGAATATGAGAGTCAAAGCAGATGGATAGATAATACATTCCAGAAAGTAATTCTGTACAATATTTAAGTGGTCTAGAAAAAGTATGTGCACTCAATTTTTTTTGAATTTTTCAGATTAATAGAAAGAACTCAAATCATCCTCTTCTAAGAGTATAGGTTTGGAATTAGAAAGGATATAAACTACTACTGGAGATATTTTTGGGTATATATATATATACATACATAGATATGCATATATATGTGTATATGTGTGTATTTTGGTAAGAAGAAAATTAATTTTATTAAACCCCTCAAAAAAGTTTGACCTGTGGCTCCATGTTTTAAGAGATTTGGTACTGTTTTATTTGGTACCTTCAGTAGACTTTAAGTAAATCTGTCTTCTGAGTAGTATTTTGAATTTTATTGTTTATTAAGAAGGACCATTTGTTGGCATAACAGATGTGGAAAAAAGGAATTCATTAAGAAACATGTGTAGTGGAGAGATGTATGGAAAAAAACTGACAGCACACTGAAAAATATTTGATTGGGAAGATCATGCTGAATCCTTCAAAATGACCCACATGTATGAATCTGAGAAATCACAGAAATTACTGGATGTCAATATTATTAGATAAAGTATCCAAGAAGGAGTCATTAGATTCACATTGACAATACAAGCAACTACTGACCATGCTTGTTTGTTATCTTTAAGGAGATTTTCCTAAACAAGTTGATACTGTTGCTATTGATTAATAACATAGATATCAATCACTATGTTGTTACAGTACTTAAAACAGTCCTCTCAATACTGATTTTTAGGATGATGCAGATGTTTCCAATAAAGATGTCTTCCTAGAGAGAAGAATGAGATAGGCTAATAAGGGGTGTTGTTCAACAAAATGAGATAGAAAGACCTGTAAGGGCAAACCTGTGAAAATATTGCTATTCCATGTCCATAGCAATATTTTGCAAAGAAGCAAAAAGATAGAAGCCATTTAAATATTCAGACTAATGATTGAACACACATAATGTGGGCTATTTTCCGTATATAATAATATTCAGTTTTCAGAAGGAAGGAAACGTTGACCCATGCTACAGCACAGATGAACTGTGAAGTCATTACATGAAGTACAATAAGTCAAATGTGAAAGGAAAAGCATTACAGGATTCCATATACAGTACCTAAAATGGTAGATGTAATAGAAGCAAAGATCACACTAGTGACTGTCAGTAAACTACTGTGTAAAAAATTGTAAATTATGCCTGAAAGGATGTATTATCCAAGAGGAAAAAATCCTGAAGATCGGTGATGGTGTTAGTTACACGAAGTGAGTTCACTTAATGATACAGAACTGTACACATTTCAATGGTAAAGGATATTATGTACATGAAGAAATCATAATGAAACACATTATTTTGGTTAAAATAGTAAATTTCCTTTTATATACCTTTCACAATGACAGAAATAGCCATCTGAAAGTAGGAAGGAGGAGAGATGAAGACAATGGATTAAAATTCATTTAATTAGCATATCATTGTTTTGTATACCTTGTCTGCTGTGTGATGAGTGCAGTAGCTAAAATAACGATTTATCAGCATCTTATTATTGACTATGATGTATATTAACTGTATTTTATGTTCTTTTGGAATAGGATAGCTTGGACTAGTTAAATGTCAAAATTTCTTACATCTTTATATGGCTATTATATATTATACATATAATTATAAGATAAATATATAAGTTGTATAAATGTTATCTCCAATAATATCTACATTTTGCTCAAATATTACATACTTATTCATGTTTAATCCAAGAATTTTGAATGGAAACATAAAAGGCCACTCAATCTGTTTCCTACTGGCCATTCCCATACAAAGTATAAATTATATTGTCTGTCAATTCATTACCAATATTTAACACCGTTTATCACTTATTTTTAGAAGATATCCTGCTACAGTAAATGATCTTTGGTTTGTGGATTTCCATGTTCTTACATTAGGAAAGACAGAAATATATTTAATGGCTTTGCAAAACAAGTAATGTGCATTTTAATACTGAGTTCACTTACATGATTGAATAAAATAGTCACATTTGTAGAAGTAGAGATGACAGTAATCTGCCTACTTTTTATTTTTCCAGTTTATATAAACTTTATCATAGATTTGTAGTAGGAAATGAAAATTCATAAGAGAACATAATTTGCATTAAATGGTAAATACAATGAGTCACATGAATAATTTCTGATTTTGATTGAAAATCAGTCAGGGTTAGAAGGTTAATAGGAAATAAAGTAACTAGAAATGACATTAAAGTGTATCAATTCTTTTCTCTTGGTTACTAATGAATATAACATTTGAGAAAATATTGTAACTTGGTATAAAGTTCTAACTCAAGAAAAGAAGGAGTGTGTTGGAATATGGGCAATAATGCATGTGGGACAAAGGCTGTCATTTATGGAAATATTATTTATTAAAAAATAAAAGTTGGTATGGAATTTATATGATTAAATATAAATGGTATTTTAAGCACTTTTATTGAATCATAAAATATTTCAAACTTCAGGTGGAAACAGGTGCAGACACGTGAAAATGATCATAACCCAAAAGAGTTGGCAAGAACAAATAAATCCTAAGGAAAACATTCTTGTAAAATGTAGTGATTTAAATGAAAATTCTCAGTTTCCTGGAACTTACTTTAAATTTGATGGTGTTTGATAGAGAGATGAACAAACTACATAAGACTCCTAAATCCACATGGCTTTCCATCACTGAAAAAAAAATGAAAGAATTTCTGATAATGAGTTCCAATTCCATGATACTCCCAAGACTTATAGCAAACTTGCGTATTTTTAAGACAGATGCATGTAGTTCTTCAAAATCTCTGTGATGAAATAGTATTTAAAAGAAGCATGTATTGGTCCTGAGAAGCTCTAAAACCCGGCTTTGCTAATATACCCTGAGGTATGTGTGAGAATTGCAGTTTAGCTGTTCTTATCTGAAGCTTCCCATCTGAAGGCTAATGAAGAGATACTGACAGCTCTTCTACAATGTCAGTAGAGAGCTTTAATGGCTAGAGATTAATCAGTTTCCAAGGCAGCAATTTTTAGGAACTTCTCCCTCCACAAAGCAAGGAAAAGAACTGGCAAAAATTTATAACACCAAACAGAAACACAAAAGCAGGCAAAGGATGTCTTTGGTCCTATAGGATATTTCAGGGAAAGGGGTCTAGATTTAGTGATGAATCCACTTCATCAAAACAGCTAGGGTATTAATTTTCTTCTCCATGTAAATTACTTTTGGAGGGAAAAAAAGCATCTGCCACCTCGGATATTTCTTGGGCAATAAATTTAAATGAATTAATCATTCTGCTTATTCAGAAATTCTGAAAGGTGATAGGCACTTGCCAATGGACTGTAAAATTCCCAGTTCATTGATTTTCAGATGCCAGAGGAGATTGGAGAGTCTGAGATAATTTAAACCAAAATTAAATAAATAAGTAACTAAATACATGCAATAACTGTAGGTTTATTTTTCATCCTCTAATCAAACCATGATTACAATATTACATGTGTGTAATTGTACAATAGAGTGAATGTCTGTCATTGTGCTTAATCAAAGTTTACAGCATTACTATGAATTTTGGACTGTGTTTGAACCTGAACTTAATTTTCAGTAGAAACCTTTTAGATGCTTGATGTATCATTGAGCAAGGCACGTCCTTTAAAATGAGTGTGATAATGTAATTTATCATTTCAACAAGCTATACTTGAAGGTGAAAAAAGGAAAATAATTAGGTGAAACAATAGTGAAGGAAATTAAGCCCTGGTCAAATCAAGGTGTTGGGTCTATTTACCTAAAACTGAAATATCAATATATTTGTTTATTTGACTGTATGGAAATGTCCAGTTATCTACTCATTTTTTAAGCTAACATATAAATTCTTCTAATAACAGGAAATGTATGGAGACTCTGATAACAACTCAGAGAAATAGACATGTTTCAAGATGTTCTGGGTAATGTATTATTTTGCTGTTTTCTCAATAAGCCTTTTCATTAAACTTTTGTTTATTTTTTGTTTTTGCTATTTTTTGGTTTGGTTTTTGAGGAGGCTTGTGGGTTTTTGTTGTTGTTAAATGTAGCTCAGTGTCATCTTGCAGCATAATCTTGCTATTGACTATGAAGTGATCATCTTATAAAATGACAAGTGGTTTTCATACTTAATTCCTTCTTTCCTTTTAAGTGGAGGGAAATAAGTCACATGGAAATATGCATCGAGTTATATAGTTGAACAGCTAAATTGTAGCTGGTAGTGATGGAGAATATTCAAATACAAGAAAAAGGAGAGATTTGATATTGGATGGATTTAGCAATCTTTCTAGAGAAATGTTTCACAAATATGACACTCTTGTTAATGGAATTCCATGTGGTATTTAAATAATTATATCCCTGAGTATTTTCATTCCATGATGTTCCATCTGTATGTATGGGATCCAAGAAAACATACATAATAAAACTCAGGCAATTGTAATGCACATGGGGTTGAAGCTCACTTTAAATAAATATTATAGTATTATAGTAAAAATTTTAAAATAGTTATTGAAATAATTTCTAAATCTTCATTTTAAATTGTATTATTTTTACAGTAATTCTGTCGATTTCTCACTAATGCATAAATAAGTTACATTTCCATAAAAGAAGTAGACACGTCTTCTCCTTTTAAGTGTCAAGTGAGCTTACTGACTTATGACATGTAAAATTGGGAATGGATGAACAGGTGACAATATAGAAGACCTACCTCAGCTAGTTCACCAAGGCTAGCATAAATAGAAATATGTCAGAGAAAGAAGCTATATCGACACCCCGTACATGTGATATGATGAAATGGGATGAGTGGTTTATATTTATCATTTTCTTCTCCCATACCTCAATACCTGTGAATATGTGTGTGTGTGTGTGTGTATACATATGCCTAATTAAATCGCAAGAAAAATCTAGAGAAACTGGGTCATGGAATGGCTACTGAATACCTACAATTCTAATAGTATATGTAAAAAAGAAGTTCTCAACAAGAGTTGCAGCTAAAGTAGCCTATGAAGACATGATAACAATCAAATGTAATATATTATCTTGAACAGGATCCCAGGCCAAATATCACTGTGTAATTTGACATATAATAATAATTGTAATAATAATAATGTACTATTTTTTGCTAATTATGACAACAATTTTATATTAAAAATGTGAATAATAGCAGAAATAAGTGAGTTGTATGCTGGATATATGAGAACACTATACTACCTTTACAACTTTTTCTGGAAGTATAATATTATTCTAGAATAAAACAAATACCATTGGATTTTTTTCTCCGATGGAATTTTAAATTTTCAGCATAAGCACAATCATTAAGTTTACTAAACAATATACAATGTAAAATGTTGGCATTGTATTTCAGATTGAAATATGTTTCCACATTGAGACTCACAATGGAACTAAAAATGTTAAGAATAGGGCACATGGAAATCAGATCATCACAAGCACGGCCTCAACACAAGAAGTTTCTACCTCATTAATAAACAATTGATTATGTTTTTCTCCTTTGATTTCTTAATGTTATTCAGAAGACTTATTGTAATCTAAAGACATGTGCAGTGTAGAAACATGTACAATGTGACGACATAATTTGTTGAGAGTATGATGGGCAAGAAAGATTTTGCTTAAGTATTAATTTCTGATTTAAATTATTTTTATGTAATTAAAATTAGTAATGTGATAGAGAATTTAATTTGTCTATTTTGGATTACAGGCCAATCAGAACACATTTTGGTTTAGAGGTTTCCATGGTAGATTGGTATGAGATTACGAGATGTTCAGAGGATTGAATGAGAAGGTGGTAATATAAAGAAATCAACTGATTCATAAAGATGGAAAGGAAAAAGAAATGGAAATGGGATTAGAACTTTTAGAACCTGTTGCTGGGTAAGCTTAATGGAGTCAAAAGTAAATATAAAATTATTAAATGAGCAGCATTTACTGGATTAATCAATAAATTCAAATAATCATATAGCCTCAATACTACTTAAGTGACATGTTACCTTGAAATCATTTAAATGTTTAATCTCTAGCTTGATAATATTTCTTCACAAGAAAAGAAGAGATTTTCAGTATGAGCAGGAATTGGAATATATGCTTCAAAATATATATTTTTAGGGTTTTACCAGATGATTTGATAAGTATTAATGTAAAGTTCTGTAGTTTTTAGGTATGCTTTAAACTAGCTTATTAGTCCATCTTTGGGGCCTTATTGATATGTTCTATAAGGTGTTATTTGTGGGTCACTTCATTGTTACATCTTTCTGACAAAAGTACACACAATCTTTGATTTCAAACTCTCTCTCCCACTCAACCCCCCATGTAATTATTGTCTCTCTTGCAGAGAATTATGCTGTTTTCGTCTTTCAACTGACTACTGCCAGAAAGTTCTTGATTATCATCGTTAAACACATAGGGTCAAGAAAACATCTCAAAAGAAAATGAGACATGAGAGAATACGATGTAAAGTTCACAGATTAAGGCTTACATTACTTTAGTACAGTTTCTTGCCAACTTCCCTTTACACACATACAAACATTCACACATACTACAGACACACATTTTCTCTATTCATCTATACACAGATACTTCAGTTAATTAGTACTTTGGCATTTGTGAATAATTTTCTTATTTTTTAGAGGTTTTGGTAGGAAGTTTGGCATTTTTATTTTAATTATATTGTCAAGGTAATGGACAGAGGGGTTCAGTTACATAAGTAAGGTAGTGATTGCATTTCTTGTTGATCTTGTTATCCCTCCCCTATTTCTCTCCCCCCTCCATTCCTCCTCAAGTTGTACAGATCACCTCCAACATATTGTCTTGTGAGTACCACTGTTGCATAGCTCCCCTCTGTCCTTGGTCTCACCATTTTGTTGTTCCCCTTTCCTTCCCTAGTTCAGATAAACATATATACAATACCTAGGGTGTCAAAATTGAATACAGTGACAGCAGGGGATAAACCATAGGGGGAAAACACAAAAAAGAAATCACCCTTATGAGGAGACCATTATACCTCTGTACACATATACACCTAATAGTGATTGCTTGGCCATTTGGTTGTTCTTTTTTTATTTAAATTTCCTTCAGGACCTCCATACCATTTTCCATAATGGCTCTTCCTATTTCCACAAGAGCATATCAAGGTTATATTTTCTTCAAAGTCTTGCCTCACCTATATTTCTTCCTGTCTTTCTGATAATAGCCTTCCTAATTGGTGTGAGGTTGATATGTCATGTATCTTTCAGTGGTTTCAATGGACAATTCACTAATAATTAGTTACATAGAGCATCTTTTCATTTATCCATTGTTACTTTTATGTCTCTTTGGGAAGAATTATGTTCAGTTATTATGCAATTATTTAGGATTGAGGTATGGTATTGTAAGAGTTCTATATGAGCTTTTGATATGATTTATTTAGTGGACTACAGTATATAGTGCTCATAATTTTCTACACCTGTGATGACCCCAACAAAAAAATGTAAAATGTGAAACAGAACAAAAATATTGATTATTAAGAATAGGGCAACATCTTAAAGGCAGAAACTCTTTGTACAGAGAAACTCCAGGTTAGTCATTAAAGGGAAAATTAAGATAAAGACTTGAAATTAATTAGTGAGTTAAACACCGCACTGCAATTCAGTAAATGATAGAGTAACAATCAGTATCAACCATAGGGGATTCTCCAGCCCAGGGGTGATCCAGAAGACACAATGATCTGAATAACCGAAATCAAGCCTGACATCCACAGATTCCAAGAAATGGGTGAGATGGAAACTAAGCATAACTGCCAAATTCCTGTTAACTGTGAATTCCTTTTAACTGTGGAATTCTTGCTTCTGTACTTACAGCTTGCTTGCTCTGGCTTACTGCCAAAACGCCACCTGTGTGTTGTTTTTGCCTTCAAATGCCCAGCAGATTCATAGCTCGCTGCTGCATTTCTTTTTTTGGGTCCGGTCGTGGAACTCGGCCTAGGCACTGTCCCTCAGCTCTTCAGCTCAAGGCTCTACCACCTGAGCCACAGGGCCACTTGAGGCTTTTTTTTCTGCTTATGTGGTGCTGAAGAATAGAACCCAGAGCCTCAAGCATGCAAGGCAAGCGCTCTACCTCTGAGCCACCTTCCCAGCCCATCGCTGCTGCATTTCTAAGCTTTGCAAACTGGATGTAGGTGCCATGCTCATAATTGACTGTGTGTTGGGGTGTCTTTCTGGGAAATGGGGGTACAATTGAATTTCTTTACAGATAGTATTTAACAAATGCTAATTTTTAATGAAAAGATTCCACTTTAAAGGTTTGATATTGTACTGTTTGTAAAGAAATGGAAAGAGTTGGAAAAATTATGTTAAGTGGATTAGTTAGTCCCAGAGAGACAACAGATGCACATTTTCTTTTCTTTTTTTTTTTTTGGATCCGGTTGTGGGGCCTGAACTCTGGACCTGCGCGCTGTCCCTCAGCTCTTCAGCTCAAGGCTAGCGCTCTACCACTTGAGCCACAGCGCCACTTCCGGCTTTTTTCATTTTGCTTATGTGGTGCTGAGGAATCGAACCCAGGGCCTCAGGCATGCAAGGCAAGCTCTCTACCACTGAGCCATCTTCCCAGCCCCATAGATGCACATTTTCTTAATAATACAAAAGGAATAGTGACAGTTGTGTAATGATTCCTGCACAGCTAAGAACTCTCCTCTGCCTGAAATGCACATGGACGTCTCCTTTTGGCAATCCTTACATCTGGTGCCCAAACCTGGGTCAGGCAGAAGAGAGTTTATTAGGAGGATCAAACTGCTGCCTGTACCAGATGGAGGTGTGCAGAGATTTTATGGTGGAGAGAGATTACATAGGAGAGGGTAAGAAGGAAGTGTAACTGGAAGGGATGAGGAAGTGATCTCAGGGCTTGAGCAGTATTTTACTATCTGAAGGATGTGTGACCAGGGCAGTTAAGGAAGTGACCTCAGAGCCTGGGGCAATCTCCCACTACCCTCTGCTGGGTCCGGTTACCTGGGTTACAGGTGTTGGATGGGGAATTTTATAGAGGGATATATGTGCACAGAGGGAGAAAAAAGGGAGGGGGCTATTCTACCCTACAGAACTATCAGTAGTGTTATATGGGAACAGAGAAGCCACATTTTAAAAAGTCAAATCAGGAGTCTTTATTAGAAAGCTAGTGACTGCATGTAGACTAGCTCCCAAAGTAACTGCAGCCCTGACGGCAGTTACTACAAAGCTTATAAAAGCAAAACCACATCAAGGTATTGTATAAGGATAAGCAAAGCATTTTTCTGTGTTTTTTTTTTCTGAAGCAAGCTACCTAGGGGTAACAATCAAGAACAACCAAGGACAAGTATTCTATAGAGCAAACTTTACTGGAGCTACCCAACTTATAATACACCTGCAATTCAAAAAATATCACCTTTATAGTGCTTAATAACCCATAAAACAGCTGTAGATCAAGCAAGTCCTTTATCACCTCTAGAGTTCGTAAAAGTAGGTGAAAATTCCCCATCATCTATTAAGATGCCAAGATGGTGGTGAAGACAAGATGGCATTAGTTGGATTCAGTATCCATATTTCAGTAGCATTGGAAAGTGAACTGAGAGGATGAATGTGTTTAGCATTGCGGATCTTTTGTCTAAATTAAGTAGGGCTTATAGCTAGGTGTAGGTTCTTAGAGAAGTCACAGTTGAGTGCTTTTTGCATTGATTCAATTTTTAAAATAAAATTTGCTCTTTTACATCATTGATTTCATTGATTCTTGAGGAAACACAGGGTAGAGTTTTAAATAAACTTTTTCAGTAGCACCATTAGAAAAGACTATTTTTCAAAATGAACTACTTTAGATTATTACATATAAAATATATTTCCAATGTAATATTATACTTGGGTTAGTTACACACAACTGTCTGTCTCATCGTCTTTCACTGCAGATTAGGGTTGATTTCTGATTATTGCAGCTAATGGAATAAAAACGATTTTGGTATACATCATGTAGATTTTCTGGCTGCCGGTAAAATATTTGTGTATCTCACTTAACATAGACACCACATGTTAGGAAATTGAGTCATGATGGGATTTGAATAAAGATAGAACAGAAAATAACCTCAACAGACTAGATGAACTTTAATGGAAAGTTGAAGAGTCACAAGATATGGTATAATGGGGGTCAGGATGGAGGTGCATAAGTAGAGTCCTGGGTAAAGGTGGCTGGAAGGTAGAAAAAGTTTCTGGCCTGGCTTTGCAAGTTTCAGGCCTGGTTGAGGAGCTTGCTGTACAAACTCATGAGCAGGTCCTGATTCAGTCGGGTGTGGCCTGCTTTGGGGGAATTTAGGATCCTGTTACCTGGGGAGATGGGAGAGTAGAATTTCACATTTTGGAAAGCATAGATTTTCCTCACCAAGAGAGCTTGAAAATGGTTGCAATGAAATGCTAAAAGTAACAATTATAAAATTACTGACATGAAAATTACTTTCTTTTTATTTCACATAGCAAGTCTAGCTGTGAACATAAAACAAACTATGGAGAAGTTAGAGTCAATGTTTGAACTTGTAGCAATGCTAACATTTGGCTGAACCTATTGAAAAAATGTATTACTGAATGGTTTGAAGCATGGAAGGAAATGGTAATGGTACATAAAATGTTAACCAAATTGTAAACATGCATTAGAATAAATAACTTCAGAGGTCTTAAGTAAAATTATAACATCTTATAATCAAATAGTTGATAATTCAGTTATATATACTAACAAAATAAATTCTTACATGCATTCAACAAAACAATAAAGCTAATTTCAAATGTATGCTGTAAAATAAAGTTTTAAATAGCAAATAACATTAGAAAATGAATAGAAAAAAATGAAATATTTAGAGTGCAAACATTACAGATGAATATTTGGCATTAATATTAGATAATGGTAATAAATTTGTTTTAACTGTGAGTTATATGACTTACAAGAGAGTTTTAAGATGAGTTTAATTTGATAATGTATATTAAATAAAATGGCCTAAATTATAGCATATCAGAAATCAAAGTAGCATTTTAGCAGCTAACGCAATTTTATGAACATTTTATTATACAATTTTTATGCATAAATACATTTGTTTCTACAAGAATATCAAACCATGCAACTCTTAAACTTTTAGGAATAAATGCATAATAATTGCACTAATTCTTATGAAAATAAAACAAATATTAAGTTAAAACAAGATGATTCATAGATTTCCTTTCCCCAGTAATTTTGAATATTTATTTTATGGTTCCAAGTAAGTGAATATTATTGTACAGGGAATATTAAAAGTAACAAAGACGTCGACACATAGAATAATCTGGAAATACACTTTCCCAAGAAACTGTAAGTTAGATTTTTATATTGTTTCTTACTTCAATAAAAAGAATATTAAAGATATACATCAAGTGTGCTTTTTTAATATTGTCTTAAACACAATATAGTTGTGTTTTCACTTATGGAAGGTCCTCCAGCCAGTATGTAACCTCTATACTCATATATTTATTTTTAGTTATAATTTAGTTTATATTTTATTATATTAAATATATTTTTGTATAATTGATATTAGTAATCAAAGCAGAAAAACACTCAAAACACTCACTTTTCTATAATCATAAAAATGTGGACATATACTTTACTATTATACATATATAAATATGTTCTAATTGCTTTGTTTTAAAATGTTTAACGGCAAATTTTAATATAATGTGAAATAAAAACCCCATATTTAGTTTTTTTTTATAGTAAACTACAATTAAGATTATTGGCTATTTAATGTTATTTTTAAATCAAATGCTAGGTATTTGGTACAGAATTCCTCAACTTCATCCTCTCAAATGACTATGTATTTATGAAGCTCTGTGAGTCATGACGTTTTGCCTAAACTAACAGCTGAATTTATTGCATTTCTTCATTTCCTTGCTCCACTAAAATTATTACAATTTATCATATCATATGTTAGTCCAATAGACCTTATTTATTTTAAAAAACAGTTAAGGCATATTTTTCAATATTCTAGGAATAATTCTTCTGAACCAGTTTACTTGAGAAAAAAACAGTAATGATTTCACTTTCACAATAAAAATATAAAAGGAAGTGAACATAAGATGTATTGGTATAATAAAAAGAAACAAAATTTGAGAATTGAATCAGTAACCAAGGTAAATCAGAGAGCATGTGGGGGACTTAACTGAAAAGAACATATTTCCTTAAATAATACAGGAAGTGGAAGTGATTAGAACAGAAAGGCTATGTGGAGTAGACTGAGATTTTTAGTTTCACATTAAATAAGGATCTACTTCAAAGGCCACAATGATATGGAAAGTGATATTTAAAGAAGTCATGATTTTAGTTTCACAAACATTATTGGCAGAAAGCTGGGAGATGATGTTTTACACTTGGAATGCTACTTATTCAAGAAGCTGAGATCTAAGGATCTCAGTTCAAAGCTATCATCAGGAAAGAAAAATCTATGAGATCTCTAATTAACCACTAAAAAGCTAGACATTCAGAAATGTTACTATGGATCAATTAGTATAGTGTTAATTTTGAGATAAAAAATTCAAGGTGCAGTACCTGTACACACACACACACACACACACACACACACACACACACACACACACTAATTGGCAGAAGTTATCAAGATAGAATTTTGATGAATATTAGATATAAAGTACACAGGCTCTTCTTTACAGTGAAAGTTGGAATATACATGAATATTTTTCAAAATTCACATAATGTAGAAGCAAGGGGCCGAAGCAACCCATAAGAGGTTGATATTTTTCTTCACATGTGTTGAATGTGGAACACAGTATGACTCCTCCATATGGGAGTTTCCAGTAGGAAACCAAAGGATTTGAAGATCAAAATCAGCCTAAAAATATCAGATACACCCTAACATAGAAAATCCCCCACTCCTTGAAGAGCCAGGATAAATAACAAAGAAGTTACACTCACTTTCTATTGTACAGAGAAGTGAATTTAAGTCAGCAAGAATGAGATTTACTAATGCAAGAAGTGACACAGAAATAAGGAAACTAGCTTTTATTTTTCTGGGCTTGTAACTACATTGGTTTACTATGTCAAATATAGAAGCAAGTTTATGGACGAATTAAAGGCAAATGCTTCTGAAAGTCACTGGAATTTTCATGAAATATTAGAATGAAATTGATTTAGCTCTATATTTATACAGCATCTGTTAGAAAAAAATGAATAATATTGATAATAGAGCAATACTCTAACTTTCTTCAGATGGAGAGCCATTTAATACTTCTCTTTAGTTTTCTTAGAGCTCTTGATTTAACAGTGTAAACAAACTTTAAGTACAAACCTAAAGAACAGTTTAATCTTGCAATCATTTCCTCTCATGCTGCAGGCTTCCATTTTGGCTTTATTCATTACAGCCCCACAGCCTCTGCGTTCTAAATGTGTAGGTTAGAGAAAGTACCTTGGAGCTCACCTGCTCAAGATTAATAATATCACTCTGAGAAGATTAGAGCTATTACTCTTCCTGACCTGATCCAAATGGTACAAATGGGATTTTAAGGATGATGTCTGTTCAGAGATCCAACCAGCTGATGAGGTTCAGGGCATAGCTACCCTGAGGAATCAGAAAAGATAGACTGCAGGGTTGTACAAAGGATACTCCATGATCTTTAGCT
The DNA here is from genome assembly GCF_019054845.1 of Dipodomys spectabilis. Classification (NCBI taxonomy): domain Eukaryota; kingdom Metazoa; phylum Chordata; class Mammalia; order Rodentia; family Heteromyidae; genus Dipodomys; species Dipodomys spectabilis. The sequence continues at coordinate 10,671,967 of NW_024870701.1, read as the reverse complement.
ATTATCTGAAGGAAAGATTGTGGCTATAAATAAATTCATACAGACCTTTAATACAATGGACAGGCAAACCAGAGAATGGACAGGCTGGGAAGATAATGACTATTTAAAGAGAAATCCTTAGGCTCAATTCCTATTTCAGTAGCAGACATTGAGGCGCAACTAGATCTATTACTTTGAAACTATACCTATTTAATATTTAATAGTATGATTTCTCATAAATTATCTGCTTTTGATCTCCATTGAGATTATCATATTCTGACAGTGGAGACTATGGCTTCTCATTTACTAATTAAAAATCCTTCCTGATTATCTCAAATATGTATTTGTGAATGTCAAGGTGTGTGAATCTAAACACATGTACATGGAATACACACACATGTATATACCGTCTATGTGTGTGTATACCTCTATGTGCGTACACTAACACCCTGAATAATGGGTTTTTTATTCTTTTTATCTAATAGAAAAAAACTACCTTTATAAAACTTTAATAATTTAACAGTAGGACACATGTGATGTGTAATGGGAATCTGCAATCCCACAAATGTGAGAGTCCACTCTTGTATCCACCCAGGTAACATTTACCTGAATTTCCTGAAGCAAGCCACATGGTCCTGGCTGAACCGGGACCTGTTCAGTGAGTTTGGACAACATGCTCCCTTAAACAGACCTGCATAAATTACTTTAGGCCCAAACCACAAACTTGGAAAGCACATCCTGAAACTTTTTGTACCTTCTATCCAGCTTCAACCCTACGGAAGTCCCTCTATCTGCTACTCTCATTACACCATGCCTCATGTCTCCTGATACTCCTCAGGTCACCAACTTTCCATCAAAGTTGATCTGGTCTATTGAAGTTTTTCTCTGCTCTTTATTTAATACCCTTGCGACTCAATTTCCCTAAGAGATGGTGCCAATGACACAATTTCCTAACATATATTTTCCCATGCAGTTACCATGAATTAATTTATTCTATCCTTACAACAATAGTTATTGTTGTATTATAAATGTAAAGTTGAATAAAGATGTGCAACAGGTTTAGTCCTCTTTTAACAATTTAACTCCCCATGTAATTGTAACCCCTCTGTACAGTATGTTCACAAATAAAATAAAATTAAATTAAAAAAAATAAAATATAATAATAATAAAAAAACAATTTAACTCATCCTCCTCCAAAATCTCTCTATAGCCTCCTTATTACTCTAATTTCTTTTATCATTTCTTAGTAAAATCTTTCCAAAACACAAAAGCATATTTACTTTAACTGTATTATGCTCTTTACAGAAAGTGATCACAATTGCCTATTTCCACTTGGAATTTACCAAATAATAATATCCTTTAAAAGTGTGGTGTTTTCTAGCACTAATTATTTTGATTACTTGTATCATCTTCTCTGTGGAGTCATTAAAACATAAGCTCATTATGTTGAAATTTTTCAACCTAGAAAAACACCAGAAATCTAGTGTGTGACTGATATATACTTACTAGACAAACTAGTGAATGAAACAATTATATGAAAATTGCTAGTATGTCTGAAGTTAAAAACTCAGTAATGGAAGTAATACAGGGGAATTCCAATTCAATGAATATTCCCAGTTCAGATTATCAATGGTTGAATGACAATATTTGTAATAAATAGAATACGAAAAGGACAGTCAGTGTTGGGAAATGAGAGCTAATAATCTTTTTACTAATATATTAACTTTAAGACCCACACAAAATGAAATTTCTATTGACTTTTCTAAAGGATCAGTGGAAGTTCAGGCCATCATTTGCATTTGTATCTGAAGATATTGCATACTATAGATATATATAAAACCTGGGAAGTCCATATAGACACCATGCAAGAGGAGATAAAATTGAAACAGATGAAAATCTCAGAGAAAGTTCTTCTAATATTCACTGCTTCACAAGGAAACAAAGTGGTGGACAGAAATCCAGAGCAAGGGGCTGGGAAGTTAGCTCAGTGGTAGAGCACTTACCTTGCATGCATGAGGCCCTGGGTTTGATTCCTCAGCACCACATAAGCAAGAAGAAAAAAGCCGGAAGTGGCGCTGTGGCTCAAGTATTAGAGCACTACCCTTGAGCTGAAGAGCTGACAACGCCTAGGCCGAGAGTTCGGGCCCCACGACCGGAACCCCCCCAAAAAGGAGGTCCAGAGCAAGGATTCTGTGGTTCTAACATTGTGATCCAGGTTGCTTTGTTTCCTTGTACTGACTTTTGTTTTCAGTAGTCACTATTACAAAATTGTCACTCATAAAATTGATAAATATCAAAACTGTTTGCTTTTTTAAAATTTATTATTACAAAAATTTTATTTTTTTTATTGTAAAGATACTGCATGGAGGGGTTATAGTTACATGAGTAAGGCCTATTGAGCATTGTTACCCCCTCTTTTGTTTTTCCCCTACTATCCCTTCTCTCCCCACCTCCCCAACTCTCCTCCCCTCCACCCTGAAGTTGTAAAGTATGTTTTCAAAATAGTGTCTTATACATCTCATTGTTACAATAAGTCAACCTGTATCCTTGTTTCAGCATTTTGTTATTTCCCTTCCCCTCCCAAAATAAGAAAATACGTATATACAAGATGCAGGCACCAAAATCAAATACAGTGTCAACAGGGGTTATACCATGGGGGAAGAACATACAAAAGAAAAAAAAATCACATAGTACATTGAAAAACAACAGTGGCAAAATGAAACAAAACAAAACAAAACTCTTGTGTTCCTATCTTGGGGTTCATTTTGCTTATATGATCATACATACATTGCTTTTGACCTTAAATTTCTATAAACATTAATACAAACAAATGAAATGAAGGTTGATTCCAAAGTCATTATAAAAGGAGTTTTTTTCAGCTAATTAAGGAACATGTAAAATATTTTTAATTTTCCTGTAGGATTTTTTTCTTTGTTTGGTCAGTTTTTGGGTTGGAATTCAGGGAGTTTTCCTTGAGCTCTTTTGCTCAAGGGTAGTGCTCTATCCCTTTTAGCCACAGAACTATTTTTCATTTTTGAGTGGTTAGGTAGAGATAGTTTCACGGACTTTCTTGACTGGGCTGGCATCAAACCAGGATCCTCAGATCTCACTCTTCTGGCTCCCTGCATTTCTATTTTTTTTGGGGGGGGGGTCTGGTCATGGAGCCTGAACTCTGGGCCTGGGCACTGTCCCTCAGCTCTTCAGCTCAAGGCTAGCGCTCTACCACTTGAGCCACAGCGCCACTTCCGGCTTTTTTCTTTTTGCTTATGTGGTGCTGAGGAATTGAACCCAGGGCCTCAGGCATGCAAGGCAAGCTCTCTACCACTGAGCCACCTTCCCAGCCCCTCTCTGCATTTCTTGAAATTTTAGTTTTTAAAACTATGTCAGTTTTAGTAAATATTTCAAGATTTTCTTTAGAAGACTACAGAAATTAGTATAGACATATTAAGAACAGAAATAAAAGGATGTTTTTTTACTTTAAAATTATGCAAACAGAATTTTTTGTCTACAAACATTTTCTCACTCTCCACTAATGACTTCAGCTTTTGTAGAATTAAATGAATAGCAACATGAATCTGAAGACAGTCAAAGATTCTTTCCTCTGTGTATTACTTAGTAATTTGTCGTTAAGATGCAACAATTCAGACTAAGTAGCTTAGTAAGTAAACACAACATCAAACACTATTAACAAATTTTAATTCAAATCAAATATGACATGAATTTCTATAATTTTCACATTTCCCTCTATCCTTAAAAAAACCTTTAAGGGATTTTATTCATATTTCTGTTATAATTCAACTCACACTTTGTTTTAAACTGTGTGCATTTTTCAAAATATATTCTAACAAACAATATGATGACACATGGGTATGACATACAAAAGTAGTAGAAAACTAAAAGGAAGTAAATAAAGTAATCCTAATACAACATAGTCCTTCATTCAGGCAAGTGTTAGATAAATCTTCAAGATATGAATCACAAAGTTCAACCTGAATTGCAATGTATTTTCACTTAATCTGATATTCTGTGATGTCTTTTATATATCAGGTACAAGTAACTCAAAAGCTGAAGTATAATCAAAAGCAGTACATATTTCAAAAAGCTACAATGAAAAAGTTTTCTATTAGCATAACAGGTTATCTTGGGAACACAGATTATGCTAATATTATTTTGAAATATGAGACAAAGCATTTCCTATTTCAAGGTGCATGCTTATAGTATAATAAAGATAATTGAGTTAAGTTCTACACTTTTCAGTTTAGAAAAATATCAGTCATGAATTTCCACTTTAGAGATTTAAAAAATGGGATAGTTATTGGCAAAAAGAGATAAATCCCTACATTTTAACTAATATTAGTGTGAGATGACCCGCATGAATGGGTAGCATAGTTACATCATTTTCAATCTTCCCAACTTTTACCAGAACCACAACTTTACTTGACATCTATGGAAGTAATCACCCTGTGTACCATGTAAATCACACTTGACAAATATGAGTCTGTGATGTACACTATAGTGAATGAAACACTGTGCTTGGAAGATTATTGTACATTAAGAAAAAACTCATTCTAACAGATATGTGAAGGCTCTCACACCAAAATCTTTGAGAAGAAATTCAGAGAGGTGAATGAAGAAGGTGAATGGATTAAAAGTAAGCAATGTACTTTTTACACATGTAAAAAATAGAATAATAAGATGCACTAAAATTCTTCATAAAGGGAATGGAAATAGCAAATAATAGAGGGTAATTTTTGTCAAAATATTTGATTATGTATCTATCAATTTGAAACTTGTAGGTAAAATTAGTGGACACTAATAAATGTTAGACAATTTCATCATGCATCTTATAGAAACGTTTCATCTTCTGGTATGTTGCCTTTGATTTGCTGATCTTTAAACTAAGTCTTGCCATTATTATTTTTGGAACAAATTAGTAAAAGGAAGTTCTATTACCAGTCCTAACAGAGTTGGGGTGAAGTATCAAGGTCAACTTCACTAAGATTGTTCTTGGCTGTTTGCACACTTTGCACAAAGTATTAAAGACAAAAGTAATATTTTGTGTTATGTTCTAGATATTCTGTAATAGGTATATAGTATCTTTTGGGGGGGGGGGTTGGTCACGGGGCTTGAACTCTGGGCTTGGCCACTGTGCCTGCGCTCTTCAGCTCAAGGCCAGAGCTCTACCGCTTGAGCCACAGCGCCACTTCCTGTTTTCTAGTGATTTATTGGAGATAAGAGTCTCACAAACTTACCTGCCCGGGCTGGCTTTGAACTGTGATCCTCAGATTTCAGCCTCCTGAGTAGTTAGGATTACAGGCGTGAGCCACTGGTGCCCAGCAAAATATATAGTATCTTTTTACAACTTTTTGCTAGTAGACATTGGGTTGATTTACAGATGGAGAAATGATAGTCATTCATTTGGTGAAACCTTCATTTAGAATCTATTTATGTATAGCTACTAAAGTAGCTTAATTTTGGCTACTTTAGTAGCCAATCTTTTGTCAGGATCAAATAGTGAGAGAAAGAGATATTATGCATATACCAAAAATGCCTACTAAAAAGAGAGTTAAATGTAAACTGTATCTACTAGTGAAATACTAGTTCCACATGTGGTTATATTTGTGGATGGGATCTCTCAGGTGTAACTAATTCAAGTGTGTAGAGTGCTCTTAAATAAGATTTGTGTCCCTCTTGAACTCACAATAAGAAGTTGACTGTCCAGGAGAAGTAAACAGTTCTTTACCAGACAATGATTCTTTCAGTGCATTTGTCTTTACACTTCTCAGCTTCAGAATGTAGGAAATTAATTTCTGATTTTTATAAGCTCTCCAGTTTGTCATAATAGTACAAAAAGACTAGGACGAGCAGAGAATCTACACCAATTTTACTTTATTTTTGCTAGTACTGGTGATTGAATCCAGTGCCCCATGCTTTCTAGGTAGAACTGTATCACTAGCACCATACCCCAAGCTCATTTTGCTTTAGTCATTTTTTCCTATAGTGGTATGCATTTGTGCCTGGAGCTAGCATGAACTGCAATCCTCCTACTGATGGTTCCAACAGCATTAGAACAGACATATACATGTGTATATATGGCTTTGTTATTGACTGAGGTGTCCTGTTACTAATTTGTTTGCCTGATTTTCAAAATACTTTTTCGAAAGAACCCAAAATGATGAGACACTTTAAAAAATGTTGGTTAAGAGAGTAGAAGAAGAGGGTATTTCTGGTTTATGAAAGAGATTGAGTCTTTTGTGGGGCAAGCAACATGCTGAATACTATGTAATGAAGAATAGTCATGTGAAAGTTGACATGGAAGAGAAAGGAGAATTACATGCAAAGTCACATTCAACAACAGGTAAGCGACTGTATGACACAGATTAGGACTGCATTTTTTTAAATTATTGAACAATATACGATGTTGAAAATGATAATCTATTTTACTTTCTACATCTTTTCTATTGTGAAAAATGGATTTAAGAATGGTCAGTAAACAGAGGTAATGCTGTTAGGAATATATTGACTTTGTCAATGATAGTAAACGGCTGTACTGATGTGAATTGACACACTGAAAGGTATAAGATATAATCTATGCTGCAACTTAACAAATAAGGTTTGACCATGTCATATATACTTTTTTTTTTGACAGGTGAAATCATGAGGCTTCCTGGGGCAGACAGAGAAGGATTTCTTGCACTCAGGATATGCAGTGGCCAGAGCAATATTGTTATGTCTACATCCTTCAGCCTGATATGCATGAAGCAGCACAGTGCCAGTCAGATGACTTAACTCAAATGAGTTGAGCCCTGAGGTTAGCAGAGAGTAGCTACCACGTCTGCACATTTTTGTCTGCATAGAAGGAGTAGATTCCTTTATTGAGCAAATCATCTCCAAGAGAGAGAAGAGCCAGTGTCACTGTATTTTCTTAGACTATATATAAGTATTTATTTCCTGGGAAAAGACATCATGGCTTAAAATTTCCCTGAAATCTTTATCTATAATCTTTATCTTATTTCCTCCTCTGAGGGACCTTCTCTTAACTTCTAACTCTTAATCCTTTCAAAAATCATGCTTCTAGTACCTTTTTCTCAGAAGTTTAAAAAAAATGCCAGCATTGTGATGAACTATCTTCCCATAGGTTACCTCAACATATTATCTCCCAAAGAGCTTTATATCAATGAAAGCCAACTTTAATTACTTCAAATAAAATAGAATTTTTAAATGACAAGAACAGATGGTTTGAGCTATGTAAATGTCTACTCCTGGCCAGGAGCAGTGGCTCAGATAGCTGTCAGTAAATGTAAAAAGTATAATTTGTTTGAGCTACCTATTCCAGCATAACAAACTGCTCAGAATGCAGAGTTAAAATGCCTTATGCTTTTGCTTGAAATTTTCTACATCATGATTTCATGAAGACTTGGATACATGCCTCATTATTCATATACATGGTAGTAGATGCTGCAAATAATGATACAGTCTTATATTCTTAGAAACTGATCACAAAAGCTTAATCGCTATGCACATATGATCATAGAACATGATATTAATTGAAATGAACTCCAAGAAATGGAAACAAGAAGTTGGTTTTTTTATTCCTTTGGAGCTTTTTTTTGTTTTCTCTATCTTTTGTTTGAAAGTTTATCTGTTTTGGGGAGGTTACAGGGACACACAGAAAGGGTGGGACAAAGAGTGTGTGTGTGTGTGTGTGTGTGTGTGTGTGTGTGTATATATATATATATATACATATATATATATATATATATGATAAAGCCTTGATTTCCCATCTTTCACATTTCTGAAATTTTGAGGTTCTTTGACATTCTTGTCATATGCTCTTCCTATTCCAGGGAATGTCCATGCAATTTTGGTTTTCTACATTCTGAGTATCTCAATGTAACCTTCTCATATGAGACTCTATCCAGAAAAACAATTGCATTGAGAATGTTTTGTTTGGTTTTGTTGGGGTTTTTTTGCAGTTAGTCTTTCTAAGAATTTCTTGTGTGTGATGAGTTGTTTTTTTTCACTACTTCCTTTTTCAAGTATGTTTTTTTTTTTTTTTTTTAGGTTCTGGTCGTGGGGCCTGAACTCTGGGCCTGGGCACTGTCCCTCAGCTCTTCAGCTCAAGGCTAGCGCTCTACCACTTGAGCCACAGCGCCACTTCCGGCTTTTTTCTTTTTGCTTATGTGGTGCTGAGGAATCGAACCCAGGGCCTCATGCATGCAAGGCAAGCGCTCTACCACTGAGCCACCTTCCCAGCCCCTCAAGTATGTTTTTTTATTGTAAAGATACTATAGAGAGGGGTTACAGTTACATGAGTAAGGTAATAAGTATATTTCCTATCAAGCATTGTTACCTCTTCCTTTGTTTTTCCCTCAGAAGGGACTAGATGTTCTCCTTTATTTTACTACATTGTTTTTTTTAATTTCATGACTGAACTTTTTATTGTTATTATTAAATATTATATGAAGGGTTAACATTCTGATAGGTTGTGTTAGAGTGCAATACTTCTTGGTCAATGTCATCCCTTCCTTCATTTTCCCTCTCCAATTCCTACCCTCAAATTATACAATTGATATTTTACACAGTGTTCATTGAATATAATGGCATTTTCTCATCCTTTTTTCCATTCTTTACATGTTATATTTTTATATATACATATATATAATGGTACACACGTGTATGCTATGTATATACATATATGTGTATGTATATTATGTATATGTATGTGTGCACGTGTGCGTGCCATATATTGTATACTTAAAGAGCATTCATCCGGTGAGGAAGACTAAAGTGACTGCTGCTATCATAATAGATGATCATAAACTTAAAAGCATAATACATGCATTTATTATCTCATTGTTATCTAAGTCAAACCCACAGGCATGTTTTAGGTTCTTCACAGTCAAAAATCAAGGTGTCATTTGGCTTGAGATCTTACATGCAGGCTGAGAGAATGTACTTCCAACTGTATTCAGCTTTGGGCGGTACAACATATTTCTTCTTCGTGAAGCTAGCAAAACAACTTGGAATCTTTTCTTTTTTAGTGTTTCCTTCTGCAATTCTATCTAACTTGCTCTTCTAATTTTGAGTAAGAAAACACATACTTTTAGAGACTTACATTGTTACACAGGAACCATCCTAATAATCAAGGAAAAACATTTTTAAAGGTCAACTGATTGTAACAAATTTGGAAGAGTTTCCCTCTAGTTGATGTCCATCTAAACCTGTAGACTATGACCATGTGTTGATGGAGATGCTCTTATGGACCAAATGTTTACCTCTGATTCCTGCTGATACCTAAGATGGTAGTGTTTGGAATGCAGCCTTTGAAAAATAACTCAGTTTACAACTAATGCATTCACAATTGAGTTACTTCTTGTCTAATAAATCATATGTCTGTCTCTTTCCTTGTCAGAATACAGTCAGTAGGTACTCATTCACAAGATAGTGGGGAAAATCACAGATATAGTCAAACACAAGGCCATGGGACCACCAATAGGGAGTGTAAAGAGAAGCCACTGCCAGCCAAAGAACAATGATTGCAATCAGTCATTCCAACAAGGGGAAGGAAAGAGGTATTCTATCCTAGAATCATCTGAGAGTCCATGGTGCTGCTAAAATCTTGACTCTAGACAGCTAGTTCCTAACAGAACAAAAATGTTTGATTTTAAGTCACTTTGGGGTAATTTGTTGCAACAAACTCTTAGACTAAAAGAGTAAATTTAACAACATCAGTAAAGCCCATTTTGCCGCCATGAGCTGGACACCTGGGCTAAAGATAAGAAGCACAAAATTCTGCCTTCTACACTCAGTCTCTAAAGCCATGAACTATACTGTTTCAGGTAAAATATGTCACACTTCCCCAAAGTTTTGGTCACATTAAAGTATCGATATGCTCTGATCAGGCCTCCCTTTTTCTGGAAAGTTAGTTCTAGAAGTGCAGCATGTTTTATCAGATTGTTTCTTAGAAATTCAGTGGTCTAGTAGTATATTCTTCATGTTCTTCCTGTCCCTTACAGTTTAATTTGGCAGTGTTTCTTCTCACATAAAGTTCTCAAGAACTTGTGGATGGTACATAGCTTTAATAGAGGACCATTCCTTTATAAAATATCTCTTTCACCCATCTTTCCGAGATAATATCTTCTTTACATTTGACTTCTCTTAAAATGATGAAAGAGGATTGTCTTGATGCTTAGAGAATCTCTGATTTAATTGCGGGTTTCTGTGAATCAGAGCTGATGCCTATGAAGGGCTGTTTGTTTTCCTGCGTTTGCTCTACCACACTTTCTGATTTGCTATGAAAACATTGCACAGCCACACACACAGTTGTTTTCTACATCAGACTTTCTGAAGAAATCTCTAAAATGGTGTCTTTTGCCATTTGTGTAGATACTTCCTCAAATCATTTAGTTTTGATACCTTTGTGTCTAACAATTTTTCTCTCCCTCTATTTTCCCCCCACCTTTTTTTAAACTATGAACAGTATCTCTACATTTTTGAAAACCTTAGCCACACACCCATATACATTGCTGACAAGTCCCACTTTCCACATAACTATAAGACACAATTTTGCTAAGCATTGTGAAACTACATAATGAGGATGCTATTTTCTGTAATCTCCAATAATACAGCTCTCTCCTCCATCAGAGTCCTCACTGGCAAAATCCTTAGCACCCACATTTGTTCTTGTACCCTATTCAAAATGCTGTAGGCTATTACTATTACACTTTTCAAATACTTTCCCAGGCTACTTTCACTACCCTATTACAGAGATACTTCTTTGCCTTAGGCAATAGTTACAGTAGCACCTTAGCTTCTAGGAGGGGGCAAATGTCCCATATTCAGACAGCTCTCTAGGGAACTTTTCCTAAGAAGATTAGCATAGAAATTTGTCTTATCTCCAATCTGTTGTTCTGCTCGTAAACTAAAATAATTTCATGGGAGAAAGAATAATGAGACTGAATAAGAACACAGATTTCAAATAACTTGCAAAAACAAATATTGTAATGATTGATGTTATGAACAAATCAGTTTATTATTTTATGGATCATTTTTTGGCAGAAGTGGGCATTGACTGCAGGATATCATGCTTGAGAAGTTAATCTACCTTGTTCTACTACTCTAGCCACACCTCTAGGCTGTCTTTTTTGCTGGTTATTTTGGAGATGGAGTCTCAAAGACCTGTCTGCCTGGGATGGCATCAAATTACTATTCTCTGGATCTCGGTTTCCTGAGTAACTAGAATTATAGGAGAAAGCCATTCGTATCGACCTAAACATTACTTTATTACAGCAGACTGAATAGCATTTTATTTTCTATATTTTCATAAAAAATGTTACTAGCTCATGGAAATTAAACAATTTTAAAGGATATGACTGAATTGTATGCAATTAAGATCAGAGTTACCTTTCATGCAATTAGTGAATGCCATTTCATGTGCATAAAAGTTTACCAAAAATGTAATTTTAAAAATGTTATTCAAATTGCATATTTACGTAAGAAAACTAGGTTAAGGAAATCATGTGTTAGGGTCTTAAAAACCTGTCCAAAATAATACAATAAATGTTATTCCAGGAAAACCATAGAACAATGAAATATTCCTTAACTTCTGCTTTTCATATGGGGAACTGAAAAATCAGATGTTTGTTCAAATGGCAGTTCAGTCACATTTTATTTCTCTGAAAAACAAAAATGAGTTCAGAAATTGGGCCTGAAATCAAGCATTTAGGAAGGGTCAATGGCAGCTTAATTTAAAAAGTCAAAGGCAAGCTGTGTGCCAGTAGTTCACGCCTGCAATCCTAGCTACTCAGGAGGCTGAGATCTGAGGATCCTGGTTCAAAGCTAGCCAGGTAGGAAAGTCTGTGAGACTCTTATCTCCAATATACCACCAGAAAGCTGAAAGTGGTGCTGTGACTCAACTGGTAAAGCTGCTGGCCTTGATCTGAAGCTTTGAGGGACAGTGCCCAGGCCCAGGGTTTAAGCCCCATAACTGACCAAAAAAAAAAAGTCAAAGGTAAACTCTATGCTATTCTCTGGTAGCGATTTTTGGGAAAAATTCTTTTGTTTCTATAGACTGAATAATTCAGAAGCAGTGTTTCCTAGAGTGTTTCTGTAGGCTATGATGCCTCCTATGTACGTAGATCTGTGAGAGCTTGTTCACAAAGCAAAATTCATGAAGATATTAGAGAAACATTAAAGTGTATTGTTAAGCTTAGACAAGTTTCTTCCTTATTGTGTTTAAAATAAGGTGTGAGAGACTCAATTTTTATAATTATGTTATTACAAGTCATCTTTTGAAATTTAAAATAGAAATAGTAAGAGTAGAAAAAAGCAATAACATAGTCAAAGGTCTCTTGAAAAATACCAAAAAAATAGATAAATGCTACTTAATGAGAATGCGGAAAAAAACATACCTAATATGTTTTTTAGTCTAGCTTATGTGTTTTGCATATATTTTTATACATGTTTATAAAACAAAATTATCAACATAACACATGTGATACTTATGTTAATACTACTTTGATTACAATATAATATAAATGTAAAAATACTCATAGAATCACCATTTGCATTAGTTATGTAATAATAATATGTCATATTATTATTGATAAATAAATGAATAATTTTTTTTTTTTGGTCCGGTTGTGGGGCCTGAACTCTGGGCCTGGGCGCTGTCCCTCAGCTCTTCAGTTCCAGGCTAGCGCTCTACCACTTGAGCCAGAGAGCCACTTCCGGCTTTTTTCTTTTTGCTTATGTGGTGCTGGGGAACTGAACCCAGGGCCTCAGGCATGCAAGGCAAGTGCTCTACCACTGAGCCACCTTCCCAGCCCAAATGAATAATATTTTATGTATTATTTACTTAATTGTTTAGAAGTGCTGGGGTTTGAACTCAGGGTCTGAGGCTTGCTAGGGAGACACTGTATCACTTAAGATAGTTCATTTGCTTTACTTATTTTTAAATAGGATTTCATATTTTTGCTCAAGCTGGCTTAGTTATGATTCTACTAAATCTCCTCCAATAGTTGACATTACAGATGTGTTCTCCTGTGCTCCACTTACTGATTGAGATGAATCATGGGCTATAGAGATGACTCAAATGTTAGAATGCTAGCCCTGAGGAACAAAAGTGAGCAAAAGACTAAGCAAGAGCTTGAGACCTTTAGTTCAAGCCCTACTACCAGGAAACTGAAAATTTTAAAAAGGCTAGAGATGGGGGTCTTGCTCACATTTTACTCAGACTCGTCTTGAACCACAATCATCTCTGTCTCTGCCTACTGAGTAACTGATGCTACAGGTATGAAGAACTTTACTTGGTCCATTGGTCCATTTTTGTAAACACAAAAATGCATTGTATTGTGTGAAATCTGATGCATTGAATTACAATATGATATAGTTAATTTCCAAAACTATTTGTATTGATTTTATTGTCCCTGAGTTAACATTATTTTGATGCTTTTGATTAACCAAATCCCTACATGTTAAGCATATATCCTAATATATGTGCATTACATGTATTCCGGTAGCATTTTTTCCAATCAGATTTATAATGTTATTTTTTCAATTATCAAATCTTCTAACATGGCTCCCTTGCTGTTAATATTAAACTTTAAGGATTAATGAAAATTTTGTGGGATTATTTTATAAGGAAGTACCAAGGAACAGTAAGATAGAGTCAGAAAACTAAAGTTGAAAAAATGATGACTTGAACTCTGCATAATAAAGCTAAGGTCAAAGAAAAACAATAAAACCTGATACAGCAATGTTGTAATCAATTAAAGTGATAACTTAGTAACAACAGAGAAGTCTCACTTTCCATGTTCATACTGGAGAACAGAAAGTAGGCTAGCCAGATGCTTTCCTGAAAAGCATGAGGACAATATTTTATGTCCCTTTGTGGAAAGATGTAGAGTGTCTTAACATCTGCAAAATAATTAATGAGTATAAGTGGTTATCGCAATATAATGTCAGATGGGTTTTCAAGAATTAGTCTTTGCACAAAGTATACAGTAAGTTTAGAAGACAGACAACAAAGTGAATACACCAATCTATCCCTTCAGAGTATCTGAGATTATTTTCCTGCACTATTTTCATAAGCTTACTGATAAATTATATTATATAAACTCAGATTTGTTGCAAAACAAATAAATAATGAAATTTTTGTATTACACACATGTATATAATTATATATACACAAACACTGCTATATGTACATTATTTAGTGTATTCATATTATATACATTCATATATAAAATATATACCTGAGAGACTCCTGAGCAGAAATTCAGAAGTGGAGGTGTGACTCAGGTGGTAGTGCACCAGTCTTGAGTGAAATAACTAAGGGAATTAACCAGGTCCTGAGTTCAAGCCTCAGTATTGGCACAAATATCATATCAAATAACAATATGTAATAGAATTAAATTAAAAGTGAGCTATATGAACAAATACATACATATAAATATTTAATTTAAATAACAATAGAGAATATATTAAAATAAACAAACTTCATTTATTTTCAGGTTTTTCTCCAGAAAAAGAGAATTTTTTGTTTTTCATTTTGTTGAAAAGTTGTGTGTGTGTGTGTTTTGTTTTTTTTTTTCTCGGTTGTGGGGCTTGAACTCTGGGCCTGGGCGCTATCCCTCAGGTCTTCAGCTCAAAGCAAGTGCTCTACTGCTTGAGCCACAGCACCACTTCTGGTTTTCTAGTGGTTTACTGGAGATAAGAGTCTCACAGACTCCTGCCCGGGCTGGCTTTGAACCGTGATCCTCATTTCTCAGCATCCTGAGTAGCTAGGATTACAGGCGTGAGCCACCAGCACCTGGCTTGTTTAAAAGTTTTGTCTGCTCAAAATTATTATAATTTACAAATAGTATTAAATTAGACTAGCTTAACTATTGATAAGAACTTTATTACTTCAACATATTTGATTTCATTTCCCTCTTAGCTGTTGGAGAAATAGCATCTTCTTTCACAAAATATTTTTTTTCTAAAAAGCATAAACTGATCTCAGATATTTTCATTCTGTCATATTTTCTGGGTTTTATGTTTTATTGTTCATAAGACTTTTTTTTTAAATATGCTATTATAGATTGCTTTTTTGAGCTGTTAGGAATGGCAGAGTAACGTAGTATTGAAAGGGTTTCACAGCTGGCTAGCTGAGGCACAGAAAGGTTAAGTATTCATGTAAGGTCACTCAGCAAGTTAATGTCAGTATACTACAGTCACTGTGTAGTTTACTTGATCCACGTGTTTTCATAAAATCATTGTCTGAGATAATGACATACTAATACAAAATGGTATCAAATATATACTAGACTGGCATTGCTACCAAACAAAGAAAAGTAAGGGAAGACGTGGGTAGGGGAAGGATGAGTAAGAATATTGGAAGGGGTGACATTAATCATGATGCCTTGTGTTCATAAATTAGTTAAATGACAACTCCTTTGTAAAACTAGTGACAAGAAAAATAATATACAATAGTTTTATTATAACATCTCCTTGTCATGCTAAAATATATTAGAGCTAGTATGATTTCTTCCGTTTTATTTGCTTATCATGGAATGAAATGTCTAAATGTCTTCTTGAGCTAAACCAGTTTGGTTAACAGATCTAATGAGAACCAAGGAACTCAACATCTACATATTTAGTCTCTTCCTGAAGCTTAATCCCAGTATTCTAATTATCTCATAAATGCTTTCTATTAAATAATATGTTGTATCATGAATTTTGATATATTTATAAGTTCTCAATATTTAGTCTTTATTCTGGATATAGTCTTTTGAGTAGTCACCTTTAATATCCAAAACACTTTGGTTCAATTTGTTGGATTACATTTCAGTACCATCACTACCATTTCACATTAGTTTGTGTGTGTGTGTTTATATGTGTGTGTGTGTGTGTGTGTGTGTGTGTCCTGGGGCTTGAACTAAGGGTCTTGATGCTGTCCCTGGCCTTTTTTGCTCGAGGCTAGACCTCTACCACTTGAGTCACAGCATTGCTTCTAGCTTTTTGGTAGTTAGAGGGAGATCTCATGCATTTTC
Organism: Dipodomys spectabilis; assembly: GCF_019054845.1. Taxonomy (NCBI): domain Eukaryota; kingdom Metazoa; phylum Chordata; class Mammalia; order Rodentia; family Heteromyidae; genus Dipodomys; species Dipodomys spectabilis. The sequence continues at coordinate 10,655,951 of NW_024870701.1, read as the reverse complement.
TTGCCCAAACTAGCCTCGAACTGCAATTCTCAGATGTCAGCCTCTTGAGTAGGTAGTATTATGGGTGTGAACTAGAGACACCTGGCTCTGCTCTAGCTATTTTATTCATCCTTCTTGTCCTTTGTTATTATTTTGTTCGTTGCTCCAACTGTCAAGTATTTGAGTAATATTATATGTCAGAGTTGGTAGCATACATACAGATACTTTGCCTGCCACATAAAAGAAGTTGAATTAAAGCACCGATGACAAGTCTCAGTATGGTAGGAAGGAGTCCAGTGTGAAATGAGGGTTGAGTGATTAATGAAGAGCTCACCCTTCTAGGGAATTGTATTGTATGTTAAGTGCCTGCATGATATTCTCATGATTTCATTCTTTGTTCTAGACTAACACAAAGTCCTTACAGTATTTTAAGCAAGGATCTAAGTATATTGGTTTTAAGTGAGTAAAGTTCCTTCTGGCTCCATGTCAAAATACCTTGGACAAAGAATTTGTTGCCTAATGCATGTAAAGAAATAAGCTTAGAAAACTATTGCTTAATATGAAATAATTGCAGAAGAGTAGTGTTGGTGGTAGTAGATCTTTGTAACTGTGATTAATTATAGAAGAGATTATAAATAATCTATGTATACTTAAAAGTCATTCTTAGTTCTTTGTTCTTAGACATGTATGCTATTTTGGATTTGTCATTTTATTATTATGACAAATAGTGTGAAAAGAAATCTCTGTACATATATCTTTTGACAAATCCTATAGTTGTCCTCAGGATAAATTACTGTAAGAGGAACCAATGAATACGTATTGATAGAGATTTGCATGTTTTGAATACTTTTTTCCAGGGAAAGTATGATAATATGTGCTTGTTCAAATAAATGCTATGTCTATTTTAGTCAACTTCTTATTGCTAAATGCACAGTTTGAAACAATTATTTTGATATACACTTACATATTTTGGAACTCTTGTCTTCTGACATTATACAATTTTGTGATATTAACCAGACATTTGTCTTACTCATTACACATTTTCTTAGATACTTGTGTCTTGATGTGCATACTATTGCTAATGCGCATTGTATCAATTATTAAATATCTTTTTATTGTTTGTGGTGAAATTTATCTCTTAGGCATCCTGTTACTTTGTGATATAAGTAACATCCTACCATTTAAATGTCTTTCCTTTGTGTAAGACCATTTTCTCAGCTATTTTTTCATGGTGACAGGAATCTGCTAAAACTGTAGCCATAGTAGTAGAATGAGCCACCCAGTCCCCAGCCCTCTTGTTGCGCAGTCTCCATCCTTTTACATGTGCCACGTTCCTCATTACACTGTATATAACTAGACATACTTCTTTATAGGATGATACATTATGAAAGGTGTCAGATGTTTGGATCTAATTATTATACAGTAGCTCAGCAGTAATGAATAAGTAATTCTAATAAAAGAAATGTTGGAACTATTTCTACTTGATCCCTTCAATCTATTTCTTCTTTCTTTTTTAATTGTGAAAATACTGTACACAGGGGTTACAACTACATGGGCAAGATAATGAGCACATTTCTTATCAAGCATTGTAGCCTCCTGCTTAGTTTCCCTTTCCCATCCTCCCCCTCTCCCCCCCCAATCCTCCTCCTCCTCCCCTCACCCCCCCAACAAAGTTGTAAAGTTCATTTTCAACATAACGACTTGTACGTCTCATTGTTGCAATGGTTCCACCTGTATCTCTATTTAAACGATTTGTTTTCTCCCTTCCCCTCCACAAATTATACCGGTATCAAATACAGTGAAAGCACGGGTTATACCATGGGGGAGGGACATACAAAGCAACAAGAAATAATCTTATGAATGTGTTAGAAACAATCACATGAAAGAAAAACACATTTGAATACATATCTTAGGGTTCATTTCCCTAACATCAACTTATCTGACCTTTTCTGCTTAACTCAGACATATACTAGATATTGCAAATAAGGGAAACCATGGGACCTATGTTTCTTTGAGCCTGGCTTACTTCACTTAATATAATTTTTTCCACGTCTTTCCATTTCCTAACAAATGGGGCAATGTCATTCTTTCTGATGGAGGCATAGAATTCCATTGTGTATATATACCACATTTTCTTGATCCATTCATCTACTGAGGGGCATCTGGGTTGGTTCCATATCTTAGTTATGGCAAATAATGCTGCAATAAACATAGTCATGCTGGTAGCTTTAGTGTGGTCTTGTTTGTGAACATTTGTGTAAATGCCCAAAAGTGGGATTGCTGGGTCATAGGGGAGCTCTATGTGGAGTCTTTTGAGGAACATCCATACTGCTTTCCAAAGTGGTTGAACAAGTTTACACTCCCACCAACAATGCAGTAAGGTTCCCTTCTGTCCGTATCCCCTCCAGCATCTGTTGTTATTAGAATTGTTGATTATAGCCATTCTAACTGGGGTGAGATAGTATTTCAATGTTGTTTTGATTTGCATTTCTTTTATGGCTAGGGAGGTTGATCATTTCTTCATGTGTCTATTGACCATCCTTTTTTCCTCTTCAGAGAAGTTTCTCTTTAAGTCTTTAGCCCAATTATTTATTGGGCAGTTGTCTCCTAGACAAGGGTCTCTTATCTAAAATATACCTGGAACTCAAAAAATTAAATCCCCCAACAACAAGCCTTCAATCTATTTCTAATATTTGACCATAAAATGTCTCTTCAATGGATTCTCATTTTTGTTTTCTAAGGCTTTTTGTTTTTATTATTAAATCATAGAGATTATATCTCATTTGAATTCAACAAGATGGAGAAAATAACCTGTCAAGCAAACTCCTTCTTAGACTTCTCCTTCATTCCCTGTGATTTGAAATATCCCAGAGCCTGTGTGACTTGAACCCACGATCGCCAACACTCAGTTAATAGGGTTACGAATCTTTTTATTAGCCTCAGTGTCTGACCTCCACTATAGATAGTGAAGATGTGCAATAGAGTAAAATAGCTCAGGGTATTTAAAGGTAAGATCCATGGGGAAGGAGGTAGGGGACCACTCCCAAGGGGACAGTGGTTACAATTGGCAAAAGAACAAGTTACAGAAGCACATCTAGCAGTTAGTGATTACAAAATGATGATTATAATTCAAGTCATTCCAATAACCAAGGTCATAAGTCATAAGTCCTTATCTCAAATATCTCATCAAAGAAACAAGTGTGATATAGTAATTACAGTCTCAAAGTAACAAGTCCTTGAAGCAAAAACCACATTCCAAATTTCTTAACTTATCACAGCCCAAAATCAACCCACCTTCCAGCTTTTCCAGCTCTGAGTTTCACTGTTCTACTGAATTCCAGCAACCTGGTGTTCAACTCACTAATTTACTTCTGTAATTTTCCCTTTAATGACTAACCTAGGGTTTCTACATGGACATTCTGCCTTTCAAGTTTATCTTATTCTTACACACTTTGCAAGTCTCAGTAAATACCAAGCGACAGTTTGTTTCCTTCTTGGGGTTCGTACTTATTCTTCCCTGGTCTAATCAATACCTTACCTGCTGAATTTTGACCAGGTCTTAACATCTTTGAGTGTCTTTTATTAAAAGGCCCCTTGTTTGGATGTGAACATGTATAAAACAGGGACTGGATATAGAAAATCAACTAAGAATTGTTCCCCTGTGTAATAGCTAACAAGGGAATAGTGTAGTTTAAGAGAAAGATGTTTAGGCAGGCAAACAAAGCTGCCCCCAGATTGTGTAAGTTTTATTGTATGCTGAAAGGTGAAAAGTGTGGCCCATGAACCAACCTTTTTTAAAAATATTTTTGTGAAGGACTGAATCTTTTTAAATGGGGGAATGATTCATTTTGGGGCATTTATCCAAACGATCACAAACAAGGCTATACAAAAGCCACCAGCACAATTATAAGATATGGAACCAACCCAGATGCCCCTCAGTAGATGAATGGATTGAGAAAATACACACACACACACACACAATGGGATTCTATGCCTCCATCAGAAAGAATGACATCACCCCATTTGTTAGGAAATAAAAGACTTGGAAAAAATTATATTAAGTGAAGTAAGCTATAGGTCCTATGGTTTCCCTTTTCTGCAATAACTAGTGTATGTCTAGGACAAGAAGAAAAGCTCAAAAGCTATGTACATATGACCAAATAAGATGATGTTAGCTAGGCGCTGGTGGCTCACGCCTGTAATCCTAGCTACTCAGGAAGCTGAGATCTGAGGATCGTGGTTGAAAGCCAGTCCGGGTAGTCAAGTCTGAGAGAATCCTATCTCCAACAAATCACTAGAAAACCAGAAGTGGTGCTATGGCTCAAGCTGTAGAATGCTCGCCTTGAGCCCAAGCCCAGTGTTCAAGCCCCATGACAAAAAAAAAAAATGATGCTAAGAGAGATGAACCCCAAGAGAGGGACACAAGTGGTTTTATCTTTCTTGTGGTTTTTAATGTATTTAATAAAGTACTATGTGAATTTTTTTGTTTCTTTTGTATGTTCTTCCCCCATGGTATAACCCCTGTTTTCACTGTAGTTGATTCCAATGCCCTAAATTTTCTATATACATTTTTCTAATTTGGGGAGGGGAGGGGAAATAACAAAATGCTGAAATAAGGATACAGGTTGACCCGTTGTAACAATGAGATGTACAAGACACTATCTTGAAAACAAACTTTTCAACTTCTGGAGTGGAGGGAGGAGTTGGGAGGTGGGGAGGGAAGGGATGGTAGGTGAAAAACAAAGAAGGGATAACAATGCTCGATAGGAAATGTACTCATTGCCTTATTCATGTAACTGTAACCCCTCTGTACAGTAGTTTTACTATATAAATATTGTATATATATATACTATTATATATATACTATACTATTATATATAGTATATATATAATTATATATACTATATATAATAGTATATATATACTATATGTAGTATATATATATATATATATATATATATACTATATATGAAGGAATGATGAAGTGAATTCAGGGATCTTCTCTCATTATGGGCAGTATGATTTTTCTGGTGGCTGGACCATGGACTACAAGACTTTTCATAAACTGCATGACCTCTAGTTTAATGTATATTTCTTAGAAATATATATATATATATATATATATATATATGAAGAAACAACAAAGGGATTATTCCTTTTTCTCAAGCGGGAGCCTCACTGTGATTTGTTATTTTTTTCTCTCATTGTGAGTGTGTGACTCTGTATTTCCTCTTAGTAAGCCACAGGGAGACCAAAAGCTTTTTGAACAAATACTCTTCTTTTGTCTTGTTAAGGACTAAGAGTGATTTACCCAAGTGGCAATTCAATCCTTAAAGTAGAAGACACTGGAATGGTTGTAGAGCTATACAAATCTTTGTTGGTTTTGAGTATACACAGGTGTGTGGTAAAGTCACTGCTGCAAAAAAAAAGAAAAAGTCACCTTAGTTCCTTCAGATACAGCTGTGTAGGTAAAATGTTCCAGTGGATAGTCCAGAAGGAGAGATTTCTAAATACTTCCATACTTAAGTAATAGGTGGAAGGAAAATAACTTGAAATCTGATAAGCTGATGCCACTTTCTATTGTATTATAACAAGCATTCATTAATTAAACACTTTCAAGTGCCTCAGATATGTTTGTATCTTTGTCTATACCTATAACTAAGTAGATGAAAAAATATGATGGAAGTTATAACAAAAGGAGCATAGGTCATGAAAAGCTTGCAGTTTTTGGATGAAAATTTTTGTCCTGCCAGGTGACATGTTTGAGTCCCAGGTTTGATCCTTTTTTCCATGTGCCTTTTGTTTCCTTAGATTTAAAATAAGATTACAAATTATTCATATAATTTTCAGGTTAGGAAGTAATAAATATACAAATATCAGCTGGCTGCTGGTGGCTCACACCTGTAATCCTAGCTACTCAGGAGGCTGAGATCTGAGGATCACGGTTCAAAGCCAGCCTGAGCAAGAAAATGCATGAGACTCTTTATCTCCAATTTTCCACCAAAAACCTGGAAGTGACGCTGTGGCTCAGGTGGTAGAGTGCTTGCCTTGAATTGAAGAGCTCACAGATAGTGCCTAGGCCCAGAATTCAAGCCTTATGACCCACAGGGAAAAAGAAATCAGTGGTTAATAGTCAATATTATAATATAAAAAGATATAGTTGTGTATGATATTTGAAAGTTTTTATATTTCTCTCATTATACATCTTCTAATCAGGAACTTTCTTAGTATTTTTTGAATTTTTCCACTAATTCATTGGTTCTTGTTATAGTAGTTATTAAAGTGCTTCTTGTACTCTTCTGTATTGTATACATTTTAAACTATATACAACTTCACTAACTGGTGTTCGGGTTCACTAATTTATTTTTGTTTTAATTTAACCTGAGTTCTATCTAGTTCATCATTTCTGTAATGCTTTTCAATTTTATAAATTAAAATATTTTAATTCTGTCCCTGCATCTTTCTCAGCAGATATGTTCATTAATGCTTTTAATAAATGACTACAATTAATATAAGGCAAACATAAAAGTAGTCATCATTCAATGTAGCTGAGGAGACATTATGGTATTTTTAGGCACATTAATAATTTTTTATGTAGGAAAAGTATCATTACCAACTTACAAAGGGTGATTTTTGAGAAACTCATTGTGATAGACAGAAATCTAAAAAGGAAATATAAAAACCTAAAGGTTATACAGTATCCAATATTAAACAAATTATGAAATATGAAAGGAAGATTATAAGAAGTAGCTGAGATTGATTGCTGTTATGTGAATAAAGCCACAAAATGAAGTGTTGGTTTCATTTGTGAAACTAATGCCATTAAGCAGGTTAATTACTGTGTCACCTTTCAGCTCCTAGTTGTTTTTCAAATTGTAACAGGAAAATATGTGAGCAGATGGACTATAATCCCATCTGGTTTAGGTGAAGAGCAAGATTACAGCTGATATTCTCCAAAGATTTCCTTCAGTATCACAGGAATAATGAGTGACATGTCGGTGCCAAAAGAAACAATTTTGATGCATAAGTAGTAGCATACTGTCCCTTGCCAAATCCCAGAGTGCAACGCATAATCAACATGGAGCACACTTCTCATTTGCAAACTGTTCTAAACATATGTAAGTTTGGCCTGGCGCCGGTGGCTCACGCCTGTAACCCTAGCTACATAGGAGGATGAGATCTAAGGATCACTGTCCAAAGCCAGCCCATGCAGGAAAAGCGGTGAAACTCTTATCTCCAATTAACCACCAGAAAACCTGAAGTAGTGCTGTGGCTCAAGTGGTAGAGCGCTCGCCTTGAGCTTCCAGTGCCCAGGCCCAGGGTTCAAGCCCCACAACAGACCAAGAAAAAAAAAGGTTGGCTGGACGCCCAGGACTCAGGCCTGTAATCTTTGTTACTCAGGAGGCTCAGATCTGAGGATCATTGAGTGAAGACCGCATGGACTTTCTGTCTCGTGAGACTTTTTTTTTGGTCGGTCATAGAGCTTGAAGTCTGGGCTTGGGTGCTGTCCCTCAGCTCTTCAGCTAAAGGCAAGCGCTCTACCTCTTGAGCCACAGCACCTCTTCTGGTTTTCTAGTGGTTTATTAGAGATCAGAGTCTCATGGACTTTACTGCCCCGGCTGGCTTTGAACCGTGATCATCAGATCTCAGTCTCCTGAGGAGCTAGGATTACAGGCTTGAGCCACTGGCATCCGGCTTTTGTGAGACTCTGATCTCCATTAAACTACATAAAATAGGCCAGAAGTGGTTCCAGTAGTTGAGTGCCAGCCTTGAGCACAAAGAGGCTCAGGCCACAAAGGCTCTCAGGCCCTGAGTTCAGGACTGGTAAAAAAGAAAAAAAAAAAAAAAGTAGGTTTGATTTAGTCAATATATCACAAATATCTCACTTGCTTCCTAACCTTGCTTCCCAGCTTGCACTGATTTTTCCAAATCAGTATGAACTTACATTCAGTTTGATCCAAAGGATAACATTAATTAGGTGTTACTACATGTTATCTAAGTTAATAGACAAAATTCAGAAAGGTTATATCCCAGGTTTAATTGACAATAAAGGGCAAAATAATGGTACTAAAGCAGAATTAGTGACTTTTACCTATTGTACTTACATTTAGAATTACCTATGCTAAGCACTAGGAAAAAAAAAAAAAACCTGTGATAATCAAAAGGCTGTTGAATAATTAAAGCTATAATCAGCAAATTTCACCTCCTGCTAATTTTTTTAAGTAATAGTATATATGCCATCAATTTGCATTTCCCAAATGGTGCAGATCAAGGAAAATTGATCTTTGTGTAAAATTGTTTTTTTTCATTGATAGAATATAATAGTTCCATGGCCTGGTAGTATGAAGTTATACTGCTCTTCATACACAAATCACAAAATCTAAAATCATCTCACACTAGACAAGGTGAATATATTCACCCAAATCACACTAAAAAAAAGAAACTGGTGTCAAAAATCTGGAAATATGATCCTCTTTTAAAATGTATCTGACTGTTTTCTCTGACTTCTCAATATGGCATCTTTTGTTCCTGCTTAACACCTGCCACTGTGGTTGTGTTCATTATAGAGACACAGGCAACAGGTTGACATGGTACAGTGGTAGTTCAAGGGTAAGCCCTCTTGGCCTTAATTTGTCTCTGCATGGTATAATAGCAGCCGGCTGTCCTGTCTAGAAAGAAACTGAATACTCTACTTGTAATTAACTATCATTGCGACTCTTATCTCTGGAATCCAGCTAGGTGCACACTGTTGGGTCTGGAGTTCAGTTTAGGTTAGATTTTTTTTTTTCCCTGAACCTGTTCCCTTTCAGATGAGGCTACACTAGCACTGCTATCATTAGAATGAGCATTATTTTGTTGTAAGTTTAACATAAGAAACTGATCTTTTTTTCTTTTTCTGAGAATGTTGTTGTTTTTCAATCATAGCCTATTTTCTTTTCAGCTCATCAATATACATAGCTAAGAGGGAAATATTTTATTAGGATAATTTAGGTCCAAAGAATACTTCAGCAGACTTTGGTCACCATAAATCAGGCTTTCTAGCCCAAAATAGAGAAGTTTATCATTGCAACCTATTGTGTTTGGATTTACTATCCTGGTCAAAAGGAATAAATAGCATATATATTGCTACAGATTATTTTTACCAGTTTTATTGACACATAATTCAACTTATTTAATTTCCTTACTCAAACTATATATTCAATAGATATTTCTATTATTTTAATGGACTAGGTCAAGTATTAATATAGTTTTATTTTAATTTTAACACTCCAAATAAAAACCATACCATTAGCAACACTCCTCACTTCCTGTCAGTATCACAACCAACCCAGTGCTGCAAATTATATCCTTTTATTTTAATATAGGTTTGCCCATTTTAAATAATTCATATAAATGACTTCAAAAGATATCTTCTTTTGCAACTGTTATTTCTTTTCTTTTATGATCATTCCAAGTTTTGTGCACATTGTCAACTCTAATCCTCCATACTTTGCATTGTTCAAGAAGAGTCCATTATCAAAATATACTACCCTTTCTGTATCCATTCATCATTTGAAAATATTTTGACTGTTTCCATTTTTGGTTGCATGGCTAATGCTAATATGAGCAATTGAAACAATATTGTGTGTACAAATGTATTTTTCTTAACTTAAGTCTATACAAAGGAATATTTTCATTGGTTTATGAGTTTATATTTAACCTTTTAGGGCATACCAGAATATTCTGCAACATATTTTGTGACATTTTATATTTCCATCTGAAATACATGTTGAAGGCAAATTACATTGTACTTATCTTGAGCTATATATTTTAATATATAATATAAAATACATAAATATATGATATGTCTTTAAATGTGAATTTCCAGCTGTAGTAGGAATGTTACATAAAGATTATTTTCCCAAATTAATTTCATTTTGCATGCTTTTTGGAAATAAATCAACATTAAATATTAAGGTTTATTTTGCATTTCAGTAACATTCCATTATTTTATATTCTAAGTTTTTTTTGTTTTTGTTTTTGTTTTTTGCTTATTGTTTTTGTTTGATTTTTTTCCTGTCCTAGAGCCTGAACTCAGGGCCTGGCAGCTATCCCTGAGAATCTTTGTGCTCAAGGCTAGTGCTCTACCATTTTGAGACATAGTGCTCAAATTTCTGGTGGTTAAGTAGATGTAAGAGTCTCATAGACTAGATTGGCTTTGAACTCAGATCCTCAGATCTCAGCCTCCTAAATAGGCAGGATTACAAGAATGAATAACTTACATAAGTGAGTCAGTTATATTTCTGGTTTTAGGTTAGTGTTTTGTTGTTGTTGTTCACTCAGTGTTTCATTTGTGTATTGATTGACAATTGATTGGTTGATTAACTTGGGTGAATAACGGGGCTTGAACCCGGAGCCTAGGCACTGTTTTATTTATTTTTATTAATAAGTATTTTTCCTGTGAAAATGCCATTCCGAGGATTACAATTACATGAGCAAGGTAATGAATACATTCCTTGTCAAGCATTGTTGTCTCCTTTGTTTCCCCTTAGCATCCCTGCCCTCCCCCCCACTCCCCCACCGGGTCTGTTTCATTTTTGCTAAGTGATAGCAATCTACCACTTGAGCCACAGCTCCACTTCTGGATTTTTGGAGGTTAATTGTAGACAATAGTCTTACTGGTCTTTCCTGCGCAGAATAGCTTTGAACCTTGATACTAAGATCTCAGCCTTTTATATAGCTAGAATTATAGATCTGAGCAACCAGCAACTTAGCAAAATGCCATTCTAGTCTCTTTTTTTCCCGGTTGAGTTTTATCCTTTCACTCACAGAACTTTAAACACAAACAGCATATGTTACTTCTTAACATCCCCATGTCTTGGTTGATCTCTTTTATCTCCCTTTAAATACATAATTTTTTAAAATGTCATGCCTTTGTTTCCAGTTAAATTAATCCAAGAAACTATATATATATATGGATATATATATATCCATATATATATATATTTATATATATATCCATATATATATATATTATCTTCACAAAGGACAGAGTATAAAGCCCTCTTCCCTAGTGAGCATACACTTTTCATTTATTCCATATTGTTTTACGTTTGTTTTAATAAAGAAGATAAGATTTTTATGCTTGCATAAACATGATCTCTATTATTTGGGGTTAAGAATTAGAAGATATTTTTATGACCTTAATGGTTAAAATAATAAAATAAGCTAATGGTTAATGTTCAAATCTTAGTCTTTTTATTTTAATAAGAGGAAATCTTGCTTAGAAAGCAGAGTGATGACTTTAAAATAAGTTAGAGTGGTGTACTGAATCCCCATGGACTTAGTTGAGATCTAAATAGTTTAGGATAGTATCAATTTTCTTTTAAAACACTTTCAGTCTTCCTGTATTTTTAGATAATTTGTCTTATCAATGACCCAATTGTCTAACTTGAACTTGAACACTACATTAAGGAGGGAATGAGGTACATCTCAAATCCCATGACAAATGTTTAATATGAGGAAGATGAGTGCTACAAAAAATAAAATAAAATCTAGTATGACTTTGGGCCTTTACCATGTTCTATGCTTTTTGTGGATAGTTGATTTCCTGAACACTAACTCTGAACTTCTTTGTATTTACTGCATGAGAAAGAAACCACTATTATATGGGAATAAGAAGGCATTTACCACTCTAAATTATTTTAAGCAGAACATTCTGCAATATCTATCAATCATATATATATACACACACATATATAATGCATATATATAATTTTGATGTAATATAAAGACATTTCATCTCATGTCTGTGTCTTAGAAAGATAGCAAACCAGCTAGAGAGACAGAGAGACAGAATTTGCATGTATTTGCAACTAGATTGGATGTTAGCCACTTAAGATTTATTTATTATGTATGGCCATATTATTATGAGATAGCAAAACACGAATTAGAAGTAATAAGCAGAAAAATTTGCCATAAAAATGAAAGTAAAATTAAAGTCGGTTGGTTCAAATACATAGAACTCATAATCTCTTTTCAAATGAACTTACAACAAATTTCTTCCTATTTGCTGGTAGCTGCTGCAAGCTTGCTATTTTAATTCAAAACATTCATATTTTCATATTAAAATCACCAGTTTTCCCGTCCTAGCAAAATCCTCCATTAAACTGATCCTCCAGACCTTCTATCACAGATTCTCAAGTGTGCTGATAAATCATTGCTTGGTATTTGGTTATGGTTTTTCTATTTCTGTAAGTTATGCAGCATCTGGTTCAGGTTTAAGGCATAGAGTTATTGTATCTTAACAAGGTTTCTGTACAATTTTATAGTATTTGCTAACATTAATGGAAATAAACATATCACCTCCCTCCTACTCTCTTCTGTTTTATAATTTCACTTTCCTCTAGTCTAGGAGAAATTCTATTGGTACCATTTATACATAAAGGGAAGGATAAAATGGGTCACCATAGTAGGAAAATTTACATTTTTATTGTTTTTCTGTGCTAATTTCTCGTGTGTTTAGTTATCTTAAGGGATATATTGAATGCTGTTAATATTCAATGAATATATATTAGGCTGCTATGTGATATTGTGTAACTTAAGAAATTCATTTTCTCCTTGTGCTGACTTCTATTTTATTTTTGCCCAGTAAATTATTCATATTTTACATACAAATTAAGGCTAAAAAAAATTCTAGGGTCTGGGAGAAAAGAATGATTTCTCTACCTTCTCTATTGTTCTCTTAAAAATATCCAGCCTTCAAGTTGGACATTGTAAGTCTTGTCCACCCACAAGTCAGTCACTAAGTGATGTCAGTCACTAAGCCTAGGAACACTGTGACAAAATCAGGCCTATAGGCCAAATCTAATTAATTACTTGTTTTCATAAAGGAGGTTTTATTGAAGTGCATCCATGCACATTCAATAATAAATAGTTGATGGTTTCTTCTTCCAATGACAGAGTTGATAGCTGTTATAGAGAGACTCTATGATGTCCACAAGCTAAAATATTTGCTTCTTTGCTTGAAGAAAAAGTTGCCATAATTGATATAAAGAAATATAACACTGGGTACCGGTGACTCACTCTCCTAATTCTAGATACTCAGGGGACTGCAATCTTAGCATAGCAGTCTGAAAACAGCCAGGACAGAATAGTTCTTTATGGTCTAACTCCAATTAACTAACATATAGCTGCGTTGGAGGCATAATTCAAGTGTTATAGCACCAGCCACACAAGAAAACTGAACAAGCCCTGAGTTCAAATACTGGTATTGTTAAACACACCACACACACACACAGACACACACACACACACACACACAAAACACAAGGAATATAGATATAAAAGTAAATATTTTAAATATATAAATAAGTTTTAATAGAAGGAATTAACAATTACAAACCTATTGCTTGCTACATAGTTTTGAATAAGCTGGATCACAAAAAATTTGAGCACCCAAGGTCACACAGATAGTAGAAGGCTAATATAAAATTTGTATGGGAACATTTTGATTTAAAATAGACTTGTATATTTGCATATTTCTAGTAAATCAAAAAAATAAAAAATAACTTAGTTTTTGTTGTTGTTGTTGTGCCAGTCCTGGGGCTTAAACATAGGACCTGGGCAGTCCCTGAATTATTTTGTGTAAGGTTAGTGCTTTACCACTTCAGCACTTGGTGGTTAATTAGAGATAAGGGTCTCACAGACTTTCCTGCCCAGGCTAGCTTTGAACTGTGATCCTCAGATGTCAGCCTCCTAAATAGATAGGATTATAGGTGGGAGCCATTGGCACCCAGCTAATAACAGATTTTGATACAGACAAAAATAATAGTGAAATTAAACTACACTTAATATGTAACATTCTAATATTTTTATACTATCCTTAAAAAATCTGCTTATATGAGAATGATTTCAAGTTTTTCCTCTGTGTGTTGATGTATCTTGAATTCTCATATTAATTTTTTTGAAATAATGCCTTAAAATATTAAAATGAAATAGACTTGCTAAGAACTAGTTAATACCACAAATAAATAGGAATGGAAATGTCCATACCTAAATTGGTAAGAAACATATAATAGAATCCTACCAAAGCTATGAAATTTCAACCTACAACTAATTCAGTGATTATGGAGTTGGGATTAATCAAAGAGTTGAGATGGATTTGGATGCTGATGTATTAAAGGAGAGTCCTTAACTAAATATGTACAAATAAACCTGCCCTATCCCCTAAATGAGTTCCTTTGTAAGATAACAGGATGTAATAAGTTCTCTACCAGTAGCTGAAATTATTTTTAGTCATTGTTTTCATATCTGATTTAGCAATGTTTGCTAACAGAAATAACTGTAGAGTTTCATTTTTTAATTTAAATTTTAATTAATTAATTATATTAACTCTTTTTATTGTAAAGGTGATATACGAAGTTGTTAAAGTTACATAAGTAAGTTAATGAATACATTTCTTTTTGAACAGTGTCATCCCTCATTCTCCTAGTTTTTACCTCCCGGTTCACTTACCTATCGAGTTGTATATAGTTCATTTCCAACGTACTGACTTCTCTTGAGTAGCAAGAGGCTGTCATTTCAGAAAATCAGTTTCCCATCTCTCTTCTCTGTAGCATAAATAATGGGGCAAGCTGGATGCGGGTGGCTCACGCCTGTAATCCTAGCTGAGATGTGAGGATCAAGGTTCAAAGCCAGCCTGGGCAGGAAAGTCTGTGAGACTCTTATCTCCAATAAAAACCACTACAAAACTGGAAGTGGCTCTATGGCTCAAGCAGCAGAGCACTCGCCTTGAGCTGAAGAGCTGAGGGACAGGGCCTAAGGCCACAGTTCAAGCTCCACTACCAACAAAAAATATAAATAAATAAATAAACAAATAAAGGAGCAAACTAAAATTTATTCTTAGGATATCTGCATGTAGATTTATTATTTTTGATGTTGCTACAGTTTCTTTGATCTTTGTTTTCTGAAAAATTTGATTTCTCCTTTTTAGCTTTAATGTGTGCGTGCATTCTTGTCCACATCTTCATAACAATGATAGCTATAATGGAAAGAATTATAAAATTGAAATGTTAAGCATGTTAGTAGTGACAAGTAAAAAGCATGAGGTGAAGTGAATTATAACAATAGGGAAGGATTTAGGATTGAGGATGAAACAAGGCACAGAGTTTGGAGACTTTATAAAGGAGAGTCTGGGGCTGGGAAGGTGGCTCAGTGGTAGAGCGCTTGTCTTGCATGCATGAGGCCCTGGGTTCGATTCCTCAGCACCACATAAGCAGGAAAAAAAAGCCGGAAGTGGCGCTGTGGCTCAAGTGGTAGAGCGCTAGCCTTGAGCTGAAGAGCTGAGGGACAGCGCCCAGGCCCAGAGTTCAGGCCCCACGACCGGACCCAAAAAATAAAAAAATAAATAAAGGGGAGTCTGTTCAGTCGTTTCCTCATGCTGGGTATATGTCAGTGATTTTTGTTTTGCCTTCATGCAAAATCTACATTTCATTCCACTATTCAGAACATAACATCACTCTTTAAATCATGGCTCTTCTATAATGTGAGCAAAATCCTTGTTAATTCTCTGGAATCCCTAAGCTACATAGGAGTCAGCTATAAAATGAGAGGCTGTGTAAGTGTCTATCTAAGGTCTGGCCCAATTACCACCGCAAAAAAATGCAAAATGAGAAAACAAGAAAATAAGTTATTTGACCAATGTGGAGAATGTGGCTTCTTTATATTTTTACATAGGATATGTATATTAAACGCACATTTTTGTAACAATGTATCTGATAATAATGTTGGGCAAAATGATGAATTCAGAACTGTTTTGGTAGCCATATGGAGAAGGTTAGGGGAGTCTTGAATGGAAAAAGGTCAAATACAGAAGATGTAGAGAGAACAAATGCATCAAAGGGATTCAAAAATAGTGAAGATATAAATTTCTCCCAATCAGGTAGACAGAGTAAATCTTAAGCTAAGTGAATATTTCAGTAAAATAGGACACTTAATTAAGAGGTAAAGTCATATTTTAATGTGTCCCATGCTAACTGTAGGTGTTAAGAAGTAGTAGAACAGAGTTTTTGAATTTTTATGAAATACTTTTCCTAGATAAATTGTATGGCTTAGAAATTTTACTATTCTCAAATTTTACTATGCTGGAAAATCAGCCATTTGTCAGACATGTAATCTTTGGAGAGTTATCTATTACTGTTGGTGTTTATCATTCACACTAAAATAATTACATTTGCTGCAACTCTAAATTTTAATATGTTTTGTTTCCATTTTTTACTATTTTTTGTTTCCCTTTTGCTTTCTCATTCAGCCCATCCATTTTCAGTAATATATCGTTAAATTTT
This sequence comes from Dipodomys spectabilis, assembly GCF_019054845.1. Lineage (NCBI taxonomy): Eukaryota > Metazoa > Chordata > Mammalia > Rodentia > Heteromyidae > Dipodomys > Dipodomys spectabilis. The sequence continues at coordinate 10,639,647 of NW_024870701.1, read as the reverse complement.
CACATCTGTGAATTTTTCTTTTCTTATTAATTTCTAGTTATGGGTTTGGTCAAACAATATGCTTGATATAATTATATCATCTTAAATTGTTAAACCTCTATATGACAATGCATAATATATTGTATGCTTAAGAAAAACATGGTATTGTTTTGCTTTTGGATTGGTTTATTTGGTCTAAATTACATTGATGCCTAATGTTTCCAGGTTGATTTTCTGTCTGAATGATCTATCTACTGTTGAAAGCACATTATTGAAGTTCTCTCATATTATTATATTGATGCTAATTTTTCCCTTTAGACTGTTGATATTTGCTTAGAATACCTATATTCCCTGACATTGAATATATTTTATTTTTTAATATTCTATTGATAAATTGACTCATCTATCATTATATATTGATTTTCTTCGTCTTCTTTTACACTTTTTGACTTATAGTCTATATTGTCTGAAGTGAGTAAAACTACCATTACCTGGTTTTGATTTCTATTTAAATGGAATGCCTTTTCTGTATCCCATTTTTTAACCTGTATTTGATTTTAAACTGAGATAAGTCTTCTATGGAAAGCATGTACTTACTCTTGCTTTTCTAGCTATTCAATCATTCTATGTCTTTTCCTATCTGGTTTCCATGAAAATAATATTAAATATTTTATATTTATGACAGTACATTTTTGAGCTCTATAATTTATATCCGGCTCTGTTTGTTTCATAGCATTTTTATTAGCTTACATTAGTTATAAGGGGAAATTTCATTATTACATTTCCACATGTACGTACAATATATTCCAATTATTCCCAACACGTCTATTCACTCTCTGTTCTAAGTATAAGTCCATGTTGGAATAGATTGTAACTATAGAAATAGAACTCTGAAAACTATTGAGATTGTTTTGGGAGGGGGTAAAAGTAGAAAAGGGAATTGCTAAGCTCTTTTAATGCTTTTCCTTTCTCTGAATTTTGTGTATACATTGTTCTTCTGATTTGTATGTTGGTAAATTTTTTATCAGGTAACATGTTGATTTTCCCTTAAAAAGTTATTCCAAATTATTTGTCAATTTTTAGTTCATTATATTCCTTTGGGGTCAGTTGCTGAAGAACTATCTAGTTTCTTTTTTATTTAAAAACTATTTTTGTTAACTTTAAGTGATTGAACACAGGAGTTGTCAACAAAAGAGCTTATGAACGCAATGCATCTTGATCGATGTCAACCCTTTTCATCCATCCCTCCCAATCAAACCTTTCTCTCACTTTTCTTATAGTTGTAAGATACACCTTGAATTGAACTGCATTTTCTACCCATTGTTCTCTTCCTTTGGCCACTCTCTTCCCCTTTACCCCACTTTGCCCCTTTCAGGTTACTCATTTCCTGTTATTTATTTTTGTTGAACTAGGATTTTGCCTTTCTAAGGAATTATACTCTTTGAGTCTAGTTCTTTGGATGGTGCCATATCTCTGGCTTTTTACTTATACTTCTTCTGCCTCAAGTTGATGTCTGATCATTTGATGGAAGAGTCACTTGATCAGACCTTACAGACAGGATTTTTGAAAAAGATCTTCATCTAGTGATGGGTGCAAGAATGCCAAATGTTCAATAAGGCAGTTGTCTTCACTAAGACTTTCCTGGTCGCTGTTACTTTAGCTAGTAACTGTAATTGTAACGCTGTAACTCTGTCATAACCCTGTAACTCCGTAACTTTGCTTCTGCTGTTTTCTGAGCAAGGTTAGCCCTAACACAATGGAACCATCACCACCCTTTGTTCTATTCCCCTGCTTCCCACCAGCAAAACCTTGGCAGGAAATTTAAACTTAAGGTGCACATTTCTGGTAACAATCATTGGCTAAAACCAACACCCAATCTCCCCTTTGCCATGCCCTAGCCCCAAAAATCTTAAGAGCCAATGTGAGCTGGCCCAACTCCAGGTGCGGTCCTGGTGTGTCAGCCCTTTTCACTCAATAAAATCTTACATTTTCACTGGACTGAGAGGTCTCACTGCTCCTCCCCACTACATTCTAGAGGCCCCACCAAGATTTGATGGCGTGATGACCCTCCAGGTAAGGGGGTTCTGGCTGACCACCAGCTCCCATCAAGGCCAGACTGCGGGTTTACATGTTTGGAGTAATCCTGCTTTTTTGCTCCTGGATTCCGCTAACTATGGGCTCCACCTAGGCTGAGCTGCTCGTTTGCATGTTTGGAAGCACCTGCCTTTTTGCTATTGGAGTTGAGGAACAGAAACTTTGCAAACCTCCAGAGGTGAGTGGGTTTGTGTAGTGGGCACGTTTGGAGACTCATGAGAAAGCTGGACATAGCCTTAATCTCAGAGGCAGAGGCCCCTGGGGGATGCCTCAGGCCCTCATTTGCCCTGTCAGGTGTGACCCAGCAGGGGTTTGAGTTTGAATCTGGTCCAATCTAAGCCTGGCTCATTTCACATCAGATTTAGTTTCTTGTCTGTGTGGCCACGTGTTTGTCCATTCCTTGTCTCTGTGTGTACTTGTAGGCATCTGGGTTCCTTGAGCCCACTCCACGGGTGGTGGTCTCCGTGGGCTGGCCGCTGGGGTTTGGAAATCTCCACAGGGAAGGTGCCCCCCTGAGACTTTTCAGGGCCTTGTGGTCTTTCCACCACTCCAAAAGCCGGTTCATGAGTGCCAGACATGCCAGGAAAGAAAAAACAACAACAAAATCCCTTTTTGGGGTTGTCCCTGTTTCTCTGTCCTGTCTCATTATATGCTTTTCTGAGGTAGGGAGGTTCTGGGTGAGAGTGGCAGGCTCACTCCGGATTCAGCTTGCTGAGTGGGAGCTGCACAGAGTTATAGCAGCGATGAGCTGGGGCCCACTAGACCCCAACTCAGCTTCAGTTGTCTTATCTTGTTCTGTTTTAGGTTTGGTAGCAGTTTAAATGTGGATTCTTGGTTGTTGTGGGGTTTTGTGTGTGTGTGTGTGTGTGTGTGTGTGTGTGTGTGTGTGTGTGTGTGTTATTTACTTGGACATCTCTGGGGGAGCAGAGGTTCCATCTATGTCCTATACCCTGGGCGCAGAGGCAGTCAAGAGATGGGGCATGGGATGTTGTAGGACTGGTTTGGTCTCCCCCAGAAGCCTCAGGCTGCATTGTCTCCCTGTGGAGGATGCCTGAGGGGAGGTGTAGACTGCTGTGAGCCTGATTCAGAGACATTCATCTAGTCCTGTTTTGTTTCAGGTGACACATCCCTCCCCAGCCTTCCTCCAACTGAAGGTATTCAAAAGACCAATTGGTAAAATGCCTACCTAAGCAAGTGAGCCCTGGAAATACATAGCCCAGCAAAAGTATTATGTTAAAAGGTCTTATCCTATTTTTTTTCCATCTTCAAGAGTAAGATTGGTAGGAGAGAGAGAGAGAGAGAGAGAGAGAGAGAGAGAGAGAGAGAGAGAGAGAGAGAGAGAGAGAGAGAGAGAGAGAGATTGGCACTAAAAATTCCAGAAAATGTACATATGGCTGAATTTTTGCATGCTTTAAGACCTGTGAGGTTGTGTGATTGTATGTGTGTTAACATGTTCAAGAAAATTTTTTTTCGGCATGCTGTTTAAAAATATTTTTTGGATAAGTTTATGTTAAAAAAAAAGATTATTAAGTGTGGACATTTCCAAAAGTTTTAAAAAGTTACTGCATGATTTTAAAGAAAAACTTTAATTAAAAGGCTTTCTAAGGATACTTTAATTTAATTTAAAAAAACTGGTATTTTAAGATCTGGTGTTTTAAAATGCATATATCTTTTTACACTGTAATCAAGTTATCTGGCTTAGCAAAGAGGCATTGGAGATTTGGGTTTCAATTTGGGAATAAATATTCAAAATTTAAATGGAAAGGTTGGTTTACTATTGCTAAAGACTTTACTTGTTCTGTCTATCTAAAACTGCTTGGGTATTTCAGGAGAGGAAAAACTTAGGATGAACCAATAAAGGACCTGTTAACTTAATGAGCTCCCTTCCTATACTTTAGTATACTCCTTTCTTAGGCAACACTGGGCCCTTATAGTTAGAGAAATAGATAATCAGCCAGTAAATCATCAGCCTCCAAACTCCTTTAACTTGGGATGGCACTTCGCTGGGGCAGCTTCCGCCATATAAGGCGACAAAAGCCCCTTAGAGTGACCTTCAGGTCTGGGCAGCTGCAGGGTTCCATATCTTCTAATTCGGCAGCAGCCATGAATCCTAGTGTGCCATGATAAAGCCTCTACATGTAGTGGAGAGTCCATGCATGGTGGAAAAGGATGGACACTGAAAACCTGATGTAAAGTGAGTGATAGGATGATGTGATTGGTATTGCTGAAATTGTCCCTTGGGTGTATTAAAAAATTGTAAAGGCTTTAAAAACAGGGTTAAAAGATTGTTCTGTGTGATATAATTTGGTTTCAGTGCCATTCTGCAATTAGATGTGTTTTAGAAGGTAAAAAGATGTTAAGTCTGTATTCTTGGTCTGGCACTAGTGCTTGTAATTCTTGCATTAAAAAAAAGACCAGCTATTTGAGTTCAGAATTTCCTAAAAGTTCTGTTTTCTAAACAGTAAGTAAACTGAAGGAATAAAAAAAGGCCCTCTTAAAGCCAGCTGCAGTGTGCCTAGTGCCTCAAGATATCAAAGGGTCCTTCAAATGCAAATGAAAACTGAAGTGTGAAGTGTTAAAACAGAGGTTAGTAAAAGACCTTTAAAAAAATAGTCAGAAATGGTTCTTGGACATAACAAAGTAAAACTGTCCTAACTGCTTGTTTTAAAATGGAAAAACAACAACAACAACAACAACAACTAGAACTGCCAAAATTATTGTTTAATTGCTATTTCAGTTTGTCATTATAGGTTTTTTGTAACAGTTTCCAGCAGGCCTACAGAGAAGGATAGAAGAATTTCACAAGTTAGTCAGATGTAACTTTGGCCCTTAATAAGTCCCAGGCAAGAGCATGCTTACAAAGCTACTTCTATGTTGACCACCTTGTGGACCTGGGATTGTGTCCCTATTGATATCTGTTTAAAAGCTTACACAAATAATTTAGGCATTTTGGGGTCACAGGAGATCAGGTTCCCCAGCCAGCCAGAAAAATGCTTTTGCAGATTGGGGTATTGAACAAGCTATACTGCTATAGCCCAAGACAAAGTCTGTGCAGTTGCTAAAAGTTAAATGTTGTATATAATTTATAGTCTGGAGTCAAATATTGTTTTTAATGACATCTAATCCTGGCAACCCCTTGGTAAAATAGGCTAAGGTTATAGGTTCCTGGCTAGACAGGGTCAGTGCCCCTGGTCAGCCTGAAGAAGTTACAGATGGACCTTCTGCCATCAGAATCCCTTTTTAGGGTCAGGGAACTAGAGTCATTTTTGGAAAAAATGAGGCAGAATAGACAGAAAGAAGAGGCATGGGAAATAGTGGTACAGGCCCAAGCATTCTGTGTCTATCTAGAAAATCTTAGCCTTATCAAAAGGAATATCTAGTTTAAAAAAAGTTGTCATCCTGGTAAATTGTCCCAGGCCACTGCCTAAAAGGTTGCCTTAAAGACCAGCTGGACATCAGCCTGCCAAGCCTATGTCATGCGTCTTTAACCAGTCTATATAGAAATTTACAGCTGAGAATGAAGTGTGACAGTCCATTGGAGCCGCTGAGAGACCCTAGTGCAGCTGCCCACCCTTCTGAGTTAAGTTCAAAGACAGCCGACAGTCATCTGGAGGGGAGATCTACATCATCACCCTGACGTCTTCCACCGTGGTACAAGTGGACTAAACTCCTGCCTGATTCCATCACCCACCACTGCTTCCCAGTGTAAAGCTGTTTTGGTTCTCCTGAAAAATAGACCTTGTGGGAAATTATTTTGGTCCAGTAACCCTCTCTACTCTCACAGTGGATATTGAGGGCAAGGACAACATCACTGGCTTGCCTTAGGCACTTCAAGGCCTAAGGAACTGGAAACCCACTCTATAGTCACAGCCTAGTTTGGCCCTGGTCTGGTAATGACCTGCTTCTTCCTGGGTGTGTGTTAAAGTGCAGACCCTGCCAGACTAGACACTGTCTTATTGGTTGTGGATGAGCCCAGAATACCGTATCCATTACACCTCCTTCCCCTACCAGAGAGCTACCAACAAAGGCAGTAAAGGAGAGATCTTTATCAGTGGAGGTAGTAAGAGGAATGAGACCCAGCCCCACACTTAGCCTTAAAATCTAGCAAGGTTTTCCACTTCAGTGGTACCTTGAGGCAATCTGAGATAGCTTGATTCCACAAGCCAATGGAAAAGTGGGAATTTTTAAACTCTAGCCACAAAGAAGCTCAAGGAATTATAAAGAAATAGGGTAGCAAAAAAAAAGCCTTGGAAAAGGATTTTTTAATGGTTTCCTTTAAATAAGAAAGTATTTTAAAAGTAAGGGTTGTCCTGAAATGTTTATTAAGGGAAGAAGGCAAACCCCAGAAAGTTTAAGTATGTAGCAAATGGTATGAGTATTCTTAAAATGGAACTTATATACAGAGAGTCAGGACTGGTGCACTGATGTGAAACTATTCTTTATGTCTATCTGTATGGTGGGGCAGGCCATTTCAATTTAGATGCTGGTTTAGTTCATCGAGCAGCCCCCGCTTTTAGGTCAACTGCTGGTGAGAGTAGGAATTGCAGGATCCACAACATGGGGAATGCCAGCCCTGATAGTTGGAGATAAAAATCTCAGAGAACTAAAATGCATAACTAAATATATCCAAGACCATATTAGTTCTGCAAAACTCATGGTCCTGCATTCCCATTATATGCCCCTCACTAAGGATACTCAAGGATCGAGGATTTGACCCCTGACAAAACAAAAGGGGGGACTGATATGGTGGAGGAAGTAAAGATGGAATATGGTATTTGACTTGGATTGTGAAAAATGGATAATGAATGACTTTAAGATATAAATGTAGTTCCAAGAAGATGGCGGAGGAGAAGCTGGAGGATAAACAAGCTCTCGCATAGAAAGCAGTTTTAGAGTTCCAGTGAACAGTCCTAAGCCAGAGAATCACAACAAGTGTGCCTTCACAGGACAGAGAGTTAGGTCAGAGAGAGAAAATACAGACAAGGAGACAGCCTTGAGCTCTTGCCAGCAGCTGCCACAGTAGCGGCAACGGTGGTAGCGGTGGCAACTGCTGCTGCTATATCTGAATCACAGAGAGTCCGGGATGAAGGAGCCAGACGCAGCAGGCAAGCGGATTCTAAGCAACACCAGCAAGAACAGACAAGGAGTGGACATCTTCATCCTGCAGTTCGCAGACCAGAGACGACCCAAGAACCAAGACTCGGCGTGAGTAGAAGCCTAACATACTCACTCTTTCTCAGTTCATACAAGATCTAAAACAAAGCATCAAAAAAGAATTTGAAGCCATCAAAGCTGACCTACTAGAAGGAAAAGAAATAAAAAACAAAGTAGAAGTCTTGACAGCAGGCTAGACCATGCAGAAGATTGAATCTTGGGGATTGAAGACAGCCTAGATATTATAGAGAAAGAACATATAACCATCCAAGACAAGTCCAAGAAATATGATAGATATATCCAACACTTGGAAGACACCATCAGAAGGCCTAATCTAAGGATAATGGGTGTAGAGGAGCACCTAGAAACAGAAGTTAATGGTCTAGGAAATTTGTTTAACAGGATCCTAGCAGAGAACTTCCCAAACATGCAAAAAGATAGGCCTATTCAAATACAAGAAGCTTTTAGAACTCCAAATAGACCAGACCAGAATAGGACATCCCACTGTCACATTATAATCCACACAGGATCAACTCAGACCAAGGAAAAGATCCGTGGTGTATGCCATGCCCTAAAAACAAACAACTATCAACCAAGAATACTGTACCCAGCTAAACTCTCCTTCATAACTGAAGGCCAAATAAAAACCTTCCATAGCAAAGAAAAATTGAAACAATACATCTCCACCAAACCAGCCCTACAAAAGATTCTTAAAGATGTCCTACACATAGAAAACCAACAAGACCACAATAAAGGCCAAGAAACTGCACCCAAACTGAGAATCCAAGAACCATAGGAAGAACCCAGTTTTTGCAGCCCCCAGGAAGGTGGATAACATGGCAAGAAATCCCAAATACCTCGTCTTATCTCTTAACATTAATGGACTAAACTTTCCAATTATGCCACATAGATTGTCTAGTTGGATTAAAAAACAAGATCCTTCTATCTGCTGCCTTCAGGAGTCACATCTTGCCCGTAAAAACAAACACTTTTTCAGTGTTAAAGGCTGGAACAAAATCTACCAAGCAAACGGCCCCCATAAACAGGCAGGAGTTGCAATCCTAATATCAGATGAAATAGACTTCAAATTAAAATTAGTGAGATAAAGAAGGTCGATACATACTAATTAAGGGATCTCTCCTTCAGGAGGATATTTCAATTCTAAATATCTATTTGCCAAACAACGGAGCACCCAAATTTATCCAAGAAACACTACTTTCCCTCAAATACCATATAGATCCAAAGACATTAATTGTTGGGATTTTAACACACCACTCTCCCCACTAGATAGATCAACTCAGCAAAAACTCAACAGAGAAACTGCATAGATCAACTAGACTTAACAGACATCTACCGAACATTTCACCCAACAGCATCAGAATACACGTTGTTGTCAGCAGCACATGGAACATTTTCTAAAATACACCACATTTTAGGCCACAAAACAAACTTGTCCAAATTCAGAAACATTGAAGTTATATCTTGGATTCTCTCAGACCACAAGGGAATAAAATTAGAACTCAACACCAAAAGCCACCAAAGAAAGTCTGGTAACACATGGAGGCTGAACAACACACTGCTGAATCACGAGTGGGTCAAGGAAGAGATTAGAAAGGAAATTCAAATATTCATGCTATTCAACAAAAATGAGCACACAAATTACCAGCTCCTCTGGGACACAGGAAAGGCAGTACTCAGAGGCAAGTTTATAGCTGTGAGTTCCTACATCAACAAATTGGAGAGATCTGAAACCAACAATTTAATGAGACATCTGAACCTCCTTGAAAAAGAGCAGCAAGATAAACCTCAATCCAGTAGACGGAAAGAAATAATTAAAATTAAATCAGAATTAAATGAATTAGAATCCAAAAAAACTATAGAAAGAATCAACAAAATGAAGAGTTGGTTCTTCGAAAACATTAACAAAATTGACAGACCCTTAGCAAATCTTATCAGAAAAAGAAGAGACACACCCAAATAAATAAACTCAGAGATGAAAATGGAAATATCACCACGGAAACAACCAAGATCCAGAATATTTTAAGGGAATATTCTCAAAACTTTATGCTAATAAGTTTGAGAACTTGTCAGAAATGGACCTTTTCCTAGCAAATATTGACATGCCAAAACTAAACCAAGATGAGTTAAACCATCTTAACAGGCCCATAACAAGCATTGAAATAGAAATAGCAATAAGAGACCTCCCAGCTAAGAAAAGTCCAGGACCAGATGGTTTTACAGCGGAATTCTAGAAGGCCTTCAAAGCAGAGCTCACACCAATACTCCTCCAAATCTTCAATGAAATTGAAAGAGAAAGTTCACTACCGAACACATTCTATGAAGCCATCATAACCCTCATCCCAAAACCAGGCAGAGACTCATCAAAGAAAGAGAACTATAGACTCATCTCTATGATGAACATTGATGCAAAACTTCTCAACAAAATTTTGGCCAATCGACTTCAACAATTCATCCAAAAAATCATACACCACGATCCAACAGGATTCATTTCAGGGATGCAAAGCTGGTTCAATATACGCAAATCAATTAATATTATTCATTACATCAACAGGAGTAAGAATAAGAACCATATGGTTATCTCAATAGATGCAGAAAAAGCATTTGACAAGATCCAACACCCCTTTATGATGAAAGTTTTGGAAAAATTAGGAATCCGTGGAACATTCCTCAATACAATAAAGTCTGTATATGACAAACCTACAGCCAGCATTATACTTAATGGTGAAAAACTAAAGCCATTTCCTCTTAACTCAGGAAAAAGACAAGGATGTCCACTCTCTCCACTTCTCTTCAACCTAGTATTAGAATGCCTAGCTACAGCAATAAGACAAGATGCAGACATAAAGGGGATCCAAATAGGGAAAGAAGAAATAAAACTCTCCCTCTTCGCAGATGACATGATCTTGTATTTAAAGAATCCCATAGACTCCACTCCCAAATTACTCAAGCTGATTCAAAACTTTAGCAAAGTAGTAGTTAATATAAAATTAACCCCCCCAAATCAATGGCTTTTCTGTATGCCAAGAATGAGAAAAGTGTGGCTGAAATTAGGAAAGCAACTTCATTTGTAATAGCCCCTCAAAATATAGAATACCTAGGAATTAACTTAACCAAAGAAGTGAAGGACCTCTATGATGAAAACTTTAAAAACTTGAAAAAGGAAATCAAAACAGAACTTAGAAAATGGGAAAAACTCCCATGCTCCTGGATTGGAAAGATTAACATCTTGAAAATGGCAATACTTCCCAAGGCTATCAACAAATTCAATGAGATACCTATCAAAATTCCAACCTCATTCATCAAGGAAATAGAAGAGGCAATGCAAAAATTCATATGGAACAATAAAAGATCCTGAATATCAAAAACGCTCCTCAACAGAAAGAACACTACAGGAGGAATATCAATACCAAATTTCAAACTCTACTATAAAGCCATAGTAATCAAAACAGCTTGCTACTGGCACACGAACAGACCTCAGGACCAATGGAATAGAATTGAAAACCCAGAAATGAACCTACAGACCTATAGCCATTTAATCTTCAATAAGGGAGCTAAAACAATAGAATGGAAGAAAGACAGCCTCTTCAGTAAATGGTGCTGGCAAAATTGGTTAACTACTTGTGGAAAACTAAAGCTAGATCCTTATATATCACCCTGCACCAGAATCACTCCAAATGGATCAAAGACCTTGGAGTCAAAGCAGACACTCTGAAAACATTACAGGATGGAATAGGAGAAACCCTAGGTCTCCTTGGCACAGGCCAAAATTTTCTTAATAGAGACCCAGAAACACAACAAATCAAAGAAAGGTTGGACAATTGGGATTGTATGAAGTTGCAGAGCTTCTGCATGGCAAAGGACATAGCTAGCAAGATCAATAGAAAGCCCACGGATTGGGAGAAGATCTTCACTAGCCATACAACAGACAAGGGTCTCATATCTAAAATATACTTGGAACTCAAAAAATTAAATCCCCCAACAACAAATCCTCAAAGAAACAACTGCCCAATAAATAAGTGGGCTAAAGACTTAAAGAGAAACTTCTCTGAAGAAGAAAGAAGGATGGCCAATAGACACATGAAGAAGTGCTCAACATCCCTAGCCATAAAAGAAATGCAAATCAAAACAACATTGAGATACCACCTCACCCCAGTTAGAATGGCTATAATCAAGAGCTCTAACAACAACAGATGCTGGAGGGGATGTGGACAGAAGGGAACCTTACTGCATTGTTGGTGGGAGTGTCAACTTGTTCAACCACTTTGGAAAGTAGTATGGAGGTTCCTCAAAAGACTCCACATAGAGCTCCCCTATGACCCAGTAGTCCCACTTTTGGGCACTTAACCAAATGTTTACAAACAAAGCACACTCAAGCTACCAGTACAACTATGTTTACTGCAACATTATTTACCATAGCTAAGATCTGGAACCAAACCAGATGCCCCTCAGTAGATGAATGGATCAAGAAAATGTGGTATATGTACACAATGGAATTCTATGCTTCCATCAGAAAGAATGACATTGCCCCATTTGTTAGGAAATGGAAAGACTTGGAAAAATTATATTAAGTGAAGTAAGCCAAGCCCAAAGAAACATAGGTCCCATGATTTCCCTCATTTGCAATATCTAGTATATGTATTAGTCAAGCAGAAAAGGTCAGATAAGGTGATGTTAGGAAAATGAACCCTAAGATATGTATTTTAAATGTTTTTTTTTCTTTCATGCATTTGTTTCTAAGGCAATTATAAGATTATTGCTTTGTTGCTTTGCATGTCCCTCCCTCACTGTATAACCCCTGCTTTCACTGTATTTGATGTAGTTATAATTTGTGGAAGGGAAGGGGGAAAACAAGTCGTTTAAATAAGGATACATTTGGACCTGTTGCAATGAGAAGTACAAGTTGTCATGTCGAAAATGAACTTTACAACTTGGGGAGGAGGGAGGTGAGGAAGGATGGGAAGGGTAAACAAAGGAGGAGGCTACAATGCTTGATAAGAAATGTACTCACTATCTTGCCCATGTAATTGTAATGCCTCTGTACAGTATTTTCACAATAAAAAAAAAGATATAAATGTAAGTGTGTTTCCCTGGTAACTCATTACTTTAGCTAGTAACTGTAATTGTAACTCTGTCATAATCCTGTAACTCTGTAACTCTGCTTCTGCTGTTTTCTGAGCAAGGCTAGCCCTAACCCAATGGAACCATCACCACCCCTTGTTCTATTCCCCTGCTTCCCACCAGCAAAACCTTGGCAGGAAATTTAAACTTAAGGTGCACATTTCTGGTAACAATCATTGGCTAAAATCAACACCCAATCTCCCCCTTTCCCCTCCCTAGCCCAAAATGCTTAAAAGCCAATGTGGGCTGGCCCTTGGGGCCCTTTCCTGGGATCCCAACTCCAGGCGGTTCTGGTGCGTCAGCACTTTTTGCTCAATAAAACATTTTACATTTTCACTGTGGATTGAGTGGTCTCACTGCCCCACCCACTACAGAAGTTTCTGTAGAGGTTTGTCAGCTGAGGTTCATACCTGCAAAGATGGTAGGAATGCTCCCGGGGAAGCCTTTTGATTACTTCTTTCCCTGTAGCTGTGAGGACACAGTGACTAGGAGGATCTATCATCTAGCTGGATTTTACTTTCAGAACCCTTGCAGTGGTGATGACACTGATGTATTTGGCAGAGGACTCTTAGAATAGCTAAGGAACCAGAGCTTTCCATGCAGCCACACCTGCCAGGAGCATAGCCATTGTAGCCACAGAGCTCAAGATACAGGCAGTGCCACTGCACAGTCAGTGACATTGTATGAAACATAGGAACTTGTGCATCAGTTGAGAAGCCAGGACCAGATCTGGACGTGTCCAGAGCAGCATCGGCTTTGAAATTTGAATCTTTAAGCAGTGAACACTAACAGTGACTTCTGAGATTGATGAACACGCACAGGTAGGACACCCAGGATAAAGGTCAAGATTTTGGAAGTGTGAAAAGTGGTCACAGTCCCAGGTCTCATGCAGGTGGGAAGATGCTGAAATGTTGCGCAGGAGAATATTAAGTCTCGGGTGAGAAGATGTAATCTTCCCCATTTGGATGTCTTTCTTGATTATTTCAAAGGTAAAATGTTGTGCCTATCTCTAGAGTGCACATCTATGGTATTTGCACTGATGCACAATAATGCAAACTCCATTGTCAAAGCTGAGAAGGGCCGGGTGCCGGTGGCTCACACCTGTAATCCTAGCTACTCATAAGGCTGAGAGCTGAGGATCGAGGTTCAAAGCCAGCTCCAGTAGGAAAGTCTTTGAAACTCTTATCTCCAATAAACCACTCAGAAAACCGGAAGTGGTGTGGTGGCTCAAGCAGTAGAGCACTCAGCTTGAGCTGAAGAGCACAGGGACAGTGTCCAAGCCCAGAGTTCAAACCCCACGACCGACAAAAAAAAAAAAAAGGTGAGAAGAGATTGTCATCAGTAAGAAGAAGCTAAGCTCTTCATTACCGAAGAGCCTTGAGTACATGGTGCAACCACCAAATGGCTGACGCTGGTTGCCCCTGCCTTTGTCTTTGTTCCTAATCCCAGAAGTCTTTTGTGTGCTGATTTCCCCTGCAATATTTTCAAGGAAGTTATTTTCTATTTTCCACTTCATTGTGTCACTATATATTTTGAAAAGGGCTCCTGAGTCTTCCCGCAGCTATTTTTGCATAGAGAGAGCTGGCTAATTATTGTTTATTGTGGGCAGATAAAATGTGATCTCTCCTTTCCAGCCTTCATACAGGAAGGACAATGAAGGTAACTAAGATACAGTCACACAAAAGGAATTTATTTTTCTTCATGCTGCTGAAAATGTTCCTCTTTTTGTATTCTAGCTAACTAATTCTATTGCTGTTGTACATTTGATATTTATTGCTTCATAAAAATTATTACCAGATTATGCACTGTAAAGTAGAAATTATCCCTTCAGTTTCATGGATTCAAGAATCTGACACAGGTTATTCATGTGGATTCAGTCTTAAGGTCTTGTAAGCTTTCAGACAACTGGATCTAAAGTGGCAATAGAAGACTAGACTATAGGTAAAGATCTAATTCTAAGATGGGTATTTACCTGACTATTAGAAAATATGATGGTTTCTTACAACAGGGATCTTTCTGTAGGTCTGCTTGTGTGTTTGTACAATATGGCAATTGGCTTCCTCCAGAGCAAGTAATGGGAGAGGGAGAGAGAAGAGGAGAGGGGAAAAAGAGAGGGAGAGGGGAAGGAGGAGGAGGGAGAAGAGAGTGGAGGGAGAGGGAGAGAAAGACAACACAAAGAAAATGTCCTTAGGAAACTGAGTACCTAAGGGAAAATTTGTATTTTCTTTTATGACATTTTCCTGGTTGCCACATATTTCTGCCAGTTTCTTTATGCAAAAGCATTATTAAATCCAGGCTATGTTCAATAGTATAGGAATAAGCTTCAAATCTGGATGGAAGGATATTAAATAATTATATATATATATATATATTTTTTTTTTTTTTTTTTTTGGTCGGTCATGGGGCTTGAACTCTGGGCCTGAGTGCTGTCCCTCAGCTCTTCAGCTCAAGGCGAGCGCTCTACCACTTGAGCTACAGCACCACTTCCGGTTTTCTGATGGTTTATTGGAGATAGGAGTCTCACGGTCTTTCCTGCCCAGGCTGGCTTTGAACCGAGATCCTCAGATCTCAGCCTCCTGAGTAGCTAGGATTACAGGCATAAGCCACCAGAGCCCAGCAATAATTTTTTTTATATTTTTAAAGAAGACTCCAAATAAGAAATGTATAACATAGGAAAATCAGAACCAAATAGTTCTTATTTCTCTTTAGGGGTTGTTGTTGTTGTTATTTGTGTGTTTCTACTAAATGTAGCATAGATTTCCTTATTCAACTCTCAGTCTTCTTATAAACTACAGTGTCTACTTCTAAGGAAGAAGAGCAGTGTGGAATTCACAAAGCACCCATGTAACTGAAGAGATATTTAAGCTGTTCAGTTTAGGGCAACACTAGAAATATTGATGCAAAAAATTTAAGCTAAAAAGGCACTAGTGGCTTATGCCTGTAATTCTGGCTATTCAAGAAGCTAAGAATGGAGGATCTTAGTGCAAATCTACTCGGGGAAGAACAAATTCTAAGACTCTTATCTCTATTCAATCAACAATCGGGTGCTGGAATACCAGCCTTGTGTGAAATAAGCCAGTCTAGAGTGTGAATCCCTGAGATCAAGTCCCAAAACAAGCACACGTGCACACAATTACATACATATACACGCACGTGCCCATACATATATGCATCCACATACACACACATTCACACACACAAAAATCCTGGAATATTTTCAAATATTTTTTTGAAAACTGGATCATCTTTGGGGGAACAAACAAAAGCTAATAACTCTTTATATCATTATTTGCTCCACGAAGACCATTTACATTTAATAAAAATTGACAACATCCCAAGCAGCAGACTGCTTTGATGAGGTATTGACTGCATCCAATTAGTTATGTATGATGTCACATCCAGCTTCACACCATTGTTCCCTAACTCCAGGGTGGCATCTTTATGCAGTAAGGTTCCACAAACTCTAAAGATGAAAGCCAGACATTGGAGTTAGGACTCATAATACTTGGAGAGCACATAAATATGGGTTATACATTCTATGCATTTTATGGAAGAATATTTTCATCAAGTCTCTGGCTTACGTTTGGGTCTGACTTGATTATCTGACTACAGTCTTTTTGTTTCATTTTTTAATATGATTTCACTTTCATTTCAGCCTATTTTCCCAGTTTATAATACAGAGTAATTTTTACCCAGCATGTTTAAAAATCTTTTTTAATGTTTTATATTGTGAAAATACCATACAGAGGGGTTACAAGTACATGAGCAAGGTATTGAGTACATTTCTTATCAAGCATTGTTGCCTCTTCATTATTGCAATGGGTCCACCTGTATCCCTATTTAAACAATTTGTTTTTCCCTTCCCCTCCCCAAATTATACCAACATCCAGTAATCCCACTTTTGGGCATTTACCTGAATGATCACAAGCTACCAGCACAACTATTTTTATTGCAGCATTATGTACCATAGCTAAGATATGAAACCAACCCAGATGCCCCTCAGTAGATGAGTGGATCAAGAAAATGTGGTATATATACACAATGGAATTCTATGCCTCCATCAGAAAGAATGACATTGCCTCATTTGTTAGCAAATGGAAAAACTTGGAAAAATTATATTAAGTGAAGTAAGCCAGACCCTAAGAAACATAGGTCCCATGGTTTCCCTAATTTGCAATAACTAGTATATGTCTGAGAAGAGCAGAAAAGGTCAGATAAGATGATGTTAGGCAAAATGAACCCCAAGATAAGGACGCAAGTGTTTTTGTCTTTCTTGCTATTGTTTCTAACGTATTAATAAGGTGATTTTTTTTGTTGCTTTGTATGTCCCTCCCCCATGGTAAAAAAAATCTTCTAATATTATTATTTATTGCTTCAGAAACCAGGTTAACTAATAGAATAAGAATAAAATTCAGTAAAAAAAAAAAAAAAATGAGGCCGGGCACCGGTGGCTCACGCCTGTAATCCTAGCTACTCAGGAGACTGAAATCTGAGGATCACAGTTCAGAGCCAGCCCAGGCAAGAAAGTCTGTGAGACACTTATCTCCAATAAACCACTCTAAAACTGGAAGTGGCACTGTGGCTCAAGCAGTAGAGTGCTTGCTTTGAGCTGATGAGCGCAGGGACAACACCCAGGCCCAGAGTTCAAGTCCCACGACTGACAAAAAAAAAAAAGAAAAAAAATGCTGGCTTCCAGAAATAACTATCTATCACCAAGGTGAACAGATATGAGAAACATTTTAGCATCATGATGGCCAATCGAAACATTTTTAATAGTCTGAAATTTTGCATTCAATCTATTTCTTTGCTTTTTGTTTAGTATATTTTATTAGTGTTAACATAACTGACTTTATTCATTTTTAAAAACTATCATCCCATGAGAAATAAAGTAAGTTTTTCAAAGCTCATTTCTGAAGTCTGTAAAGAAAGCATTTCAATGAACCAGTTAGGTATGTTAGGTCAGGTTTCTCAGAAGTCATATTCTATTCACAGAAAGCTTTTTCAGGATCATCATTGCAGCACCAGAAAAGAATAGTCTGCAGAAGTGCCCCAAAAGAGTCAAGGCGCCCAGATATTTGTTGCCCTGATTTACCAATGTTGGAGACAATGTTTTCTCAAGAATTGATAATAACTGAGTAAGATAGTACATGTCTCTTTGAATAATACTATGTACATTGGAGAAGAATGAGTGCATCTGTGTGGTGTACCACAAACCCTGATAATCTCATCACTATTTTATGCCACTTAAGATCCAATTGTTACACATTATAAACTCATCATCTTGTGAAACAGCTCCTCTAGGATTCTGATTGATTCCTCTTGGTGAGTAAGTTTAAGAGGAAAGTTGATGAGATGGTCTATATACTGGGTTGCTATAGCGGATCTCACAATTACAGCTGACATTTATGCCCCTTCCCTTCTATCCATGTTAGAATCCTCACCATCTACCAGCTCTAAATGGATTTCCTGGTGCCCTGTCCCCATCCTTGGCTCTGAGTCAATGGTATTCTCCCTTCATGGCTGCCTCACTTATCTACTTACTGTCAGAATTGGACAAGGAAATTGAAGAACATGACCTTAATCATTACTGAGGTGCCAGACTTTTCTCATAGTGTTTCCAGCAGTAATCCTGCCAAGATGGAGCTCATTTTACTTTTCCCATTCCCTCCACCCCCAAGTCTGAAGTAATAACAATCACAGCCACAGTTTAGAAATTAAAGAGAAGCTGGTAACTTCTAGGGAAAGGGGTCTTCCTCGGGAAGCCATACCTCTAGAGCATAAGGATTACAATGTCAGGGACAAGGCCAGGATTGAAGTGTAACATTGTTTCTAAGGTAAATGGTAAAGAGGTAGTCACAAGGATGAGCTTATGCCCTGGAATTTCACTATCTGATCTTTTACTGTACCTGTGAATATGCCACCTTGCCTGGCAAGGGATATTAAGATTGGGGATGAGATGGATAAGTATTTATAGCCAACTGAACTTTTAGTACATCAATTGCTTTTGAAACCAGGTCCTTGCACTTGTTGGTTTATTCGGTCATCTGAATAATGTATCTTTTCTGTAGTTCTTTTTACAGCTAAGTTCTTTTGACCTTCTCTATACTCGTCTAGGACCAGAATTTTCCTATGTACACCTATGGGATGACAAGTATCTGTCACCTGGCCCAGCTTGTTTAATATTTTTATTTTTTTGCCATAATTGTTTTAGACTTGTGGTGCTCTCAACCTCTGCCTCTGCATTACTGAGATTTCAGATCAATGCCAACATACATGACTATTAATTTTGAGGTATTAAGTTGTTCCCAAATGATACAGACATTTAAAAGTCAAAAGGAAATAGAGACTGGTGCCTTGGAATTTCACATCCTTGACCCTGAGGAAAGCATACATGATATGCCATTGCTTGTTTGGAAGATGGAAGGATTCCCCAAAACCTGGAATATTGAATGGTCTCTAGAAATGTAGAATGGTCTTCAGCTAGTATTCTTCAAGGAAACAGTAGTGTCACTGTTACAAATATAAGATACTTAATTCCATTAAGCTCTAAATAAGCAAGAAAACAGTATCTCTCCTAGAGAGGCGGGAGAAAAATATCTGTCAACACAATGAGACTAGCCTGTGGGATTCAGACCAGATTTCTGCTCCATACAATCTCAAGATAAGATAGTTTTGTAATCTAAGCTATTTACTTTGTGGTAATTTGTTAACACAACTGTGTATAACTAATTCAGAAAACTGCTCCAAATTGTGCTACATAAATATCTGAACTCTTGAATTTAAAATTTTGGGGAAATAGACCCTGTTGAAGTGAATGTCAGTCCATGATTGGGTCACAAGTAATGCATATATCTTGCCTCTGCTCACAAAGCTATGCTATTCATGGACTCCATAGTTTTAGTACATTGGAAATTGAAGACTGAGATTGTGGAGATCAGACAGCTAATTATGAGTTTTGTGTGTGTGTGTGTGACATTATTAAAAATTGAAACTTCACCACCTACATCCATGTAAACAGACATGGTTTTTTCCTAGGTCAGTCTTCTTAACCTAACTTTTCTTTATTCTAGGTCAGTTATTTATTACTTCTTATGAATCCATGTTTATTATAAATATGCACCATTTCTTTTCCCCCAAAAGCAAATAGTAATATGCACTACATAAATATCTAGTTATCAAGAGGCTTTCCCTTCACATACTTCCTTCCTAGACATTTCTGATAGGAAATGTGAGAACTGACACCATGCTAACCCACTGGTATACAGGTACCATTTTACGTAATTCCTGTCAGCTTGATGAAATATGAATATGTTTATAAACAATACTATCTAATTTTACATTTGATCCTCCTGCTACTTTGAGCGTATGAAAAACCTACTCTGTGTATTCTTTCCTAAATACTGTCTATGTTAGATAGGGTCTGGAAGTCCCTAGGGTTCAGTGTCTTTCCTTTCTTAGCAGGTTCAGTACTGCTCTAGCTGGATTATGTGATAACACTAGATAACGGTTGGCAGTTAGGAGGAGACACTGTAATATATTCTGAGGTGTATGCTATGATATGAGAGATTTTCCCATCACTTTTACACATGGAAGGAGCTTGAGCTGCAAAGAGTTTGTCATTTCTATACTATTTAAAGTTTCTACACTGAGGTTGCATAACCTAATTCTCTGCTGCCCAATTAAGGCCCTCACTGTTGTCACTGCTGACTTTCTGTGACCTCCATGACCCTTGAAATTAAGTCCTGAAATTGATGTTTAGTTATTCTGCTCTCTGGAAAAATGAGAAAAGAGATGTCCTGTGTTGCCAAGGAAACCTTGTGTTTTTCACCCTTTGCTTTAAACATTTCATTAGTTACACCCTGCCTTTGTCTTTTCTCCATTGACATTCACGGGGGGTGGTGGGAAAAAGTACTGGGGTTTGAACTCAAGGGCTCATTTTTGCTATTCAGAAACTTGACCATTTGGGCAAAGGCTGCAACCCCTTTTGTTTTTCTTATGTTTCAAGTATAGTCTTGCTTTTTGCAAAGACCTGGATCCTACTATTTATGCTTCCTGAATAGCTGCATCAGAGGAGAACACAAGTGTGCCCACATTTTATTGGTTGAAATGAAGGTCTTGTATCCATTGGGCCTAACCTGGCCTTAAGCTGTAAACTTTCCAATTTCAGTCTCCTAAGTAGCTAGGGTTACTGACATGGATCACTGTCATCTGCTGACAGTGATTTTGTTTATTTGTTATTCTAAATGACCGAACTCTACACCACCAGGGAATCCTCACATTTTCATAGTATTTCCTTTTAGAAGATCTGTCAAATTCCCAGATTATTGTAGGAGCTGGTTACAAGACATGCCTTCCCTTCAACATTTTATCACAGTGAAAGTGAACATTTTAATTTAACAACGCTGATCTTTTGGCCTACTAGAGATAGCATTATCCATGGGGACCTCAATATTGCTACCCAAAGCATGATCCTATTTTAATATTAATATTCAACTCTAAATCTTATTCTTAGGGCGTTTTCGGTACCAGATGCCCTAGGATAGATAGAGTCTTTGGAGAAACAGACTGAGAGGGAGAGTGGTAAACAGGAAGTTTATTGGGAAGTGCTAAAGGTCACAAGACTGTTAGGGTGTCAAGGAAACAGGATTAGGCAGAGAATGATGGACTCTGATGCTCAGCAAGAATTTCAGACAGCTGGGTGCCAGTAGCTCATGCCTGTAATCCTGGCTACTCAGGAGGCTGAGATCTGTGGGGTTCAAAGCCAGCCGGGGCAGTAAAGTCCATGAAACGCTTATCTCCAATAAACCACCAGAAAGCTGGAAGTGGTGCTGTGGCTCAAGTAGTAGAGTGCTCGCCTTGAGCTGAAGAACTGAGGGACAGCGCTCAGGTCCAGAGTTCAAGCCCCATGACCGACAAAATAAAATAAAATAATAAACAAAAATCGGACAATCGCACAGTAAGCTCTGAAACAAAGATGGCCTCTAGTTGTTCTGCATTGTGGCAAAAGTTTTTACCCTTTTTATTCCAAAGTCAATCAGGTATGGATGCTAGCTCCTTCTGGGAGGATTCACAACCCTGAGCAAGGAAGTTAGTTTGTTTTATGCTGAAACAAATTCCCAGGTCTTTGTTCAGCTGTGACTCAGTAGCACCTAACATCCTGACAATGTGGAATATGAATCTTGTTGGTCAAGGGTAAAATCTATGTGGCAGATATTCAGCTCTTTTGTTTCCATCTGAGTAATACAAATTCAATTTCAGGATAATTTCAAGTTCCGCAAAGAGATTAGTGAATAACATTGTGTAAATATTTTGGAAGGATCTTTCTTGATATCTATATGCTTGTGACACATGAAAGTATGGTATTAAACACATATCTTTCATAAAGACATTAAGAATGTCAAACTTTTATTCCAGAGGTTATTATAGTTCTTAATAATCAAAACAATGAAATTGAACTTAACTGAATTTGAGGTAATTTATATGTTTATATATGTGAGTGTATATACATATATCTTATATTTCACAGAGCTAGTATAAATTGCTGTCATGTGCATAGATGTTTCTTTATACACAGTAATTTAAAATTAGGAATATGACTGGATTAGGCTTCTTTTTAAATTTTTAATAATAATTTCTCTAAAAATGCCTACAATAGTGATTTTTTTATTCTAATGGCTAAATGCAGCATTTCTCAGGCCAATAATCAATGTATTTGTAGAGTTTCCAGGACAGTTTGCCTGTCATTTTCCTTTAAATGAAAGGTTTGACCATATAACTTATTTATTTTTATAAACTATCACTTACATCTCTTGCATTCAAGGTTAATATCATTGGAGAAAATGGTTTGAGAGGCAGCACTTTTAGTACTACAGCTTCAGGCATTTTACAATCTGAAATGCAATAAACTTGGGAACTGAAATTTATGAGTACTTGCAGTGGGAAGAAAATGTGGACAGAAGGAGAGGGTCAACAAATACAAAGTTAGAGACAGCCAATTAGCCAGAGGGACAAGCTCCTAATGTCCCTGTCCACTCTACCTCTTTCTGTTCTTTCTCCTTATTTTGCCCTTAATAACTACATCATTTTCTATCAAATGTCAGCCACAACATCATTCTCTACAAAAATACTATGACAACATACAGAACTGATTTTAAAAAAAATTTCATGCACTAGAACTAAATCATTTCTATTCAAATCAAGCATGGAGACAATTTTGTTGATTTCCACTTTTAAATGGACATATTTCCACCAAGACAACTTTATCATGGTTATTTTTGTGGATATAAATTTAAGCTGCTGAGAAATAAATTTATCCTTTTCATAAACCCATTAAGAGATGCTTAATCTGTAAATTTGGATATAATTAAACTCTGCATCTAAAATAACTAAGCTGGGATGTATAAGACTGAAGAATTTTTATCTCACCAAACAAGAGTCTGCATACTAATAAAACTTCAGATCTACTGGATCATATCAAATAGAAGGTCAGTAAGTTAATGTTGACTCATTAAAGGTTTTCTTACTACAGACCTTAGTTAATGCTTGACTTTTGTGGAATGACATCTTCCATGGGTGGGGGGGGGGGGAGAATTCTTGTAAAATGTTTAGATTTAGGTAGACCTATTTCAATTTTGTTTTACATTTCTATAATATACCCCATTTTGTTTAAGCAGTAAATAGAAATTAATGTTCTGTGTATGTGTGTGTGTGTGTATATATATATAAGTGTGAGTATGAGTGTGTGTGTGTGTGTGTGTGTGTGTGAGTGTGTGTGTGTTCTAGTCGTGGAGCTTCAATTTGGTCTGGGTGTTATCACTGAGATTTATTGCTCAAGGATTGAGTCACAACTACATATATGAAATTTTTATTAGTTAACTGGAGATGAGAGTATCACAGGCTTTTCTGCCTATGCTGTCTTTGAACCATGATCTGCAGAACTCAGCTTCTTGAGTAGCTAGGATTACAGGCATGAGCCAATAGTGCCTGGCTAGAATTTAATGATTGTAATGCATTTTTGTTTAAAGAAATTGATGCACCAACTTAACAGGACCGTATTTTTATATGTTTTTATTGTAAAAATAGTGTACAGAAGGGTTACAGTTACATGAGTAAGGTAAGGAGTACATTTCCTATCAAGGATTGTTACCTCTTCCTTTGTTTTACCCCTACCATCCCTTCCCTCCTCACTTCCCCAATTCCTCCCTCTCCCTCCTCCCCAATTTGTAAAGTTCATTTTCAACATAGTGTCTTGTATATCTCATTGTTACAATGAGTAAACCTGTATCCTTATTTTAGCATTTTATTATTTCCTTTCCTCTCCCCAAATTGGAAAAATGTATATACAAGATGCAGGGCACTGACATCAAATGCAGTGAAAAGAGAGGTTATACCATGGAGGAAGAACATACAAAATAAACAAAAAAAATCACATAGCATATTTTAAATACGTTAAAAACAATAGCAAAAAAGAAAAAGAACAGTTGTGTCCTTATCTCAGGGTTCATTTCACTTAACATCATCTTATATAGTCATATGTATATACCTTTTGACCTTTTCTGCTTGTCCTAGGCTTATACTGGTTATTGCAAATAAGGGAAACCATAGGACCTATGTTTTTTTGGGCCTGGCTTACTTCACTTAATATAATTTTTTCCAAGTCTTTCCATTTCTTAACAAATTGGGTGATGTCATTCTTTTTGATGGAGGCATAGAATTCCGTGTGTGTGTGTGTGTGTGTGTGTGTGTGTGTGTGTGTGTGTGTGTGTGTATGTGTGTGTATGTATATATGTATGTGTGAATCACATTCTCTTGATCCATTCATCTACTGAGGGGCATCTGAGTTGGTTCCATATCTTAGCTATGGTAAATAATGTTGCAATAAACATAGTTGTGCTGGTAGCTTTAGTATAGTCTTGTTTGTGGTCCTTTGGGTAAAAGCCCAAAAGTGGGATTGCTGGGTCTTAGGGGAGCTCTATGTGGAATCTTTTGAGGAACCTGCATACTGCTTTCCAAGTGGTTGAACAAGTTTACAGTCCTACCAACAATGTATTAGGGTTGGATAGGGCCATATTTTTAAGCCATGTTATGAATTTATTTTCAATTTTTTGCTCCTATCTCCTCAATTGTCTTCCTTGTCATGTTGATATTCCTTGAAACCTTGCAGCCTTCTAACCGGTCCCTCTGTAGCTCCCCCTTCCCTCATTCGCTTTATTCTGTAAGACTTACCTGCGTTCTTCATTCACTGTTCATTTGTCTGTCCCTATCTTCTTGACCCAACCCCATCCCTTTCAAGTAAGAGCTTCTTGGTGTTTTGCTTTGCTGAACCTTGATTTTGACTTTCTAAGGAATTACGCTATTTGAGATCTCCCTGAATCTACTGTATTTAACTTGATATATTTATTTGCACTTGCATATCACCCAATGTAAGCTTAAAATAGCTTCCACATGAAAGAGGAAGCTTGTTAAAAATGATGCAGTCCTACTTTTCAGGTCCTATTTTATTTGAAGGTATTGGAGACTACTTAGAGAGCTGTAGCCCATGCCTATATCTCTACCTGTTTTCCTCTAGTAGTTTCAAACTTTTGCATCTTAAATTAAGGTTTTTAATCTGTTTTAAATGTATGTTTTACAGGGTGAGAGGTGGAGATCTTACGTTCAGTTTTCTACCATTGATTACACAGTTTTCACAGTACTACATCTTAATAATACCATCAATTTTTTTGAATGTGTTTGGTTGACACGTTGCCAATAGATGTAAGGACTTGTGTCTGGGTCTCAAGTTTAGTCCACTGAACTATAATTTTTTGCCAGCAAATACCATGTTATTTTTGTTATTGTGGCTCTGTGGTGTATTTTGAAACTGAAAATTTTATCCTCAACATGACTGCTTTTGCTCAAAGTTGTTTGGGCTATTTGTGCTTCCATATGAATTTTAAGAACATTAACATTTTAGAAATCATGTTTGTCTTTTGTATTCCAAACAACTCTAGGAAAAGTCAGACCAAGAAGATCTCTCCATAAAGCCTTTTATCAACACAATTTTTTTTTCATTAAGATAGAAATAAGCACATATTATTAAATTAACTGTAAATAATTCACTTTCCAATTGTCTAAAGTTTTGAGCATAGCTTCAGTAAAATACAGTATCTACCACTCTGGACATACATCTCTTTCACTCTAGGATGTAAAACATCTGCGAGATTAGTCCTATGAGGATGCAGGTTCAAATGTTAAAGATAAAGAGGAGAATAGGAATGAGATTTTTAAAATGAGATAGTTAGCCAAAATATGACATAAATTAAGTAGATTGTTATTAATATCATTTACATAATTCAGTTCAATGGCCTCTGTGATATTCAGGTCAGTTTTTACTGACAGGTGAATTTATTCTCACTTTAATGGACCCTGAGCTATCAGCTGTTTTAACTCTAATATGAATTGCTTATGCCATATAACTATGTACTTTGTATCATGTAATACATTTATTCATTCCATTTACATGTAGATGTCTATGTAGCTAACTTCTGCACTCTTCTCAGAATACTGGCAAAGCATTTAGTAAGAGGAGAATAATGGTTGAATTTTGTTCTTCTGGCAAAGAGGCTCTTCTTCTTTTGGGGGGAGGGTCTGGTCATGGGGCCTGAACTCTGGGCCTAGGTGCTGTACCTCAGCTCTTCAGCTCAAGGCTAGCACTCTACCACTTGAGACACAGCACCACTTCTGGCTTTTTTTTTCTGTGTATGTGGTGCTGAGGAATTGAACCCAGGGCCTCAAGCATGCAAGGCAAGTGCTCTACTACTGAGCCACCTTCCCAGCCCAAAGATGCCCTTCTTTTGGGATGTATTTTGGATATATCCTATTGCTATCCATATCTCCTGATTTCATTCTAGAAATAAAAGTTGATCTCTGTTGTGACAGTCTCCTGGGTATCACTCATCTTGTCTGCTCCAGAGGTGTAGTTAGATATTCTTATCGAGACCCATGTCCTTCACAAACCTCAGAGTGAAGGAGGCTTGTGAATGACCATATAATAGGATAGGTCTCACCAGTGTCCATACTGAGAACAAAAAATAAATAAAAGTTTCTGTGATCCTACCCATTAAGTTTCTGCATTTCCTGCAACTCATCCCAGCTTTTACCCCTGCCACTGGGGCTACTGAGCTATATCCTGGCAAAAACTGGTCATCTTTTACAAACCCATAAAATATGAGTGTAATTTTAGCTTAGATGCAAATAAAAAGTGTGCAAGAATCTATATTTCTTATAAGTGTATAATCCATAATATCCACAGCCCTATTTAGAAACTTGTGAAGAGTCAAATTTAGGACAAATAGGAATGGCAAATTTTTAGTATCATGAGAATCTTTTACAATAGGCATGCTTTAGAAGTGATGTGTCCTTTTGCATGAACTTTGTAACATTGTGAAAGCTTCAAACTGCATCAAATTGCTGGGAATAAATTATGGTCTTTGTGGGTTCTTTGGTCAGGCAGAGAACAACACTACTGAAAATCTTTTTTTATGCTAAGTTATGAAAGATTTCTCAAGGTCAGAAGATTAGATCCTTTTATTGCTAAAGAGCACACAAGAGGCTTAAAGGAGCTTGGTACCATATGTTGTGGCGGATAACTGCTTTATTCAGATACCTCTGCGTAAGATTGAGAAGAGAAGCACATTAACTATCTCAGAATAATGAGAAAAATGATCTTAAATTTAAGAAGAGGAAAACTTGAGCAAATAAGAGTAAACGCAGTTTAATTTAGACTATTTAAGTGAAGTATCTATAATGAGAGGAAAGCCTCTCATATCATGGAGAGTAAATATTTGAGTTACTCTAACTGTCTGCTTGGCCTCAAGAATCTTCTCATTTACAATAATGAGGCTAGAGTAGTTGGCCTGTATGATTTAGATCTAAAGTGCTAAAAGTTTTATGTTTCTTAGTAAAAGAGACTTGGAGAAAGTCCCTGAATAAATTAGTTCAAAGAAATAAAGAAGCAGATTAAAGGGATCACATGATGAGTTCGTTTGTCTAAATTTCAGGTAAAATGATTTCTGGTAAATAGAATATCAAAAGCCTGATCTTTGTCAGTAGTCACTGTACACAGTATAATTCCATATTGTCTTTACCAGTCTAGACTTGTGCAAATTCCTCTTTCCAGCTTATAATTGCATTTGCTTTTTTAGCTTCTTCCCAATGAATTGTTTGAAGGTGGATTATCTTTGTCATTTGAATAATGCTTATTGTTGTGGCCTGTAAGTGCCCTCCAGTATTGGCAAACATTCTAAAATGAGAGAAACGTCAACATTGGCGACCTTTGTCAAATTGACTGGGAGTTGTGAGTTGAAGGTAGTTCAGAGTAATATATCTTGAAAATTTACTTCTGCTACCTATCTTTGATGTAAAAAATGATATTCAACAAAAATGTAATTCTAATAATAAATCTTATACACCCATATATGAAAGCTATAAACTATTATTGATCTGAATAAATATTTTCTGTTCATTAAATTAATTAAAATGAATAAGATATACACTATTGGATGAAAGTGTTTTCTTTACCATCAGCTGATGAAGCTTTCTATGCTGGGAGTACCATCTTTGAGTAGGAAAACCCTCAAAGAAAGAAATATTTAACTTCATTAATACATGTAATCTATAAAAAAGAGAGAACATATGGTTAAATATTCTGACAAAAAGAAAAATTTAGTAAGATGCTAAAAATAAAGCCTACAATATGAAGTAATAAATTTGAGTTAATATAGAATAATATCAAATTTTAATTTCAGAGAACATTTTAATACAGATTTGCTTTTAATCATTAATGTTGGAAATGTATTAGGACTATTACTTCAAGTACAAAAAATACTACTTAGTATTGAGTTAAATTCTTTAAAATTAAGTATTTGTAAACAATTTCAGAAATTTTATTTAAACAGCTTTATTGAATTTTTGTAGAAATCTATCATTTGTGATTATGTAATTAAAAATAGGTTTAATATAATTAAAATGCAGCCATCACTACTTTAATTCAGAAGATTTTTATCATGCTGCAAAGAAAAAAAATATTCACCTATTTTCCAGTACTTATTTATCCCAGGTAACCTGTAACTAATCTCTACGGATTTTCCTTTTGTAGGAATTTCATATAAATGTTGTCATGTTGTGTGTGTCCTTCTGTGTCTACCTTTTCCACATCATGAGATGTTTTTAAGTTTCTTTTATTGCTTCAATGTTTATGAGTCTTATAAACAGGTGATCAAATATATATAACATTTATATATACATATATTACTTAGATATGAATATTTGAATCGAGAGTGGACAATATTTCAGAGATATAAGTCATCCTTTACATCTTTGTGAGAGCTAAGAATAATGCTGTCCTTGGTGACATGTATGGTTTGTTCTCAAACACAGTTTATATTGTATTCTCTTTTTGACTTAAGACAAAGGTAAACTTTGTATTTTCAAGACGCTAAGTTAGAAACATTCATTATTTTTAACAGACTACCCGAGGGCAAGTGAATGGTCACTTACATGAGTAACTAATTCAGGTATTTTTCACACAGACACTCCTATCCAGAGTGTAAATTGGGAAACACCAAACTAAGCCAAATGCAGAATTCAAAGTGAATATAATTCAGGCTCACACTTATTATATTGCATAAAATTTGCCTAACCTTAATAAGTACAAATTGTTGCAATTGCAGAAAGTCATATATTACATATTTACAAGTATAGATTCAGGTGTTTTTGAATTAAATTCTACTAGAGAAAAATGCACAGCAATTGTATAACATATACCACTATATTTGTTTATCATCATTATACTTTTCTAAAAGAAAACAAAAGAAATCATACCTACAGAAATTCAGCAAGAGATTTACCAGTCTGAATAATCAGAAATATATCAGAAGCTTGGAAAGGATATAAATTTGAAATCTAGGTATTTTTTCCTGACATGCTTTCCCAGGAAAGCATCTTCAGTTCTTGGGCTCCCATGTCATTCTATTCCTATGTTCTCAAGACTCAAATTTACACTGTAGAAAGTCACAATCCCATTTTTGGTAGCCATAATCACCAAAAAGTAGGTTCCTATGCATTAGTCTTGTCTACTTTATTTCAACATCAGTAAAATTGGGACATGAAATTGTCTTTTCAGTATTACTGTCTAAAAATAACAGTATTCTCTGGCAGGTATATTTGAATATTCAGACTCTTGTTAGCAACAAATTTTCTGTTCACAAGTTTCCTTATTCAATAGTTCAATCCTGACTGCTCTTACATTCCATTCTGCCATCTCTACTATGCTTAAAAACAAGCTTTCGGTGTCATGTGAAATAATTTGATATTATTTTAATCAAATGAAATATTTTAATGACTAACCTAGTCAGCCAGAAGTTCGAATGCAATTTAGGTGGAAGTATCATTCTTGATATGTTCATCTTAGATCAATGGACATTCTAATCTTATCCTCAAAATTGAATTCTTGTGATTCTGTGCTCTCCCTACACCTTTGCCCTTTCAGCACTCCCATTATAGCAGAGATTGGTGAGCATAAAGTGACATCTCCTTCTGGAGAATGAGTTGCAGTATGTAAAATGGTGAGCATGTATTGCCTCCACTTCCTTATTACTTCGAAGTCACAAAAAATATTGGTTATGTCATTTGGGTTCCTTTCTATTTAGTGCTACTTTTTGGTTCTTTTGCTGAACATTATATTTATCAATGTTAAATGAATATCACCAATATATTACTTGTTATTATGTCCCTATCCCTTTAAAGTTTTGCTCTCAGCATTAGCTCATGATATTACTGGCCCATATGTAGACTTTACATAATTTACATTTCTTTTTTGTAGATCCAACAGAATCATGTGTGATATACTTTTATAAAGCAAATAAGAGAGAAAAATGAAAACATGCAGTGATATCTTTTAGAATGATATAATGACCTCTTGTTTAGTTGAGTTTCATTCTTTCTTAATTAGTGCTTTCTTGTCTTTGAGAAAATTTCCCTATGGTTTCCCAACTATTTACTTGTATTACAGAAGGATAAGAAAGACTGTCTGCAAACACCTGAGCATCCCCATCAGTGAGCATGTTGCCAGGTGATGTGACATCTGGATGATCTTTTCTCGCTGCACATGGCTTTAAGATTATTAAATGGAATTAACTGAAACTGCCTTATGCCAAAGACCATTTCCTAATCACCATATTCCTGAGTGTATACTCCAAGGGAAATAATTTCTACAGCCTTCAGAATTAGTTGGACTTTTTTAAAATTAGAAACAACCCAAACTTGAGTATTCGACGAAGAGATGTTAATATGAGATACTCATGAATGTCTCAGTAGACATGTGTATGTTTATTAATGTAATTCTGAGAAGAATCAGAATGGCCTATTGCTTCCTGTCTTAATCTGCTTGGCTGATCTAACAAAATACCAGGAACTGGTTGCCATAAAAATACGTTTTTTTTTTCATGTTTCTGACTTTGAAATTGGAGATTAGAGAGCCAGCATTATAGGTCTGGTGAATATTTGCTCTCTTACTTTGCAGATGACCATTTTCTTTCTTTCTCCTTAGGTACTAAAGAGAAAAGAAAAGAAAAGAAAAGGAGGGATGGTTTCTCCTTGCTCTTTTTTCTTTTTCTTTTCTCTTTTCTTTCCTTCTTTTATCTCTTTTCCTTTTTACTTCAATAAGGAAGATAATGGTATGACTAGTGTTCCACACTCATGATCTAATTACCTTGCAAATAGCCCTTTACCTGAATATTACAATATTAAGGTTTTAAAGTACATTAAGGTATATCCATTTGATCTGCAGAAATAACAATATGTATTTTAAGTCCAAAATTCAATGAATTAATGTAGAGAAATAAGGACAGAATCTGGTAGTTCACAACTGTAATTCTATTCAAGATAATTCAAGATAATAAGAACTGAAGACTTAGGTTTGAAGCAAACCTAAGCAGAAAAGTTCAAGAAACTCTTTCTCCAGTTATCCAGCAAAATTCTAGATTAGCCAAAGTTCAGCAAAATCAGACTCTAAGAAGTGGGTACTTGAAAGAGGTGGGGTTAGGTAAAAGCAGAAAGGGTAGAGAAATGAAGAGGAGAAGTTGGGGAGCCAGTTAAAAATCTAATGTATATCCTACAAAATTAAGAAGAGTGAAGGGAGGAGTAAGTAGCAGAGGGATGGTTGAGAAGCTAAAAGGGATGGCATTGATCAAGGCATATTGTATTCATAAACTGCTTTGCTAATTTAGCAATTCATTTTTACAATTACTTAAATAAAATATGGAAAAAGTGAAGAGTAAATAGAAAGGTATATTTGATCAAAATATTGCACACATGTATGTAAATATAACAGTAAAACTTATTTGCATAATTAATATATTGTAATAGAAATTTTAGTAAAAAAATAATTCTGGCCTGGAGGTAAGGCCTAAGTGATAGAACACTCTCCATAAAGTAGAGAACCAAGTGAGAATATGAATTCCTGAATTGAAGCCCCGGCTGTGGGGGGGGGGGAGAGAGAGAGAAAGAGAGAGACAGAGACAGAGACAGAGAGACAGAGACAGACATATAGAGACAGACAGAAAGAGGCAGAGAGGAAGAAGAAGAAGAAGAAGAAGAAGAAGGAGGAGGAGGAGGAGGAGGAAGAGGAGGAGGAGGAGGAGGAGGAGGAGGAGGAGGAGGAGGAGAGAGGAGGAGGAGGAATGGGGAAGAGGAGGAGGGGGGAGGAGGAAGAAGGGGAAGAAGAAGAATCTACAAGGTAAGCATTACTAAAAAAGGAAATCGCAGTATATCTATATAGAAAAAATTGTTAAAGATATCATCTTTCCTTTGCCTTAAGGTTAGATTATACAAATCACTTTCTAGTTATTTCTGATTATCAGAGAGGTACAAAATCTATTCTAAATACATTTCATACTTAACGTGACTCAGACTTATCTCTTGATTGCTAATTGCTCTGGGAAAGACAAATAATTCACAAATAGTTCCCATCTCATTTACTACCACTCTCTTCTTTTTTCCTTTTTTTTCTTTCTTTTCTTCTGTTCAAAACTGGGCATCCTCAGGTTCTAGAGGAGTGCCAAGAAAGTGTGGAATAAATACCTGGATGAATATATAAACTCACAAAGAACAGGATGAATTAATTTTACTCTAATTGCCTGAGCAGTTTAAGCCAGAGCCCTCTTGTAAAAGGATCTTAGTTTATTAAAACATTTTGCTAATAAAGAGCTGCAATGTGAGTCACCTTCAAAGTTACTCACTTAACTCATTACTTCATCCCCTCCCGTCAGGATAATTGTCATGCCCTATCAAATAGCATGGAAGGTGGCCTCCCTCCTTTTTTAGTAATTAGGGAGTAATCTTACTCCCTTTATTAGTTTTGTATTCACATAAAACTCCTTCAGTTTGAGCAATCTGAGGACTTGAAAATAAACCTAAGAGTCAAACAAGCTACAGAAGAAACTCTGTAATATTCTCTGCACACCCTGACAATTTTGACAATGCCTCTTTCCAAGTTAGATCTTAAGTCTCAAATCAGGAGACTGACTCCACTGCCACTACTAAACTGAAAGAATGCTTTCAGCTGTTCTGTAAAACTTATTGTAACATTAAGCAATAGAAAATCTTACAGCTTTGCTCAAATGCAAGAGTGGCAAAGGAATGTTTAGTTCAAAATAATTTTCATCCTCTACTTGTTTCATGTGAATACAGAGCAATCTTTGTAACATAGTTCACCTTGTACCAGAAGATGAAATTATCACTATTAAATTGTTATCACGTTTATGTAGCTATTTTGTACAAAAAAATCGATAAAAAGCAAACTATTATTTATTTTCTTTTAGTTGGTACCAGAAGGAAGTGCCCTAAAAATAGCATTGCATTCAAATTGTTCAAATTGAATAAAATTAAGATAAGAAGATAAGGTTTATCAAAAATTCACAATGAATATCTAAATTCTCAATGCTTTTCCTACTGATTTTAATTATCTCTAAACAGCTCCAAACAAGAACCTAAGAACCCTATGGGGAAAACAAATCTAAAAAGAGAAAGCACAAGACTGTATAACTAGACCTGAGGAAAGACCATAGGAAAACATGCACCTGCCAAACATGGTATGCAGCTTTCAAATACAGCTAGCATACTAGTAAAGCCATTGGTAAGAGACATTGATTCTTGGGATAAATAAATCTGAAGTTCATGGTAGATAAATAAAACAGTCATTCCATAGAAAGACTAACTCACTGTCCAAAGAAATAAACACAAGGAAATGGGTACTCAAAAGGTGTGAGTCAAAGGGTAAGGGAAGATGAATTATGAGAGAAAGGGAGAAAGAATGCAGTCATAAAATTCAATGCAAATTCCACCAAATGAAAAATTGAGGGCCAAGGGGTTGGGAAAGTGTTACCCTAAATAGTCTAGGTGCTTAATATTAATGAGGGAAAGTGTTGCAGGTCGAACTGTGGGAACAAGTTTTCCAAATAAAAGGAAAAAAATAGAGGAAAAAAGTAGAGGTGGAAGACTAACTATTTTATCAAGTGAGTCAATGTGACTCACATTAGAATCAAGGGTTAGAAAAATTGGAAAAATGTAAAAGTGGCAGAAAAATGCTGAAAAACAAGTGAAGAATTGTCCAAGTGGTTCATTAGTTTATAACAGAATGAAACTTTGGATGAAGACAAAGCGGGAATTGAGAGGGAAAATTGTGTGAAAATCTAGTGATGGCAATCTGGCAGGATATAACCATCAACCAAATTGCACATGAAATCACTTGTGAGTCTGCAATGAGCCAAGTGTTTTAAAATGAGTGACTGGAGAAATCTAAATTTTTCATTTGGCAGTGTCTTGATAGATTTGTCCCCAACCTGAATGTGTGAAGTGATCACAGGCATATTCAAATCCCATTTTCTTCAATGCATTGCACTTCAATATAGTCATGGTCCAGAAAAATATTATTTCCTTTTCCATGGAATAAACAAAAAATGAGGCTTATCATGATAAAGAAAAATAATTCACATAAAATGTATCTGAATTCCACAAAAGTAATATAAAATAATTTCAACTGAAATTCATGCATCTCAAAACAAGTTTAATTTGCCTGACTCATAGAATTTGTATGTATTATTATGGCATGATGCATATTTTTAATAATTCTGTATCACTGAAGATACTAAACTTGCCATGGACACAACATATGGAATTTGAATCCATTATTAAAATAAATTACCTATCATATTTATATGAGCACATTTATAGATTATAGCATGTTACACAAATATTACTAAAATCCTTGCATTCAATTTGATATTTATAGATTATAGCTTGTTACACAATATTACTAAAATCCTTGCATTTAATTTGATAATGGTTTTCCACTTCAAGATTCACAAAATTATGAGTAGTTACAAAAGTTTTGTTTGTAACGTATCAATTTTTTTATTTAGCATCAATTATGAAGCTCATTTTTCTTTTTTCTTTTTTTTTTTTTTTTGGGTCCAGTCGTGGGGCCTGAACTCTAGGCCTGGGCACTGTCCCTCAGCTCTTCAGCTCAAGGCTAGTGCTCTACCACTTGAGCCACAGCGCTACTTCTGGCTTTTTTTCTTTTTGCTAATGTGGTGCTGAGGAATTGAACCCAGGGCCTCATGCATGCAAGGCTAGCGCTCTACCACTGAGCCACCTTCCCAGCCCTCTGAAGCTTATTTTTCTCAAAATATAGTTTATCAATTTTGACATAAATTTTATTGCTCTTTACTCTCTTAAGAAGTCTAATTATATATATATATATATATATATATATATATATATATATATATATATATGGGCCTGGGCACTGTCCCTGGGCTCTTCAGCTGAAGATGAGCACTCTACCACTTGAGCCACAGCACCACTTGCGGTTTTCCAGTGGTTTCTTGAAGGTAAGAGTCTCACAGACTTTCCTGCCCAGGCTAGCTTTGAACCATAATCTCCAGATCTCAGCCTCCTGAGTAGCTAAGATTATAGGCATGAGCCACCAGCTCCTCGCTTCTTTCTCATATTTTTATTAATAAATATCTGTTGTATAATGGATTTCACTGTCATATTTTCCTGCATAAATATATTATATATTGCTTCATACCCCTAAACCTCCCTTAGTTTATTTCTACTAATTTTATTCATATTGATTTTTCAGTGCATCAGTAATTTAGATTGAATATTTCCTACCAAATGTTAATTAATAAAATCACTTAAAATTGAACAGTGAATAGAATGATTGCCCAAGCTGAAAAAAAAATGGCATGTTACACCATCATATTGTTCCTTATACTTCAAAACAGAAGAGAGAATATAGTCATTGGCAACTTCCTTCAATGAAAATATATAGGTTTGTATTTTTAATTCCATATAACTATGCTATAATACATTTTCATGAAAAAGATGGTCATTGTTTCTATATAAACTACAGTTTATTATAGATCACCTTATGTTATGTCTTCCAGAATTAGTTTAACTTTTGAGGAGTATTGGTTTAAAAGAATCTACGATGAAATATATATGTTAATTAGGAAAATAATTCTTGAGTATCCCATTTAATGAATGAAAAAGTTTTTTTTTAAAGTTTTACTTAAAAGATACTGCTTAAAACAATTCCTGAGTTTCTTTTGGAAGCAGATTGATTTAAACTTTTCATTGCCGTATCTAAGGGAGGCCATATTACATCCATTGTCCAAGATAAAAATTTTTAAATCCTTTTTGTGTAAGAAATAAGTGAAATATTGATCATTATGACTTTTTCATCAGGATAAATTTTAAAAATTTCACAGAAAAAAATAAAAGCACTCTTCCCCATTCTTTCCTTTCTGCAACTAATTCTCTCTTATTGTTCTTGTGATTCTGTATATACATACACACATCTATTCAGAGGGAAAAAGTCTGAATATCAGCTAAGATCATATATGTACAGGTAACATTGAAGTCTGTGAATGTTTCTATATCAATCAAAATATTCAGAAATAACATTGTTGGTAAAAGCAACTGAGAGTTTACTAATTAAAAACTACTTTTGTGGAGGAGGTTTTTTTTGTCTTTCTCTTCAATCTTTCATTTAAATTAACATAAAAATCAATAAACAGCAGTACTGTTTGTCATTAAATTTGGATAGAATATTAACAAACAAGATATGCATTTTTAATGGTATCTCACAATTGTTTGGCTTTAGTAACTAGGAGAAATGTTGGTAGAATCTGGTCTTTATGTAGAAAACAAACTTTACAACTTGCGGGGGTGGGGGAGAGGGAGCAGTTGAGGAGGTGGGGAGGGAAGGGATGGTAGGGGAAAAACAAAGGAGGAAGTAACAATGCTCAATAGGAAATGTACTCATTACCTTATTCATGCAACTGTAACCCCTCTGTACACTATTTTTACAATAAAAACATTAAAAAAGAATAACAAGTAAAGTAAGAAATGAGTTCCATTGTGTACCTGCAAATAATTCTCTATGGTGAGTTTTATGTTTACCTAACTCCCAGTGATAATGATTTTAACCATATAGTCACTCGGTAATGAGGTGACTTTTTAATAATTCATAAACAACATGTTAGTTTTTAAGTATTATCTAAATAACTGTCCCTGGAAGATGTTTGTCAGGTTTATGAGTTTGGGAATTTGTAATATCATGTGTCCGTAGCATGAGAATCTGTAACTTGGGATCTAAAAGAAAATTAATGAAAAGAGTGCAAAGTCTTTACTGAAAACTGAAAATGCCTGTGTAGATTTATAAATTAAAAGAGATTGTTATTGTGGAGAGGGTCGTTTTGTATTATGAATTATCCGTAATTAAATTTAATCATCATTGATCAAATTTATCTAGTGGCAGCCACTCCAGTCTACATTTGTTTCACAAAGCCAAGAGAGTCTATGAGAATTCTGGTTAGGAAACATGTCTTAATATGAAGTTACGTTGCTGTGCTCCTAAAAAGGGTACCCAGGTGAGGATCATAGGAAAAGTGAGCTACACTATTAATGTATCAGTTTCCCAAGTTTTTCAGCACCAAGTATTTCATTCAATTGTTGGAATGAGAGTCCCCACCACTGGCATTTAATCGCTCCAATTCTTATTACACAGGACTCCAGATATAAGTGAAAATAAAAGTATACAGAACAAGAATTGGAGAGCTTTGAACACAAGTTTAATAAGCTTGCAATAAAATAAGGATCTTCTGCACATCAACTACTCCACAACTGGGAAATATCTGTTTCTCACAGTCCTTAGTATCTGCTGGATTTGGAGCAAAGAGGATCATTGTACATTCATATATGCCTTACCGTAGTTTAATAAACTGGGGTATTTAAGACCTCTACAGGGCCTTGAGTACACGATTAGGTGACATCTTCCTCCTTCCATATGTAGTGTTCTGTTTAGTTCTTTCCCTAGTATTCTTTCACCTATTTCAATTCCACTTGGTCTTTCCTACTAAGCAAAACCAATTACAGATATTTATGATGGGGATTTAAGGATGCACACCCTATTTTTATTATCTCTATATCTTAAATGACTATACTGCACACAAATATTATTTATCTTTTTCCTCTTAAGCTCATAAAAAACTACTCACATTTGCATATGTAGTATGACTTTATTAAATTAAAGGTGAATGGATAGTTTTTAAGTATAATGTAGTACACTGTTTCTTGATTTCCTCATTCAATGTAAGTCTATATAAAACACAATAATTGCTATCAATATTTTAGTATATTTTCATTTCAATAATGTTCTCTAATTATTAATTATTTTAATTTCAGATGCATTTACAAGGTTCCTAAACCTCAGCTGACTATTCACTTGTTCTGTCTAATATAATCATCCTATCCTCCTAGCCTGCCCAGTGTTTGATCCATTTTAAACACAAAAAAAGATAAAACTTAGTTGAAAAGATTACACTGAGTTTCAACATTCAGAGATAGTAAGTAAAAGAGCAAAACTCAAAACTAGCTGTGTCTGAAAAAACCATCTCTAGTAAATGTAAATTTTATGATATATCTTCCTGATAATATTTAATGACTTTCCCAAGTATTTCTGAATGTTCTTATTCTGTCATTGAGAAAACTTTTTGCTGCCATCCCCGGTGGAGCTGATTCTTGTGTCAAAATCTCTGCCTTCTATGCCTCCAGAGGTACAAATTTTCAAGTGACTAACATCGCATTGCCTCCTATGAAGAACTCAAAGAGCAAATACCTTTGTTACTCTACATAAAAGTAAAAAATTGCAACTTCCCCAGGCTCAACATCATACTTCATTACTTTCTTTAAAGACAGCTACATGGGAGGCAGTGTGAAAATTTCCTACGAATTCTAGTTATAGCTCCACTCTCCAGGTGTCTTGATGTGTTTCCAGAAAGTTCATCAATAAGACTAAAATGTCTAGGACTTGACCAGTGTCAAAATGTAATCAGCTATTCTGCAAGGTGAAGATCAGGAAGAACACAGTACAAACCAGCCTAAATAAAAGTTTCCAGGACTCCATTACAAAAAACGAAAACAACAACAACAACCACAACAACACAAAAAACCCACAAATGTTATGATCAATACCTATAATCTCAGCTATAGTGAATCATAGGTTGAAGGGCTGCTACTCAGGAAAACCTCAGGCAAAAAACAAAAACAAAACAAAAAAACCCATGAAACTTTATGAGAGTGAATAGGAGAGAAAAAAAGAGGGAGGAGGGAGGGAGGAAGTGAGGGAGGGAGGGAGAAGGAGAGGGAGAGGGAGAAAGAGAGAACATGTTTAAATAAATAGCACATAACTCTTATTATGTCATATCAAACATCTTTGTTTTCACTGTTTCTACAATACTTCCTGGAAATTGTCTCATATA
Source organism: Dipodomys spectabilis (assembly GCF_019054845.1). Classification (NCBI taxonomy): domain Eukaryota; kingdom Metazoa; phylum Chordata; class Mammalia; order Rodentia; family Heteromyidae; genus Dipodomys; species Dipodomys spectabilis. The sequence goes on along the minus strand of NW_024870701.1, from coordinate 10,600,414 downwards.
AATTGATTTGGTCAAATCTATTTACTCTGTGCAGCCTCACACATATATCAGTTATATCTGGCATATCTACATTTCAACACTGATTTATCATCTGCTAAGATGATAAATGTGAATAACCTAAAAGACCCTCAAAAATGTTTTGTTTTGTCAATGAATGAATAATTCATAAATGGATAAATGGATGAATGCCTTTGTCAACCTTATCTTCACAGTGACAGCATTTGCTCAGGTAGAGCACCTTCCTTATACCCCTTTTCCAAATATACCCCATTTTGCAGCTCCACTCTTTCTATTCCTACAAAAACACATGAACATACACTTGCAGAAAATAACATGTGAACAAGAAAATTCTACTTCAGATTCATTTAGACAAAGTAATTTAGGCAAATGTCTAGCTAAATTTTCCAGCTTTAGTCCCATAGTTGCCAAGAGTCATTCTGGTAGACACATTTCTCATTCTCTATATCACATTAATGAAAAAACACACATAGTTTATATTCCAGAATTCCCCAGAGATGTTGTTTGGCTTCCTTCAGAAGAAAAAAAATCTTGTGACAATCACTCCTTATGGGATTTATCTGAAATTCAAATTCATTACTTAGGAGCAGTCATGGTATTAAATCCGTTTTGACTGGAAGTTTAGCTCAACCATTTGAACAATAGAAGGACACAATAAATTTTTTCTTAGAGAAGTTGGACTAAATGAGAACTCAAAAATTTTGAAACAAAGAGAAGTGTATTTTTGATAAAGAAAGTAAAAGGTTAGATATAATAAGGAAGGGTGATTTGAGCAATGCATCACAAAGAGAATAAGGAGTCAAACTTCAGAATTTGACCTTAAAGACAGTGACAAAGGGAGCAAGCTGGTAGATGAGAGGGATGGAGCCAGGGTCTAGGTTAGCTGAGTTTTTTGATAACTGAGCCAGAGTTCAGTCGTGGAAGCTTTGAATATGTCAGAGCAGAGAGACAGAAACTTGAATTCAGCATTATTAGCTTTGAATCCAAAATGTCTTTGGGAACTGCTAGAACTTAACAGCCGACATCAGCTAAAGAAATAAAATATAATTGGTTTGTGGCCAGTTCTCAGAACTTGGAAAAGTGAATGAGTTACTGAAGTTATAGTTTTGTAGTCCTAGTTTCAGACAGAGTTTTTCTCTCATTATTTAAGTCTCATAAGAAGGTTATTGTTGTTTATATTTGGTTTTGTTTTCATATGGGAAAATGTATTTAAAAGAAAACATGTAAAATGATACTAATTATATAAAGATCAAAAGTCCATCTTTAAACAAGTTACTTTAGTGATATTAATGATTATTAATGTTCCACAGCAAGAGCAAATAAAAAAATGCAGTCACTTTCAACCTAATATTATTTGTCTTCATAAGTTAATCAATTGGAACATACTTCTATAAAAATTGTACATTTAATTTTTCTTAATATTTCTTTGTTAATTATAACTGAAATACAAAACTCTTTCTGTAAATCCTTTTCATTGGATTTGTATGTAATAGTTCAATTTTTAAAATGCCCCAAAAGCATTAACTCGGTGATATTGAATTTTACTCCAGTTAATGTTGATTTGCAACTAGAACTTTACTACACTTAATTGCTGTATCTTCTATCTCCATTTCCCAGTTATAAATTGATGAATATGCTTATTTGAACTAAATTGCACATTGTCACCTGTTACCAAGTGCTTATAAGAAAAAAATTCCTACCCTGACAATCATATTATAGAACCAGTCAGAAATTCAACTTGAATGAAGTTATTAACACCTACCCCCCGAAATATATACTTTTTCTGGCATAATTTCTCAAAATGACTTTTTTTTGTTTCTTGCTTGTAATTCTCTTATTCTCCATCTCCTTCATCTATTCATAATACTACTACTACTTGTATGTAAACACATCAATAGATTTTTAAATTTTTGTTGTTATGTAAAAATAAATCTATTGCTCATATACATCTTTATTGGATCTATTTATTCTGATAGTAAATATCAATGTAAGGATGCACTGGGTGCTCTTGGTTTCTTATAGAGACTAGTCGTCCTCATTTTTTCCCATTGGAGGCCATTTTAATATTCAAATTTTCTTAGCTCTTTCAAATACTGTCCTATTTGACTTGGCATCTTTTCTTTTGGGGAAGCATCTAAAATTCTGAGTAGCTCTATTTCAATAATGTGTTAGATTCTATTCTATGTGGGATGGGAATACTCTAATTAGATATGAACAATTATTGTGAGAATTTCTGTAATGCAGCAGAGAAATAAGTAGGAATAGAAGAGGATTACATCACATTCTACAGTAGAGCTTTTTGGTTGAGTGACATGACTTGTGAGCCAAGTAGTTCAAAAATGGGCTGCTGATAAAGCAGAGGAGTCCATAGGTGCCCAAGAAACTGGAAAAGTCAGAAAAAGAAGGGACAATGACACAGTCTCAGCCTGAGGCTCAAGACCTGGAAGCTCTCTGAAGAGCACTAGGGACTGTCCCTATGGAAAGAATAAACTGGAATCTCATACCCACAGGAGATGGCAGTAGCGACAGATGTATTCACTCAAGAAAGGACCTTTCAGTGATAGTTGACTTTCTCTTCATCATTCTTGATTTATTCATGTCCACAACCTATTATGGGGTTGCTTTCAGTCAATTACTGAGGTATAATCTCATTTTTATCTTTGTTATGATCATAAGGAAAGATTATATTGGTTTTGTTGTTGTTGGTGGTGGTCATGGGTCTTGAACTCTGAGCCTGGGAGCTCCTTGAGCTACTGTGCCACTTCCAGTTTTCTGGTGATTAATTGGAGATGAGTCTCATAACGGGGTAACAATGCTTGACAAGAGATATACTCATTACCTTACTCATGTAACTGTAACTCCTCTGTACAACATCTTTACAATAAAATAAAGATTCCATTCCCCAAGTAACTATCAACAAGCAGGCTAAACATATTGTTCAAGCCTCAGAGTGTCCGCCACTGAAAAGAGTCTCATTAACTTTCCTGCCCGGGCTTGCTTTGAATTGTGATCCGCAGATCTCAGCTTCCTGAGTCGCTAGGATTACAGGCGTGAGCCACTGGTGCCCGGCTTGCTTTCCTTTTATACATTCCACAATCACACATCAATTGTTTCTTGAAATGCACTCACGGATATATTCAGTGATTCACTTTCTTAGTTCTCAGTCAAGTAGACAATTAAGTTAACCATAACAAGGATGTCAAGTAATGAAAACCTATTTAGTAGTAGTAGTAGTAGTAGTAGTATTTATGCTTTCAACACAGATCCTTATTCATGCTTTCAGTGGCTGACACTGAGGCTTGAACAATATGTTTAGCCTGCTTTTTGATAGTTAATTTGAGAATGGAATCTCATCAATTTTTCTGTCTTGGATGACTTCAAACATCAACACTTTAGATCTCAGTCCCTCCACTAGTTAGGTTTACAAGAGTGGGCATTGGTGCATAGCAAGGAAAACTAATATTTAAGATAAGAATATAACATTATAAAAGCAATCTTGTTTGGAATTGAAAAGAGTTGATATATATGGATGAGGAACCAGAAACTCTGGGACAATATCCAATGTCATTTACAGAAACAATGCAAAGATAAGCATAGTGGGGCTGGGGGGCATTGTTAGGGAGCATGTAGAATATATAATTACTTTATTTTTCAGTGAAAGAGCAAAGGTGTCCATTGCAGGAGAACTAGAATGAGGGAAATATGTTGGATATTTGAGGAGAAAAGTAAATACGTAGATAGTATGCTAGATAGTAAAGAACAACATAATAAATGCAAATAAAGTAAAACAATAACACTTTTTCCTTTCTATATCCGGATAAACATTTAACTTTTCATTTTTACTTTCTCAGGGAAATAAGAACCATGTCGTTAAATGAATTCATGAGAGCCATTAAAGAAAGAAATAGAGGAAATAGAAGAAGTCTTCAGAAAAATATAGAGCAGGATAGCAACAACAACAACAAGAAATAGATTTCAAGCTGCGATGAAGACCCATTGGAGAGTACTGATGAAGAAATTACAGATAAACAACAGTTGCAGAGGTAACCAAGAGAGAAATATCCAAGTGTTCGTATGAAGCAAAGGAAAAATAAACCAATCACAAAAGAGGAAAGAACAAATCAAAAGTAAATATATGACCCAAATAGTGTTAGAAACACAATTAGATATGTAGCTAATAAAAGTAGAATAATATTAAAGTGGAATTGCTATACACACAGAAAACACTGTAGGATTTTGTTAAATTTTCAAATACATGGGGAAACTGAATATACAAGTACATTGTAAATAACAAGACTAGAGATCATTATACATTGCTCTTCTTACATTCAGCAATAAAAGATATATGTGTAATGTAATATACATATATGTATGTGTACCTTTGTGCACAGTATATATAATAATATAATATGTATACGTATAGAAAATTAAGTTATGCCTATATTTTAGTGGTAATATCAAAAGGAAACTTTCAATGGGAGCAATCTGCTAGTTTTTCTATAAGTTTTTAACTCATTTCAAGTATAATTTCTTGTTTTTTAAATATTTTAAAATTATCACTTTTTATTTTATTCTCTATACCATAATGACAGTATATACATTGCTTTTCAGTCTGAATAAATCAACGAAATACTTAAAACCACATCTAACTTATACTGCTTCTTCTGAACTCCAGGTGTGAAATTATGTGTGTGTGCATGTTTGTTTATATGTTTTGTTTGTGTGTGTGTGAGTGTGTGTATCCATATCCATACACTTGAACTCATGGCCTGGGCACTGTCACTTCATTTTATGACTCAAACTCAGGACTCTACCACACAAGCCATAGCTTTACTTCTGGTGTTTTGTTTGTTAATTGGAGATGAGCGTTCCATGGACTTTCGTTCCCTAGCTCGGTTCAAATTACCATCCTCACACTTCAGCCTCCTGAGTACCTAGGGTTACAAACATAAGCTCCTGGTGCCTGGCTAAAATAATATATTTAGTAAAGATATTTTAAAGAAAATATGGTCCCTGATAGTCATCAAGATCCTTCCTGGTTGCTACTTATTTGGAACCAGATTCATGTATGCCTGATCTGTAGCACTCAGACCTCTATATGTTGCTAGAAATTACTCTATGCTCCTCACCTTTTCTTAGATATGATACCGCAAAGCAGGCAACGCTGGAATACTTAGGATTTTTAAGTGTTTTCTCTTACCGCTGTCAAGGGTATCTCACTCTGCTGCTCAACATTTTAGATGTGCCTCTCCGGAGCTATATTGGAAGGGATATTTCTAGACCTGGGCCAAAAGGTCAGTTACTAGGAAAGCAGTCTTCAAAATATCATACCCAGGGGACCACAAGTTATAAAGCAAAGAGTGAACGGAGTTCAAGAGCTGGAAATTTAGGTCAGCACAAATGCCAAACCTGGAAGATCTGTAGCCGAACTTAGTGTGCCTGATAAATTGAGAGGGCAACACAGAGCAGAGATGATAGATTGGCGTGCTGGTGAGAAACAAGTGTGATTGTGGATGAAAGTCGTGACCCCTGAGTCTATATTCTCTCCTCTGACCTTTAAACCAGCTTGGCTTACCCAAGTAATGAGAGAGGTGAGCTGCACATGCCCTAAGGGTTTCTCAGGTAAGCATTTGGAACAGAGCATGCTCACATGCTGATCTCTATGCAAGGTCAATATGAATGTTTGAAACCTCTAATGACTTGTGTATGTTAGTGATTGTAAGTATTGTACAATCCAGCTGTTTGCCATGAGACTGGAGTTTTCTTAGTCTGCATGTTGTTTGTGGTTCCTCACATCAGAGCTATTGAGCTCTGGAATGTATATCCTGTTGTACAAGATGTCCACTATATACCCCAGAATATGGGAAGAATTTCTTCTTTTTCTATCCAAATGTCAGAAAATTATTTGGAGTTTAAAACCCCGAAATGTCCAGTGTATCTAATGCTGTCTGAGCATCAGTACTTTGGCTGTATAAGTACTCTTTTATGAAAAAATCAGGAATTATTCATTAAGACCTATTTCTGTCTGTTTATGTATGTATATAGACACGTACACATGGTTAGTGTTTTTCTACTAAAAGAAAGAGGAAAAAGAATTAATTAATCAAACACTCCAATAGAGACCATCAGGTACAATCATATAGCTTCCTCCTCTCTGGCTAATATTCGTTACTGTTTGAAAGGTCTTGATTTTCAGTATGGTCAGCAAATATATTCCAGAATTCTATAAGCTACTTAGTACATTCATCCACTTTTCGTGCAGAGGAAGGTAGTCATGATGTGAGCTTAATGATGAGATGTTACAGGATCATCTGATGGAGAGTTTGGAGCAAATAGGCTATGTAGTTATATCTATTGGTGGTGGTGGTGGTACTGGGGTTTGAAGTCAGAGATTTTGCATTTGTGCAATAAATAGGCTAGATAGTTATGATATTAGTTGTTGCTATTATTCTGGGGTTTGAAGTCTGGAGTTTTGCAATTGCTAGGTAAATACACTCCTGCTTTATCCATCCCTCTAGCCCTTTGTGTTCCAGTTCTTTTTGAGATATGCTCTTACTCTTTGCTCAGGCCTTCTTGGATATGATCCTCCTGTTTTATACTTGGTGTCATTGCTGGGCTGTCGTGAGTATTCCACTACTCTAATCTTTTTTTTCCCTTTTGAGTTTGGCTCTGGGAAAATATTTTCATTCCAAACCTAATCTACTCCAGTGGTTCTCCCAAAGATTCTGGTATTGTGGACCAGGAATTGGTTCTTTCATATACCCTAAGAATCACATGACATTTCTCCATATAGTCAAAGGGATAAAATTCATGTTAAAAAGCATTCATAAAGAGAATAGTTTTCACATAGCTTTCACACAGGTCTTAGTAGCATTGTTCTGTTGTTTGCTAATTTAGCAGTAATTTTGTATGTGAAACAACTGGACATATAGTCATATTTGTGAATAAGACTATCAGAGAATGCATTTTATAATAAACTGCATTCACCTTGAATTCTTCTCAGCTGTATTTGTATTATAATTAATTGGGGGCAGTGGTTAACACATATTTTATTCCACTTTGAATATTGTTGTTATTTTTACACTCCATTTTATTACATGATATAAGCATTTCAAATATGGTTAAGGATTACTACGTATTTTTTTTTAAATTCCTGCTACTTGTGAAGTACAATGCTAGGCCAACCTTGGCAATGAGTCAGTAAGACAGTTACTACTAGGTGTCAGTTCAGGACCATGCCTCCAGCACTAAAGACTTATAATTTAAGTGCTGAATTATTTTATTTTATTTTATTTTTTGGGGTCCAGTTGTGGGGCCTGAACTCTGGGCCTGGGCGCTGTCCCTCAGCGCTTCAGCTCAGGACTAGTGCTCTACCACTTGAGCCAAGCGCCACTTCCACCTTTTTTTCTTTTTGCGTATGTGGTGCTGAGGAATCGAACCCAGGGCCTCATGCATGCAAGGCAAGCACTCTACCACTGAGTCACCTTCCCAGCCCATGTGCTGAATTATTTTAAAAAGTAAATACGAACTTTATTCTACCATAAGTCCTATCTTACCCACTATTTGTGCAGTAAATTTTACCTGAATTTTAAGTTCATTGATAAAAAAGATGAACATTTAAATCAATTTTAGTGAAGCAGTTGTGCATGTATGTGGGTGTGGAAGGTGATGATTTCTATATGTCTATATTATCTGATAAACAAATCACAGTAATTAGCATATCAATCACCTTAAACATTTATCATTTTTAGTGGTAATACACTTTAAAATACTCTCTTCTGGTTATTTTACACATAACTTCTTTATGGGAGTTGATTTTTATGCATACTCATATTTCCAAATAATTACCAATCTAAAGTTTTATGTAGTGCCATCTGGACCTAATAACTGGATACTAAACAAAACAAAATGGAAGAGAGATATTAATTTTGAGAGCAGACTGCTCAAATTCCAAATTTGGCCCAATTATCTGTTGTCATGAAGTTCCTACATTTTTATATCTGTGGTATATTTTGGTAATTGGAAGTCAAATATTAAAGAAAATTTTATGGAGTATATCAATACATGAATTGAATATTTGTAGCATAGTCATCAAAAGTGTTAAATATACATTTGATGTTTATATTCTGTATATCTTTATTTTCATTAGCTGCCTATCAATATGAGATACCATACAGTATGTTTTGTTTGTCTGTTTTGTCCATCCTGGGGCTTGAACTCTGGACCTGGGCACTGTCCCTGTGCTCTTCAGCTCAAGGGAAGTGCTCTCCCACTTGAGCAACAGAGCCACTTCTGGTTTTCTGGTGGGTAATTGGAGATGAAAGTCTCACAGACTTTACTGCCCAGGTGGGCTTTGAGCTGCAATCCTTAGATCTCAGCCTCCTGAGTAGCTAGGATTAGAGGCATGAACCACCAGATCCCGGAATACATGTTAGTTTTTAAGCATAATATTTAGCCAGAAATTCAGGCTTAATCAGAACACAATGCTGTCCTGGTGTCCAAGGGGCTCTTTGTTCAAGATAACACATTCTTTTCAGTCTTGTATCTTGCAAATGAGTTTATGATATAAACAACCATGAAAAAACTTTGCTTGCTAGCTCTAAATGTTGAAAACTTTTAGACTATATCACATTTTATGTATTCACAAGTGAAATGACTCACATTAATTTTCATGGCTCTTGCTACGTATCAAGGAGATGTGTCGGGGTGAATAATTTTTGAAAAGTACCCATGATCATAAACCAAAGTAGATTATTCACTAACATAGAGTGGAATCATTTATTAAATTCCTGGCTATCATTAAAAAAGAGTTTAAATCACCATTACTGAACTGAATTTAAAATAATACTTAAATGAAATTAAAAATTTAAATGAAAATACATAAACATAGATCTGGGGGTAGAATTTAGCTCTAGGGTGTGTATGTGTGTACCTATACACACACACTCACACACACACACACACACATGCACAATGATAAACACCAGGAAACAGGTCCTTGAAATGAATGGGAAGGGATCATGGGGGAAAAGGATATAGATATTTAGAGGAGAAGAGAAGGGGAAGGCAGTCAAAATTCAATGCACATCTAAAAACATTAAGAAGAGTGAGGGAAGGAGAGGAGGAAAGGATAGAAGAATATCAAAATAAGTGACATTGATCAAGACGCATTGTATTCATAAACTGCTTTGTCAAATGGCAACTCCTTTGTGCAACTACTTAAAGATAATTTAAAAAAGAAAATATGAAAGTACAACTTTAAATAAAGCAGTTATTTAATGCTTATGCTCTGACAGGGATGTGTGTGTGTGTGTGTGTGTGTGTGTGTGTGTGTGTGTGTGTGTGTGTGTATGCACGTGAGAGAGAATATATATCCATTTTGTGAGTTTTGAAACATCATATTGTCATTTTTACATGAGTTCCTTCCACCAATAAAAGGCCATAAAGAGCTTTTGTGGTCTGTGCTCCATAAAAACAAATTGGCATATGGACAAATCAGGGCCTTCTTTTATTCTCCAAAAAGCAGGTTGCTAAACATTGCCTAGTGTACTATTCCATATTTAACTGACTAGAATTAGCTAACTAATTAATACATGGGTGCCACAGATGAGAAAACTTAAATGCAAAAACTAAAACAGAATTAACATCTAGGCTTAAAAATTAAATACACAAGCAAAAGCTTAAGTGAAGAACTGTTTTATTTCACTGCATAAGTGAAATGGTAGCAAAGAATTGCTTTGTATGCTAAAGTACTCATATCATAAGGTTTATGATGTAATAAAACTCCAAGCACCTGAAAGCAATCAAAGAAATATACCAAAGAAGGAAATTTGAAGCCTCCTTATAAAAAAGCAAACTATTCCATAAATATTAGAGTCTATATTACCCTTACATTGACAACAAATAATAAAACATTATATATGTATATATACATACATATATATATGTGTGTGTGTGTGTATATATATATATATATATATATATATTTGCTAGTTCTAGGGCTTGAACTTAGGGGCTGGGTGCTTTCACTGAGTCCCTTTGTGTTCCAGGTTGGTGCTCTACCACTTGGGCACAGCACTACTTCCAGCTTTTTTTAGTAGTTTATTGGAGATAAGAGTCTCACAAGGACTTTTCTGTCTAGGCTGATATCAACCATAATCCTTAGATCTCAGTCTTCCAAGTAGCTAGGATTATATTTGTGAGACATGGGTGCCTGGCTTGTAAATAATTTTACACAGAATGAAGCAGTTATGCAAAGTCTACTGCAAATTGGTAGGTTTCAAAATGGTGTGTCCAACAGGAAAACATTTATGTAAAATCCAGCTGGTAAATTGTACTCATTCGTGTGCATTTAGAATGCGATACAAGAAATTATTTGTGGTAATAGCTTACTCTGTGAGTAATTTCATGGGTATCAGTGGAGAGAGAACTATGGTAACAAAGGCAAAATTCTTTTTATGCAATTTACTTTTACTTTAAACACATGATTTATTCAGTTTTCTGCTACTAGAATAAAGTCCTGAGAAAATTAGCTTAGGAGGAGGCTGCAATGCTTGGTAAGAAATGTATGCATTATCCTGCCCATGTAATTGTAACCCCTCTGTACAGTATGTTCTCAAATAAAATAAAATTAAATTAAATTTAAAAAAAAAAACAGAAAATCATGAATGAAGTTCATACCTGGAGAGGAATAGAGAGAGGGATAAGGAGAGGAAGAGAGCCTTTGGGCTTCTGGCGCAGATGGACTTTGCCCTAGGTGGCAATATAGTACATCGACATTGCAAAACAAACCTGTTGACCTTGTGGCTTGGTGCTGAAAATGAATGAGCGGAAGTGGCTGGGGTTGATTCCATAGCCCCTGTTCCTGCTTTAAAATAATATCTCAAATTTCAACTCTCCTCTATAGGATCATGGGTAGGAGACCAAGCCATTAGTGCATGTATCTTTGAAAGACCCCCAAATGATAGAATGTAAACATACATTTTCTATTTAAAATATATTAATGCATTTTAGAGTGTTAAAAAGGAAACAACACCTTATAGGATGTCAGTCAAATGCTATATACATGTAATTACATTAAATTAAGGGTTAAAATGAGAGTATATAAATTCAGCAGTTATCCCTGGTTGCTCTAAGTTTCTGTAATTGGACATATTTATATATTTTGAGAGTTCCAGTTCATTGGATTTTGGAAGGAGGTTATTTTATAGCAATAGTTAGGAAAATATGGCATTTCTACTACTTCATAATAGCTGATTATGTCTAAGAGACACTTGTGTTGCAATGTTTATTGAGATACAGAATTAACTAGGATGATATGGAATTGACCAAATATTCGTCAACAGAAAAATGACCAAAAAAGTAAACATATGCATATGTCCATAATGCAATACTATTTGCCATTTAAAACATAAAATTCTACCATTTGTGAGAACCTGTTTCATTTGTGACTCCATACTGTTAGTAACATGGGAAGTCTAAAAATTCGATCTCCTCGAAGTTTAAAGGAGATTTATTAGTGGGTATCAAAGAATAGAAGATTGTGGAAGATTGTATTTGCCAGATTTTTGTTACTGTGACCAACCATGGGTCAAACAATGCAAGGGAAAGAACCATCTGCTAATAGTTTCAGGGATATAAGTTCATCGCAGAGAGCCATTCACAGTGATGGCCCAGAGAGGAAAAATAAACATAGAGTTTATTTTTCTTATGCTTTTATTCCATTCAGGGTCCTGCCTAAGAACAGTTTCAATTCACAGTCAGGACTACTCTTCTCTTCTTGGTTATCCTTTCTGAAAATGTCTCACAGATATATACAGAAGTATGCTTCAATAATGTCTTTGGCTCTTCTCATTCCACACAAGCTAAGATTTAACTTTAGCAATCACAGTTGGCCGATTGGTACAGTGTTACAGGAGCTGGCATGAGTAAATTCTCAGGCTTGATGGCACAAGAAGATTTAAAAAAAGACTACTACATTGTATATCTCAACAAATCACAATAAGAGGATTTTGTACTCCTCAAAAAGAAATGCCAAAAGGTTATCATGATTGATACATTTTTTTAATTTTTTGTTAATGTTTTTCATTGTGGAAACAGGGTACAGAGGGGTTACAATTACATGAGAAAGGTAATGAGTACATTTCTTATCAAGCATTGTTGCCTCCTTTGTTTTTCCCTTACCATCCCTGACCTCCCATCTACACAACTACACTCCCCTTGCCAAAGTTGTAAAGTTCGGTTTTAAACATAGTACTTGTACATCTCATTGTTGCAATGGGTCCACATGTATCCCTGTTTAAGCAATTAGTTTTTTCCTCCCACTCCCCAAGTTATACCAACATCACATACAGTGAAAACAGAGGTTATTACGCTTTATAGCACAAGAAGGTGAAAAAAAGATTAATATATTGTGTATCTCAACAATGCACAATAAGAGGATTTTGTATTCTTCAAAGAGAAATGCCAAAATGTTATCATGATTGATACATTTATTCAGTGTATACATAAATCAGAATATTACATTGTACCATAGGTAAGATATGGAACCAACCCTCAGTTGATGAATGGATCAAGGAAATGTGGTCTATATAGTCAATAGAATTCTATGCCTCCATCAGAAAGAATGACATCGCCCCATTTGTTAGGAAGTGTAAAGACTTGGAAAAAATTATATTAAGTGAAGTAAGCCAGGCCCAAAGAAACATACTCCCCATGGTTTCCCTTATTTGCAGTAACTAGTATATGTCTGCGACAAGCAGAAAAAGTCAAAAGCTACGTACATGTGACCATTTACGTTGATATTAAGTGAAATGAATCCCAAGATAGGGACACCAGTGTCTTTTATTTTCTTGCTTGCTATTCTTTCTAAGGTATTTGTAATGTACAATGTGATTCTTTTGTTTCTTTGTATGTTCCTCACTCACAGTATGACCCCTGTTCTCACTGTATTTGATATTGTCTTCCATCTTGCATATAAGCATCTCTAATTTGGGGAGGGGAAGGGAAAAAACAAAATGCTTAAATAGGGATACAAGTTGACCCACTGTAACAATGAGATGTACAAGACACTATGATGAAAACAAACTTTACAATTTAGGCTTGGGGGTAGGGGTGTGAGTGTAGTTGTGGAGATGGGAGGGAAGGGATGGTAAGGGGAAAGCAAAGGAGGAGGCAACAATGCTTGACAGGAAATGTACTCATTACCTTGCTCATGTAACTGTAACCCCTCTATTCAGTATTTTTACAGTAAAAATGTATAAAAACATTATATTATATCTCATAAATATTTGCAAATATTACATGTTAATCAAAAAATAATTAAATCTCATACCAAAGGGAAGACAATAAAAAAATCTCAGACAGAAATGTTTTCATCAATGAAGAACTTTGAATGCTTAGATTTTCTAAGTTTGAATGTATTGATTCCAATACAGATGATGTCCACTGTTCACAGGTGATTTTTTTACACTTAATGTTTATTTTTTTTGTAAACATGGAGTACATAGAGTTTATAATTATGTAAGTCAAGTAATGAGTACATTTGTCTTTGAACAGTGTCACTTCTTCCGTCATTATCTTCCAGTTTTTTTCCCTACTGACCCCCCTCCCCCACAAGTTGTATCATTCATTTTCAACAGTTTCCTGCAAATATCATTGTTGCGTTTGTCTGCGCATTGTTCTTTCTTCTCACTATTTCTGTGCTCTCCCTTATCCTCCTCAAAACAGATAAACAGCATACAAGATAAAAGATATGGAAATCATTGCAGAGGCCCCTCAGTGGATTAGCAGATCAAAATAATGTGGTATACATATACAATAACATTCTATTTTTTTAATGCTTCCATCAGAAAGGATGACATTTCCTCCATTCATAAGGAAATTGAAAGACTTGAGGGAAAATTTTTATATTAAGTGAAGTTAGCCAGACCCAAAGAAACATAGGCTGCATGGTTTCCCTCATTTGTGGCCATTAGAATGTGTCTGTAAGTGCACAAGTAAATAGAATGGATGTTAAAAAATTACAATTGGACATGATTAATTAAACAGAACTCTAAATATTCACAAGTGAGACCAAATGAGGATGTTCTTGGGAGAGGATTACAAAACCTCACCAGCTATGTGCTTATAATGATATAAAATGACGTTCACCAAAATGTTCTCCAAGAAATGGAAACAAGATAATTTCTGTTATCCTGCTTTATTTTGTTTTGTCTTATGTTATCCTTTGCCGCAGGTGTTTTTTGTGTGCACAAATTTCCTGAAGCAATCAGTATAAGGCAGTTCTTGACCTTGATTCTCAGTAACTTCAGTTTGTGAGAATTGACATTGGGTATGGACACAGATATCCAGGTATTAAAGTACCTGGGTACACAGACCAAATGAGCATGGTAAGTGTACACTTAAATGCCACCAAAATTGCAGTAGATACTGTAAGAATGTGTGTCTTTCCTTGGAGTAAAAACAGATACCCTGAGAAGATTACAGGAAGGAATAGGAGAAACTCTAGTGCTCCTTGGCACAGGCTGAATTTTTTAAATAAAGACCCAGAAACACAACAAATCAAAGAAAGGTTGGACAAATGGGAAAGCATAAAACTACAGAGCTTCTGCATGGGAATGTACATAGCTATCAAGATAAATAGAAAGCCCATGGATTGGGAGAAGATCTTCAATAGGACTTCACAAGGGACTCATAGCTAAAATATACTTAGAAATGAATAAATTAAATCCTCCAAAAACAAATCCTCAAAGAAACAACCTCCCCGTTAATAAGTAGGCTAAAGACATAAAGAGACTTCTCTGAAGAGGAAATAAGAATGGGCAATAGACACATGAAGAAACAACTTCTCTGGCCATAAAAGAAATGCAAATCAGAACATTAAGAGTCCATCTCACTCCAGTTAGAAGGTCTATAATCAAGAAATCTAATAAAGGTTGCTGGAGGGGAATGTGGCCAAAAGGGAACCCTGCTGTACTGTTGGTGGGAGTGTAAACTTGTTCAACCACTCTGGAAAGCAGTATGGAGGTTCCTCAAAAGACTTCACATAGAGCTTCTCCATCAGTCCCACTTTTGGGCATTTACCTAAATGATCACAAACAAGGTCATACTAAAGCTACTAGCACAACCATGCTTGTCACATCATTATTTACCATAGCTAAGATATGGAACCAACCCAGATGCCCCTCAGTAGATGAATGAATCAAGAAAATGTGATATACATACATACAAACAATAGAATTCTATGCCTCCATCAGAAAGAATGGACTGCCACATTTGTTAGGAAATGGAAAGACTTAGAAAAAAATTATATTAAGTGAGGTAAGCCAGATCTAAAGAAGCACAAGTTCCATCTTTTCTCTTGTTTTCAATAATTAGTGTGCATATAGGGTAATCTTAGAAGATGAGCAGAAAAGCCCAATAGCTATTTATAAATGACCATATAAGATGATGCTACGTGAAATGAACTCCAAGATATGGACACAAGAGGTTTTTCTTTGTTGTTGTTTTTAATTTACTATGTAAGGTTTTTTTTTTTGTTTCTTTTGTGTGTTTTTCCCCCCATGGTATATCCCCTGTTTTCACTGTATGTGATTTTGGTACCTTGGTATTATATATACATTTATTTGAATTAGAGGAGGGAAAGGGAGCAACAGAATGGTGAGACAAAGAACAAGGAGGGGAACCAATTCAACAGCGATATGTAGAAGACAATATGTTGGAAATGATCCGTACAATTTCAGGGGAAGGGGGAGGGAAAGCAGAAGAAAATTGAGGGAAAGGGTAGCAATTTTGACAAGTAACATACTCGTTACTTTACTTATGGAACTGTATCCCCTCTGTACCTCAACTTGACAATGAAAAAGATGAAAAAAAAATGTGTGTCTTCATCCTCACAAGGGAAGTAGGTTAGTTTTCACATCTTATTAATTCTAAGGTGTTTCCCCTGTGGGTGAATACCAGGTGCTCTTTATAATATGTGTAAGAGTATAATCAATTACTTGAATAAGAAAGAAATTTTACTAAAAATATTTGTTCTCCAAAGGCAAGTTCTAATGGCATAGTTATACAGTGTTTACTGGTACTTGTGAAAATGAACTGTGATTTTTCTTAAATCAGAGATCAAGTGATAAAGCAATATACTTCAAAGCAAAATATCCATATCAAAACTCTGAGCAACACATATGTTCATGAAAGCAGGGTTTCAATTAGTTCTTTCATGAAATAAAGGAAAAGCCATCATCAACTCAAAATGGCCATGAAACTCACCTTGTGCTTCTAAAATTGAGACATTACAGTCTAGAAAAGCTTTCTATTTAGGATAAAAACATGATGATGACTGAAGGGATATCGTTCTCTTTGCAACTTTATTTCATACAGGGAGTAAACAGAAAATAATAAGTATCTAGTACAAAACTAGGGAAAGATGCCTTATTAAGCATCAGAACACATTGGGAAATACTCTGGAGTGAAAAGTATTTGCCTAGGGAGCCAATTATAAACTGGAGCAAAGGAATTGTTCTACAGAGGAGTTGCTATCAGAAGTCTCACTCAGAAACTGAGATCCAGTAAATAGATTATCTGTGAAGAATGAGCACAAAGCTTTATGATTGCATGGAAGATTTCTGCAGAGTGCAGAAAAGAATTTTAAGGAAAAACAACTCTCTAGAACAACCATTAACTATCCACTAAAAAGGGGTTTTAACACTGTTGATGGGCATAGCAAAGGAGACTCTTAAGAACATAGGAAATACTAGTACTGTTATTTTAGAAATGGTTAGAAAAGGAACCCACTCATTATTGCAATCACTATCATCATATAATTACTGTATATCGTGCAGTTGATATGAATTAGTATACCTATGAATATGGCACTCTCCAAGTCAAGGCCCAAATTGTTTCTCCTGTAGTCCTACTGGTCCTCCATTGCCACTGTATTACTTTACAATATCATTGTGTCTTCTCTCCTCACCTGTATTGTATGCATGCTTCCATGCACTGTGTGTGAGTGTTGTATAAGAGAGAGAAAAAATAAGGGACAAAGGGACAGAAGACAGAGAAAGCCAGAGAGCATGTAAGAGATTGGCACTTAGATTCATTTGTTTCCATTCAATTTTGATTTCTAGTTTTTGATTTAAAAACACTGTACATGAAATTATTTATATGATTTATTTATATTTATAGAAGATTTATTTATATATGATATTTATATATTATTTATGTGATTTACTTACATGATTAATGATTTATATCAATAAAATGTTTCAAAGTCAAATTAGATAAGCATACTCCATTGGAGAAACTCTTAGCATTTCTCCCCTCTAGGTATAATCTAGTTATAATGCAGCACCTGGTATCTGGGTTGGAGATTGGGCGCTATGTTATCATTTAGTTCCTATAGTTTGAGGCAGAAAATTTGAAATGATGATCTAAGCTCTACATCTCAATTTTATTTATATTTTGGATTTACAATAAGAGTAATTTTCTTTCAAATACTTCTTGCAAACCTGGCATATAGATTTTAGTCCTCAGAACAGTCCTCTAACATAAGAAATACATTTTCTCTTTCTGAGACTGCAGATGTCACTTAAAAATATATCCTAAGTTCATCCATGGTCAAATTTTCTTCTTTATGAAAAGAAGAGTAATATTCTATTTTCTGTCAACTATATTTTATTTCTACATTCATCAGATAATAAGCAAGAAAATTGTTTCCATATCTTTGGAATTGGGACTACTGTTGCAAGAAATATGGGAGTACAGTTGGTTTCATGACTCTTGCTTCTGTTTTTTTTTTTTCTTTTTTGCACACATACCCAGAAGAGGGATATATGGACTGTATAGTAGCTCTACTTACTGTAACAATGAGATGTACAAGACACTATGTCAAAAAACGATCTTTACAATTTTGGCCAGGATCGTGGGGGCGGGGGGGGGGGGGGGGGGGGGGCGGGGGAAGGAGGGAGGGGGGAGGGGCGGAGTGTAGTTGTGGAGGTGGGAGGGAAGGGATGGTAGGGGAAAAACAAAGGAGGAGGCAACAATGCTTGATAAGAAATGTACTCATTACCTTGCTCATGTAACTGTAACCCCTCTGTACAGTATGTTCACAATAAAAATCTTATTAAAAATGTGGAAACTCTCCATACTGCTTCCCTTCATAGTTTACATCTTCAGTAGTAGCTTAAAAAATATTATAAAAATAAAAGCAACTCTTGTTTCCATTTCTTGGAGTCTATTTCAATAAGCATCATTTATATAATCATTTGCACATAGCTGTTGAACTAGTGTTTTATTGATACATCCTTATTGATACTTGTTAGGTTTTGTTTTTAAGTAGCATCCCCTCTAACAGGCTTGAAGTGATTACATTGTATCTTTGATTTGCATTTTTATACAATCAATGTCTAGTATCCATTTATGTACCCTGTGGGTCATTTGTATGTTCTTCTTAAAACTGTTTTTATTCTTTCTGCTACTTAAGATAGTATGTTTTATTCCATTTCTAAAAATTATCTATATCCTTCTTAACCTCTTTTAATTTTATACTGTTTCAATTTTTTATTAGCAGAATATCAGTAATATTAGGGTTTTGTTGGGCTTTTTTTTGCTTTCTGTGTGTGTGTGAATGTGTTTGTATATATACATTAGATAGGCAGATGGATATTTAATAGATAGGTATATAGATATTGCCATTTCCAACAGAAGCAAAAAAGAAAGAAGAGAAGAAAGAGAGGGAAAGTAAAAAAAAGAGAGAAATGAAAGAAAAAATACAACAAAGATTAAGTATAAAATAAGAAGCCAAATGCTGGTGGCTCACACCTGTAACCCTAGCTACTCTGAAAGCTGGAATATGAGATTGTGATTCGGAGCCAGCCCAGGAAGGGAAGTTCTTCAGACTCATCTCTAAGTACCAATCAATCCAGAGGTGGAACTGTGGCTCAAGTGGTAGAACGCTACCCTTGAACGCCTAGACCCTGAGTTCATGCCCTAGGACCTACACCAAAAATTAATTAACTAGGTAGTAAATTAATTAAATAAGAAGAAACTTATGCATCTGTACATTTGCCTTAGGCTAATTTGTTTGTAATTACAATTTCTCCATTTTCAGGGTCATTATATATGTCAATGGTTCAATAAAAACTGAGGTGTGAATCCCTAGTTGAGTCTGCAAGAGCGTATTTAGGTGTATAGTTCTAGGCTACTTTCTTCGTATCTGCAACATTTGCTTTCAATAGTCTGGATTGTTTACTCCCAAATCATTAGGAAAGTAATCTGATGATTTTTCAGGAAGTAAGGTGTCCTATTTAACTGTTGACATATGACAGTGCCTATGACACTTTACTTGGCTAGTTAGGTCGCTATTTAATGTAATTGTGTTCCAGCCTTCATCACACCTATGCCCATGATATGGGGATCCCAATCTCCCATTTCTCTTTATATCTCCATTATATTTTTAAATACTTGCAGAGCAAAACTTTCCTTTCTTTTGTATTCATGGTTTTCTTCTGTTAGTTAAGTGAAGTGGTAAAATATCTCCACTGCCAGCACCTTCTGCAGATTTGTTTCAGGAATCTCCACATTTAAAAACCAGTCTGACACGTGCACCTCCATGTTTATTGCAGCACTGTTCACAATAGCTAGGATATGGAAACAACCCAGATGCCCCACCACAGATGAATGGATCCAAAAATTGTGGTATCTATACACAATGGAGTATTATGCAGCCATTAGAAATGACAAAATAATGGCATTTGCAGGGAAATGGATGGAGCTAGAAGCAATCATGTTGAGCGAGGTAAGCCAAGAGCAAAGAGACAAATGGTACATGGTCTCCCTGATAAGTGGATGCTAAATCCAAAATGTTAGGTGATACGACAAAACTAACAGGACTTAAGAAACAAAGAACTCCCACTCATCTGGTGGAACCACTACTAAATATCCCCATGCTGCTGATCACATGTATGGTGTATAACATGTGAACACCATTATATGTTATAAACTGTGATAGACAATTTGCTCCAGGAAAGTTAGAATGAACTTGTGACTTTAAATGAGCATCATTATTCCACAATACTGTGAAATTCCAGAAATTATGTAATCACTTAATCACAATAAAAAAAAAAAAGAACCTTGGGGAAGGTAGGGAGGGAAGGGGTGGTAGGGGGAAAACAATGGAGGGGGTAACAATGTTCAAGAGGAAGTGTACTCATTACCTCACTCATGTAACTGTAACCCTCTGTATAGTATCTTTACAATAAAAAAAATAAAAAAAAAAAACAAAAAAAAAAACCAGTCTGAAAATTATTACAGGGAATTAGCGATTAGGTTGCAATTGGAGGTTGTTTCTCTCTTTTCTTTTGGCGGAAGGTCCTGGAGAAGCAAAATAAAGACAGTTTTCACTGCATTGTATTTACCAAGATGTTCTTAAGAGTAAAGTTTTCCACTTGCCATTTGGAACTATCTAAAACACAGCTAAAACTGTCCTCTCAAATTATCCTTTCAGAAAACATTGTAGTTTGAAAATTTGTGTTAAGACAGAAAGCTCCATTTCCTTTGGTCCTGCTTAAATCCTAAAGAAGGTGATTGATTGCTGGTCAGGACGGCTGTTACAATGGCAGAGCATTCACTGACCATTGTTGGTTTTTATTTTTATTTTTATTCATCCTAAACCTTAGTCACTTAAAGCAATAATTTATTAAACAATTCTGTGTTCAAAACTCTAATCAGTTCTGACCCACAGTACTCTTGGAATCACTCAGATAGCTGCAGTCCCCGAACAGTGAAGGGAGTCCCCAAGGAAACTGCGCACACAGTTTGTTTGGCATTCCTTCTGATGGTTCTCATCCTCCTTTAGGATAGAGTTGGCTTTCACAACTTGATGTTTCCAAATATTAAAACCTGTATAATGTCTTAAGGCTTAAGCTTTGGTTTTTACCTGCCTTTTGCACAAGATATTATCAGTTAAAGCAAGTAACTCTCATCCAAAGAAAGATCAAATTCAAGGAAAAGTGGATGAATAAAATTTATCTTTGATAAGAGACAGGGAGGCACCTAGTCAAAAATGGTTGGAGAGTGTTAGTATAGCATAAGGAAAACCTTAAATAATTATAACAGTTATAACAATAGAGATTGAGTTTGCAATTGTAAACATTATGAATGCTTTAGAGAAAAACTCAGCACATATGATAATTAATTAAGCATCTACAGGAGATTTGTAAATCACTCCATGTCATACTTAGTCCTCTGACAAATTCAGATTAATCATCTACCCACTTGATAACATTTTGGGCTCAAATTCTCAGGTAAGTACTTAAAATAATTATCTCTTTAAAATTTGCAACATCCCTATAAATTTGCTATTATTCTCCATTTACAGTTGCAAAATATCATCACTAAAACCAATAATACAGAATATTTGTTATTCTGTAGTAGCAAACAGAAGCTGTGCTTCTAGTTACAATATCTCTGAAGAAAAAGCTATTGATAAAGCCAGGCACCGGTGGCTCACACCTGTAATCCTAGCTACTCAGGAGGCTAAGATGCCAGGCCGGAAAGTCCATAAGACTCTTATCTCCAATTAAAGACTAGAAAGCTGGAAGTGGTGCTGTGGCTCAAGTGGTAGAGCGCTAGCCTTGAGCTGAAGGGCTCAGGGACAGCGCCCTGGCCCAGAATTCCAGCCCCATGGCTGATACAAGTTGTCACAAAATACAGTTGGTCTATTAGAATGTCAAAAAATTTAGTTGTTTTTTTCCTTCATGTACACTCTTTTAATATTATGCTAGTCTATATTTTGTTTGAAGAAGAAAATCCTGAAAACCAACTCAGAAATAACTTTAATTAAATTATCTGGTAAAATTCATGAATTGCTGAACTTACAAATTAGCCAGGTGGTCAGAGCAACGAAAGAAAAGGAAAGAAAGAAAGAAAGAAAGAAAGAAAGAAAGAAAGAAAGAAAGAAAGAAAGAAAGAAAGAAAGAAAGAAAGAAAGAAAGAAAGAAAGAAAGAGGAAAAAAGATGGAAAAAAAGAAAAAAAAGAACCTTCACAAGCACAAACATCTACTTCCAAATATAACCCTTAGTACCAAGGCCAGTTTACAAAGAATGGAGAGAACATATTTTTAATAATGTTAAATTATCTTAGCAAACACAATCTTTAAATTCTACATTTTATTCATGATTTAGAATGTCTAATTATAAATATGTTTGCATTTTCGAAAACTAAAAATAATTAGATTGGGACTTTTTTTTCAATATGCAAAGTAACTTTTTTCTGGTTACTAGAACCCTATTCTTTTTAATTTTAATTTTATTTTATTGTAAGGGTGATGTCAGAGGCATTACAGTCATATAAGTAAGGTAATGAGTACATTTCCTGTTGAGTATTGTGACCCCCATTCCACGTTTGCTCCCACGTCCCCGCTCCAACTCCCTTCTGCCCCAAGTTGTAAAGTTCATTTCCAAGATGGTATTCTGTGAGTATCACTGTTGCACTGATTCACCCTTTGTCTTTTGTCTCACCATTTTGTTATTACTATTTCTTTCCCCCAAATCATATAAATGTATATACAAGACACAGGGTACCAAAATCAAAAACAGTGACAACGGGATAAACCAAGGGGGAAAATATGAGAGAAAAAGAAATAATTTTACACAGTGTAATAAAAAGCAAAAACAGCCAGGTGCTATTGGCTCACTTTTGTAATTCCTAGCTACTCAAGAGGTTGAGATTTGAGAATTGTGGTTCAAAACCAGCCTGGACAGGAACATCCATGAGACTCTTATCTCCAATTAACCACTAGAAAACCAGAAGTGGTGCTGTGGCTCAAGTGGTAGAGCACTAGCCTTGAGCTGATGAGCTCAAGGACAGTGCCAAGGTCCAGAGTTCAAGATCCACGACTGACAAGAAAAGAAAAAAACCTCTGCTTTTCATATCTTGGAGTTCATTTCTATTAGCATCATTTTTTATGGTCATATGTACATACGTATTGAGGTATTGTGATCCTCAGCCAGGACTATCCTAGACATACACTAATTTTACAAATGAGGGAAACCATTATAAACTGTTTCTTTAGGTCTGGCTTTCTTACTTAATATGACTTACTTCCAAGTCTTTCTTTAAGAATGTGGTGATGCCATTCTTCTGATGGTAGCATAGAGTTCCAGTGTGTGTGTGTGTGTGTGTGTGTGTGTGTGTGTGTGTGTGTGTGTGTGTGTGTATCACTTTTTCTTGATCCATTCATCTACAAAATACATTCTAACTCCTTCTCACATAGAACAGCTTTTCAAGAGTACATAGAACAGCTTTTCAAGAGTAACAATTTGGATTGTACATGAAATAGTTTATATTTATATTGATTAGTTTATATTCAAGTGTCTATGTAGTACATCCATTAATTATCAGATAGAAGAATAAGTTTTTGAAAAATATTGGTCATATTTACAAGAAAACTCAGAATGTAACTTTGTAAATAATTTGATGTTTATTTTATAAGGAAATAAATATTGATATGAAAATATAGACATTGATAATATACAATTGCCATTTACTTGCTATATTAATCATTTTTAAAATTTGTTTCATTGGTACATGATCAGTATACATATTTTCAGGGTAGCATGTGATAATTTGGGACCAGTTGTTAAAAGTACAACCAGTGTAACATTTCTTTAAGTCAATCAGCCATATTTTTAGTTAGGAAACTTTGAACTCTTACATCTACTACTTCATTAAATGTATAGCAATTTTTTATGGAATATATCACCTTATTATGCTGCCAAAGGCCAGAAATTATTCCTTCTATACAACTGTGTTTTTATGTTTATTATCAAGCTTCTTTTTCCCCTCCCCCATCCTCAGTGTCCCCTGGAGGTCACCATACTTCTAGGATAGTTTTAGATTCCACATAAGTAAGATATTACCTTTTATTTTATAAAATAAATAATACATGAAAACACATATCAAACAAAAATTACAAGACTAAACAAATACTGTAAAACTATCAGGCAACCAGCAATGTTTGTATTATTAACGAAGGACATTGTACTCAATAATTCAATGACTTCATATACTAAGGAAAATTAATTTTGGATGGGAATTCTATACATGCTCCTCTTATGGGAAACTAAGAGTACTTGACTTATAATTTAGGAATGTCCAAAAGCTCTAGATTCACTATGAGGAAAGGATCTGAGGATTCAGAAGTATAAAGTGTAAACTAAAATGTAACATTTGGAATACTTCATTAAACCAAGCAATGAATGAATATTAAAGGTGCATCATCTGGTCCAAACTACTACAGTTAATCATCTCCAAAATATTCTGTGAGCAAGAAAAGTGGAGAAATTTATGTCACTTCTAAAATGATGATAAATCTAACATATATTAGGAAAATAGTAGTGCCAACATATATTTATTTTTGAAAGAACTAAGGGAAGAACAAATAAAAAAATTAAAAAGGAGGAATACAGGAATAATTTGGAATTTAGTATTTTAATATGTAATAAACCATGATCAAAATATAAAATCAATTAAATATGGCAGAAATCTAAGTAATTTTTAAATTTGTGGGGCTGGAGGTGTAAGTCAATTCTGAAATGAAACAGAAATCATATCGGGTTTGCTACAGTAAAATAAAGTTCTATTAACCTAGACATCTAAATCTCATGAGTAGTTTTCATACTCAAATGGTTACTACTTTTAGACTCAGCCTACAAGTAAAATATTGACAGTTAGATGTGGTGCATAGTGCTGTTCAATGAATCTTAACAATAGAGAGGTGCAGCCCAAAAGTCTGGCAGGTGGCATAACACTTACCAAGGAAACACACTGGATATTAAAATGTGCAAAAATGATATAAGTGCCTCATTTAATGATAACACTAAAAAAACATTTGAACATAATGGAAAAAAGGAAAAATGGAGAAGAGAGAGTACTACCTGAGGTTAATCTGAGTAAATTATAATATACACATTTATGAATTGCTATGATAAAACTCTTTTGTATAATTATTATATTATAAAAATATAAATGAAGGAAATTTAGACTACATGATGTAGGACAAGTACAAGCAAAATGCAATATCAAAATGTTAATGCAGAGGCTATAGTGTAGAGGATATCAAAATATCAATGCAAAAGGTATAGGGTGGTAAAATTTTATAAATGTGTATAAATAGAACAGTGAAAGCTGTTGAAATTCTTTTTCATAGCTGGGAATGGAGATAAGAGAGAGAGATGGGGATAGGTTAGATGTAGGTACATTATATGTGTATACAGACACATATATATACACAACCTCATTGTAGTTATGCTAAGAAAATTCTAAAAAAATTTAAAAAATCAGGAAAGATTGAGTAGAAGGAAAGACTAGTGGAGGAGCATTCATTACAACTTCTGAATAAACATCTATATATGAACTCAAATAAGTGAGAATGCACTGAGATTCATTTTTTAACAGAAGGAGAAACTACAGTTGGAACAAAACTGGATATGAGTTAAAATGTTCATGTGCAGGCCATGAGGCTGAGAATAAGGTAGTTGTAAAGTGCTGCTGCTCTATTTGTGAACTGCATTTTTTAACATACTTACATTAAACTGGTTATTGTTTCACAAAAAAAGTTAGAACTTGATTATAAAGTATTTGATAGCTTGTTTTTGATGCCTCTTCAGTTTCAGGAGCTTACATAGCACAAATTCACTTGCTTACATTAATGCTACTTACCTTATTTTAAAATCAGAACCATTTTTCCTTGCATTCCCCTGCTTTACTACCTTTTCCTATGGTTGATAATTTCAAATGTCTTCATTCTGACCTGGCTTAACAAATGGAACAAAACCCAATACTGGTGGAGCAGAGCTTGGGATGAAATGGAATTTGAAAAGTGCATTCATATTAACATACCTTCTTTCTACTATATGTGCTGAACAATATAAAAGCAAGTTAATTTGGAGCAATATGTTTTTCTTTTATGCAGTAACAGCATAGTTGAAAGGACTGTTCACCCAAAGTATGTGCAGTTATATACAATATGCTTTTACCCTGCATGTAAGAAGATATGCAAAATACAAATACTAGATAATTGTGTATGTTCCCACAAATAATGTAATTCTGCAATGGCTTGAAAATATTTGCCAATAATATTTCTCATTCTGTAAATTCATTTCTAGAACCAAGTGTATCTCTTCACACTTCTTAGTAAATGGAGTAGACACCTTTTATTTCACACACACACTATGTGCAGTTAAATTATAACAATAAATTGTCAGCACAGAGCAAAATTTCACAGGAGTATCATTAAGCATACAATTGAATTTCAATGTGAGGGCAAAAACAGCCAAATATAAAAAATAATCAGCCAAATAAAGGAGCAATTAAATTCTATGCCTGTAATTGGGCAGGTGCAAAATATAATGCTGCATGAAATCTCATGAAAATGTTGGCTAATCATACCAAATTAAGTTTCTAATCAATGATTTGTGTATAGCAATGAAGATATTTCAGGAGAAACACAAATCTGAGATATAAAGTCTCCTTCCTGAACCAGTAGAAGCCAAGCCACAGTTTGCTCACCATAACCACACTTGAAGGGTTTGGCACTAAATCTCAAAACAATTATGTCAATTTAAATATATTCTCATAAAGAATGCTTTGATAAAATTGCCTGCTGTGGGTGAATAAGAGAACAATTATGTACCTGAAATTGGAAACCTGATACAAATCACCTTTCATTATCTTATCATAAAATGTGAAGTCTGTATTATATAAACACAGGTTGTTATCCCATTAGACAAACCTTCTTTTATTGGTGAACTTGACACAGGAAATGTTAATATAGATAGTAACAAAGGGATTGCATTCATTTTATAGTACTAAAATTATTTCTAAACTCAGAGTAGTTGGCTTCAAACTCCATTTACAAAAAGGTGGAAAAGGACTTGTTTATAAATTTTAAACATCCAGGATACATTGCCTGTGGTTCCCTGAGCACAATTGTAAGTGATGTGACTATTTCTTGGAATAATTAGTGAAATGTAAAATACATATTAATATCAGACAATATCTATATGCTTTCCTAGATAATAATAGATCTAATAAAACAAGTTTCATTTGTAATTTGAAATTATGCACACACACACACACACACACACACACACACACACACACACACATGCACAATACTTAGAGAAAGATTTTATAATTTCATCCAGTATTATTTAGGCTATAAATTTTACTTAGGACTTACATAATTCATTTGCTGAACAAATAGTTGTACTATAAAGAAAACATATATATGTATGTATATATATATATATATATATATATATTTTTTTTTTTTTTTTTTTTTTTTTTTTTTTTTTGTCGGTCAAGGGGCTTGAACCCTGGGCTTGGGTGCTGTCTCTCAGCTCTTCAGCTCAAGGCTAGCATTCTACCACTTGTGCCACAGTGCCACTTCCAGTTTTCTGGTGATTAATTGGAGATGAATCTTGATAAGACTCTCATGGACTTTCCTGAGCCTGTTGGCTTTGAACCATGATCCTCAGATCTCAGCCTCCTGAGTAGCCAGGATTACGAGCATAAGCCACTAGCGCCCAGCCTAAAATAGCTTAAGAAATAATTGATAATCTTCATGTAGCCATCTTCCTATTACTATTTTTACTGAAGCGATTATTGTGAAATTTGATGTGTTATTAAAGCTCCTATTTACCAGTTAAGGGAAATTAGAAAGCACACAATAACAAAACCAGTAGGGAGCAGGCCTTGCTCCTTAATTATTATTCCTTTGAAACTACATTTAAGAAAGATTTTTACCAAAATAAATGTTAAATTTTAGTCACATGCTGACAAAAAATACCACACTTAGATTTTCATGAGTATTTAAAATTTTTAACAATGCATTCTCTAATCTGTGGCATTGTGTTTCATTATTGGGTTCCATTACTTGTCACTCGGGCTTCTTACGCATAATTTGTTTCAGGGACAGTTTTTTGTTTTTTGGTTTTTTTTTTAATGTTTTTTATTGTAAAAATAGTGTACAGTGGGGTTACAGTTACATGAGTAAGGGAATGAGTACATTTCCTATTGAACATTGTCCTAGGTTTTTTCCCCTACCATCCTTTTCCTCCCACATCCCTAAGTCCCCCCTCCCTCAAATTGTAAAGTTCGTTTTTAACATAATGTCTTGTACATCTCATTCTTACAATGTGTCAACCTGTATCCTTGTCTCAGCATTTTGTTATTTCCCTTCCCCTCCCCAAATTAGAAAAATGTATATACAAGATGCAGGGCACCAATGTCAAATATAGTGAAAACATTTTTTTTTGTTTTTCTTTCAATCTTTGTTTCATTTTTTTCTAACTACTCAAAATGTAATCCACCCTTAGATTTTTCTATGTTAACAATTCAGATTTCACAATTTGAGTAATAAGAACCTCTAAGGATATGTCTGTTTCAGTGCCAGTTTTGAATACACATAAACACATCCTTCAAGATTAGGAATCATTCAAGGTTAGGAATGATTCCTTCTCATTAGTTTTCTGTAGAAATACTGGACATAATAAAAAGCTTAAATCTCTCTTATACATGGCTCATCATGGCATGTTGACATCATCATTAACTGTCAAAGTCTCATTTTAAGTTTGCCTAAAAGACAATGAAAAGGGAATCTAGCCATTTGGCAAGTTTTCAGAAATTATTTAAGTTCTTATTCCTACTGAGAAAATAATAGACTCGAGTTCTTCACTAATTTATAAATAGTAGGCCACACTTAGATGAGATGGTCAGGAACTTGGAGAAAATAGAACTAGATTAGTGACAAGGAAGTATGGGCAAGAGAAATGATAGTTGTTACTTTAGAATAGATACAATATATTGAGATGTTTATATACTACAATGTGCTTACTGAGTGTGCCCAACAGCAAAGGGCCTACAAAGAGCCACAGGTATTATTATGTTCTCCAGAATGTCATTTTCCTTACAATGCAGTGTTGTTTAAGTACAACACCCAAGTACAAAAAGTGAATGCACTAGAAATGGAGGTTGTACATGGACTTGACAATTTATCTTTACTGTGATTTTAATATGCCTTCTTCAAGTTTCAGGTGTTACTAATAAAATAATATTAAGATATAGGTATTTTAAAATGACATTGGGTCACAGAGTTGGCTTCTATGTGAATGGGATTAAAAACTCCTTTATATGATCACATATTAATTGTAAAAAGGGGTTGTATAACATGATAGCCAGCCACTAAAATTGTAAAATAATAATTTTTACTTTTTCACTCTTTCCAAATGATAATCTCTGACACTGTGTTTCATCAGCATCCATGGAATTAAGATATCCTCTAATACTCATAAACGGGACCTCAATGCACATTGAATCACCCACAGTCTATGCAATGGTCTGCTTAGCTACAGAAATCAGGAAGTCATCAGGAGACAAATTACTAATATCTGATCCTTTGTATCATAGACAGTGATTCTTCTTTAGAGGAAAAGACACTTATTTGGAACATCCTCCTGCTTAAATTATGTCAATCAATTCTACATGCAATTCTACATGTATTCATAAACATAAAAAATAGTACCTCTTTCCCAGAAATTTAGTGTAGATTGAAATAATTATTAATGGCTTCACAGTCTTTGGGTTTAATTTCTTTCAGTATAGTAAGTCTAGAAGCAGTTGGACCACATAGTTAGAATTGCTTATTTATCATTCAATTTCAGTTCCATCTAGAATATAACACTTAATAATTTGGTATACTACATTGCAGGATGAGACATAAGCGTGAAAGAGTGGGTCATGCTTGTAGTTCTTCCTTTGGCTTCAAATTACAAAGGACTAAGAAGAAATAGGTGTGCATTACAGAAATTTCCTAACTTCTCACCAAGCATGCGGGAAAATTGTGAAACTGCACATCCTGCAACTTCTGAACTTACAATGGTCATATGAAACCACAATGAAATAAAAATAGAGCTGAAGAAAGGGAGAATGCAATCAAGAACTCAATGTATATCCTAAAAAATTAAGAGTAAGGGAGGGGGTGGGTTAGATGGGATGGGCTAGAATAAGGGGAGACATTGATAAAAATATATTGTATTCATAAACAACTTTGTTAAATAGCAATTCATTGTACAACTACTTAAATAAAAAAATAAAAAATAATTAATTTAAAAAATATGTGTTGCAACTGAATGAAGTTTTAAAGACCAGATTAGATTTGTTGGGGGCTGGGAAGGTGGCTCAGTGGTAGAGCGCTTGCCTTGCATGCCTGAGGCCCTGGGTTCGATTCCTCAGCACCACATAAGCAAAAAGAAAAAAGCCGGAAGTGGCACTGTGGCTCAAGTGGTAGAGTGCTAGCCTTGAGCTGAAGAGCTGAGGGACAGCACCCTGGCCTAGAGTTCAGGCCCCATGACCGGACCCAAAAAAAAACAAAAACAAAAACAAAAACAGATTATATTTGTTGATTGGAAAAAAATATTCTATTTTTTTCAGGAAGCAGTGGATCATTAGGAAAATATGGCCTGTGGTAATTTGGGGTTCAATCACGAATACAATGAGCTGATAAACTACAGCTAGATGTTACAAAACAGAATGGTAATATTGTGTGTTGGTTGCCTTTAGCTGAGTTTATAAGATATTTTCATAAAGTGACAAATAGAGAAAAAGGATAAAGACTCCAGTACAAATAACATGGAAGAGTTTAGAAATCCAGGAACTTGCAGCTCTAACAAATATTTATTTTGTTATTGTTGGTGGCAATGTTTTGTTCAGTTGCAATCACAAAAAGACAAATATAAGATTTTTTTTAATTGACAAATTGACACCAAACCTCACAGAACTTGTTGGATCAAAAGTTTATAACACTTGTACTGCTGAAAACTCAGGGTATGTTAGTGTCTAAATTAGAGCTCCCGCAAAAGACACACGGTTAATTAAATCCATTTGGCTGGACAAGATGTCTTAGGAAAAGAGATTCAAACTATTGTTCTCTTAACAAAGTCTTACAGGAAAAATATATTTGAAATTAATTTGACAGTGAGAGAAAAATCTATCTTAGTAAATAAATAACCAAAATGAAGAAATCTAACTAGAGAAAAGACTAGGATATTCTCATTAGTCCATGGAGCTGACTGCAGTAAAATGTATGAGTCCAATAAAATCTTGATGGCAAAGTCTCCCACTAAATTGGATGATAAGAAAACAAAGTACAAAACAATGCTGAACACAATCAGAGACTGGAACTTTTCTAAATAGAAGGAAATGCCAGATGTCAACATGGTACCAAAACAAGGTGCAAAAATTTATATACTTGTAGGTTCTCATTATCTTATTATGTAGACACCCCTGAGAGTTTAGAGAATGGGTGTGCAATATATGTACATAAACAGAGAGATCTATTTATACACATATATGTGTATGCATATAGATACATGCATATATATAGATATGTGTATCTATTTATATATGTATATGCATATTTTAGAGAGTACAAATGTATTTTGTGTCAATAAAAACACCAGATCACTAGAAGAGAGGCGGGGGGGGGGGGGAGAGAGGGGAGAGAGTCAATAATCATGTTTCCCCTGTGGTATTACTGTGTTTTGAACTCAGTGCCTTGTACTTGCTAGCCAAGTGTTCTACTGCTTAGGCCATGCTTCTAATAATTTTTGCATTAGTTTACTTTTTAGAGATGGTTTCAAGATTTTGCTTAGGGTTGTTGTGGATTTTCAATCTTCCTGCATCTTGAGCCTAACATGTACCATACCTGGTCTAAAGTCTAGGGAAATACAAATAGAAAGTCATCCTAGGAGATGTACGTTGAAATAATAATTCCAAAATTAAACTCTGAGCATACGAAACTCAACAAGTAATCATACACACACACACACACACACACACACACACACACACACACACACGCATGCAAGCACCATCTCCCCACAGACATACCAAGGATACCAAGCAACAGCCTCAATATTTTTTTCCAAAAGCTTTTGAAAAATATAAAGGTAATTCTGTATTGTAAATAAAATTGGAAATATTCCAAAATGGATATTAGGAACAGACAAGAAATTTTTATCAAGTATTGATCCTCTTCTCTTTATTTTTAAAGATGTAGGTTAAAAAAAAAAAGTAAATGTGCTGGTTAAAACTATGAGTACAAACTGAGAAGATTAATAAACAAATGTTATTGATTTAATGGATGGAAGAAAATAACAAGGTCCTCCATTCTTTCTATTCAGTGTATCTCTTCAAACACACACAAACTTTGAAGAAAAAATTTACCCTTTCATATTGATTACACAAATTTGGATTTTTTTCTAAAAACACAGAAAGTTTCTTAAAGACTGAAAGAATAAGTATATTAATATATACACACACACATATGCTTGAAAATGTAAAGACATGGAATCTCTTAAAGTCAAAAGAAAAAAATTAAATTAGGAAAAATACTGGAGAATGGAACCAGGGCCACCTCCTAACATTTGCATAGCTTCATGCCACTCATGGTTGCAATCTTCATATCAGGCACACTTTTTGCCTAAAATGGAATTCTAGGTTTCACTGACAAAAAAAGAGAGCCACAATAATCTTTATGGTAGAAATTAAGAATATACATCTATATAGCCCCTAAACCAATATAGTTATCATAAAATATAATAAAAGAAATGTATTGAATATGATACCTACCTATTGTAAGAAAGAATAAAGTAGCATGAAAATAGTGAATAAGAAATTGTATGAACCAGTCCAGTTTCCTTTTAAGAACCTGTACAATAAGCATAAAATAAACCTGAAAGATGGGGGAATGATGTATAGTAACAAATTTATTGTATCAGTGAGCACAACTGTGAGGATGGTGTTAATAAAATCAGGAGCTGTCTATGAATAAATACAAAATGAGGTACTGGTCTGGATGTAAAATAGAAAATGGGTCTAAAACTTTCTACCAGTCAGCATGAAAATATAGAAAGCATCAGTAATTTACTGGGACCAAGTAAATTACTGAAATTGTCTATAGGCATAAAAATGCTCTGTGGATCAGTAAACACAGCACAAATAGAGTTACAGTCATGATCTTCCTTTAAAATATAAGAAAAGCTCCTAGCCTGTATGTACAAATTCTACAGAATAACTCTCTGATAACAGCTGAAATAGAAAATATACATAAGAAATTTTAAAAGTTGGCTGAAACAAAAGGCAAAACTTACTTCAGCAGAAAAGTATTTGGTTGTACAAATACATGGATAAATAAATTCTAGTATTAAATATAAACCTCATTTTCAAAATAAAAGTCACCAACAACCATGACACTATAATCCTCATAAGAGTAGTTTACATATATTAGGGGAGAAAGTGAGCTAGATGCAATTATAAAAATTAAGACAGAAGTTCTGGAAGGAAATGGTTAACTAAATGGTTCTGAAGCTTATTTTCAGTATCTTCACAGAAATAATCATTTGTGTCTAAGAAACCAGAATTTGCAACCACGAGTGAAGAATGGCATTATACATAGTATCATCAGAATCAAAGACATAAATAAAATGTTTGGTAGCCACAATCAGATTCATCAAAATTTTTGTCTGATAAAGCCAACTGATTCAGAAAAACAAATTTAAGAAAAAAATTTTATGAGATGAAATATGTGAGTCTCATTAGGCTTTTATGACGTGATATGTATTTGTCCAGCTAGCAGAATAGGATAGTTCATTAATTATTAATCATAATAACTCATATACTTGTGCAAGAGATATGTATCTTTATGCAACGTATTTGGGGAAGTGAAGAGAAGTCAATATTATGCTTTGTTGCTGTAGAGACACAATTACTATTTTAATTAATGTATTGGTTCAAGCTGAAAACAATAGGGAAAAAACTTAACAAGATTTTGAATGCCAACTGTCAAAGAAAGTGGAGAAGATGATGAATACATTTTGACATTGGGAATTAAGACAACATTATCATAAAACTAGCAAAATCAAACTGTGTCTGTTATTTTGTTTCAAATCATAATTATACAAATAAAAGAAGCTTGTTTTCTATGGTGGCTTTTTTAAACCTAGCATACTAAGGAGAATATAGAACTTCCCACACATACCTTCTCTTCTATTCACCAATGAAATAACTACCTTTTAAAAAGGTAATATAACCCACCAATTACACTTGACAAATCTCTCATTCAGAACCCCTGAACACCTGCGCAGAGACATTGAGGAACAAATCATTACTCAAAGGTTATGATTTTTAAAAATCTAAATAAATACCCCTGTCAGTTAAAAAGAGTGCTCTTTAATTGCAGGGCTTCTTTTCCCTTAGAGATTTAAAATACTTTTTCAGCAATCTACTCTCAGTCCCACCCCCAAAATAATTGCTAGTTCACTGCCAACATTATAACCATTTTTCTTGCAACTGACATTTCAACATTAAGTGACACTAAAGAACAAATACTGAGTGTTATTCAACTAATTTTGGCATGGTATTCAATGCTGATGGAAAAATACTGGGTTTTCCCTCTTCCTTCTGTACAAACTTCCTAGCATAAAACTTGTTGTCTTTAAATTCCAAAACTTGAAAATGCCTGTAAAAATAGGCTGTTTTGAAGGAAAAAAAATAACCAGAGAAATACCAGTCATGATAGTTATGGTATTTCAACTAGTTGAAAGCATAATCAAGACAAACTAGGTATATGAAAATGTTGTGAACAATCTCCCTTCAACATTTGTTACATTCAGTTACTATTAAACTGATTTAATCATAATGATTAAAACTGTTAGTATTTTGTAATGATGCAAAAGGATAAGTCAAGGGATGTCCAATGTATTATTTTGAGAAGACAGGGTTTCTCAATTTGCCCATTATTTACAAAGGAATAGTAAAGTTTTGTGTATTTGATATGGTCAATCAATCGTTTACATCTAAATTATTTTGATTACTTGTTTAGAACATAAAATATGGTTTCCTAGGGCTAAGAATAACTGTGACAGACTTTCCAGGGTTCAGGGTTTGATTTTTAAGATCAACATAGATGATTTGCAAACATGGTGTTGCTTTGGAAAATGTTCATTTGCAGGTTATAAATGAAGTATAACAAATGTAGAATACCAGGTATTTAATTTTAACTTCTGAGATTTGAAAAATGACTGTGCCAAAGAGCCCCAGTGTTTCCCTATCCCTTCCTGTAACATTTTCAGGGTCTCTGCTCTTACCATTTGGAGTTGATTCCGGTGCACGGTGACATATAAAGAATCTAATTTCAGTTTTCTACCAACACCATTTGTTGAAGAGGCTGTTTTCCTTCCATCTGATACTTTGGGCTCCCTTAACAAAGATTAGGTATCCATAGATCTGTGGGATCATGTCTGTTAAATGGCCACTAGAGTGTTTGCCTACTATGCATGAAGCCCTGAGTTCGAGTCCTCAATATACACAGAAAAAGCCGGAATTGACACTGTGACTCAAGTGGAGTGCTAGTTTTGAGAAAAAGAAGCTCAAGTACAGTGCCCAGGCCCTGAGTTTAAGCCCCAGGACTGGCCAAAAAATGTTACTCTTTCACAAACAAAGGAGAAATTCAAACTGTAATCAATAAAGTTCATGAATACCAACTTACATTCCATCAACTGTGAGGTAGTATTCCCTTTAGGCCACATACCAGCCAGCATTGGTTATTATTAATTTTCTTGTTAATGGCCATGCTAACTGGGGTGAGGCAGAAACTCAAAAGAAAAATAAAAACAAATAATACATTAAAAACAACAGCAAAGACAAAGAAAGACTTCTTGTGTCAATATCTTGCGATTCATTTCATTTAGCATCATCTTATATGGTCATATGTACATAGCTTTTGAGCTTTTCTGCTCATCTGATAAAATTTTCCTAGACATATTCTAATTATTGCAACTAGGAGAAACCATGGGACCAACATTTCTTTGGGTCTGGCTTACTTCAATTCATATATTTTTTTCCCAAGTCTTTCCATGTCCTAGCAAATATGGTGGTATCATTCTTTCTGATGGGAGCATAAAATTTGTGCTCTTTAAATTCCCAAAGTTGAAAGTACCTGCATAAATAGGCTATTTTGAAGGAAAAAAATACAGCCAGAGAAATATCAGTCATGGCACACTAGTTAAAAGCAAAATCAAGACAAACAAGGTACATGAAAATGTTGCGAACACTCTCACTTCTACATTTCAGTTACATTCAGTTACTGATTAGTAAACTAATATAATCATAATAATTAAAACTGTTAGTACTTCGTAACAATTCAAAAGGATAAGTCAAGGGATGTCCAACCTATTGTCTAACATGTTCTTGATCCATTCATCTACTAAGGGCCATCTGAGTTGGTTCCATATATTAGCAATGGTGTGCTGCTAGCTTCAGTATGGCCTTGTTTGTGTCAATTGGGTAAATGCCTAGAAGTGGGATTGCCGGGTCATAGGGGAGCTCTTTTGAGGAACCTCCATACTGCTTTCGAGTGGTCAAACAAGTTTACACTCCTACAAATAGTGCACTAGAGTTCCCTTTTGGCCACATTCCCTCTGTTATTAATTGATTTCTTGATTTGAGCCATGCTAACTGGGGTTAGGTGGAATCTCAATATTGCTTTGATTTGCATTTCTTTTATGGACAGAGAAGTTGAGTATTTCTTCATGTGTCTATTGGCCATTCTTATATCTCCTTCAGAAAAATCTCTTTCTTTAGCCCATTTATTAATCGGGCCATTGATTTTTTGAGGATTTGTTGTTGGGGGATTTAATTTTTTGACTACTAACTATATTTTAGCTATGAGTCCCTTGTCTGTTGTATATCTAGTGAAGATCTTCTCCCAGTCCATGGGCTTTCTATTAAACTTCCCAGCTATGTCCTTTGCCATGCAGAAACTCTACAGTTTAATGCAATCCCATTTGTCCAGACTTTCTTTCATTTGTTATGTTTCTGGATATTTATTTAGGAAGGTTTGATCTGTGCCAAGGATCTCTAGTGTTTCCATTATCCCTTCCTGTAATATTTTCAGGGTCTTTGCTCTTACCTCAAGGTCTTTGATCCATTTGGAGTTGATTCTGTTTGCTGGGTGATAGATTAGGATCTAGCTTTAGTTTTCTACAAATGTTTAACCAATTTTGCCATCACCATTTATTGAAGAGATTTTTCCATTCTGTTTTCTAGTTCCCTTATTGAAGATTAGGTTGATTCATTTCCAGGTCTTCATTTCTATCCCGCTGCTCCTCAGGTCTGCTCTTGTGCCAGTACCAATCTGTTTTGATTACTATGGCTTTGTAATAGAGTTTGAAATTTGGTATTGATATTCCTCCAGCACTGTTCTTTCTGCTAAGAATTTTTTTTGCTATTCAGGGTCTTTCATTGGTCCATATGAAATTTTGTGTTGCTTCTTCTATTTCCTTGAAGAATGAGGTTGGGATGTTGAAAGGTATCACATTGAATTTGTAGATAGTATTTGGCAGTATTGCCATTTTCACAACGTTATTCTCCTAATCAAGGCTCATGGGAGGATTTTCCACTTCCTTAAATCTGTTTTAATTTGTTTTCTAGTTTTTTTTTATTTTTTTATTGTGAAAATACTGTACAGAGGGGTTACAATTACATGGGCAAGATAGTGAGTACATTTCTTAT
The DNA here is from genome assembly GCF_019054845.1 of Dipodomys spectabilis. Classification (NCBI taxonomy): domain Eukaryota; kingdom Metazoa; phylum Chordata; class Mammalia; order Rodentia; family Heteromyidae; genus Dipodomys; species Dipodomys spectabilis. The sequence goes on along the minus strand of NW_024870701.1, from coordinate 10,562,763 downwards.
CAAGCATTGTAGCCTCCTCCTTTGTTTACCCTTCCCATCCCTTCCCATCCTCTCTCCCCCCCAGTCCAACCCCCCACCAAGTTGTACAGTTCGTTTTTGACATGACAACTTGTACTACTCATTGTTGCAACGGGTCCACTTGTATCATTATTTAAAGGACTTGTTTTTCCCCTTCCCCTCCACAAATTATACTGAGATCGAATACAGTGAAAACAGGGGTTATACTGTGGGGGAGGGACATACAAAGCAACAAAGAAATAATCTTATAATTACATTAGAAACAAATGCATGAAAGAAAAAAAACATTTAAAATACATATCTTAGGGTTCATTTTCCTAACATTACCTTATCTGACCTTTTCTGCTTGACTCATACATATACTAGATATTGCAAATAAGGGAAATCATGGGACCTATGTTTCTTTGAGCTTGGCTTACTTCACTTAATATAATTTTTTCCAAGTCTTTCCATTTCCTCACAAATGGGGCAATGTCATTCTTTCTGATGGAGGTATAGAATTCCATTGTGTATATATACCACATTTTCTTGATCCATTCATCTACTGAGGGGCATCTGGGTTGGTTCCAGATCTTAGCTATGGTAAATAATGCTACAATAAACATAGTTGTGCTGGTAGCTTTAGTGTGGTCTTGTTTGTAAACATTTGGGTAAATGCCCAAAAGTGGGGCTCCTGGATCATAGGGGAGCTAGCTCTATGTGGAGTCTGCTTTTCTAGGCTTTTAAAGTTTTCATCGTAGAGGTCCTTCACCCCGTTAGGTTTATTCCTAGGTATTTTTAAAGGCCATTACAGAAAGAGTTGCTTTTTTTGCTTTCAGCCATCCTCTTCTTATTGCTTGCATACAGAAAATCTCCTGATTTTTGTGGGTTAATTTTGTACCCTGCTACTTTGACAAAGTTTCTGATGAGTTCAAGTAACTTGCCAGAGGAGTCTACGGGGATCTTTAAGTACAAGTTCACATCATCTGCAGAGAAGAGTTTTACTTCTTATTTCCCTATTTGGATTTCTTTTATGTTTGTCTCTTGCTTTATTGCTGTGGGTAGGAATTCCAATACAATATTGAAGAGGAGGAGAGAGAGCAGGCATCCTTGTCTTACTCCTCCTTTTAGAGGAAATGGTTTTAACTTTTCACCATTAAGTAAATTGCTGGCTATAGGTCTTTCATATACATCTTTTATTGCAGAATGTTCTATGGATTCCTAGTTTCTCCAGAGCTTTCATCATAAAGGGGTGGGTATTGGATCTTGTCAAATGCTTTTGCAATATCTATTGAGATGGTGAGTATATGGGGAAAAGGAAACTTACTGCATACTTGTGGGATTGTAAATGAGTACAACCAATCTGGAAGCCATCTAGAAGTTGCTCAAAACACTCAACATAGATCTTCCCTATGGCCAAGCCATACCATTCCTAGAGCATCCACTCAGAGCATCACAAGCCAGGATACCATAAAGATACTGACACATCCATGTTCATTGCTGTATTATTCACAATAGCCAGGTTATGGAAATAGCCTAAATGGCCCTACAATAGATAAGGGGTTCCAAAAAATGCAGTGCCTCTACATAAGGGAATATTACATAGCCATTAGAAGGAATAGTATTATGTCATTTGCAAAGAAATAGATGGACCTGGTACAAATCATGTTAAGTGAGGTAAACCAAGCATAGAAAGACCAACAGTGAATATTTTCTCTAGTATGTAGAGTCTAGATCTAAAATACCCTGGGACATGATAAGTGAACTCTGGCATTCACATAGTGCAAGATCAAAGGAGGATACTCTCCCGGGAGGAACACAAAGGCACAATGCCTATGTGCCTCCGATCATATAACATACTTAGCAAAATAAAATCCAGGACATGGAAACAAGACATTTTTGTCTTGTTTGTTCATTTATGTGTATTTGGCAGGGGAAGAGAAGCATAGAAATAGAGATATAAATGGTGAACAAGTACAGCAGTGGTGCTTACCAGACAATATGTTGAAAATGAAAACTCTCAGTGGGAATGGGAAGGAAAAACAGAGAGAGAGCAAAGGAAAGGATGACATAGTGCAAAAAGTAATGTATTCATTACCTGAATTATGGAACTGTAACACCTCTGTATATCATATTTCACCTTTAAAATACCAATAAAATATTTTTTTAAAAAATTAAACAGTAACAAATAGAAAAAAAGACAGAAAAATGACTGTGGTGAGGAAAAAAATGGGGTACATTAAAATACATGAGGTATGATTTCTATCTTAAAACACTTTCTCATACCTCTTTTCCCACAGCACTAAGGATTAAAGATCTGTTCCAATGATGACTGATTTAACATTTAAGATGTTATTAGATACTTGAAAAAAAAGTTTCTCAAAGTAATACTAGGAGACATATAGTGTAATAAGAGTTATGAGAAAAGATGAAATGAAATAATTGAAAGCTGTGCCTAAAGTAATAGCTAGTACATGAAAAATCTGATATTAAATGATTAAAATACTATTTAGAAGCATTGAGACACAGGTAATGTTCAATTAATATAATCATTTTTAAGTTGACTTGTATGTAATATACTAGTATATTATTCAGTGTTATAGTTTTGCCATATGTACTTCAAAACTTCTTTTAATTAAAGTCTGGGTCCCCAAATTGGGACTGCTATGAAGTATAAAGACTTTAAGTGGTCCAGAGGAAGATGGCAGAGGAGAAGCTGGAGGCTAAACAAGCTCTCTTATAGAAACCAGTTTTAGTGTTCTAGTGAAAAGTCCCAGGTAGAGAGTCACACCAAGTGTGCCATCATAGTACAGAGAGTTTGGCCAGAGAGGAAACATTCAGGCAGTTTGGTTAAGGAGACAGATTTGAGCACTCACTGGCGTACATGACAACTGCCGCAGCAGCCACCATATCAAGAGACTGGAACAAAGGCACCAGAGGCTGTGTGTGAGCAGATTCTAATCAATCACCTCTAGCTAGAAATGACAAGGAGTAGAAATCCTCTTGCTGACTACAGAGAGTTGCAGACTATGGATGGCCCAGAAACCAAGGGAAAGGTGTGAGTACCCCACAAGACATCCTTACTCCTTCTCATGGAGCTGTTGTGGTAAGGTAGCCCCTCCCCCACCACTGGAAAAGAACTCCATCCTTGATACTGACAAAAACCAGGCCAGAGCAACTAGTACATAACTCAGGCCTTGGAAAAAGGGAATGGGAGCCATTCAACAGGTCAAAAGAACCTGACCTGCAGGACTTAGTTCCATCCCCAGGGAAAGTTGCCCTTCCCAGGTAGAGGAACCTCCATCCATAGAGGAGTGACTTTCTTCACTGTGTAAACAGAGCCAGAGATTGCCCCTCCACTGTAGCACAGACATCAGACCCAGCAGCAGGAGGGTAGAAGAAAAACCATTGGAAAACCAGAAAACATAAATCCTGAGAATAACTCCAGGCTGGGCTGTGTGATGGTCTCAGGAGCTAGCCCCTCAGGGAAAGGCTACTGATTGCTCATTGGCCTTATCCCTACCCACAACCTAGCTCAATTACAGCAACTCCAAGCTAGAGGAAACAACCATCTCCCTCTTTTGTGATAGTCAAAGCAGTTCAACTTCCCACTGAACTAGCCTGGGAGGAGGGTCATAAAGTGCCTGGTAAGGCAGAGCTTCATTTTGCCTGCTCAAACAAACTGATTTAAGAAACTAGTTAAGCCACAGGAAAACCGAACATCACAAGGAAACCAGACTCCATCAAGAGACTGGTTATGGAGACAGGGGAGATACAAGATCCCCACCTACCTCTAAAATCGAATAACTTTTTTCTATATTTTTAATTTTTTTCATCATTTTGTTTAGATTTATTTTGTTTGTTTGTTTGTTTTTCTCTTTTTACTCTTTCCCATTTTGGTCCTTTTTTATTTTTGGTTTTACTTATTTGGTGTTCTGTTCATCCCAAGATATATACCTATCTTTGATTATTAGACCTTATCCGTCATAGTGTGCATACTTAATTCAGATAGTGATTACTCAATTAACAAACTCTTGGCCTTAACTAATTTAATTGTGGTATTATTTCTTTATTTTTATATAATTTTTAAATGTTTCATTTTTAAAATTTTTCCTTTTTCTTTATCTCTCGTCTCCTTTCCTTCTATCCTTTTCCTCTCTTAGAATTTAGGTCTTGGTTATATTCCCTCTCTCCCTTTCCCTCCTCACATTCCTCTAATTCCTCACAATTCTACCTAAAAATATTAATTTCTGGTCTGCTGACTCCATCTTTGATTTTCTTAGTCCACTGAACCCTAGCTGTTGTTGAACCAGATTGTATGTGTTGAACTAGATTGTATCTTCACTCATTTTGACTGTGTCAAACGATCTGCACAACTACAGGGCTCTTGTTGATGCTTGCCTTAAAATAGTGTTCTAGCGTGAAATTGGTTTTGCTTTCATACCAAATGGGCAGAACAAGCCGGAGAAACACAAGACAAATGGCAAGTCTAGGTATCTCACCTCCTACTTAAGATAATTAGACAACAGAGCTGTTAGTGAACAATCCAGAGGAAAGTTCCCAAAATGTGATACAAACACTACTGGTAAACATGTTGAATGAAAAGACTGAAAGCCCACAAAGACTCTGTGTAAGCATAATAGGGAAATTCAGGAGCATGATGTGGCTGACAAAGATTAATACAGGAATTTTGCAAGTGTGAGGAGGCTAATCAAAGATTAATAGAGGAAATGTGTGAGTGGGATATGAGTGCACTTAGATTAATAGAGGCACTCATGGAATCTACAAACAGAAAACACAGAGGCCCCAAAGGGAATGCTGAATGAAGCCCAACAGAAGGAAAGGGAATGCAAGAAACTCTAACCAATAATTAAAGGATTTGAGAATGAACACTGCAAAGCAAATTAAAGAGGTAAAGAAGTCCATTCAAAATCTAAAATAAAGCTCCGACAAAGATTTTGAAGCCATCAAATCTGACCAATTAGAAGGAAAGGAACTATAAAACAAAGTAGAAAGTCTTGACAACAGGTTAACCCATGCGGAGGATTGAATCTCTTGGATTGAAGGCAACCTAACCATTATAGAGGAAGAACAGACAAGTATTCAAGACAAATACAAGAAATATGATAGATCTAGTCAACATTTAGAAGACACCATCAGAAGGCCTAATTTAAAGGTAATAGGTGTACAGGAAGGCCTAGAGACAGAGTGAAAGGTCTAGAAAATTTATTGAACAGGATCATAGGAGAGAACTTCCCAAACATGCAAGAAAATAGGCCCTTTCAGATACAAGAACCCTTTGGAACCCCCCATAGAGTAGACCAGAACAGGACATCCCACTGTCATATTGTAATTGAGACCAAAGAAAGGATCCATAAAGCTGTTAAGGAGAAAAGATCAATCACCTATAAGGGAAACCAATCAGAATAACTTCAGATTTCTCAGCAAAGACAATGAAAGCAAGGGACTTGAATGATGTATGCTTCATCCTCAAGACTAACAACTAAACTCAGTTAAACTCTCCTTCATAATGGAAGGTCAAATAAAAACCTACACCAAAGAAAAATTGAAACAATATATCTCCACCAAACCAGACCTATAAAAGATATTTAAAGATGTCCTACACATAGAAAACCAACAAGAGCACGATAAAGGCCAAGAAACAGCCCCCTAACAAAGAATCTGAGGAACACAGCAAAAACCCAGTTGGCACAGCCCCCAAGAAGGTAGATAATGTGGCAGGAACTACCAAACACCTCTCAGTCTTAACTCTCAATATTAATAGAGTTAACTCTCCAATTAAGTAATGTAGATTGTCTAGCAAGATCCTTTTATCTGCTGCCTTCAAGAGATACCAATTGCCCACTAAAACAAATATATTCTGAAAGTGAAAGGCTGGAATAAAATCTAAAAGGCAAATGGCTCCCATAAATGGGCAGGAGTTGCAATGCTAATATCAGATAAAATAGACTTCAAATTAAAATTAGAGATAAGAGATAAAGAAGGTCATTAGGTAACAATTAAGTGATCACTCATTCTAAAGGATATTACAATTCTAAATATCTATTCACCAAATAACAGAGCACCCAAATTCATCCAAGAAACACTACTTTCCCTAAAATCTCACATAGATGCAAGGACATTAATTGTTGGGGATTTTAACACACAACTATGCCCGATGGCTAGATGAACCCAGCAAAAACTCAACAGAGAAACCTCAGACCTAAATAACTACATAGATCAACTAGACTTAACATACATCTACTGAATAATTCACCCAGCAGCATCAGCATACACGTTCTTCTCAGCAGCAAACGGAACACTCTCCAGAATAGACCACATTTTAGGTCACAAAGCAAATTTGTCCAAATACAGAAACAGTGAAATTATGCCCTGCATTCTCTCAGACCACAGGGGAATAAAATTAGAATTCAACACCAAAAGCCACCAAAGAAAATCTTGTAACACATGGAGTCTGACCAACACACTGCTGGACAATAAATGGGTGACAGAAGAGATTAGAGAGGAAGTTCAAATGTTCATGATATTTAACAAAAATGGACACACAAATTACCAGTTCTTCTGGGACAGAGCAAAGGCAGCACTCAGAGATAAGTTCATAGTTCTGACTTCCTGCATCAACAAATTGGAGAGATCTGAAACCAACAATGTAACAAAGCACCTGAAGCTCATTGAAAAGGAGCAACAAGCTAAACTCCAATTCTCTTTGCAGGTGACATAATCTGGTATTTAAAGCACCTCATGGATGCCACTCCCAAATTTGAGCTGATCCAAAGTTTTGGCAAAGTAACAGGGTATAAAATTAACCCTCAAGCCAGGCGCCGGTGGCTCATGCCTCTAATCCTAGCTACTCAGAAGGCTGAGATCTGAGGATTGCAGTTCAAAGCCAGCCAGGGCAGGAAAGACCATGAGGCTCCTATCTCCAATAAACCACTAGAAAACTGGAAGTGGTGTTGTAGCTCAAGTGGTAGAGAGCTCGGCTTGTAGTTGAAGAGCTGAGGGATAGCGCCCAGGTCAAGAGTTCAAGCCCCACAACCACCACCACCAACAAAATATTAAAAAAAAATTAACCCTAAAAAATCAATGGCTTGCCGGACTCACACCTGTAATCCTAGCTACTCAGGAGGCTGAGATCTGAGGATGAGGATCACGGTTCAAAGCCGGCCAGGGCAGTTAAGTGCGTGAGACTCTTATCTCCAATAAACCACTAGAAAACTGGAAGTGGCACTGTGGCTCAACCAGTAAAGTGCTTGCCTTGAGCTGAAGAGATGACGGACAGTGCCCAAACCCGGAGTTCAAGCCCCACAACCGACCAACAAAACAAAACAACAAAAACAACAACAACAACAAAAATCAATGGCTTTTCTGTATGCCAATAAAGAGAAAAGTGTGGCTGAATACAGGAAAGCAAATTCTTTTGTAATAATACCACATAAATAAAGAGTTAACTAAAGAAGTGAAGGATCTCTATGATGAAAACTTTAAAAACCTGGAAAAGAAAATTAAAGCAGAACTAAGGAAGTGGAAAAACCTCCCATTCTCCTGCATTTAGAGGATTAACATCATGAAAATGGCAATACTGCCAAACACTATCTACAAATTCAATGAGATTCCTATAAACATCCCAACCTCATTCTTCAAGGAAATAGAAGCAACACCATAATTCATACGGCACAATAAAAGACCCCGAATAGCAAAACACAATCTTTAGCGGAAAGAACAGTGCTGGAGGAATATCAATAATAAATTTCAAACTCTATTACAAAGCCATAGAAATCTAAACAGCTTGGTACTGGCATAAGAACAGACCTGAGAAGCAGTGGAATAGAAATGAAGACCTAGAAATGAACCCATAGACCTATAGCCACCTATTCTTCAATAATGGAGTTAAAAAAATAGAATGGAAGAATGACAGCCTCTTCATTAAATGGTGTTGGCAAAATTGGTTTAACACTTGTAGAAAACAAAAACTAGATCCTCATCTATCACCCTGCAAACTTAATCAATTCCAAATGGATCACTACCAATAGTTGTTCTAATGTGTAGCAGCTCACAGAGAACCTACTGTATATCTGACATTCTAGGTATTTGACATTCTTCAAGTCCTTCCCTCTTTATTCTGTGTTTTAATTGATTTGTGATTATCATATTTTATTTTTGGTGTTGGGAATAAACTTAGGCCCTTGTGCATAATGATGTATCTGCCTCTGAATTGTGCTTTTAGATCTTTCTTTTTTTGTATAAGTGAAAATACTACTATGAAAATCTTTCAAAAACTCCATAAAGTAGTAAGAGGGAATACAAAAATAGTTTTTCCAAATATCTCCTTTAAGAATTATTTTCAATTACATGTTCATAAACCACCACCCAATACATAAACATTTATGGTACATGATATTTCATTGAGTTGCACCTTACTTCATTGTGTTGCAATATTCTCTTTTTTTCAAGTATGCATAAAATTTTCTCCTGATTATCTTATTAACAAATTTTATATATTATTCCAAAACGTAATAATAATTCAGTAGCCATGTCTAAATGTAGCAAATCATTTACTAAGAGCTTTATAGAATGCTTTTGGATAAATGATGGCTATTAAAGGTCTTTATTATGATTAATACATCTAAAGTTGACATTGCTAACAGTATAACAAACCCTGTTTCTTGATAAAAAAATGACAAATGACTGTCTCTTATGGACGCTTGGTACTGTAATATTAATACTCACCAGCTGCTGGAAGCAGCAATAATTTCTGTATGGTCCATAGCACTGTATATTATGGATTGATATTAATGTATCCAATGAAATAATGGAACTGTTGTTCTCCATAGCCTCATTAAAGAATCTGGTTTTTCAAAAAAAAAATTAGGATTCATTCATATACAATCATGCCTGGCTTCTGGAAATAGGCTCCTGGCTTTGTTTCAGGATGCAAAACTTGGGTAGTCTAGTCACGTAAATAAAATGGAATACCATTTGGTTATAGACTATATTTCCTACTATGTACTTTAAATATTTTCTAGATTACTTAAAAAAACTTAAATATAACCTATCATATACTTTAGATTATTTATATAAACCTTATAAAGATTTGCTTTATTGTTTAGTATGCTGTTGAGTATAATTTCAAGAAAAGTCTGTATACATTTACTAAAGATATGATATATCCTACATATTTAATACTCTACATATTTATCCTACATATTTTTATCTTAAGTGATTGCAAAAAGAGATCTAACTTGCACATATGAGAAATAAAACACTGGAACCCTTTCCTCTCAAAGTCTGAATTTTGTCCAGTTCCATCCATTTCTTTGAAAATGGCATATTATGTTCCCTGTGTATTTCTAATCTCCAGTTGGTTGAATCTGTAGAAAAAGATCTTGTAGACAGGAAGATGGTACTGTTTTAAATGTTTTTCTTCCTGATTAAAACTATAAATACATTTTTACAATACAAATGTTAGTTTGACCTCCATAGACTCTGTACAAATTTATATTCCTATTTAAGTGATAAGCACTTCAAAAAATTGAAAATCCATTACTCACCTGTCTTTACTGCTAGTAAAATTCAGTGTGCTTTTGTACAGTTATCTATTTCTTCTTTTCTCCAGATATGCTATTTCTCATTACTCTGGGTGATTCCTTGTTCTTTTATCTTTACTATTCTTAAAAGTTTTTAGTATTGTAAGGATTTTTCAACTATTTATATGTATATTTTGCAAAACAGTAATACTTTTCTTTTGTCTTAAAAATGTTATGGGACTATCATTTCTCTTTTCAAATCTTGGCAGTTATACTCTACAGCCCAAGTCAGTCATATTCACAACAATGTTGAGTCTCATTCTTGTTTATCATTATATTAAAATATAAAGCCTGTATGTACAATTTACTATTTTCAGCTGTAGATATCATTTAGTGGATTTCTATTAGCAAAGATAAAGCTCATCTTCTTACATTACCTATTTATTCCTTGCACGGAAAACAAACCACCATCTTGAATTTTTTTCTTCTTGGTGTTCAAGCTTCTGTCTTTTCTTGGAGCTTGAATTCTGTGCCTAGGCAATATTGTTGAGCTTTTTTGTTTAAAGGTAGCGTTCTACCACTAGAGCTACATCTCCACTTCTGGAACTTTGGTGATTAATTGGAGATAAGGGTCTCATGGATTTTCTTGTCCAGGTCAGTTTCCATCATGATCCTCAGATCTCAGCTTCCTGAGTAGCTAGGATTACAGGCATGAGCTAACTGGTATCCAAAATGTTCTTTTTTTTTTTTTTTAGTAAATACTTTCTTCATTTTGATGAAAATTTCTTTACAATTTCCTGTGAAGCTCATTAATATGAGGCAAAAGTATATATTTGGGGGGCTGCACATGCGTGTGCACAAAAATACACTCTAAATTACTCATTCAGCTCTACTTTTTTTCATAATTTGATGGAATAAGAATTTATATGTGGAACATTTGTCTTCGGATCTCTTCTCCATTCATATGTAACTTTTAGTATGTCTTTTAAGAAACTTGGTTGCATTTGACTTTCCAATCCCTTTTGGATAACATATTTTACTGTTCACTCTCTTCCAGGTAACAAATTCCATTGTATTCTGTGTATCCTAAAAATATCATAAAAATAGAGATGAATTGAATATTGTACTTCTTCTCCTTATGAAAAATGATTGTACATGACTTAAATATACTCTTTCAATGTATTTTAACAGTCATTAGGGAGCATTTGAAGGTAATTTCTGAACTATAATTTTACTCAGATTCTTCAATTTAAATAATTCTTTCTGATCTCTGAATGTTCTTTTGTTTAAAAAAAAACAACTATTTTTCTATCAGTAGCATGCAACAACTCTCCTAAGATATGGACTTGAATCAAATTTGTTTTGGTAAATGCCTCTGTTTACACAATTATTTACCCAGTGTCATCAGGACTCTTTTTAATTAGTTCTCCTTAAGTTTGCTTTGTAAATACAGAGCCACACGTTTTGAACAAATGAAAATGCCATAAAGTAAACATCTCACTGATTGTTCCCTTTCTCGATTTTCTGATATTCCAAATTTAGGAAACTGGGAAATAAATTCTTTCTATGAATTTTATCACAAGCATATGTAAATATGGGACAATCTACCCTTTCAGGGAAGTCTTCAAGTTTTGCTAAAGTTCTTTGTCTTTCAATCAGTAAATTTTCTTACTGTTTGCAGAACTGCTCCCAGGCAGATGACACCAGTTAAAGTATTCCTCTACTCATTTTTATTTTTTTTTTGTTTTTGTTTTGGATCACTTGGGTGTGAGCTCCTTATATAAAGTCAGTCTTTGCAAGGCAATAGTGATTTTTCATCCACAGTAAAATAAGAACTATTTATAAATATGATCTACTATGTGAATCATGTAAATCATATAAATATGATTCATCACTTGTTCCAATGAGATTTTTCAATTATATCGTATTGAAAGGAAACAGAATTTCTCCGTAAATGATCTAAATGCAATTATGATCTGGGATAGGAATGAAATTACACTAGGTGCTTTATAATTTTCACTTCAATTATAAATGTTGTGGCTAATATACTTAGAGTTTTATAAATGTACAAATGACTAGATCATTAAAAGATGTTAACAAGCTTTTAGAAGTATATTTTTATTCACATGTATTTCTTATCCTGATGGATTTTTTTAAATGCCAATACTGGGACTTGAATAATGGTGCTCTCTCTTGGCTTTATTTTACTCATGATTGGGGCTCTCCCATTGTAGGCTGAATTTGAATGATAATTCTCTGATCTCAGCTTCCTGAGTTGATAAGATTATAGACATGAACCTTTCTATGTTCACCCAATGGATTCTGTGTCCAACGTTTACTTTTATGGAACTGTCTATTTTTCATTCTTAATTTGTTAGTTTATTTTATTCCCTTAGTGTATGCTAAAACGTGTAAATTAGAAATTTTTTCTGATATCATCTTTATTTTTCAATTGTAATTTTGTTGTCAAAGTGATATACAGAGGGGTTACAGTTACATACACAAGGTAGTGAATACATTTCTTGTCAAACTTGTTACCCCCTCCTTCATTTTTCTCCCATTTTCTGACCCCAGTAACATATCCTCAAGTTGTACAGTTCACTTGCAACATTATCTTGTGAATACGACTGTTACATTGGCTCTCACCCTTTGTCCTTTGTCTCTTCATTTTGTTGTCCCCCTTCCCTTCCCTCGTTCAGATTAACATATATACTATACCCAGGATACCAAAAATCAAATACAGTAACAACAGAGGACAAACCATAGGGAGGAAAACACAAAAGAAAGAAGTAATCACATAGTATATTTAACAAAAAAAACCCAAGAAATAAAACCTCTTGTTTCAATATCTTAGAGTTCATTTTACTTAGCATCATTTTATATGGTCATGTGTACATAGGTATTGATCTATTCTTCTCATAGAACCAACGCAGATGCCCCTCAGTAGAGGAATGGATCAAGAAAATGTGGTATATATATATGTATATATATATATATATATATATATATATATATATATATATACACAATGGAATTCTATGTTTCCATCATAAAGAATGGTATCCTAAGGAAATGGAAAGACTTGGAAAAATCATATTACATGAAATAAACCAGACACAAAGAATCATAAAACCCATGGTTTCCCTCACTTGTAATAATTAGTATATAACAAGGATAGTCCTAGCTGATATCATCATTGTTTAAAATAGAGACACTTTGAAGATAGCTTGGGTAAAATGTTTGAGAGACTCTCAGAAAGCAAGCTTGGTGTGCAGTACAAACCTAAAATATCATATATTTGGGAGGCAGAGTTAATAAGAGAGGATGAGGCTGGCCCCGGAGCAAAGCTTCAGTCCATCCGAAAAACAAAACAAATCAAAAGGATTTCAGTGTGTCTTAAGTACTATATGCTACCAATTGCAAACCCCGGGGCTGGAAAATTAAAATATTTATATTAGCCCCTTATATACTATTCTGAATCTTATCCCCCTTTGTTGATGATGCCTATTCCAGAATATAAATTATAAAGCTTTCTGAAGGGCTGGGAAGGTGGCTCAGTGGTAGAGAGCTTGCCTTGCATGCATGAGGCCCTGGGTTCAATTCCACAGCATCACATAAGCAAAAACCGCCAGAAGTGGTACTATGGCTCAAATCGTAGAACACTAGCCTTGAGCTGAAGAGCAAGAGACAGTGCCCATGCCAAGAATTCAAGCCCCATGACCGACCAAAAGAAATTATGTATAAAGAATTCTGAGGCAAGGATCAGAATAACATAAAATTGTGTTCTATTGTATAAAATTTATTATTTCATCATGAATCACTCTCAGGTAGAGAAGAAACATGGGAAAACTTAATTAGGAGTGATCATTTTTCTTGAAAGTAAATACATCTTTGGGGCATCAAAGTCTGAAAAATATTCAGGAAATCTTTATGAAATATGAATTTTAACTCATTTATATCAATGACATTTTTACTTTCACAAATTTAACACTTAAAATAGCAGTACCTATATTTATTTAAGAAGTGTACCCAAGACAAGCATTATGGCACACCCTTGTATTACAAGAAAACTCTAAATAAAATGAAAAACAAATAACAATAATAAAATTAAAATCTCTGCATAGATCTCTGATGAACATGATGAATTAAGTTGAAAAAAATAGTTTTTTTCTCCTAAAAATGTTTTCTGAGTAATTATATATTTAGGACAAAATTATAAGTAGGTAAATTGAAAAAAAAAGTAGTTTCAAAAATGCTGTGTGTGCCTGAGAAACTACTTATATGGTCAATGACACTAAGGTACTTAACATAAATATGTGAAAGATTTTGTGGAATAAAGTTTATTTTGTATGTGAGCCATTTTTATTCATTTTAATTTTAATATTTTAGCAATAAAGGATATGGTAGAGGGAATTTTAAAAAAAAAGGAAATTCTTCTGGTAAGACCCAGACCTTTTGATTACTAGTCAGGATGCACATACCAACAAGCTCCTCCAATATAAAATCCTCAGTAAGATTTTAACACATCTCATTGCTTCTTTTAGAAATCAAATCTTAAAAACAATGGCCAACAATCCACTGTCATCATAGTATTTTTATTGCTGTGTGTATTCATTGTGTTGTGAAATAAATTGGTAATTTACTTTTGTGTATATCCTCACATTCTTTCCTTTAAAAATATGGACTATAAAACCATAAACTATTGCCTCAACTCCCAGTGTAGTCTCAAAACTATCTATTTGTACTTTTTAACCAGAATAATTACCAAGGTTTTTGTTCTCAAAATAAAAGGAGAATCATTAAGCATTAAACGTATCCTGGATACAAATACTATAATTTGGTTAGCTTTAGTTGGGTATTTGAAATATGAAACCTGCACATATATACCATACACAATTATTTATGTGGGTATATATATAAATATATATACTACATACATATATAATGACTATGTGTATTTGCTTAAACCTGTGAAGCTATCAGCATAAAATAATAGACATGCCCTTCACCTCCCAAAAGTTCTCTAAGTCGTTTTGTGTGCATGTGTATCCTAGGGCTTGAACTCTGGGCCTGGATGCTGTGCCTGAACTCTACGCTCAAGAGTAGCACGCTACCATTTGAACCACACCTCCACTTCCAGGTTTTTGGTGATTAATTGGGGATAAGAGTCTCTTGGACTTTCCCACTTGTGCTAGCCATGAACTGCAATGCTCAAATGTTCACCTCTTAAGTAGCTAGAATTATGAATGTGAGCCACCAGTACCCTACTCTAGTGCCTCCTTTCCAATTCCTTCCGTTTCTAGGAGATAAGCTTAGTAGATGACCTTTGATGCTCTGGATAAGTAAAACAGACTCTCCTTTCTGTTGATTTCCTTGTTCAGTAATATGTAAGCAAATATTTTAAATAAAATAAAGATCTGATTCAACTATTTCAGTTAATTCATTTCCATTTTATTCATAATATTGTGTTAATTCCATTTTAATTTGTTCCATTTTATTTAACATTTTCTGCTTCTAATTTGTGCAAAGAAATTAATACTTACATTACTTCAAAATGATTATAACTTGGAATATAACTTATGTCAACCAATTATACATGGACAAATAAACATACTAAATGTGTTTCAGGTAGTCAAAACAATTACTCTGAAAGAATCTTTTTAAAAGAAAAATTAGCTCTATATTTATTGAGAAACTTTTCTTTTTCTAAAATGTGCAGTATATTTTACAGATGGAAGTTTTATATTTGCAGTGCATGGCATGATGTTTTGCTGTCTGTATACTTTTGGAATGGCTAAATCAAGCTAATTAAGATGCACATTATCTTACATGTTTATTTTCTATGATGAGAACTCTATATATTGCCATGCTTATCACAGTAGTTTGAAGGTTTGTTGAGTTCTATAAAAAATAACATATTGTATATTGAAATGACTAGAATTTGTAATTCTAACAGATTTTTCCACTATGTATTATTTATATATACAAAAATTTAGGATTAATTTAAAACAATTGAATCAATATACTTTGGAAGTTAAAAGCAAGACATACATTAACATTTATCTTAGAATGACAAATATGGACTGCTTTCCTATTTAATTGAATGATTATTTTGGTGGTATGTGATTAAAATCTTGATTTTAGCTCTGCAGTTTAATTTGATTGCTTGATTTGTCTAAGTGAGAGACAGCTTGAGCCTTTGGAGAAAATCAAATCAGAATCATAGATCTAAATAGTTAGTTTAAATATACTTTATTTTGCATTTATATATATGTGCATATTATAGATCTGTTATAGGAATAAGCAAAATACTTTAAGAATACATGCCTACAGTAAATGCCCAGTGAGTTTAGATGGCGGTGGTAATGGTGGTAATGGTGATGATGGTAATGAACAAACATAAATGTATCAGTTGTGTTCTTTAAATAATCAATTGTGAGACTAGAGAACAAAAACGAAATTATACCATGTTCCCAATTTAAGTGTTTTTTGAAGCTGTCACTTATTCGATCTAATGGATACCATTGTTAAATAGAATTTGTAAGTCACATTATACAGACAAGAACATTATGACACTGAAAACATAAATGACTTTTTGAGAGACTCTCTAGGCATGCAATACTGTGGTTTCATAAGCTGTGTTCTTGAGATCTATCCTTATTTTCAAAGCCTTACCATTTTCACAAGATTATGCTTAGGGCCAACCAGTGAGACTCCTACTGGATCTAGAGCTGCAGAACAATACTATTTCACATATAAGTTCTCCTTAAGTGAAATTTTGGTACTATTTGGTAGTAGTCAAAAAAATAGTTTGGCAAGTCTGTGTCTTGAATTTCTCACACTATAGAAATTTTCTAAATTCTCAAGGTGTGGAGCGGGGAGGAGGGGCAGGGAGTATTTCCTGTGGCTTGAACTCAGGCCCTGAGCACTGTGATCTTCTTTTGCTCAAACGAGTGCTCTAGCACTTGAGCCACAGCTCCACTTTAGGCTTTTTCTCTTAGTAGTTTATTAGGGAGAAGAATTGCAGACTTTCGTACCTGGGCTGGTTTTGAATTACAATCCTTAGATGTCAGCCTTCTGAGTAGCTAGGATTACAGGTGTCAACCACCATCACCAGCTTATATTTGCAGTATTTTTGGAATTCTTTTACCTTGGCCAGGCTTATGTGACTGTGATATGAGTTTGATATTAATCCTGGTTTCTATTTTATTGTTGGCAATCTGCAAAAATTAACTTTTTTTAAAGAAGTTTTTTTTTTATTGTGAAAATACAGAGGGGTTACAATTACAAGAGCAAGGTAATGAGTACATTTCTTATCAAGCATTGTTGCCTCCTCCTTTGTTTTTCCCTTACCATCTCCTCCCTCCCATCTCCACAGCTATACTCCTTCCCCTCCCTCCCCAGCCCAAGCCTAAATTGTAAAGTTTGTTTTCGACATTTTTTACATCTCATTGTTGCAGTGGGTGAACCTGTATCCATACTTAAACAATTTGTTTTTTCCCTTCTGCTCCCCAAATTATACCAACATCAAATACAGTGAAAACAGAGGTTATACTGTGGGGGAGGAACATACAAAGCAACCAAAAACAATTACATGGTACCTTATAAATACATTAGAAACAATAGCAAGAAAGAAAAAATAAAAACATTTATGTCCTTATCTTGGGATTCATTTCACTTAACATCATTTTAACTGAGCTTTTCTGCTTGCCTCAGACATATACTAGTTAAACTTTACAGGATCGTTCAATGTATAATCATTCATTGAAATATTAATATAGAAATTAAGTTAGTAAATGATATAATGTGCAATACAATTATATTTCATATAGCATTTCAAGTGATATAGTGTTTTATTAATATACAGTAGTAATACATTTGCATTCCACAACATGAAATTTATTTGTATAATTTAAATAACTAATTTTCACCTGCCAGTTATCTTTATCTGCAAAAAACAATTTGTCTAGGATTAACAAATATCTGTATACTTCCCCTTGTCATTGATAGAGATCACATTCATTCAAAACATTCATTAAAGCTTATAACTACCTCTCAAAAATTTGCAAAAGCTTTATCAATAAGTAAACGTTGAAACATAGACTGAAATTTTCTTTCCATGTCAATTCTCCCTATTTTTTTCAATCACAACATTGATAATTCCCAATGGAAAGTACATGATGATAATTACCAGCTCCTATAGGCCCTTCAAACACTTTTCTAGGAATGTTATCACAAAGCTAAGAGAC
This sequence comes from Dipodomys spectabilis, assembly GCF_019054845.1. NCBI lineage: Eukaryota > Metazoa > Chordata > Mammalia > Rodentia > Heteromyidae > Dipodomys > Dipodomys spectabilis. The sequence goes on along the minus strand of NW_024870701.1, from coordinate 10,544,972 downwards.
ATTGGGAGATCTATTTTTAAATCAAACTGCTCCTAATCATGGCTCTCACTATCTTTCTTTCCTTCCTATCTCTGAACTTCTCTCAGCTCTATTTCTGAGAAGTAATTTGAAAAGGAAGAAGAGAACAAGATATATATTATAACACACCTCTGCAAAGTAACACCTTGTCTTCCAATTTCTTTTTTCTTTTTCTTTTTTTGTTGGTCGTGGGGCTTGAACTCTGGGCCTGAGCACTGTCCCTCAGGTCTTCAGCTCAAAGGGAGCGCTCTACCACTGGAACTACAGTGCCACTTCTGGTTTTCTGGTTGTTTATTGGATATAAGAGTTTCACAGATTTTCCTGCCCTGGCTGGTTTTGAACCATTATCCTCAGATCTCAGCCTCCAGAGTAGCTAGAATTACAGGCATGAGCCACTGGTGCTTGGCTTGTGTTCCAATTTCATGGTATATGGCACACTAAATTTAGTTTTGTGACTTTTGATAGTAAATATCTAACGACTTTAAACTTACAGATATGTACAACTGGTTTACTTTTGTAAAACAGAGTATAGTCTACCTGGTCATGAACACTTGATTCCATTAAATGGGTAAAGAATAGATGAAGACAGAGATTTGACAGAATTACACAACTTTTATGTTTCTTTTATCACTTTGGATAAAAGAAATTTGAGAGTTAACTACACTTTTGAGGAAATGCTTTTAGTGGATTAAAACCTTTTATATTTAATTTCTTTTTGAACTTAAGAACATATGTCATAATGTTGTTGATGAGAAATGGACTTGTTTCTGTTTTTGTTGTAGTTTGAAATATTTTATATTAAAGACTGCAGGGAACCTTGTCATTTTAAAGATGAAATGTTAACACTGAAATTTTTCTTTGGAGAAAGCATGAATACCTAGTAATTCCTAAATATTGCAATTCTGGAATGGTATGTTTTACTACAGTCTCCTGAAATTTGTATTTTCTCAAAAAAAAACTTTTACATAAAGGAGCAATATGTGAATGTGGAATGTTTGCATCTATTGTAAGAAAGCATACCAATTGGGTGTTGCCTAAAAGCCGTCATGAGAATATGATTGACCTTTTATTGCCAAGTATATTGACCAAGAAGAACTTTAAAGGAGGCAAGAAACATTTATTTTTCTTTGAAACCATATATTTGGTTGTAGGAAATACAATCTGTGTGCCTTATTATAATTATGTGATGTCTAGTTGTGTTTGCACATATGAGAAAAAAGAATCAATCTATATGCTCAAGGCTTAACCTCCTGTTCTGAAACAAATATTGCAAAGCATTAGCCTGTGTAAAAACTGCAGAAACAGCAGAACCATTATTTGTTTTATCTGCACATGTCAGCTTCTAAACATTTCTGTTTTATTGACTACTTGAATGGAATTACTACTAACCCTAGCTAGGATTATGGGAACTTTCTGATAGATTAATGTTTTCAAAGTTTTGCCATACTTCCTCAAGTTGTATGTTACCAGGAAGTAGCTTCCTCTCCTAAATGACCAGTTATGATCTGGTTCTCACCTTTTGTGAGAACTAGTAAAGGTAAAATCAATCTCTGTGAAAGACAGTTCAATAAAATAACTATGTTATCTAGTGAACTAAATGCACTCTACTCTTCAGTAACTTTCTCATGTCAACATAGATACATTTGTGCAAATGGATATTTTGTTTTCTAAATTGATTATTGGTGATTAATTAAATTGAATACATTTAATTTGTAAGTACTATCACCAAAGTGTTTCTTCTGTGCATTTATGCATACCACTGGTTGGAGAAGATTCATTGTATTCATAAATTGCTTTGTTGAACAGGCACTCCTTTGTGTAACTACTTAAAGATAGTGTTTTTTAATATATATATTTTTATTGTAAAGATACTTACAAAGGGGTTGCAGTTGCATGAGTAATGAGCATTGTTACCCCCTCCTTGGTTTTTCCTCTACCATCCCTTCCTTCCCCACCTCCCCAACTCCTCTCTCCACCCATCCTGAAGCTGTAAAGTTCATTTTCAACACAGTGTCTTGTATATTGCACTGCTACAATGGGTCAACCTGTGTCCTTATTTCAGCATCTTGTTATTTCTGTTCCCCTCCCCAAATTAGAAAAATGTATATACAAGATTCAGGGCACTGGAGTCAAATACAGTGAAAACAGGGGTTATACCATGGGGAACAAACTACAAAAGAAACAAAAAAAATCACACAGTACATTTTAAGTATATTAAAAACAACAGCAACAAAGACAAAACATCTTGTGTCCCTGTCTTGTGGTTCATTTCACAGAAAAGGTCACAAGCTATGTACATATAACCATATAAGATGATGCTAACAGATATTGTTTTGTAAATACATTTTATAGGCACAACATACATAATGTATGCTGTAGTATGGTGGAAATATGTTAGGGTTTTTTTTGTTGCTTGTTTCTGAAGTTAGATCTTACCAAAAGCAATAGGTATATATATATATTAATTATTTGCAAATATGAAAGAATAAAATAGTTCTATGCATAATCTCATCTCAGTTGGAAGAAATATTACTATGTTAAAGATACTTTACATAGTGGTAGATAAAGGCTTTTTTGTTTTATTTTCATTATGTTGAAATCTGGCTTTCTGTGGGGAAAATCTGTTATCAAGTATGGCTTTCCTGCCTTCCTTGTGATCCCTTCACAAAATCATCTCCTGATTTGAAAACTTTATTGTGTGAAATTAATTATGGAAATTTTAATCACTGGTTATAAGAAGACCAAAAACAAGATTATTTTCTGGTGAGATTATTTTTATAATTAAAATGGAGATACCTAATTGCTGGACAGATGTTTCTACTACAAATTATTCAAGAATCTCATAAACTCTAACCAAAAACTGAAATAGCAGATGCAGATGCAAAGTCTCTCTTTCTCTTTCTCTCTCTCTCTCTCTCTTTCACACACACACACACACACACACACACACACACACACACACACACACACACACACTTTATTCATTGGCTCATATTTATACCAGGTAAAGTCCAATCCAAAACAGCTCAGGGGTTTGCCAGTTAGTTTCAACATAGGGTCTCCAGGAATTTTCTGAACAGATTGGCCTTGATCCCCTATCTTTTTTCTCCTACCCTCCAGAGTGCTAGGATTATAGACATGAGCAGCCAATACTTGAAAAACTCAATTTTCTACATAGTAATGGAATTATAAATCTTAAATGGTTTATTTGCATTCTAAGTTTATTGTAGATTCAAGAATAACTGTATTTCTTTTCTTTTCTTTTTTTAAAGACATTTATTTCTGAGCACTGTAATCCTGTAATCCTAGCTGCTCATGAGGCTGAAATGTAAGGACATCTTTTTAAAGCCAGCCCAGGCAGACACATCCATGAGACTCTTATCTACAGTCAACCAATAAAAACCCAGAAGTGGAGATCTGGCTCAAGTGGTAGAGCAACAGTTTGAGTAATAGAGTCAAACAAAGCCATAAGGCCTTGAGTCAAAGCCCCAGTACTGGCACCCACACACACTCACACAGGTGCACACACAAAGGAAAATAAAAATAAAAAATGATATCCATTTATAATATGCACAAATAGAAGATATTATATAAATGTTTCTTAGCAAGGCAAGTGTCTCTTCAGCCTCCTTATCAGAAAGGGTAAAGATGACTTGCCTGGATCATTTCCTTTTTGCTTCTGATGTGTCTGCCATAATTATTTTTGCTCTTATATATATTCTCATTAACTTATATAATAAAATTTAAATTATGTACATTTCCATGAAAACCAAAAATCACTTCTAAGAATTTCTCTTTAACTTTTTATTATTAGCATTTGATTTCTCATGATTTTAGAGACTATTTTCCACTATTCTTTTGATTCAACGGAAGGGAATATTAATTGAACAACTATAAGAAAAACTTAGAATTTCCTCATTAAAAGAGGAAATAGAGCAAAAATATAAAAGAAAACATAAAATTGTGAAAGAGCAGACTGTTTGTAGAAAATGAGAATATATACTTAAAAATTTTACTATAAAGCTCATGTTGAGAGAGTTACATAAGTCAGATAATGAATACATTTCCTTTTAAACAGTGTCACTGCCTCCCTCATTTTCTCCTAGTTTTATGTTCTGTTCCCCCCCCCCCAAATTGTATACTTCATTTCCAACATAGTGAATTCGTTCACCCTTTATCCCACCATTTCTGTGCACACTGAATATATCTTTTAATATGGTGACAATAATGACCTCTCAACTTTACAGTCTGACCCTGTGTCTCAGAGCAAATATATAACCCCTATATAATCGTGATTAAAACATCAGCTGAGGGGTTGAGAATTTAGCTCAGTGGAAGAGCATTTGCCTGGCAAGTGCAATGAGTTTGGTCCATAGCTCTGCAAAAAAAAAAAAAGCAAAATACAAGAACAAACAAACAAAAAAACTTTCAAAGTCAGAAGTCACAAAAAAAATGACTTAGAAATTGCTAAAGCCAAATCTAAAGAAAATGAAGTAGGATGAAAAAGAAAATTAAAAGAAAAAAATAACTGGGGTGATAATCTTTAGTTGAGTTTCCAAGGGAATGGGAAAAGCTATATAAACAGCAAAACAAGGAAGTTAAAAGTAGGTAGTTAGGCCAAGGGAAAGAAATTAGCAATGCTCAATGTACATGAAAGCAACCAGAATGTTTGTAGAACTTAAGAGTTGCCTCTGGTTAAAAAAGTGTTCCTTGGTCCATGTTATAAAATATAATGCTTTGAGGTTATATTAGGGTCTGGTGACAAAGTATTCTGTATCAGGTAATGAGATTTCAATTATTTTCTTTAGCACCAAAAAATAGAGACTTTGTGCTGAGAAACACCAGGGGAGCCACATGTACGAGTTTTCATTTGTTTTTTATGAAGCGTTCATGAGGTATGTGGAAGAGATTAAAGACAAGCCAGTAGGAAAGTTACCTATATAACTGAGCAGACAGAGCATATGGCCTAGCATTTATCAGTGGCATTGAAAAGAGGCAGAACAGAGAAAACATGGAAGCTGGTTAACAGAATAACTTGCACGAATTTTGACCAGTCTTTTAATGAAGAGAGGTGAACTTGATCAGTTTTCAGTCTTACATGTTATTAATTGAAATACAGAATGAAGGTGAATAATCTTGAATGAAACAACTAAATAGAGCATAAGGTGTGAGTTCAAGCCTCAGTACTGCCACTCCCTTCCCTGCCAGAAAAAAAAAAAGATTATAGTGAAAGTGAAACTTTTTTATTTGTTGATAACAACTCATCATCATATGTTTTGAATTTAATTGGAGTTCTGAAAGTGTTCATTAACTTCTTGTTGAGAGTCCATACATCTGCAAAATAGAAATATTCTATCTCAGGTAGAGAGAAGGTAATACATTCTCAATTGAACTCAAAGTATTCCATACCATAAGCAGGCCATAAGTGGAAATAAGTTTACTTATAATTTTAGCACTACTCGGGTATTTTAAATTAGGTAGATCAGTAAGACATATAAGTGAGTCATAGTTAGGAGAGTGTATAGACTAATTATTAAGCACAACAATGTATAATGTTAGTTATACTGGCCCACATATAACACTATGGAAAGATTGTTTACTAAGATATTTCACCAACATATAACCTTTCTGTGTTTATATTACTCAACAAACTACTCTCAGACCTTCTCACCTATATTTTGCATTAGCAATTGCAAAATAGGAGCATAAGCAGCCAAGAGGTGCTCATCATTTTTTAACTGTTTATGGTGAAATAGTGACACAACAAAGATCAAACCTCTTGTGTCCCTATTTTGTGGTTCATTTTGCATAACATCATCTTATATGGTCATATATACACACAGCTTTTGACCTTTTCTGCTTGTCCTAGACATATACTAGTTATTGTAAATAAGGGAAACCATGGGACCTATGTTTCTTTGGGTCTGGCTAACTTCTCTTAATATTGTTTTTTCCAAGTCTTTCCATTTCCTCTCAAATGAGGCAATGTATTCTTTCTGATGGAGGCATTGAATTCCATTGAATGCAGGACATTGTTTTTAATGTACTTACAATGTATTATATGAGTTTTTGTTTCATTTGTATGCTCTTCACCCATTATATAACCCCTATTTTCACTGTATTTGATTCCTGTGTCCTGCATCTTGTATATACATTTTTCTAATTTGGAGTGAGGAAGGGAAATAACAAAATGCTGAAATAAGGATACAGGTTGACCCATTGTAACAATGAAATGTACAAGACCCTATGTTGAAAATGAACTGTACAACTTGGTAGCCAGGGAGTGAGGAATTGGGGAGGTGGGAAAGGAAGTGATGGTAGGGGGAAAACAAAGGAGTAGGTAACACTCCTCAACAAGAAATGTACCCATTACCTTACTCATGTAACTGTAATCCCTCTGTGCATATCTTTAAAATAAAAAAATGTTAATTTTTAAAAGATTAAATAGCAATGCTGATATAGATTCAATAAAGCTGTGTTTATTGAATTATTGATCTCTGATTTAAGATCTGAGCTTTAAATCTTAATTTATACTTTTTTTCTTTTGTCTGTTGTGGTTCTTGAATTCTGGGCCTGAGTGCTGTCCCTCAGCTCTTTAGCTCAAAGTTAGTGCTATACCACCCGAGGCAGAGCACTACTTCTGGTTTTCTGGTGGTTAAAAGGAAGTAAGAGTCTCATGGATTTTCTTGCCTGGGCTGGCTTGGAACTGCCATCCTCAGAGCTCAGCCTCCTGAGTAGCTAGGATTACAGGTGTCAATCACTGGCACCCAGCTTATACTACCGTTCTAAAACACATTTTGAGAAAAATGTTTTATTTACATTGATTACCATTATACTACCTACCTGTCTTCTGCTTATTCCTTCAGATTAGCACTCTTAATAAGCATATTCTGTTATTTTTCCAATTTATTTTATCTAATATATACTCTGTTGAGGATGAAATTAGAAACTGGCTCTATGAGTGGGAAAAATGGTAATCAGATACAAATGATAATGATATTTGGTAACATATAAAATATTACATACAATATATACATATATAAAATAAATGTTCACTTGAAAGTAATCTCAAATTCTAAAGTGATAACATTTGTGATAATTGGAGAATAAATTATTCATATGTATTATATATTACTATGTTATACTCAAAATATGCATATACTATGTAATAATTCACAATTTACTCAATAACCAATTAATATTTAATTCATTAATCATTATTAATGTACATAAAATATGAATTTGCATCAGTAAAATTGCAAACTCAGGAATTTTGAATGTCATTGTCATACAAAGAATTTTTGTTAAATTTTAAATAAATCTTCATCTTGTCTTCAATGTAATTGCTCGTATATGTAAAAGGTGAAGGGGATTATAGATGTTTGAAACTGAAAAATTCAAATATTTCTCCCCTGTTGTTTACACTAACAATTTCTAATGGCATGTTTCCTGTATCAGAATTTTATATCATTTTTCTGTAGTTATTAAATTCTCCTGAGTTAAAATTGTTCCTGGAACACATAAATAACTTAAAAATGGAAAATTTACATATCTCTCACATGTAGTATAATATATATATTTTTTTGTGGAGGGGGGGTCCGGTCGTGGGGCCTGAACTCTGGGCCTGGGTGCTGTCCCTCAGCTCTTCAGCTCAAGGCTAGCGCTCTACCACTTGAGCCACAGCGCCACTTCCGGCTTTTTTCTTTTTGCTTATGTGGTGCTGAGGAATTGAACCCAGGGCCTCATGCATGGAAGGCAAGTGCTCTACCACTGAGCCACCTTCCCAGCCCCAGTATGATATATTTGTTGCAGTTAATGGACTGCTATTGATGAACCATAATTAATTATAACCTATACTTAAGTCATCCTGATGGATTTTGTTTTTCCTAATGCTTTTCTCCTACTTAGGATAGCATATAATTTTTAGTCTTTTTAGAGCCCTCTACATTTGCTAGCTATTTCTTGCTTTTAAGGGGATACTGGTCAATTATTTTGTAGAATATTCCTTGATTGGTAAATGTGTGGTGTTTTATTTATAAATACATAAGTATTATACTCCTTTTGTGTTTATAATTGCATAGGGATTATATTCTCTTTAATGCTCTTTATATTACAGAATGAAATATCAACATAAGTTACCAATGTGTATGTCAACCTCCATCACATGGCAGTGGGAGGTTTAGTTTGAATCTGGAATATCTCTTAAAAGCTCATGTGGGTGAAGGCTTGGTTTCTAGCTGGCAGATATAAAGAAATGGAACCAAGATGAAGCGCACAGATCATGAGACATCATCGTTGAAAAGTGTATGGAACCCTGGGCCTTCTCCTTTCTCAATTCCTAGCGACTATGAAGTGAACAGGTCACTGTGACAATTCAATCGCTGTGCTGTTTTGCAGAGCCTAAAGCTATGTGAGCAAGTGACTATGTAATGAAACTTCTGAAACTGACCAAAAACAATTTTTTCCTCTTTAAGAATTGATTACCTTAGGTAATTTATCTTAAGGGCAGAAAGGTGATTAACATAGTATTTGATTTTCTAGTAAATAGCTTATTCTTTTTTTAACCTTTCCATACCATATTGATCAAAAGGAAATCTGTATATACAGCCAAAGGTTAATATTTTCACTTGTACTCAAATGTATGGGGATAAGTTGTCTCTTTGTGCTCATCCTCTAATTTGATTTTTTCAATATAAATTAATATGTCTGTATAGATCCTTTAGGTTAAACCTCAACATTATTTTGCCCATCCATTTCATAAATTGTCCCAATTTTAACCACTAGAATTATCTGTTGGTTACTATGTTCTTTTATATAGCTAGTCATTGTGTTTAGTTTGAGCAAAGATTATTCTTTGTCATCAAAAGGTATTCCAGGCTCAAATTACAAATTTTATTTCTATAGATAGTACCCTAAATTCTCTTATTAAGTAATTACGTAAAAAATTCATTTCTAGGTCTAAAGATGTATTTATTAGTGGAATGACATTATTTCTTTGCATTCTAAATGGACAGACCAAGGGAAGCCATGTGTTTATATTTATACTGATCTATATATGCATACATATCTTTAAATACTACCATATGTTCCAGCCCTTTATTTGTTAAGCTTTGCATAAATCGTGTTAAATGTCTCCACCTCAAATCCATTACCATATGGATAATTTCAACCTCATCACCACGCTAGATTTAAAAATTCAACTATGACCATGATAGTCCCGGTTCCTGTATTTCATGATCTATTAACTTTATTGCTTTACTCTAATACAATACAGGCATAACAGCATCAAAACTCTCAATATCTGTAGGAAACCTTTTCAATGGGATGAAATCATTATGTAATTTCACAAATTCCCTTTTGATATTTGTTTAAAACAAAATTTTGGGTAAAAAGAATGCCTTGAAATTACCAATATATACATAGATTACCTGTTTACTGCTCTCTACATTATAATTGTTTGGTGTCTGTTAACAACACCAGCAGCTGGCTGAGACGAGTACTTTCATACTGAAGGAAGTTCCCTATTTCACCTCAATAAAATGACTCTAGTTGTTTTTGTTATTGTGTCTAACATGTAGCTTACTTATATTTATGACAATTCTACATTAACACTGAAAGTACATTACACAACAGCTTTAGAAAACGGATTGGTTATTTTCACACAACAAAATGACAAGGATCTATAACTGCAGCCTGAGGCTGCACAGCACATTTTATAATCAAGAACTAGTAAAAAAAATCTTTTGTTTACAGGTGAATTTTCAATTTATTAATATCTAAATTTAACTCCTCTTACTCTCATTCTCCCCCTACACTGAGGCTCTTTTGTATTTTGTATTACAAGTAGATCCATTATTTTTCACATTTTTCACAGTATTCTAGGATTATCTGGCTAATAAGATGACTTTTAAAAACCGTCTATGTTAAATTTTATTCTATGATTTAAGGCATTATGAGATTTTAAAAATGATGTCACGCATCTACCATTATATGTTGTCATATTAATGGAATCTCAGAATACTAGTATTCATATATATATTTCTTTTTAATTTATTTTTTATTCCCTCATTTTCTCCCAATTATTTTCTCTCCTATCCCATGCACAATTTGGATTATTCATTTTCAACATAGTGTCTAGTGAGTACCATTGCTGCATATATATAACGTGTATAAATATGTCAATATTATAGATGAATATATAGTGAACCTGAAGTTATGCAAGTAGTACTAAATAGATAATTCTAGAAAGTCAGAATATATTTTTGAAATAGATTTTAAATATATATACAAATTTAATTAGTATAAGATAATTACTATTTTTTGCCAGTCATACAGTATTTTGTTATATCAAGCACTGTAGTTAGATCAAGTAAGTCAGATAAAAGGATTGTACTGTGTACTTCTTTTCAATACATTAAGCAACAAGAGAAGATAAGATATTTAGTCAACAGTAATAAAATTGTTCTTTTCCAAAATGCTATCCAAGTCAGACAGATGATTTAACTTAAAGCACAAACATCAAATTAGGGATCAATAATTCAATGAACATAGCAGAACTTGCCCAACATCATGGTCAATTATATAATTTTAAATAACTAGAAAATTTTGACTGTCTTTTGGATGCTTTTGTTTCTAGTTCTGTAGAGGTAACATAGAACATTACAGTTGTGAATGATTGAGATGGTTTATTAAGTGAGGCAAACTCAAAAAGGCTGAATGTAGACAAAACATATTCATAAATAGTATTTCCTCAGTATTGTATTTGGACCAATATATACAATATGAATATGTTATACTTATATGTAACACAGTTATATACAGTCATTGCTTGTCTAAAATATTTTTGGTTAAGTTTTCATGCAATTAAAACTATGTAAAAAATAACAGAATTTTGAGATGCTGTTCTTCAATAATTAGGATAATGAAAGTCTTGTTTTTTTTTTAAATATACATTTCCTGTATATATTTCTGTTTAGCATTAGAAATAGCATTATAGGCTAACTGGCTTCAAGACATTTTGAGGTCTCACATTAATATATATATATATATTCAGAGTATTAGTCAGAAGAGTGAGTGTAATATTCATGTAATAAGTACAAATTTTCCATGTTTCATGATTGTCAAATAATAAAGTTGTATATTGATATGCTATTCACAACAAAGCAAAAGCACTTCTAAAGCATTCTGTACACCAGACTGTGGCTCTTTGCCTGTATCATAGTGGAAGCAATTGCTCTCTGTTTGTTGTCTTTCCATCCTCATGTTGTAATTAATTAGAAAGAAAATCATTATTATGATACTAGTATATTTAATTGTAACTGTAATATTTCCAAGGACAACTCATATTTCTTTAAATTGTGTGATGTGCAAAACTACTCAAAACCACTTGTTACTTCTTCTAAACATGTTCAAATTTAGTAAGATATGTAAAATGTATTTAATCAAATTATCCTATACAATATGGATTCTAATTACAGTGAATTTTCATCTCTCTTATATTCTAGATGGTAAATCTTTTCTACTTACTGTTAGGTAGAAGTAGAGTCCCATGTTAACTGCTGAACCAATTGGTTTTAGGAGTATGTGAGATTTTTTTTTTTTGCATGTTTGTTCCAGTCCTGAGGCTTGAATTCAGGCCATAAGCACTATCCCTGAGCTTTACTTTTCAAGGCCAGTCCCCTACCACTTGTGCAATAAAACTACATAGGGCCTTTTAGTGCTTAATTGGAGATAAAAGTCTCAAGGACTTGCCTTCTTGAGCTGCCTTTGAAGCACAGTCCTTAGTGTTCAGCATCCTGAGTAGGATTACAGGAGTGAACTAGCCACTGGTACCCAGGTAGGAATATTTGTTTTATATTTCATTGAATGCACAGGAAAATCTGACAAATATGAAGAATGCGTTGTCTAATTTTATCAAATATTCATTAATATGTAAACACCCAAATTATACATTTAACAATTTAATAATTTCATTAAAAGAACATTATTCATAGAAAATTGAATTTAACATAATATTTTAATTACACAATTTAGAAAGATTATTGTCTTTTGTAACAATGTAAATGAATATATTAATCAGAATCTTTGTAGATGATGGGCTTTATCATTTCTAGATACTTTTTCATAGTATATCTCAAGTTGTGTATTAATATGTTTTTCTAAACCAAAGAAAATGAATTTGTCGTATTTTTGAGAAAGTATGTCTGATTTCATTAATTAGTTTGAAACCAAGATTAGCTGTGATAATCAATTTCTGAAGCAAGCACTTTGTGTAATTAAATGAATTAAATCTGAATTTTCTTATTGTCAAACATATTAAAGTCAATTGCACTTGTTAGGATATTATTTTGAAAAAAATATATTGAAATTAACATAATTTTCTTTTTTCCCCTGCTATTAGGATATTCAAACATAAGACATGTTCTTATAAGAGAGATAATTAGAAATTATTTGAGAAATCTTGCTGTTTGTTTTAGAAAAATTGTGAAAATAAGTAACTTGTGTGTGACTGAATAAAACAGGCTTTGACTCTTGACTGCTTTAACTTTTTAAAAACATTTTTACTAAAGTGTAATCAATTTTAAACAGATTGACTTTCAGAGTAATTGTAGTGCCAGCTTTACATCTGATTTTGTACATATCCATTAGAAAGAATTCAAGTGACTCTGTGACTTTACTTGAAGAAAATGCACTCCTCCTGAATGAACTTTGCTGGGAACTTAATATCTTTTCAAAGATCATTAGGGCTATTGTGACCGTTTTGTAACAATAGGACTGTTACTGTCAGGTACCATACTAAGAATTGGTGAAAATGAGATGTTGTCCTGAATGGAATATTATTAACTCAGTGGGAGAGTCTACAGAACCCATTAGGCTTCTCTGTTTCTGCTGTAGTGAAAGAAACCTCTCATCAGTACTCTACTCTAATCTATAGATTATTTAATAATTGATTCGCCAATCAGAATCTGTTTTAATTGCATAAAATATTGGGAATAATTTTGTGCTTATATAATGCAAAGAAAGACATGACAAAACAATTTAGATAGTTCTCTTATACCACTCACCCTTAACTTGAACATGCAAACATTATGGTGGTATATTTATCGCGATAAAGAAAGGAATATCTGCACATTACTATTAATCAAATCCCTGGTGTGTATTCAATTTATATTTTATGTTTTTATACAAATAGTATGTACTTTATTATTATCTTATCCAAGATTCCACACTGTGTTTAGGTAAATTGTCCATAATCTTTCCTAGTTTGCAGCAGCTGTCTTTCAGTCTTGGTGATGCGATCTACAATTTTGATGAATGATGGTTAAAGGATTGCCATAAGTAAGAATTAGTCTCGTGCATATCCTTTGGTTAGCATATGGATAGATTTAGAAAAAAAAGGTAGTATTAATGATACATGAAAACTATTTGAATTTTTGGTATGTCAATCTGATCATTTAATTTTGATAGCTTCTGCTTCTGTACAGGTGAAGTTAATATTTTGTCTCTTATATTATCTTTTTTGTTTAAAATTTCATTACTGGAGTTTGAACATAGAACTCTGCACTTCTTCAGCTTTCTCATTCTGTTATAATTCTATCACTTCAGCCATACCAGCAAACTGGTTTTTTCAGTTCCTGGTTATTTTAGAAACAGAGACCCATGAAGTTTTTGCCTAGGCTGTTTTCAAAATGTATGGTTCCAAGATCTCAGCCTCCAAAATAGCTTATTTTACATCTTTGAACCACCTGTACACAGATCATTTTCTTCCTTTGAAAACAACATGTGAGCATTTCATAAGACCTGTTGGTTGTAGTAGTTGGGAGCAATACATTTTATACAGTGGAGGGTCAGGTGGAAATACATATTAAAATGTTTTTGAGAGGTAGGGATATCTTTTCAACTCCAATTATTTACTGGACTCTGAACACATAAACACAGTTAACTTGAACTACAATGCTTTTGAGGGAGACTTTATCACATGGTTTATGTAGTTACGGAAGGCCATTAAACTAGAATTTTTAATATTCTACCCATAATTGTTTTCTGGGTTACATTGCTTGTTCTTGGCATATCTATCTTATCATCTCTAATTTCATTAATTTGGCTTTTTTCCTTAACCACATCCCTGTCCCTATTATTATTATTTTTTGTTTAGTTTGGCTGTTTATTAATCTAGTTTATCCTCGTATAGTTTTCTGAACTGTATCTTTCTATTATTGATTCCTTGTCTTCCTTTAGTCTCCATTATATTGACTTCTGGACTGAACTTCATTCCCATCTCTGTCCTAATTTAAGGTTTAGCTTGTCTTAGTTTTCTAAGACTGTCAGGTGGCTCATTGGGTTATTTATTTGAAACCTGTCTGATTTTATAATGCAGTCACGGATACAAAGTTACCTCTTAGAGAGCCCTTTACTGCATCAGTACAATCCAACATGCAGTACTTTCACACCTTTTTAAATGTCTTGCTTGTTTTTATCAGATGCATTTATTATTTACAACTAATAGAAGACTAAGTGGAAAGAAAAAGACAAAAGGGTGAGAAGAACCAATAGTAGAAAAAGGGAAAGTATATTGAGGGGTAGTTTCTAGAGATATTAGGGAATTGGTGAGAGAAAATAGGACAAAATAGACACAGCAAAAGAAAGACCAGTCAAGAGAAACAATGGAAAGAGTAAAACAATTACAACACGGAAGTAACAAGATTTTTTTTAAAGGAGTTGTTTTTTTTTTTTTTCTTTGCTGATACGAATAGTATAGATTTCCACTCTCTATGCTTGTTTTTTTTTTCAGTTTCTAGGGAGTTGAGGTGTCTGTAGAAGTTTTTGTTTGTATTTTTCCTCTGTGAGTTTGTAAAACTTACAACAGTGGAGATGGTTTACAGGCTGAGCACTGACCTGTCTTCCCTGTTGGGTTGGATTCGGAACTGGTTACTCAGAAGCAGGCCTGGATGAGGAAGTAAAGGGGCTCTTCAGAAAGACTGCCTGCTGAGCCTGAGGAACCCCTAGGTACATATCTTCCATGGTGTGACACTCCTACTTCATGTTATTTCATAATGAGAAGTAAATCCCTGAGCCATGGCTGTTGTCCAAGTTTCTCCAGCCCCTAGAAGTCTGCAATTCAATCAAGACAATACAGCTTTCTCTGGCTGGGCAAGACAAAGAACTCCAATGCATCAAGATTGTTTTAGGCTCACAATTCTCTCTAAGTACCTAACTTGTATTTGCAGAATACTGGTCCTTTTCTTCTTAGCAGAGTTTAGAGTTTGTGTGGCATCTTCACCTTGGCCACTACAGCAGGAATCTTCATCAGCAGTTTTAAAGCTATTGCTTTGGCATTTCAGTCCTTGACTTTGTATCAGGGCTCACTTCCCACCTGAGTCAATTTTACTGGCGAATATAGGCCTAAATTACAGCTAGTTACCTGTGTACACTGCTTGTGCCAGTGTTCCTTTATAGAAGTAGAAGTGTACAGAATAAGCTGATAAGCCAAAATCTTCCTGACAATGAAATGGAGCTAAAGGGCTATGTTTGAATAAGGAAGAAAGAAAGAAACAAACTGATGAAATAACAGGATATAAATCTTTGGCATCACAATCCTACAGGGATCAAATAGGAAACCTACTAAGCACAAAAGCATACAGTACTCACTTTTTTTTCTTGTCAGTCATGGGACTTGAACTTGGAGCCTAGGTGCTGTCTCTGAGCTGTTTTGCTCAAAGTTAGTACCTACACCCTTGAGCCACAGCCAGACTTCCAGTTTCCTGGAGGTTAATTAGAGATAATAGTCTCACAGACTTTCATATCTAGCTGGCTTTGAGCCAGCCATGATCCTCAGATCTCAGCCCCCCTGAGTAGCTAGGATTACAGGGGTGAGCCAGCAGTGCCTGGCTAGTTCTCACTATTTAACCAAAGGCCAACCACTAATGGTCATGAAGATGATGCAACATGTGGAGACAGCCTAAAATGTCTTTATTGTGGCATATCTGTTACATCATCTCTTTCTTTATTATTTTTCTCTTCTAATGAAGTTTTCTTTGCTTATGTTTCCATCTTGCCTAAATTCTTTTCCTGCCAGATGCTGAGGCTGAGGCTCTTTAGCTGCTCTAAGCTTGAATATATTTGTTGCATTGCCTTGAAGTTAACATGGATTTTTCTAACTTAAGCTTATTAGATGATGAAAGAAATAAGAGGATTCAGGAATTTGAAAACATATGAGAGAATAAAGTTGAAGATCCATAGTATTGAGTTCAATCAGTTTACAACTGTCTACTATTTCTTTTTTTTATTGTGAACATACTGTACAGAGGGGTTACAATTACATGAGCAAGATATTGAGTACATTTCTTATCAAGCATTGCAGCCTCCTCCTTTGTTTACCCTTCACATCCCTTCCCAGCCTCCCCCGCCCACCCTCCCCCCCCACCAAAGTTGTAAAGTTCGTTTTCAACATGACAACTTGTACTTCTCATTGTTGCAACGAGTCCACCTGTATCCTTAAACGACTTGTTTTTCCCCTTATCCTCCACAAATTATAACGACATCAAATATAGTGAAAGCAGGGGTTATACTGTGGGGGAGGGACATACAAAGCTCTGTCTACTATTTCTGTCTCTTATATTTCTTCATCACCCTGCTCTCAGCCACAGATCTTATAGTCATCAGAATACATCAAGAGACATCAGAAAGTGTTCTCTGTCTCTCATCCACAATCTTGCCTCTTCTAGATGCAGCTTTGTAAATGTTGCGCAATTATTACCAACATTGATTTTCTGTGCTTGATTTGTATACAACTTACCCATATATGGAAGGCCTGAAAATTTTCAAGCCAAGAACAGATGGACATCCCATGGTGAAACTCCCTGCAGAGCAGCTTTCTACATGGTAATGAAAGTTTAAAATCTTTTTGAGTTGATATCCTGGCTCTCTTTTTCCTTTAGTCGCTAAAATTCATCAAAGGAATCATTTTACTTTCTGATTTCAATTAATCAAATTCTATTTATTGTTAAAACCAATAATATATGGTCAAAACAGGAAATAGTGTGTGTGTGTGTGTGTGTGTGTGTGTGTGTGTGTGTGTGTGTGTGTGTGTGTGTGTGTGTGTGTCCTGGGGCTTGAACCCAAGGCTTGAGTACTACCCCTACCCCTAAACAGTTTTGCTAAAGGCCAATCAATACTCCACACCTTGATCCACATCTCTTGGCTATTTTTTTTTTGCGGGGGGTGGGGGGAGGGGGGGGAGCGTGTTTAATTGAGGATAAGATTTTCACAGACATTCCTGCTTTGGCTCGTTTCTAACCCAAACACTCAGATCTCAGTTTCTTGAGTAATTAGGTTCATAAGCATAAACCACTGGCATAATACATAATTTATGAAGTAACTAGTTATTGATGAACAGAAAAGTCTTGAAATTTTTTGAAATATATAACCAGTATTTTATTATTGTAGCAGATTATGTGGAAATGCATTGATTTCGCCATTAGGCTGAAATTTACCATAGTAAGAATTGCATTGGTTTTTCACCCATGACAATAGTTGAATCTATTTCATCAACTCTTTTGTTAGTTATGAAAATAAATCATTTTATTAAATTTGTATTTCTTTGATATATTCTGATCTTAAGTTTGCTTTTAAATGATAACTGGACATCTATATATCTCTCAATTTTGTATTTTGGTGAAATACCTTAAATAAGTAAATATGGTTGTTGTATTTAATTGAGGATAATTAAATTTTTATGTTTGTCCTACTTATGTATATAGTCACTTGATAGAAATGAAACCATCATTGACTTTGAGAACTCAGAATTTCTAGTACTGTTTAAGATAAGTGATATATTTGTTATTTAAAATGAAGTATATATTTACAAATAAAGGAAGAACAGGAAAAGAAGACAATTTCAAACCCCACATTAGTGAATGTTGTAGTGCTAATATGTGAAAATAAAATTATTTCAAGGAATTTCCTTTTCTAATAACACTTTAAAAAGAAAGGTGTGTAACCATCTGAAAGACAGAAAGTAAATAACTAAGATCCTTCATTTCATTTTTAGCATATTATTCTTATACTTAAGATGATCAGAAAATGCACCAAATTATAGTTAGATATTTAGTCTTATTTAACGTCTTCCATATTCATTAAATGTTAGTTTATAGAGTATTTTTGTCTTCTGTATTGCATTGATGAATCTATATCACCTTCTGGTTGTTATTTATAATATTAATTCTTTACTCATCATTGACTTACCAGGAATTATATTTAGATACCTTACTCAGGTTGCTGAAATAATGCAAATTCTTTCTTCTGAATTAGAATGCTCACCTTCTCTTGCAAAGCATTTTCCTGATTTAACTATATGTCCTTACTTTTATTTTGGTGTCTTCTGTAAGGGACTTAAGAGAATTTTAAGGGACTTTGAGATTTATTAAAAATGAATATATTGAAACATTAATTCTTGAAAGGCTGTTAATAGGAGAAGAGCATTGGGGAGATCATTATGTTCAAATGAGACAAAGAGAATAATTAATGCCTAACAAATGTATAGGGAAGAAAAATCTATTCCATTCCCTCTCTCTTCCTCTCCATTACTCATCTGTGTGTTGTACAGCCAAAATACATCTCTGTGTATATCAGAAAGCACCAGACCTGTAACCAAACACCCCTGTATTGTGTTTTCTATACAATAGAACATTCCTGTTGTTTAAATTACTTAATTGAATTAACATTCACAACTAAGTAACAACAAACTCAGGACTTCACAGGTTATTTTGTTTCATTTACATGTATACTTCATTTGTAATTAAGTAAGCATGTTTTATTCGTTTGTTTTCTAAGAAATTACCACTAGTCAATAGTTACTAGAGCTCTGCAAAAAGTTATGTAAAATGAGCAATAATACAATGAACATTTAAAGGTGTTTTGGCTATAATTTTGACCAATTAATACTTTAAATGAATAATAGTACTCCAATGCCACTACAAATACTAGAAATATTACATCATAGTAGAAATATAGGTATTACTTTTCAGGTGTCCATTAACTCTGAAAATGTAAGAGTCCTAGGCTAAAAAAACAAAAACATGCATTACAAAATGCACTGTGATTTGGAAAATTTAGAAAGGTACTTAATGAGAATTGCTCAACTGGTTACAGTAACATGCAATATTTATTATGAAAATTGTGTTATCAGTCATTATTGTGTTTGTATTTTGTTTTAGACAGTTCAAGACCATGGCATTGATCATTTAACAAGAATGTAATGATTACTATCCAGTATAGTTTGTGCAATGAGTATACTGTCATTTTATTTGCGTTTTCTCCCCATTTCCTTTTAGTTCTGATAAATAGAATTAATTTGTTACAAAGCCAGATAGATAGAATAAATATGCAGTTTAAGGAGAAAGTTAAGAAAAATGTCATTTAAGTAAATAAAACTAAGATCGATGATTTAGGATAATAGTTGTCTCAAGTTTTAGTTTTATTAGTTAATCTTAAACAGCGACAGAAAAGAGTTACAAACATAATAATAGATTAGGAAGAGAAACCAGTTGTTTGAGTTTTCCTGTAAGGAAAAACAATGCTCAGTTTTTGCATTTTTCACTGTGTTAAAGCTTATGGAACATGCTTACTAAGATTTAAAAAAAAATCATTTAAATTACTCTATGTAGTCTTCACACATAATTTTGTCCTAGGAGTGATCTTTAAGTAGACTTACAACTAAATATAGATCGTGTGGTTTCTGATATATGGACTAAATATCTTTCACTGGTGAATGATTGGGAGGAAAGATGAGTCTTGGAACCCATACATGTTTGTGAACAAGCTATATTGCCAGCTGACGTGGCATACCCACCATACTCTCAGAAAGATGAATTTTCTTCAGAGTGTCTGTTTGTAACAGAAGTACTGTTTAGATAAGTTGAAAAAGTTATAAAGCATGCAGATGAAATGAAGAGTGCAGCCTCTGTATGCGGCAGGAGAATCATTACCTGCCAATGAAAAAGCTTTGCAATTCCTAAGAAAGACAAGCCGGCATCCATCACAACAGTGACTCAGGATTTTTCCCTATGCTTTTTCATTTTCTCAGCCTTTTCCCTATTTCAAAACATTTATTAAGGAAATCATATATTGTTTTTCTTCTGAGCCTAAAACAAACTTTTTGTTCATTAATACACTAAAGTAGCTATTATCATGTACCTAAAAAAAGTACATTCAAGAATGTTTGAATAGTGTTCAAATACAAGTGTTTCTAAAACTAGCACTATACATGTTAGTAACTTACCCTTTACAGTCTTTCTCTTCTGAAAGGTTGCTAATTCACAGATTTTATTGTCAAACATTGAATTCTCTCTCTCTCTCTCTCTCTCTCTCTCTCTCTCTCTCTCTCTCTCTCTCTCTCACACACACACACACACACACACACACATATTCAGACAATTTTATCCTGTGAGCCTTCCCAGTTCTGTTTCAGGTATTCAACCCTCACTTATAAACCAGAAATAAATTTGATCTTTCTCTTAAAATTTCCTTTTCTGAATTAATTCTGGTGGTAAATGTATGCTTCTCTGCTTTTGATATAGTTCATAAAACTACTACAAAGAGGAAATCACCCCACAAGGACAACACTGAAAATACTGGAGCAGATTATACAAAGATAGTTTATTCTTATTCTGGTTATTCGATCCTGAAAATTTTTCTTTTTCTCAAAATTCTCTATTAAATGTCCTTTCAAAATATAATCTCAGAGATTCAAATGAAAATAGAGGGAGAGAGAAAAGAATAAGAGAAAGGGTGAGGAAGAGGAAAAGGAGGAAGAGAAAGAAGAGGAAGAAGAAAAAAAGAAAGGAACATGTTACTGCTTTTCGTTTATCCCCAGAAATCCCTTGCATCAGTTCAACCCATTCTATTTTTCTTTCTCTCTTTGATATTTTTCCCTTAGTACTGGAACTTGAATTTGATACCTGGCACTTTTGCTCATTAGCACTCTACCAAATTGAGGGGTAGAAGGAAGAACCATGCCTTCAATGCCTTTATTTTTATAGTGACAACCATAAAAGTGACTTAAAATCAAATGTATGCAAGTTAAATTATAAGATACAATCAGAGGAACTAATTGAATAATTGTATTACATGTCAGTAATCTGTAATTCTACATAGCTATCAAAAATGAGTGAACTATAAAGAAAGCATCATGAAAAAGTATCTTTAATTTCTATGACTTTGGCTTAGGTTCATATCAAAATGAAGAAAATAGATATATATATAAAGTAATGCAACATTAGCATCATATATACATATATATATATAAATATATATATATATATATATATGAATGGCAAGTTATTCATACCAGGCTCATTGTGTTATATTCAGAAATTTATGATGTATTTTCCCTTGATTGCTGGGTAATACATACACATATTCATATAAACTATTCCAAGTTTAGCCATTATCTGGTCATGATAATCAGAAATATGGAGGAAATATGTATGGTGGCAAACAAATATATTCCCAGCCCTTGGGAGGCTGAGGGAGGAGGCTCACAAATTCAAGGTCATCTTGAACTACAGAGTGAGACCTTGTGTCAGGTACTAGGAATGTAGCTTATTGTAGCATGTGAGAGACTTTAAAAGTAATAACTCTCAACCTACCAAAATATTTGAATAGCTATGCATTATAGGTATTGCTACTGTCATTTTAAGTCTCTTGTATGTGCATTTTTAAATCAAATCCTATTGACATCACTAATTATTCCATTAAAGTCACTACAAGAATAAAATTTTAAGTTAGTAATGTTAAACAGAAGAATAAATGAATTATACATTATATTCTCAAGAAGTTAACCAGAGGGTGGGAATCCTAAAAAAAATTCCTGCCCTCTGAAATGACAAACATTAACTTATTTTCAGACTTTTTACAGATCAATTTGACATGTCATAAAATATATTATTCAGTTATTTATTTGAACTGATACATAAAATTAAGTTTATTAATGGCTAAACATGATATTTCAATATGTGTATTGAAAAGGCAGTATTAAAATTAGTTTAAGCATATCTATCTTTCTCAAGCATTTATTTTGTAAAAATCTTCTCAATGTAGAAACATAGAAATAAGAAAAATAGCTGTATCCAGAATTAGTGACTAGATTGGCAAAATTAATTTATCAGATAGGTTTAGGAAGAATTTCAATGCCCCAAAATACATAAGGAAAATTAGCAAAGGAATAAGGCCAGGAAAAGAAATGACTCAATATTATGCAAAAGAAATGTAATTATTGAGCCTAAAGCAAAACTGAGAGTTAGCTGAGAATTCTAGTTAGTGCAGAAACCAATTCATTCTTTTTTACCTCTTTTTTATATTAAAAAAAATAAAACAAGCTTTGTGGTCTAACATGAATACTACATTGGAAAATTCATATGAAACCAGAACTATAGGGCTATCAAATATACTAATTTTATTTAATAGAATTCAAGGAGAAAGTCTTCAATAATATCTTTCAGAGAATGTCAGGACTTAGAAAAAGAACGAACAGGTATGAATCAACATAGCACTCAACCCTGTGTGGTATGGACCTTCTACAATTAAGTCAGGTAAGTCCTAACAGCCAAGTGTCATCATTTCAAAGGTGCTGTTTTGCAGAACATTTTCCTCCCTTCCATATTCTAATTTCTTAAGCACTCTGAAACCACATCAGTTGGAATCATCTAGCCTTGCCTTATACTACGTGGCAGGGACTACTTTAGACATGGATGTTGTCACAATGAATACACAAACAATAAACTGAACCTGCTGAAGAAAATTTCATCACGAGGATAATGCTAACAAAAAAATTCACTAAAAGTGTATGCTATTTTGCATTGGGATATGTGATATAGAAGTAGAAAGCAGGAAAACATCACGGGGCACGTGATATAGGCTTTACTTTTGTGGACAGTCAGGATATCCTCTTGAAGACAGTGATAATGCATGGGTGACCCGAAAGAGAAGTTGGAGAAAGCCCCGTAACAATATCTTGGAGAAACTATTGTAGGTGTGAGAAAAGCTGGAGCCAGGAAGGATGAAAAAGTAATTAGAAGTTTCATTTGGGAAGAGCCCAAGCACAGAGGAAATAAGTAGGCTAGAGGAAAGTGAATTACTGAGAAATTACATTGGAACACCAGAAGTTGGGGTAGAATGTTGCTTCTGAGGGGCATGAAATGCCAAATTGGCCAATGTGCCTGCAGGGGCTGCAGGTGAAGGTGAAATCAAACAGGCTATGAAGGGAGCAATCTCCCATGGATGGTAGTCTTGTACTGATTTTTAACTTTAACTCTGCAATTCTGAGGTAAGGAGAGATGCAATCTGACTCAATAGCTTTGGTTGGTATTGAATGACAACTGCAAAGAAGGCACCAGGGACTTAACACCTGTAATTCTAGCTACGTAAGAGTTGAAATTTGAGGATCAAGGAAGCTTATTTCTAAGTGATCAGAAAAAAACAAAACAACAAACAAAAAACAGAACAGAGCGTTATGCCCAGTGTAGAGAACCAGTATGAAACTCTAGCCCTCTGCCCCTCCTCCCCCACAAAAAAATATGAGAGCAGATGATATTACAATAATCAAGAAAATGACAATGGCATGCATTTGGGTGAGGAAATTGGAAATAGGAAGAGTGATATATATTATAAAAGCAAAGGAAATGAATATTCTGCCATAAAAAATGTGAAGATTGATAGAAACAAGTGATTAAATAATGTCACTACATTTTTCAACTGAGAACCTTAAAATGGGGTTGGCATCTAATAAGAAACAGAAAACTCTAGGGTTCTTAGGAGGTTGGAAGGTAAGATAAGAGTATGGTTTTGGACACATATATGACAGATATATACTAAAAAATTCAAATGGAGATTTCAAGTAGGCTTTTAGGGCACAATTATATGGAGTTCATAGATAAATGGCCCAATAAATGAGTACAGATAAGAAATTGGAATATCAGCCTTTACATTGGATATCTTTAAGTGATAATTCACTTAAAGATGAGATCACTTATGGTGAAGAAATACAAGAAAACTCACCTATTCCCATTCGAATGAGGAGTTGTCCCTGCAATGTACAGAAAACAGAAGTAGGAGGTGCCAGCCACTAAATCCCTACAGATGGATTCCTTCAATTTTAAACTCTTTCTCCAGAGAGTAACTTCATCCTAATATCGAAGCTGAGTTTTCCTTTCACATAAATTTTATACTGATATAAATGTTGTTCCCATCACTAACGCCTTCTTGGTCCCCCACAAAGAACCACATTGATTTCTTTTTTGTGTGAGTGTCCAACTAAATTGGGTGAAAATTTGAAAG
The DNA here is from genome assembly GCF_019054845.1 of Dipodomys spectabilis. Taxonomy (NCBI): domain Eukaryota; kingdom Metazoa; phylum Chordata; class Mammalia; order Rodentia; family Heteromyidae; genus Dipodomys; species Dipodomys spectabilis. Next base: position 10,520,621 of record NW_024870701.1, on the reverse strand, counting down.
AAAAATAGAACTTTTAATGAACTATTATTTCCACAGGCTGTGAGGGACAGAAAGCTGTTAAAGAATTGTAGATTCTGAGTAATTCTAAGGGAGCTCTGATTTCAAATATTGTGTTGTTCCTGTATTCCTTCAACAGTTCACAGGAATAACCGTTTATTAGTATCAAAATGCATACCTTATTTGCTTTCACATCCTTAATTGGCACCTTATCCTCATACAATCGTGCTCAATGATTGGGAAAAATTAATGGGAAGTTGCGTTCTTATATATTGGAAGGGTATTTGACAAGGGTGTAGCAAGTTTACACAGAATACCTGTTCCAATCAGAAAAAAAAAGCTATTTGTTTAATTTGAATGTTTTACTTTGGTTTTTAACCCACACTGTGCAGAATTAATTGAGAAAGAAGTTAAATTTGTTGACAAAATAAAATAGTAATTGCTAGGATTTTCTTAAGTTTTGTTTTGTTTTGTTTTTGTGTGTGAGTACCTTGTGCTTGTGAGGCTGGTATGATGATGCTAAGCCATGACCAGCCCTGTTTTTCACTGACTATTTTCATAATGGAGGCTCAGCTTCCTGCTCTGAGCTGTAAACTCCATTAAGCATGACACCATGTCTGTGAAAATGGGGTCTAATGGAGTTTTCCTACCTGGGTTGGGCTGGAACCACAATTCTCCCAATTTTTGCCTCTCAAGTTGCTTGTATGGACAAGTATGCACCTTTATTCAGCAATGGTTGAGAAAGGGCCTTGTGAATTTTCCTTTCTAGGAAGGACTTCAGTGGTCTTTCACTAGGACTACAAGCTTGAAACACAAGAATCTGGTCATTAGTTTTGCTGTATAAAAATATCCTAATTGTTTGAAAGTTACTGTCGAATGTAGCATCTGAATTGCTTATTTCTTTTCTTGAAAATAATTACTTTTATTGTCAACACATTTATAATATATAGTTTCCCATGAAGCAGAGCATAAGAATATAAACTCAGTTACTCGTTTTAATTTTCTAACATATGTAAGAGCATCCTCTCTCATAATTAAATTAATGCATCGTCCCATGGCTTCAAATAATTTATGTGATACAAAACAACAAGGTAAATGTTATTTTCCACATAGTTGGAAAGAGATGCATTATGCACATATCAAATTCCATATGCATGATTAACTTTAACAGTGATTTAGTGCACATTATATAAAGATGAACCATTTATAATTAATATCATGTTTCTTATAATGGATCATCCTAAAGACCTTAGTAAATTGTTTGTATATTTTCACACTTTAACAACAGGAAAACAGACTGAAGCTAATAAACTTAATGCCAAGTTTTGTATATTACACACACACATTATATGTATAAATGATTTCATTTTATCATCTTCCTGTAGTTGTACAAAGGAGTTACCATTCAACAAAGCAGTTTATGTGTGTAATGCATCTTAATCAGTATCTTTCTCTCATCAAAGCATTTAACCATATGTGAACTGTGTTAGCATATATTTGTAGGCAACACAAATAGACATCCAGAAAAGAATGTTTTCTGAATACAATATCACCTCTAAGTAATCGACTACTTTTTAAATTTTATTATGATTTTCATGTTAAAATATCACAAAGTACAGTTCCGATGTATTCTTCCCTCAATTGCCTCAAGTACAGTACCTTATATTACCAGTATGTATTAGTCATAACTATACTGTATCATGAATCAAAATTCAGATTTTACTACAGTTGCATCACTAAGTGTTGCACGGCTCCAAGACTTAGTACAAAATATCACATTGCATTTAATCATCGATCTCAATATTTTTCATGAACTGCTGGTTTGGTGGATTACTGCTTGTGTTTGCCAGCTTTCCTTCACTGCAAACAAATACGTGATGTAATTAACTTATAAAAAGCAATGGTTTAATTTACTTTTCAGAGGTATAACTTCCAGCACTTGCTGTGGCAGAATGGTCACGTTGGATCTCTAATCAGCATGGCAGAAACCAGAAACAGGAGGCAAAGCATTTTGTTCATTTCATGGTTAGAAAGCAGCAGAGGAAGAGGAAGAGGAAGTAATTAGGACCCTATAATTTTCTTCAAGGTTTCATACCTAAAGGCCCAACTCCCTAAATTTCTCAGCAACTCCAATAGAGCTAGCCTCGGACCCAAACCTTTAATCCACTCAAAATTGGACTTGCAGCTAAGAATTCATAAGTAGGTGAGGGGCCTGGCAGACAGTGTATAAAGCCTCAGTCTACCTTTAAAGACCAAATCAATAAAGAAGGCTAAAAGTTTAATGTGAGTCCTAGCAGTACTAGAAAAGTCTTGCTTGTATTAAGGGGCTGTAAGTAGCAGAACTGCTCACAACCATATTTGCTATGTGTTAATGATAGATAGTAATTAGAAATTTGAAATACAGAAGTAAGCAAGTATGATGTGGAAAGATCTTATATTAAGGATTCCAAAATTTCTTTTTGAAAACTTATGATCAGTTTTGAAAAGGAGATTCAAATATATGGATTTCTGACATACTAGGATTGTTTAAAATACACAGACTTGGAAAGACAGAATTCTGGGTGTGGGTGGCTCACAGCATAATCATATCATAACCTGAGCTACTTAGGAGGTTGAGATCCAAAGGGCCTCGGTTTGAAGCCAGTGAGACAAAAAGGTTCATAAAACTCTGTTGCCCAAAATAACTAAAAAAAAAAAGGTGGGCTGGTGGAGGCATGGCTCAATGGTAGAGTGTTAGCAGAGTAAGGGGTACACTGAAAGGAAATGAAGCCTGCTTTCAATCTCTGAGTAACTACAAAAGAAAAGGAAAGGAAGTATAGACAGTAGATATTTCCCAACAGGAAATAAAGGAATTAATTATAGGTGTGTATTCAAATCCATACTTCCACAGAACAAAGTAGGTATTTAGTGATTGACTTTGCAATTCAAACAGTAATAAGCCACACTATAATAAAATATATAAAGAATGGATAGGAATATGTAAGTATAGCACATGTCTATATATAGATATACATACATACACACACATGCATACATATATACAGTGTGTGTACATTACTATTTATTAGTGAAAGTACATGAAAGTTCAAAAACAAAAACAAAGGAATTTTAATGTGTTCAGGTTTGAGTTTGTTTAGGAAGGTTTTACTGGTCTCAGAGAGGATGTTATAAGAATGGATGATGAGTAGGTAATAACAGTTTTGTGTGTTTCATAGCCATTTATGATGTTGCCATTTGGGGATTTTATTAAACTTATATTTCATAGCATTTTATGATGAATATATAATTTTAAAAATCAATAAAATATGTCATGTATGGAGACATATTTATGAAAGTAATGTAAGAAGTGGGCTATGAGATAACCACACGGTAGGGAAGAATGATTCATAACATTAAAAACTGTCAGTAGGTCTGACAGTGAAACGTTGACAGAGTAGCCAGCATGCCAAGCTATTACACTAGTGAAATAAATACCTGGGAGTAATCCATGAATGAGAATGGAATGAGGAGGCTGAGACCAACTTCACTGTGGCTGAACACTCTCCAATCAAAATGAACATTAAAAATATCAAAATGATGTAGTTATTAAAAATGAAATGTACTGCCTGTTACAACATGCCATGTGAGTAAAGCGATATGGGTGGGAACTTCATATCCTTGCATTCTTATTTTTACAGTGATAATAATTAAAACGGAAATAAATGAATTAAATGTCCAGCTCTAAAAACTAAATGGCCACAAAACCAAAATAAACAAAAGAAGAACAACAATTAAAATATTTTGGTATATATGTAAAGAATTTAAATCAAGTTACCAGAGATATACCTACAAAGTTATGTTCTAGGCTAGTTACAGCATCCAAGATATGGAATCTGACTCAATGCCCCCAAAGACATGACTGTATAAAGAAAATGTAATACATATAAATATATATATATATATAACATATATGACATATATAACATACATGACACATATCGTATCTATATGTATTAGATATATAATGCAGCATCAGCAAGTATATAGAAGAGTAAGAAATTATGTACAAAAGTGGATAGAACTGGAAAGGATCATGTTAAGTGGGATAAGCCAAGTGCAGAAAGACAAATATATGAAATATAGAGGCTAAATCAAAAAAGTAATAATATACCATTGTATTAAAAAATTTCATAGGCAGAAAACCAGAGCAGGCAAGGAAGGAGAGTGGAGAAAGTAATTGGGTAAGTAATATAGAAGTACATTATGTATTTTATTTATAATATTTATACATAAATGAAATATTCAAAAAGTGTAAATTTTATTATCATGATAAAAAACAGGCTTATGGGTTTTTAACAAGACTTTTGCATAAACTAATGAATAATACTCATGATAATGAGGTGCATTTACATTGCACAAAATTGTAAAATGAGGGTATGTGCTCTGTGTCAGATTGCTTCCTGTTTTATTTCTATTTTGTTGTGCATAGGTATTCATAATATGATTTAATTTTAAATTATCATATTGAGAAGCATATATTTACAACATTGAATTATTATTAACTTGAATTCTATATGAACTTGAATTTCATATGATCACAGCAGTGCCATCTAGTATTTGCTCATGGGGCTGGGAATGTGGCTTAATGGTAAAGTGCTTGCCTAGCATGCATGAAGACCTGGGTATGATTCCTCAGTACCACATAAACAGAAAAAAATGAAAGTGGAGAAATGGCTCAAGTGGTAGAGTGCTAGCCTTGAGCAAAAGAAGCTCAGGAGCCATGCCCAGGCCCTGAGTTCAAGGCCCAAGTCTGGGAAAAACAACAACAAAATGCTCATAATCTTAATGTATAATTTATATAAAACATTTTTAATATATTTAGTAAACAGAATAAAGATGAATTTTATATACTTTTTCATATTAAATATATTTTTAATTAAATTAACTTCATTTTGCTTTACTCTTTCAATAATTTCATTTTCTCCTGGAATTCTTAATGTTCATTTTTACACATATTAAGAAGGCAAATTTATTCATTTTATATTGCCCTAATTGGTTTCTTATCTCTTTTATTGTTTATTTTTCATTTATTATTTATTTTTGTCAGTCGTGGGGCTTGAACTCAGGGTCTGGGCATTGTCCCTCAGCATCTTTGTGCTCAAGATGAGGACTCTGCCACTTGAGCCACAGATTCCCTTCCAGTTTTGGGGTGGTTAATTGGAACTAAGAATTTCATGGGGATTTTTCTGCCCAGACTGGCTTCAAACCTCAATCTTCAGATCTCAACCTCTTGAGTAGCTAGGATTACAAACATGAGCCACCGGCACCTGGCTTGTCATGTCTTTTAGAATATCTTTTTTTTTCTCATAAATAATTTTGACCTGTTGTCTTACCAACATTGAACAGAGCCTTTGGGTGGTGTGTCTGCACTGCCACTGTACTACTACAGTTAAGGAGCCTCTCTGTTGCCAATGAGGGCAGAAGAATTTCTTGTTTGCTGACTGTGATACATGATGACTCTTCCTACATGATGTTCCTGGTCCTCTCATCATTTAAACTGTTTTTTGTTTATTTCTTTTTCTTCAAAATTCTGCCCTTTTATTTTAAATTCTTATTATGAAAGTGATGTACTGAGGGGTTACAGTTACATAAGTCAGGTATTCAGGACATTTCTTTTTGAACAATGCCACCTTTCCCCTCGTTTTCACCCAGCCTTTTCCCTCCTGAACTCCTGCCCTACAAGTTGTATCGTTCATTTCCAACATAGCATCTAGTGAGTATCACGGCTGAATTAAATCATCTTTTCTTCCCACCATGTCTGTACTACCCTTTATCTCCACAAATCAGATAAACTTCCATACAAAAGGTAAAGAAATCTCAAACAGCAACAAAAGGGGAAACCACAAGAAAAAAAAATCACAAAGATTAAAATAAAAAATCTCTTGTTTCCATTCTTTGGAGTTTGGTTAACAGGAAGTACTGATACAAAATTCAGTCTTTTGTATTTATTTTATACATAGCTTATAGGAAAAAATTTAGCATATACCAGGTAATATGAAGTATGAGCCCAATCTATTTATGTCTAGTATAACTTACTTGCATCCAGATTTTCTGTCTTGTCACTCCTGGTGATCTCTATGGGTGTGCCAAACATGATGGCGGAGGAAACAGTGCTTCGTGGACTGTTGTGTGCAAGCGCCCAGAGAGTCCTTATGGTCTATGAACAGATGGTGAGGACTCTTAGAATATGTAGATTTTATTGAATATATTAGAAAACACCATGAGTGGGACAGAGAACTTCAATACAAATCTATTAAAAAAAAACATTCAATAGCTATACTGATTATAAATGGTGGAGTAACTGACTGATAATTTCCTGTCAGAAAATTGGAAACTTTTGGTAATGTGAAACAGGTGGTGACTTTATTCTGCTTCAGTTTACCATTTATAGTGAAAGAGTAACATCAATACAGAAGAGAGTTGAAAAGATAGGAACAAACCCAAAATAAAATAACAACAATCAATAAGTGAAGATTGAAGCAGCATCTGAAGTCAATAAGTTACTGGGTGTGAAAGCAGTTTTATGACACAGATTCATAGGAAGTTTTTTATAAACAGCAGTGACACAAGCTGTGACAATGACCAGGTGAAAGGGCCAGTGGGTGTGTCACCACATTCTTCTTGAATAAATATGAACAGTTATGTCATTCTGAAAAAATCTCGCCACTCAACATTGTCTCACCTGTAATCCTAGCTACTCACTAGGTTGAGATCTGAAGATTGTGGTTCACAGTCAGCCAGGCAGGAAAGTCCTTCAGACTCTAATCACCAATTAATCACCAGAAAACTTGAAGTGGCACTGTGGTCCAAGTGCTAGAGCCCTAGCCTTGAGCTTAAGAGCTCAGGGATAACACCCAGTCCCAGGTCCAGAGTTCAAGACCCACGATTGACTCCCCCTCAAAAAAAAAATCTCTCATAGGCTCCATGGTTTTCCTCATTTGTAATAATTTGTATATGTTTAGGATAGTCCTAGCAGAGGATGACAATAGCTCAATAGCTTTGTACATATGACCATATGTAACTGATGTTAATGGAAATAAACTCCAAGATAGGGAAACAAGAGGGTTTTTTGGTTGTTATTTTTGCTTTTTTAAAACATATTGTCTGAAGTTATTTCTTTTTCCTTTCATTTTTTCCCCTGTTTGGTTTATCCCCTGTTGTCACTGTTTTAGAATTTGGTACTCTGTGTCTTGTATCTAGACTCACCCTCTTAATTCTTCAGTATCCATTCTTTTCCATTCTACCCTCTTACTGATAATCCACTACAAAGTCCTCCTTTTACATTCATGTTCTTTATTTTTATTAGTATCATCATCATCATCATCATCATCATCATCACCACCACCACTACCTTTCTGCTTATTAAAAAATTTTCACTTTCATTTCATGCCCTTTGTGCCACTAATAACCTTAACCATCTCCAGTAGAGCAAAGCAAAACAGAGCAGTGATTCTTATTTGAGTAAAATATTTTGGTGCTTTTATTTTGACATCATCAGCTGTCTTTGTGAGGGGGGGTGGATTTTAAAGGACTTGATGCTACCCAACTGGATAGTTTATTATGAAAAAGAATCTATACATAGACCTTTTGCAAAAGGTAAACACTAAGTTTACTTACTAAATTGATTAAGCATTAGCATATTCATGCATGAGTCTTTAGTCCTCAGCAGTTATCAGATAAAATGAATGTGTAGCTTCAATATTCAAAACTTAAAATGCAAATGTTTAAAAGTAGCATTCTTTCACTTGTAATATTTGGAGGTAAGGTATCACTTTAAAATTATCTCATCTGTTCTATAAAAAATAAAATAGATAAATATTGATAAATATTGGTGCTATACATGGTTAAGGGACATACATAACATATTGATTATCACTTATAGTTAGTGATGGCTATTAGGCACATACTAGAACAGACTCCTTAGTACATTCTCCTTACAATTCATATTGTAGCCACTTTATTTTAAATACTTCCTTGCAGCACAGTTTCTCAGGTTATTGAGTATACAGAGTATTGTGCAAAGAAATTGTGTTGCTCCTATTGATACTTATGTGGATTATTTTCCACTTCACATTGAATCTCTGTTCGCCTAAAAGTTGAACCTTAAGGATTCACAGGAAGTAATGTATGCTTTTTTTAAGACAGTGTGATACAAATCACAACAGGAACTTGGTTATGATAATTTCATAGCTCTGAGAACAGATAAATGAAGAAAATAGCACAGTTATCTAATTTACAGATCAAACTACTATTTTGCAGGCTTGTTTCATTCTGACTATAAATCATTCATGGATGTTGCAGCAAGATGACATCCTTCACAATCATTCTCACAATTTTGACTGTATGCACGACTAATAACATTCAGATGGTGGTAAAAACAGCTAAGGCTAGCTTAGGCTGGAGAGTGTATGTGTTTGTGAAGTTGAACTGCACTAACACATGTGATTAAATAACATAAGATTTTTCTTTAGTCTACTTTCAATCTGACATTTACTGGAGGTGTATGCTATGAACCTATAAATTGAAATGTAAGAATACTCCCCAAAAGTCTTTAGAAGATTTGGCTATTATCAGACAGCACAGTATACTTTGTGGTGGTCATGGATGTTATAACAGTATCAGTAACAGGAAGGATGGTTTATAATCAATAATGTTCTAAAATGCGATTCTTTTTCAAGACATTTCTTCCACCTGTGTTCTTTGGCTGGTGTCCTTTATCTTTTATTTTCCATTTCAAGAAACCATAGTAAGGTCAAGTTTTTATGAATAGGTTTCACCATGTTTTTTGTTGTTGTTGTTGTTTGTAGATTGTGGGGCTTGAACTCTGGGCATGGGCGCTGTCCCTCAGCTCTTCAGTCCAAGGTGAGCACTCCTATCACTAGAACCATAGTGCCACTTCTGGTTTTCTGGTGGTTAATTGGAAATAAGAGTCTCATGGACATTCCTGCCCAGGCTGGCTTTGAACTGCGATCCTCAGATGTCAGGCCCCTGAGTAGCTAATTTATACATGTGAGCCACTGGCACCCAGCTTCACCATATTTTAAGTACAGTCATTATCCAAACTGAAGTTTTGCCCCCAAATTTTGTTTAGTACAAGATATGATTACATTTTGTCCTCAGGGTCAGGACATTCTAATGAAATCCAAGACAATTCAAGAAACATTTTCCAATTTGTGTATTGACAAGCATCCAGTTTAGGCTGTCAAATGAGGTTGAAAGCCTACTACCTATAAAAATATATCTGTTCAAACTAGAACTGCTCTTTTCCAGACATGGTTATTGCTATATGAAAGATATTCTGTTCATTTACTTCTTAACATTGGTCAAATCTTGACCTATCCTGTAGCACTGACTCTATCCCAGTAAGATGTCCATTTCATAACTCCTTCTTTGAAGTTTGAAGCATATTCCCACCTGCTGAATAAAATACTAATGGAGATCGAGAACTCAAGATGAAAGAAGGAAATGTTTATGGAGAAAAATCCTGAGATTTGTGGGGAAAATGCTATTCCTATGTATTCAAAGAACTTCCTTTAGATTAAATTTACATAATATTTTAATCAAAGTGTGCTGGGTCTCTCCCTAGGTAATATGAACTAAAGACATTTAAAAAATATTCAATTGGTTAAATTGAATAGATGCTTGTCTTGTCACTTTGCCCAGATATGACTATTAACTTACATTCTTTTGAATATTTGGAACTAGGGAATGAAGATGTTACAAAGATGGGCACAAATTATGGTTTGAAAAGCACCAAGGAGAATTACCAGAGATGTGATTTTCTTAAGAACAAGAGGGTGCAATCTTAGAATAAGAGAGGAAAACGTGAGTTATAAAATGACAGGATAATATAATGAGATTAAAGAATGAAATTATTAGGGGAATGAAACAGAAATCTTTAAAGTATTTTAAAATGTGGAAAGAGTAAAACAATTATTATCATGCCAAATATATTTTATAGTTATGAGGAGGGGCTGGGAAGGTGGCTCAGTGGTAGAGTGCTTGCCTTGCATGCCTGAGGCCCTGGGTTCGATTCCTCAGCACTCCATAAGCAAAAAGAAAAAAGCCGGAAGTGGCACTGTGGCTCAAGTGGTAGAGCGATAGTCTTGAGCTGAAGAGCTGAGGGACAGCGCCCAGGCCCAGAGTTCAGGCCCCACGACCGGACCCACCCCCCCAAAAAAAAGCTATACTTATGAGGAACACTGTGTGCCTTCTCAGGCCTCCTTTCTAACAATTGTCTTGTTAATCAAATTAGAATATTTTAAATGTTAAACTCGGTGAGTGAAATCGCATTTTTTTTCAATTTTTATACTGAGATGATAGTAAAGAATATTTTCATATTATATACATGGATAATAACTATTTTATGACAGTTTCACATTATAATGTTAAAACACGTTGTTTTATTATATTTTAATTGTTACGAGAAAGTTAAAAAAATCTTGATACAGACTCATAAAACCTGCTGTGCTTTTCTTTGTATTTTCTTTTTTTTTTTTTTTAATTTAATTTTATTTTATTTGAGAACATACTGTACAGAGGGGTTACAATTACATGGGCAGAAAAATGCATACATTTCTTACCAAGCATTGCAACCTCCTCCTTTGTTTACCCTTCACCTCCCTTCCCAGCCTCCCCCCTCCCCCCCACCCAATCATACCCCCCCTCCCCCCCCACCGACATTGTAAAGCTGGTTTTGACTTGACATTTTGTACTTCTCATTGTTGCAACAGGTCCACCTGAATCCTTAAACGACTTGTTTGTTCCCGTCTCCTCCACATGTTATACTGACATCAAATATAGTGAAAGCAGGGGTTACACTGTGGGAGAGGGACATACAAAGCAACAAAGAAATAATATTATAAATGCGTTAGAAACACATGCATGAAAGAAACAAAAACATTCAAATATATATTTGAGGGTTCGTTTTCCTAACATCACATTCTCTGACTTTTTCCGCTTGACTCATACCTATACTAGATATTGCAAATAAGGGAAACCATGGGACCTATGTTTCTTTGGGCCTGGCTTACTTCACTTAATATAATTTTTTCCAAGCCTTTCCATTTCCTAACAAATGGGGCAATGTCATTCTTTCTGATGGAGGCATAGAATTCCATTGTGTATATATACCACATCTTCTTGATCCATTCATCTACTGAGGGGCATCTGGGTTGGTTCCATATCTTAGCTATGATAAATAATGCTGCAATAAACATAGTTGTGCTGGTAGCTTTAGTGTGGCCTTGTTTGTGATCATTTGGGTAAATGCCCAAAAGTGGGATTGCTGGGTCATTGGGGAGCTCTATGTGGAGTCTTTTGAGGAACCTCCATACTGCTTTCCAAAGTGGTTGAACAAGTTTACATTCCCACCAACAATGAAGGAAGGTTCCTTTCTGTCCACATCCCCTCCAGCATCTGTTGTTGTTAGAGTTCTTGATTTTTGCTGTTCTAACTGGAGTGAGGTGATATCTCAATGTTGTTTTGATTTGCATTTCTTTTATGGCTAGGGATGTTGAACATTTCTTCATGTGTCTATTGGCCATCCTTCTTTCTTCTTCAGAGAAGCTTCTCTTTAAGTCTTTCGCCCACTTACTTATTGGGCAGTTGTTTCTTTGAGGATTTGTTGTTGGGTGGTTTAATTTTTTGAGTTCCAAGTATATTTTAGATATGAGACCCTTGTCTGTTGTATGGCTAGTAAAGATCTTCTCCCAATCCGTGGGCTTTCTATTGATCTTGCTAGCTATGTCATTTGCCCTGCAGAAGCTCTGCAACCTTATACAATCCCATTTGTCCAACCTTTCTTTGATTTGTTGTGTTTCCGGGTCTCTATTCAGAAAATTTCGGCCTGAGCCGAGGAGACCCAGGGTTTCTCCTATTCCATCCTGTAATGTTTTCAGAGTGTCTGCTTTGACTTCAAGGTCTTTGATCCATTTGGAGTTGATTCTGGTGCAGGGTGATATAGAAGGATCTAGCTTTAGTTTTCTACATGTAGTTAACCAGTTTTGCCAGCACCATTTACTGAAGAGGCTGTCTGTCTTCCATTCTATTGTTTTAGCTCCCTTATCGAAGATTAGATGGCTATAGGTCTGTGGGTTCATTTCTGGGTTTTCAATTCTATTCCATTGGTCCTGAGGTCTGTTCTTATGCCAATACCAAGCTGTTTTGATTACTATGGCTTTATAGTAGAGTTTGAAATTTGGTACTGATATTCCTCCAGCAGTGTTCTTTCCGTTGAGGAGCGTTTTTGCTATTCGGGGTCTTTTATTGTTCCATATGAATTTTTGGATTGCCTCTTCTATTTCCTTGAAGAATGAGGGTGGAATTTTGATAGGTATTGCGTTGAATTTGTAGATAGCCTTGGGAAGTATTGCCATTTTCACGATGTTAATCTTTCCAATCCAGGAGCATGGGAGGTTTTGCCATTTTTTAAGTTCTGTGTTGATTTCCTTTTTCAAGATTTTAAAGTTTTCATCATAGAGGTCCTTCACTTCTTTAGTTAAGTTAATTCCTAGGTATTTTATTTTTTGTGGGGCTATTACAAATGGAGTTGCTTTCCTAATTTCAGCCACACTTTTCTCATTGTTGGCATACAGAAAAGCCATTGATTTTGGGGGGTTAATTTTATAACCTGCTACTTTGCCAAAGTTTTGAATCAGCTTGAGTAATTTGGGAGTGGAGTCTATGGGATTCTTTAAATACAAGATCATGTCATCTGCAAAGAGGGAGAGTTTTATTTCTTCTTTCCCTATTTGGATCCCCTTTATGTCTGCATCTTGTCTTATTGCTGTAGCTAGGCATTCTAATACTAGATTGAAGAGAAGTGGAGAGAGTGGGCATCCTTGTCTTGTTCCTGAGTTAAGAGGAAATGGCTTTAGTTTTTCACCATTGAGTATAATGCTGGCTGTAGGTTTGTCATATACAGCCTTTATTGTATTGAGGAATGTTCCATGGATTCCTAATTTTTCCAAAACCTTCATCAGGAAGGGGTGTTGGATCTTATCGAATGCTTTTTCTGCGTCTATTGAGATAACCATGTGGTTCTTATTCTTGCTCCTGTTGATGTGATGAATAATATTAATTGATTTGTGTATATTGAACCAGCTTTGCATCCCTGAAATGAATCCTGTTTGATCGTGGTGTATGATTTTTTGGATGAATTGTTGAAGTCGGTTGGCCAAAATTTTGTTGAGAAGTTTTGCATCAATGTTCATCAAAGAAATGGGTCTATAGTTCTCTTTCTTTGATGAGTCCCTGCCTGGTTTTGGGATGAGGGTTATGATGGCTTCATAGAATGTGTTCGGTAGTGAGCTTTCTCTTTCAATTTCATTGAAGAGTTGGAGGAGAATTGGTGTGAGCTCTGCTTTGAAGGCCTTGTAAAATTCCGCTGTAAAACCATCTGGTCCTGGACTTTTCTTAGCTGGGAGGTCTCTTATTGCTGTTTCTATTTCAATGCTTGATATGGGCCTGTTAAGATAGTTTAACTCATCTTGGTTTAGTTTTGGCATGTCAATATTTGCTAGGAAGAGGTCCATTTCTGTCAAGTTCTCAAACTTATTAGCATACAGTTTTGAGAAGTATTCCCTTATACTGTTCTGAATCTTGGTTGTTTCCGTGGTGATGTTTCCATTCTCATCTCTGAGTTTATTAATTTGGGTGTGCTCTCTTCTTTTTCTGATAAGATTTGCTAAGGGTCTGTCAATTTTGTTAAGTTTTTCGAAGAACCAACTCTTTGTTTTGTTGATTCTTTGTATAGTTTTTTTGGATTCTAATTCATTTAATTCTGATTTAATTTTGATTATTTCTTTCCGTCTACTGGATTGGGGTTTATCTTGCTGCTCTTTTTCAAGGAGGTTTAGATGCGTCATTAAATTGTTGGTTTCAGATCTCTCCAATTTGTTGATGTAGGAGCTCAGAGCTATAAACTTGCCTCTGAGTACTGCCTTTGCTGTGTCCCAGAGGAGCTGGTATTTTGTGTGTTCATTTTTGTTGAATAGCATGAACATTTGAATTTCCTTTCTAATCTCTTCCATGACCCACTCATGATTCAGCAGTGTGTTGTTCAGCCTCCAAGTGATACCGGACTTTCTTTGGTGGCTTTTGGTGTTGAGTTCTAATTTTATTCCCTTGTGGTCAGAGAGAATGCAAGGTATAACTTCAATGTTTCTGAATTTAGACAAGTTTGCTTTGTGGCCTAAAATGTGGTCTATTTTAGAAAACGTTCCATGTGCTGCTGAGAAAAACGTGTATTCTGATGCTGCTGGGTGAAATGTTCGGTAAAGGTCTGTTAAGTCTAGTTGATCTATGCAGCTGTTTAGATCTGTGGTTTCTCTGTTGAGTTTTTGCCGAGTTGATCTATCTAGTGGGGAGAGTGGTGTGTTAAAATCCCAAACAATTAATGCCTTTGGATCTATATGGGATTTGAGGGAAAGTAGTGTTTCTTTGATAAATTTGGGTGCTCCATTGTTTGGTGAATAGATATTTAGAATTGTAATATCCTCCTGAAGGAGAGATCCTTTAATTAGTATGTAGTGACCTTCTTTATCTCTTTTCACGAATTTTAATTTGAAGTCTATTTTATCTGATATTAGGATTGCAACTCCCGCCTGTTTATGCGGTCCGTTTGCTTGGTAGATTTTGTTCCATCCTTTAACATTGAAAATGTGTTTGTTTTTACGGGCAAGATGTGACTCCTGCTGGCAGCAGATAGAAGGGTCTTGTTTTTTAATCCAACTAGACAGTCTATGTCGCTTAATTGGAGAGTTCAGTCCGTTTACATTAAGAGATAGGACTGAGAGGTGTTTGGGAATTCCTGCCATGTTATCTACCTTCTTGGGGGCTGCGAAAACTGGGTTCTTCCTATGGTTCTTGGATTCTCAGTTTGGGTGCAGTTTCTTGGCCTTTATTGTGGTCTTGTTGGTTTTCTATGTGTAGGACATCCTTAAGAATCTTTTGTAGGGCTGGTTTGGTGGAGATGTATTGTTTCAATTTTTCTTTGCTATGGAAGGTTTTTATTTGGCCTTCAGTTATGAAGGAGAGTTTAGCTGGGTACAGTATTCTTGGTTGATAGTTGTTTGTTTTTAGGGCATGGCATACATCATTCCAGGCTCTTCTCGCTTTGATTGTCTCTGCTGAGAAATCTGAGGTGATTCTAATTGGTTTCCCTTTATAAGTGATTACCCTTTTCTCTCTGACAGCTTTAAGGATCTTTTCCTTGTTCTGAGTTGATCCTGTGTGGATTATAATGTGGCAGTGGGATGTCCTATTCTGGTCTGGTCTATTTGGGGTTCTAAAGGCTTCTTGTATCTGGACAGGCCTATCTTTTTGCATGTTTGGGAAGTTCTCTGCTAGGATCCTGTTAAACAAATTTCCTAGACCATTAACTTCTGTTTCTAGGTACTGCTCTACTCCCATTATCCTTAGATTAGGCCTTCTGATGGTGTCTTCCAGGTGTTGGATAGATCTATCATATTTCTTGGACTTGTCTTGGATGGTTGTATGTTCTTTCTCTATAATATCTAGGCTGTCTTCAATCCCTGAGATTCGATCTTCTGCATGGTCTAACCTGCTGTCAAGACTCTCTACTTTGTTTTTTATCTCTTTTCCTTCTAATAGGTCAGCTTTGATGGCTTCAAGTTCTTTGTTGAAGCTCTGTTTTAGGTCTTGTATGAATTTCTTTACTTCCTTAATTTGGTGTTCAGTGTTTGTCCTCAAATCACTTAGTTGATTGGTTGTGGTTTCTTTGGGCTCCCATTCCTTCTGTTGGGTTCCATTCAGCATTCCCTTTGTGGTCTCCCTGACTTCCTTCAGCTCTTTGTTAATGGATTCCATGAATGCCTTTAGTGATCTTTGTGTGTTCTCTACCTGGTCTCTCAATTCCTGTATTACTCTTTGATTAGCTTCCTCCCGTTCGTGGGATTCCTGCAGATCTCTTTGAGTGTTCTCAGCCTGCTCACGCCATTCCTCCCTTTCTCTTTGAGTATTCTCAAGTTGTTCACGCAAATCCTGTATCAGTTTTTGAGTAGCTTCCTCACGCTTATGATATTCCTGTATAAACTTCTGGGATGCCTCCTCTCTCTCCCTGTCACGCTCATACAGAGTCCTTTGTACATTGTCAAACTTTTCATTTATGATGTTTGCCAGCAGTGTTTGTAGAGCTGTTTGGGAACTCTCCTCTGGATTATTCATTATCTGTTCT
The DNA here is from genome assembly GCF_019054845.1 of Dipodomys spectabilis. Taxonomy (NCBI): domain Eukaryota; kingdom Metazoa; phylum Chordata; class Mammalia; order Rodentia; family Heteromyidae; genus Dipodomys; species Dipodomys spectabilis. Next base: position 10,504,387 of record NW_024870701.1, on the reverse strand, counting down.
AACCCCTGATTATCAAGATTGGGAATTGATATACCCGAATTTGCCATTTTTCTTGTGTTTTTCCGGCTTACTCTGCCCATTTGAGATGAAGATAGCACCAGTTTTGTGCTAGAACACTATCTTAAGGCAACCATCAACCAAAGTTTGCATTTGTACAGTCAATAGTCTACAGATACAATCTAGTTCAACAGATACATCTATTCGACATCAAACAACTATATGTTAAAAGGCTTCGAACCGCAGAGAAGAATTTGGAAAACCAGAAATTATTGGGTTAGGGAGAGATGTGGGTAAAAAATAGGAATAGATTGGTGTGGGGAGGCACAGGGAGAGTTAACTATGTCCTAATCACAATGCAGGAAATAGGTTGGGTAGGATGCAAGTAGAGAGAGAGAGAAAAAGAAGAAAGGGAAAGGGGAATGAAAAGAGACCAGAAAAAAAAATAGAAACGTAAAAATTAATGTTATTTTAGAGATTAAAAGACCATCTATTTATAGAGGAATATGAATATGTTGAGAGAAAGGGAGGGACATAGAGGAGATGTGAAAAACTTTAAAAAAATGCTTAAAATATTATATAGGTATAAAGAGGTAGTACTGCTATTAATGAATTTAAGTCTCAGAGGTTTTGAATTGAGTAATAAGTTTGTGGATTAAGTGTGTACACAATGGGGGATAGGGTCTACTGGTTAACTACGGGTTTATCTGAGGATGTGCAGGACAAGAGTTAAGTCACATAAAGAAGAACAAAGAGGAAAAGATGGAAAGGATAGGAAAGTGAGAAGAAAAGATCAGAAGTTCAGTAGAGCTAGACAAAAAAACAAAAAGATAATTAAGAATGAAAGAAAAAGAGAAAGAAGACAAGAAAAGAAAGGAAAACACACATTCACGTATTCCTAAAATAAAAATTATAAGAGGAGAAAAGAAAAAAAAAAAGTTAATGGAAAACAATTATTTTTTCAGAAGAGGCAAAAATTAAAGATTAATAAAAGTTTTAGAAAAGCAAAAAAAATTTTTTTTATATATATAAGGTAACAAAAACGAAAAAAAACAAAACAAAAAAAAAGAAAAAAAGAAAAGAACAAGAAGAAAAAAAAAGTTCTTTGATTTTTTTTTTGGGGGGGGGGAGGGGTGGGAAGAGTCATGTATCTCCTTTTTGTCTGTAACCAGAGTCTGGTTGGAGTCTCTGGTCAGCTTGAGGTCCTGTGGCTTGATTGGTTTCTTAAGTCAGTTTGTTGGAACAGGCAGAAAAATGCTTCTGCTTTACCCAAGATTTTGAGATCCCCCTCCCAGGTTAGTTTACTGGGAGGGTGATCTGCTTTGAGAATCACAAAAGAGGGGGATGCAGTGATGAGGCTAGGTTCTGGGTAGAGTTGAGGCCTTTCAACAAACAGTGGCTTTTCCCTGGGGCTATTTTGTGAAAAAAAACTCATAGCACCCAGCCTGGAGCCATTCTCAGGGTTTCTGTTTTTCAATTGATTGTGGTGGCTGCTAGAAGGAGGGGCAGCCTCTGGCTCTGGTTACCCGGTGAGGAGAGCCACTCCAATGGCTGGCGCCTGAGCTGGGTGACTTTTCCCTGGATGGAACTGAGTCTGTGAGGTCACTTCGCTGTTAAGTTCTTGTGACCTGCTAAATGACTCGTTTTATTCCAAGGCCTGAGCTGGAGCTAGCCGCTCCTCTGAGCTTTGTAGGTATCCAAGATGGAGATCACCGATGCTGGGGGGGGGGGGGGGAGGGGTGGCCTTCCCTCCTCTGCTTCCTGGGAAGGAGTGAGGAAGTGGGGCTTCTACTCACACCGAGTCTTGGATCCTGGGTCGTCTCTGGTCTGCAAAGTGCAGGATGAAATTGTCTGCTCCTTGTCGGTTCTTGCTGGTGTTGAGTAGAATCCTCTTGCCCGCTGCGTCTGGCTCCTTCGTCCCGGACTCTCTCTTTCTTTGTATTTTCAATTAATTTTATTGTCAAGGTGATGGTCCCAGTGGCTACAGTTATATATGTAAGGAAATGAGTACATTTCTTGTCAAACATTGATATACTCTCTCATTTTTCTCCCAATTTCCCTCCCACCTCAATTCTAATAGTACTACAACCTCATCATCATACTAGTCTATTCTATTGTGTGGTTGTTCTGATGAATTTTATTTACAATTTTGTTAAATCTATCTATCTATCTATCTATCTATCTATCTATCTATCTATCTATCTATCTATCTATCTATCTATCTATCTATCTTCACTTTCATCCATATATCTAACCTCTCTAAAAGCCTGTCTTGTCTTGGATTAGTGCATTGCCTGGTTTTTGTGGGTTTTTTGTAGGGTTTTTGTTCATTTGTTTGTTTTTTATTTGTTTGTTGTCATCCTGGAGCGTTACTCAGGGGCTGAGTGCTCTCCCTTGGCTTTTTTTTTTTTTTTTTTCACTCAAATCTGGTTCTTTACCACTTGAGCCATAGTTCCTCCAGCTTTTGGGCTAAGAATTGGTGATAGGAACCTTGTGGACTGTTCTTCCCTGGCTAGATTTGAACCACCATTCTTAGATCTCAGCTTCTTGAGTAGTTAGGTTTACAAGCGTTAACCATCAGTGATCAGCTACATTTCGTTTAAATATTATTATTCTCCCTTAACAATCAATTTAGTGTATTTTTTAGTGTAGATATGCTGACATTTTTATTTTCTGAAAAGCTTTTACACTTCATATCATTATTTAAAGGGCTTTCTCAATGACTATAGATGTTTAGATTGATAGGTTTGTTTTTTTTCCCAACTGTTGCTTTTAAAAATTTCAATTCTCATTTATCTATTAATGTTTGGCTTGATAAGACAACAACATTTCTTATTATTCTCCCTTACAGGATATTTCCTTTCCTTGTTTTTTATTGGAAAGTTTTTCTATTTGTGCTTTTTCTACTTTCTTTGTATTTGTGTTTTCCTATCTGTTTCTTTATATATTGGTGTTTTTAAGCCATTATACTATGATTCATTTAATTTCCGTTTAAATAGTAATTATCTTTCATGGAATTTGTTAGACTTCTTGTCTCTGCCCATGGGCAAATTCAATATTTTGGGGAAAGGGCAACTAATTTGCTAGGGGAGAAAATGAATTGTCTATTGGTACAAATCAGTGTGAACAAGCTTATTAGAATCAAATGATATGCAGAGCTGAACACATTGAAACTGAAAATAAATAGTTCATTAAGAAGATTGCAACCTGCTCTGTTTAGAAATATGGTCGTGTGTTATAAGTTTCACATGATATACATAAAGATTTTAATGATGGAATCCCACTGACTTGCCCAGCAAGTTGGGAGAATTACATACAGTAATTTGTATGAAATTAAAATCTGGAACACATTGAGAACTATGTAAGTTTTGTTAACAAAAGTAGTCTGAAATATTTATTCATTTTCACAAATGTGTGTACATTTGTGTACATATGCACATATGTATGTAATATTGTAAGATGTCTATGCTAAGATTTCCTTAAAATGGATAATAAATATTCATACAAACACACAAGCCATACATGTATGCAAGCATACAAGCCTTATGTGTATCTTAAATGAAAAAAATAGATAAAAATAGGTTTAGAAGTCTTACTGTTAAAATTACTTTTACTTTTTTAATTGATAAGTTGGAATTGTTCATACTAGTAGAGTATCACGTGGTATTTCACCCCATGCTTTCATTTTGTAATATTCAAGTCAGAGTATATGTATGTCTTCAAATATTCATCATTTTTTGGAAGAAAACATTATTTCTGTTTCATTTGAAATATGTCTTTTATAAAAGAAAATTTCTATTACTAACAAATTTTAAATTTATAATTAATTTACCTCCTATTTTAAGACTAAATGCGGGCTAATCTTCCACAATTAATAAAATCATCATTCCGTGAAATGTCTCTTAAAAAAAATACTGCCAAGTGCTGGTGGCTTATTCCTGTGATCCTAGCTACTCAGAATGCTGAGATCTGAAAATTCCAGATCTGAAAAAGCCAGTCTGGGCAGAAAAGTCCATGAGCCTCTTATTTCCAATTAACACCAGAAAACCAGAAGTGGGAGAGCGCTTACTGAAGAGCTCAAGGACAGCTCCCAGGCCCAGGGTTCAACCACAACTGATAAAAATAAATAAATTCTGTTTTTAAAGAAATTTCAGCTGGGCATTAATTGCCATGCATAAAATCTTAACTTCTCAAGAGGCTAAAATTTGAGGATTGCAGTTCAAAGTTACCCTGGGCAGACAAATTTGCCATTGTAAGCCAAAACTGAAATTATGGCTCAAGTTAATAGAGCACCATCTCAATAAATCTGAGAAAGTGACAGATTCCTGATATTAAGCCACAATAGGATGTGTTTTCATTCACAAATGCTTTACTAGCCTCTGGTTCCTATAAATTCTCACAGCATCATCTAACAATTTTCTACCTTTATTTCTACATAAAGACTAAACCTAGCCATGTTGAAGATATATTATTTGCTCTATCTTAACATAAATAGCTTGCTAATTTGTACTAAGATATTAGCATGTTTATCTTTGTGTAAAGTTTCCTTTTATTTTTATTAATTACATGCTTGTTTACAATATATACTTATTTACTAAAAATGTTTAGTCTTAATGAAACAAAATGGATGTATATATTTTTCAAACTAGTTTTATATTTCCACAAAACTATCTCCCAACTTAAGAAATGTCGCTTGTTACTACTTTTTTGTACTGTGTGAAAATGTTGCAGTTTCTAACTAAACAGATATATGAAGAAGAAATTGTATTGTTTCTGAAAAGTTAGGTATTCATGGCTAAAATGCTTAAAGATATTCTAATATGGCCAATGGAAAATAGATAAAGTAACATGTTTTTTAGATAAAGTGAAGAGATACCTGTAACCATTTTCTATTCCAATTTTATCCAGACACATTTTTGAAAAAGCAAATATAAATTTGTAAAAATATTATAATTGTCTCTTGCCTGACAGCAAACATATGCATCATGATGCATTCTGGGTTATTTTAAGAACATATTGCATTTTACAAACTTTTCTCCAGAATCCTTTGATTTTCGTAGGAAAATGTCGGGTCTTCATCTGTCCCACAAAAGATGGACGGGGGGTCCAAGAAAAGGTAAGTGCGGCCACTGGCCGTTCCCCAGCCTTCCTTAGCCCCGAAGACAATCAGACCCAGCAGGAAAACTCATTTATTAACACAGAGCAAGCCCTTTTTAAAGCTAAAAAGAGCCGGTAGCATGGGAGGGGAGGAAGAGGAACCAATCACTGTCAAGGTCACACCCTACCATGCACCTAAGCTTCCAAGGGCTGGTTAAGCACTGAATAGAAAACAAATGGGGCTCTGCCCACTCAACTCCCTCTCAGTGCCATCTTTGCTGCTCATGTGCTCTACTGGAAAAGCTGTTTCCAATAAAGCCTTGCTGCTCTATGTAGCCTTGTGACTTCATTGAGCTCTACAGTCAAGAGTTTCATGAGATTCCTAGGAGGTCTGCATGGAAAGATTAAGGTCTTACTTTCTCCTTCATGACCACAGGACAAATAAGCACCATGAGGATATTTTTTGGAACAATGTGGCCTCTGACAAGAGTGCAGAAGTATTGAATTGTGAGGAAGGGAAGCCTGGATCTCTGGAACATAATATATATGCCTGACCACTTTAAACTGTATATTTCTGAGATAATTTTGTCTGAGGAAAGTCAACTCCCATTTTGTTCCAGCCACTAACATGTCGGATTTTGTCTCTTTTCTGAAACAAAACGCAATCTATATCTGTTATAGTGAAGTGTATCTTTGTAAACATATTTTGGGCCAGGTGGAAGTATTAATTCAAGGGTTCTCATTACTAATTAGTAACATATGGTATATTAATCATCCAAAGGTTAATAAGAAAGAGTATGCTAGTTTATTTTTTAAGTTCTGTTGATTCTCTAATAAAAAAAATTGTCTGCACAAGATTTTTCAAAAGGTTTGTGTACAATAATTAACCCTCCATGATTATTCCAAAAATATTAACTCTATTTTATCAAAATTACCCAGACAAATATAATTTGAGAATTATTTTTGTTATATATAGTTTTAAATGGATAAAAGGAAAACAAAGGTGTGGCTAAAGGACCATAGAAATATTGTCCTGCTTTTTAGAACGAATAGGTTTTATTTTTCAGATTTACAGATGAGATTTTGATAGCTTGTGATTGAAAACCTTTTCTTTCCAATCATTATTAAAGAAAGATAAAGACTCTACATAGAAAAATGTGGAAAAGCAAAGTAATCATGATATGTACTTTTCTCTACTAAATTCTCTCAATTCAGGGAATATCTCCTCATATCCAAAGAAAACTCATTGCTGATATTTAAAAGGTAAACTTGGATTCTGTTCATTCTGTTCATTTAAAATGAACTCAGGAGTCAGTACTAGATGTTGTATTAAATTCCCAACTGCCTGAGAATGGGCTATAGATTGAGGTTACCTGTGGTAACCAAGTAGTTTCACGAGTACTTTTATCACTGAATTAATACTTTTGTCAAATAACCTGTGTAACTGAGTTTGATTTCTTCCATTTAACCCTTAAAAGAATTTTCCAATATCATTCCTAGTAGGAATCTTAGTTTCTCCAGGAATTCACAGCCTCTTGTACTGCCATTATTGGTCTCTGATTTGGCCTTTGACAGTCAAAATATTTTTGATGTGTGCAGAAAAGAGTGGGAGTCTTGCATACTTTTCACCACTGGTTCTCTCCATTTCAATATTATTATTTGTTAAGAATCTGGTTCAACTGGTGGCTCAGGCCAGTAATCCTAGGTACTCAGGAGGCTGAGATCTTAGGTTCGCGGTTCAAAGCCAGCTTGGGCAGTAAAGTCCATGTGACTCTTTCTTATCTCCAATAAACCACCAGAAAACTGGAAGTGGAGCTGTGGTTCAAGTGGAAAAGTGCTAGCTGGACTTAAGCTGAAGATCTGAGAGACAGCCTTCAGGCCCAAAGTTCAAGCCACACTACCAACAACAACAACCAAAACAGAATCAGGCTCAACAGTAAGAATCTAGAAAAGGTTGCAGATAAAGGATATAATGGTTTGTAAAATACTAGTTAACTATCGAGAAAGAACTGTTATAATCATATACAAATTTGTGTTGTCTGATTCATCTCCCTATATTGGGATCAAAGGTAGTGAACAGACATAATAAGAAGGCATTACAATCTGTGCTAAAAACTTCTTATGTTGTTTTTTAAAAGAACAAAAAATGAAACTTTTGTCTTTTTTATTCTTCCTTTTTGATTATCTTTAAGTAGTTGTACAGGGGAGGTGTCATTTAACAAAGCAGTTCATGAATACAATGCATCTTGATCTCTGTCATCCCTTCAAAAGTCTCATATATTTTTTTCAAGGAGCGATCTTAAAAAGGGATTAAAAAACAGATTACATTTAAAGTAATCTGAACATAATACTTAACTCTAGATACCTCTTATTTTCACATTGTAAAACAATGTTGTGAGAGTATATTGTTGTATCATCATGTATAATTTAAACAAAATGTCTAACAAAAGACAAATGATGCATCTTTCAGAAGTGAAAGAATATCTTGAAATTTAAATGTTTGAGTATAGTAGAACTTCATACCATTAAAGCAGTGGTGAATATAATAGAGCTGGAATACTCATGTTGCCTGATTTTACAACTTAGTTCAGTACTATAATAATTAATACTGTGCACTGTTGTGATAAGCATATAACTCTATGTATGCTTACTTGGAGGCTACATTTTGGACTAAGAGCCACATATGAGAGAAAACTTGCCCTTTGTCTTTCTGGGTCTTGCTTACATCCTTTTGATATTGTTTTCCACATCCACCATGGGAAAAAATTATAAAGTATATTTCTACAGCTGTATTAGCCTTAGTATATAAAGCTGAACTATAAGGCTATTTTGGCTATGATCAATAAGTTAAATAATGCTGATAAGAGTTCTCCAAATGACTCAGATAGAAATTTATCCATATATATATACACATTTTTATGAACATACAAATATAATTCAAAATCACAAAATGATTATCATAACATTTCATAGACTATGATCAGTTAAATAAAAAGTAATATACTGGAAAATTTAACATAGGAAATGGGAGTGAATTCATTGCTGCTAGGAATGTCAAAATTTGCATCTATAATTCTATTTTTTCTATTTTTCATTTTTAATATATATTCTTATTGTACAGATACTGTACAGAGGGGTTACAGTTACATGAGTAAGGTAATAAGTACATTTTAATCAATCATAGTTACCCCTTCCTTTGTTTTTCCTTTACAATCCCTTCCCTACCCACGTCCCCAAATTCTCCCTCCCCTTCCCCAAAGTTGTAAAGCTCGTTTTCAACTTGGTGTCTTGTACATCTCACTATTACAATGGATCACCCTGTATTCTTATTTCAGCTTTTCTTTATTTCCCTTCCAATCTCCAAATTAGAAAAATGTATATACAAGATGAAGAACACCGGTATCAAAAACAGTGAAAATGGGTTATACCATGGGGGGGGGGGGGGGAAGAAGATAAAAAAGAAACAAAAAAAAATCACATAGTACAATAAAAACATCAGTGTTCTTAAAACATTAGTGTCCTTATTTTGGGATCATTACACTTAGCATCATCTTATGTGGTCATATGCACATAGCATTTGACCATTTCTGCTTATCCTAGATGTATACAAGTTATTTCAGATAAGGGAAAACATGGGACCTGTTTCTTTGGGGCTGGCTTACTTCACTTAAAATATTCCATGTCTTTCCATTTCCTAACAAATGGGACGCTGTCATTCTTTCTGATGGAGGCTTGGAATTCATATCTATATCTATATCTACAGATAGAAATCTATCTCTATATTGGTAGATATAGAGATAGATATAGATATCTCCAACACTGTTCTTTCTGCTGATTGTTTTTCCTATAAAGGGTCTTTTATTGTTCCATATGAATGTTTGAGTTGCTGCTTCTATTTCATTGAAGAATGAGATTGGAATATTGATAGGTATCTCATTGAATTTGTAGATAGCCAATGCCAATATTGCCATTTTCATGATGTTAATCCTTCCAATTTAGGAACATGGTGGATTTTTCCACTTCCTTAGTTCTGCCTTAATTTCCTTTTTCAGGTTTTCAAAGTTTCATTATAGAGGTCCTTCACTTCTTTAGTTAAATTAAATCCTTGGCATTTTATTTTTTGTGGGGCTATTACAAAAGGAGTTGCTTTCCTAATTTCAGCCGACTCTTCTCATTATTGGCATACAGAAAAGCCGTTGATTTTTGAGGGTTAATTTTATACCCTGCTACTTTGCCAAAGTTTCAGATCAGTTCAAGTAAATTGGGAGTAGAGACCATGCATTTTGTTGTTGTTGTTGTTTGTTTGTTTGTTTTTTTAATACAAGATCTTGTCATCTGCAGAGAGGGAGAGTTTTACTTGGAAGAGTTTTACTTCATTCTCCCCTAGTTGGATCCCCTTTATGTTTGCAGCTTGTCTTATTGCTCTAGGTAGGCATACTAACAATAAATTGAAGAGAAGTGGAGAGAGTGGACATCTTTGTCTTGTGCCTGAATTTAGAGGAAATGGATTTAGCTTTTTGCCATTAAGTATTGTGCTGGGTGTAGGTGTGCCATTCACAGACTTTATTATATTGAGGAAAGTTCCATGGATTCCTACTTTTTTCAAGAGCTTTCAACATAAAGGAGTATTGGATCTTGTCAAATGCTATTTCTGCACCTATAGAGATAATAATCTGGTTCTTATCTTTGCTCTTGTTGATTTGATGAATTGATTTATGTATATTGAACCAGCTTTCGATTCCTGAAATGAATCCTGTTTGACCCTGATGTATGATTTTATTGATGAGTTGTTGAAGTCAATTGCCCAAAATTTTGTTGAGAAGTTTTGCATCAATGTTCATCACATAAATGGGTCTTTGGTTCTCTTTCTTTGATGAGTCCCTGAATGTTTTTGCAATTTGGATTATGATGACTTCATAGAAAAGAGTTTGATAGTGAACTTTCACTTTCAATTTCATGGAAGATTTGGAGGAGTATTGGTGTGAGTTCTACTTTGAAGCCTTGTAGAATTCAGCTGTAAATCTATCTGGTCCAGGGTTTTTCTTGGGTGGAAGGTCTCTTACTGCTATTTCTATTTCGATGCTTGATATGGGTCTGCTAAGTTGGTTTAAATCATATTGGTTTAGTGTGGACATTTCAATATTTGCTAGAAATTTGTCCATTTCTTCCAGCTTCTCAAACTTATAAACAAAAAGGTTTGAGAAGTATTCCTTTATAATGTCCTGAATCTTGGTTGTTTCTATGGTGATGTTTCCATTCTCACCTGTGAGTTTGAATATTTGGGTGTGTTTTCTTCTTTTCCTGATAAGATTTGCTAAGAATCGATTTTTTTGAAGAACCAACTTGTTGTTTTGTTGATTCTTTCTCTGCTTATTTTTTTGGACTGTAATTCATTTAATTTAATTATTTAATTTTAATTATTTGTTTCTGTCTACTAGATTGGAGTTTACATTGTTGCTTTTTTTGCAAGAAGTTTCAGGTACTAGTAATTTGTATGTTCATTTTTGTTAACTATAATGAACATTTGAACTTCCTTTCTTATCTCTTCCATGACCCACTGGTGGTTCAACAGTGTGTTGTTCAGCCTCCATGTATTACAGGATTTTCTTTGGTATTTTTTGGTGTTAAATTTTAAATTTATTCCCTTGTGGTCTGAGAGAATGCAAGGAATAATTTCTATTTTTCTGAATTTGTACAAATTTTCTTTGTGACATATATGGTCTATTTTGGAGAATGTTCCATGTGCTGCTGAGAAGAACGTGTATTCTCATGCTGCTGGGAGTATATTTGGTAAATGTCTGTTAAGTCTAGTTGATCTATACAGTTGTTTAGATCTGACTTTCTCTGTTGAATTTTTGCCGAGTTGATCTATCCAGGGGAAAGAGTGGTGTATTAAATTCCCCAACAATGAATGTCTTTGGATCTATATGAGAGTTGAAGAAAAATAATGTTTCTTGGATAAATTTGGGTGCTCTGTTATTTGGTGAAGATATTTAGAATTGTAATATCTTCTTGAAGGAGATATCCCTTAATTAGTAATATAATGACTTTCTTTATCTCTTCTCGTTAATTTTAATTTGAAGTCTATTTTATCTATTATTAGGATTGCAACTTCCATCAGTTTATGGGGGCTGTTTGCTTGGTAGATTTTATTTCAGCCTTTCACTTTCAGAATATGTTTGTTTCTGTGGGCAAATTGTGACTCTCGAAGGCAGCAGATAGAAGGATCTTGCTTTTTGACCCAACTAGACAGTCTGTCACTTAATTGGAGGGTTAAGTCCATTAATATTGAAAGTTAGCCTGAGAGGTGTTTGATAGTTCCTGCCATGTTATCCACCTTCTAGGCGACTGTGCCAACTGGTTCTTCCTATGATTCTTGGATTCTCTGTTTGGGGGTTGTTTCTTGGTCTTTATCATGCTCTTGTTGGTTTTCTATGTGTAAGAACTTTAAGTTATCTTTTGTAGGTCTGATTTGGTGGAGATATATTGTTTCAATTTTTCTTTGCTGTGGAAGTTTTCTATTTTTCCTGCCATTATGAAGGAGAATTTAGCTGGGTACAGTATTCTTGTTTGATAATTGTTTGTCTTTTGTGTGTGGCATACATCATTCCAGGATCTTCTTGATTTCATTGTCTCTGCTGAGAAATCTGAAGTGATTCTGATTGGTTTCCCATTATAGGTAATTGATCTTTTCCCCCTGACTGCTTTAAGGATCCTTTGATTTCAATTGATCATGTGTGGATTACAATGTGTCTAGTCCATTTGGGATTCTAAAGGCTTCTTTTATCTGAATGGGCCTATTTTTTTGCATGTTTGGAAATTCTCTCCTAGGATCCTAGACCTTTAGCTTCTGTCTCTAAGTCCTCCTCTACACCCATTAACCTTAAATTAGGCCTTCTGATGGTGTCTTCTAAATGTTGAGTAGATCTATCATATTTCTTGGATTTATCTTTTTTTTTTTTTTTTTGGTCTTGGGACTTGAACTCTGGGCCTAGACACTGTCTCTCAGCTCTTCAGCTCAAGGCTAATGCTCTACCACTTGAGCCACAGTGCCACTTCAGGCTTTCTGGTGTTTAGTTGGAGATAAGATTCTAACAGACTTTCCTACCCAGTCTAGCTTTGAACCAGGATCCTTAGGTCTCATCCCCCTGAGTAGCTAGCCATGAGCCACCAATGCCTGGCTCTTGGATTTGTCTTGAATACTTGTGTGTTCTTTCTCTATAGTGCCTAGGCTGTCTTCAATCCCAGATATTTAATTTTCTGCATGGGTTAACCTTCTGTCAAAACTCTCTACTTTATTTTTTAGTTCCCTTCCTTCTAATTGGTCAGATTTAATGGCTTCAAATTCTTTGTTGGAGCTTTGTTTTAGATCTGGTATGGACTTGTTAAACTCCTTAATTTGCATTTCAGTGTTCGTTCTCAAATCTTTTATTTGATTGGTTATAGTTTTAGTATAGTCCTTTTTCTTCTGTTGGGCTTCATCCATCATTCCCTTTATAGCCTCCATGGATTCCTCTAGCTTTCTGTTTGTAGATTCCATGAATGCCTCTAGTATTCTTTGTTTATTCTCATCCCACTCATGCAATACAATCTAATTTAACAACAAACAACAAGGGATCAATGGACTAAGAAAAGCAAAGAAAGTGTTAGCAGGCCCGAAATTAATAGGTTTAGGGAGAATTGTGAGGAGAAAATAACAATAGAGGAATTTAGGGAGAGAAAGGGAGAGAGGGGATATAACTAAGAGCTATATACAGAGAGAGTAAAGGGATAGAAGGAGAAGAAACATAAAGAAAGAAAAATTTTAAAAATTAAAAATGAAACACTCAAAATTACATAAGTATAAAGAAACAATACCACAATTTAAAGGAGTTAACAATGAGAGTTTGTGAATTGAATAATCGATATCTGAATTAAGTATGTATACAATGAAGCATGATGTCTAATAATCGAAGATGGGTATATTTCTGGGTATGAACAGAATAGCAATTAAGTAGAGAAAAAAACAAAAAAAATAAAAGGACAAAAGGAGAGAGTATAAAGAGAATAAAACAAAACAAAACAAAAAAACTAGAATAAAAATGATTAAAAAACATTAAAAATTAAAAATATTAGTTATAAAATGTTCTTTGAATTTTTTTAGGGGGTGGATCTTGTGTCTCCCCTGTGTCCATAACCAGTCTCTTAGTCGAGTTCATGTTTTGCTTGCAGTGATAGTTTTTCCATTGACTTGATTGGTTTCTTGAATCAGTTTGAGCAGGCAGAAGGAATCTCTGCCTTCCCAGGGACTTCATGAGCCTCCTCCTAGGCTAGTTCAGTGGAGAGCAATCTGCTTTGAGTATTACAAAAGAGGGAGATGGCTTGGAGTTGCTGTGAGGAAGCTCGGTTGTGCGTAGGGCTGTGGCCTGTCAGCAATCAGTAGCTTTACCCTGACAGGCTAGCTCCAGAGGGACTCAAGCAACCAGCCTAGAGCCATTCTCAGGATTTATATGTAAAGAGTTTCCAGTCTGTCTGTCTGTCTTTCTTTTTTCTTTCTTCTTTTTCTTTCTTCTCTTTCTTTCTTCCTTTCTTTTTTTCTTTCTTTCTTTCTTTCTCTCTTTCTTTCTCTCTCTTTCTTTCTTTCTTTCTTTCTTTCTCTCTCTCTCTCTCTCTCTCTCTCTCTCTCTCTCTTTCTTTCTTTCTTTCTTTCTTTCTTTCTTTCTTTCTTTCTGTGTGTTGGTCGTGGGGCTTGAACTCTGGTCCTGGGCACTGTCCCTTAGCTCTTCAACTCAAGGCTAGCACTCTACCACTTGAGCCACAGCACCTCTTCCAGTTTTTTTATGCTTATGTGGTGCTTAGGAATTGGACTCGGGGCCTCATGCATGCAAGGCAAGCACTCTACCACTGAGCCACCTTCCCAGACCAAACCAAGCATTTCTTTTTCTTTTCTTTTTCTTTTTTTTTTGTCAGTTGTGGGGCTTGAACTCTGGACCTAAGTGCTGTCCTTCAGCTCTTCAGCTGAAGGCAAACACTCTACCATTTGAGCCACAGTGCCACAGCAACTAGATTTGCTACCCAGTGCTTCAGAGGGTTGGGGCACCCTCTGTTTATCCACAGAGGTAAGTCCATCGACCTTAGGGAGCTGCCTCTGCTTTAGAAGGGCAACTTTCTCTAGGTCAGGTTCCTTTGACTTGTTGAATCACTCCTATTGTCTTCTTCCAAGGCCTGAGTTATGTATTCGCTGCCCTGGCCTGCTCTTTGTCAGTATCAAAGAAAGGGTTCTACTTTGGTGGTGGGGGAGTGGCTACTTTCCCACCACTGCTCTGTGAGAAGGAATTAGGATGTCTATGAGGTTCTCATGCTTTTCCCTTGGTTTCTGGACCACCCTTGGGTTGCGATTATCTATGGTCAGCAGAGTGAAGATTTCTACTCCTTGTCAGTTCTTGCTGCTTGCTCACAGCCTCTAGCACCTTTGTCCTGGGCTCTCACCTTTGATATGGAGGCCACAACTGCTGCCATCGCCACAGCTGCTGCCACCGTAGACAGTGGTGAGTGCTTGACTCTGTCTCCTTAACCAAGCTGCCTGAATTTTTCCTCTCTGGCCAAACTCTCTGTACATAGATACAGTATCCAGGGTGCCAAAATCAAATGCAATGACAACAGGGGATAAAACATTAGGGGGGAAACCACAAAGAAAAAAAATCACATATTACATTAAAAGAACAACAACAAAGAAAAACTTCTTATGTCCATGTCTTGGAGTTCATTTTGCTTAGCATCATCTTATATGATCATATGTACATAGCTATTGAGCTATTCTGGTCAAATGCTAAGATTATCCTAGACATATAGCAATTATTTCAAGTGAGGGAAACCATGGGACCTGTGTTTCTTTGGGTATGACTTACTTCACTTGTCTTGTAACAATAATTCTGACATACAGATAAGCTTTAATATTGTCTCCAAACTTAAAAAATATAAAACAGAGACCAAATGTTGGTCATGAGGCCAATAAAGGGTAGGAAACATTGCTGCATAAGACATGTGATAAATCTGAGAAGTTACTTACCAAAACTATTGTTTTATCAACAAAGGAGAAATAGGTACTTTTGAGCCCTGTAGAGGCAAAAAAAAAAATTAAAGGAAAATCTGAATGTATCTTAACAGACCTTTGAGAGAATTGTACAAAAGCAACAAACTGTGGCATATTTACCTCTACAAGCTATTTACATAAATGGGAAAAACAGCTTGTACACTTGTTACATGTAATTTAATATTATCCAGATTAAAATTTTGAGTAATTATTATTATAATCATTTGCTTTTCTCTGCAGACACTCACCAGGAATATTTTTCCTTCAGTTATGTTTATATTCATATACTATATGTCATTCTTTATGTGTTGCTAAGGGGAAAAGAGCAAAAAAATTATACAGTAAAAAAGCTTACACATGGTACTGACTTAATCTCTACACAGAGGGAAAAGTAATTTCCATCCAATTATTTTTTGTAAAGAAGTGTTTCATAATTAAATCTCAAATTGTACATGTACTTAGTGGGTTTGATTTTTCTCATTTGGAATAAAATCACTTTAATAGAAGACATAATTAAGCTAAGACATTAAGAGTTTAAGAATAGATGCCAGCTCCTAGATGTTTGCTAGATGAATCTATTAACTTTATGTTTTGAATCATAATGCTTGAAGAATAAAGATATCTGGAGATATAATTGAAGTTGTGTTGAAAAATGAAATTTTTTATCCCATTATTTTAGGGGAGCCTTTTGTTCCCTAGTGGCATGCTTTACATCTGTTTAATTGAAGTACTATGGTTTCAGCTAAGCAGTAATTAGTAATTCTGGGAAAATTGCACCATTAATTTTAGATCTCTACTGTCTTACAATATGGCATGCATCCCACAACCAGAAATGGTTGTGTAAATGATATCTGTACACTTTAGAGGTAATGATTTTATGATTCTGATTTTATATCTTACATTATATATACATTCTTGTGGTACTAGAGCTCAAATCCTGGGTTTGTATAAACAAAATGACCCATAAAATCTAAAATATGATCAGTTATCTCATTGCTGAGATCAACAGAAAGGAGGAAATTCTACATCTGTTATTCCAAGTTTAGAACATTATCTTATATAATTAAGCCCTAGATTTTCTTGGTATTTTTTATCTGAATATTAATTAAAATGTATACATTCATTATTTCTATAATGCACTTCACAAATATATTTATATTTTCAAATATAATATCAATTGTCTTTATGTTTTCCTTTCTGTACAAAAAGAAATTTTATTAACATATTTTATTTATAACATCCCTTACATATTTATTAAAATTGTACATGCACTTGTTCTGTGTGTGTGTGTGTGTGTGCACATGTGAAAGCACCTATGCTAGCACTGGGGCTTGAACATAGAGATGTGTACTATTCCTGAGCTACTGTACTCAAGGCTGGCACTCAGCCACTTGAGCTACACCTTCATTTTTTATGGTTTCTGTTTGCTTGTTTATCTATCTATCTATCGATCGATTGATCGATTGATCGGTCAGTCTGTCTGTCTGTCCGTCTGTCTGTCTATTGTGCTGATCTTTTAGCTTGATCTCAGAGCCACAGCTTTTTCCCTGAGCTTTTTTTCTCAAGGTTATTCTACTATTACTTGAAACACAGCTCTATTGGGACTAATTGGAGATCTCATGGATTTTTTTTTTCTGCCTGGGCTGTTTTCCAACAATAATCCTCAAATCTCAGCCTCATGAGTACGAATGGTTTTAGACATGAACCATCAATGCCCAGATTCACTTTCAGCTTTTCTTGGTGATTAGTTGGAGGTACAAGTCTCATGAATGTCCTGACTGAGCTAACGTTAACCACAGTTCTCAGATTTCAGTCTCCTGCATAGCTAGAATTACAGATGAGAGCCACAGTTACTTGGATTCTAGATATTTTTATTTTTTTAAATATTAGCCAATTTTAGCTTTTCAAAAAGACGTGTCAATGTTCAAAAATATATTTTATGCCTCTTTACATAATAAAATGATCCTTGGAGATATAAAATCAAAGAACTCTGAAAATATGTGTGGAATAGAAATACAAAAATTCTTACTTTGCTTCATCCAATTCCAAATTTGAAATGTTTTTTTGATTCAGTAATTTTTCCTGTTGAACAATTAATAATTCACATTTTACCAGAATTTCTTACTGACAGAAATAACTGCATTGCCTCTGTTTTCTCAGTATCATTTAATTCAGATTCTGTAAATGAACAGGAGAGGTCTAGGATTATGTATTTAGTCAATCCATCCATCCATAATCATGCTATCCATCAGAATTTTTCCCACATATATCTAAAATTAATTGCAAAGTGGAACACTTACCAATGGTATTTTTTGGCATCAACATCCTAATATATGTCTATTGATTACATTATGCTGTCAGATAACTAAATAATGTTACAAATCTATTTTCAAATTGTTAAAAAAATTGCTGTGCTTTGGACATCTTCAGAATGTCTGTTGCCTAAAAGAGTTGAAAACATCTGAAAACTTGACTGTATGTTCAGGCTGCCTGTTTTCTTTATCTCTTTGGACTGAAAGATTAGTGACATTACAACATTATAATTTGTGACAACTGACCTGTGAACACAGGAACTCAGGTTGAGTCACAATTTTGTTGTTTTGTCTATTATGTGTGTCATTTTAAAAAAAATACCAATGATTACTACATTCATACTTCCTCAACACAATATTTTTACAAGCCAAAACCATATGCTAAAAATGAGCCACATATGCACATTAGAATTGAATAAAAATGCAGTTGTTACTAAGGTGATAGAACAACTTTGTTGTTATTAATATGTATGAACTTAAAAAATTCTTTGTTCATAGCATGTATTAAGCTGGCATAAAAATCTTTTAACTCTATTGTCCAAACAATAGGAAAAAAATGAAAGCTTATATAATGCCAGTATCTTGGAGAATAGCTCAAGTGAGTTTATTTAATTCAAAAGAAATCAAGACTAGCATGTGACCTAGTGCCCAGGCACTGTGCAATGAAAAAATAATTCCAAGACAGAAAATAAGGAAAAAATATAATTTGGTGATTATTTGCTAAGCTTAGCTTTTCAGACAATATATCATTAGTAAATATTTACATGGGCATGTGTACATATGCACATATATAAATTTATGTAGTTGCACATTATCAACACAAAATTAAGCATACATGAGTTTGTAAGAACATATCCATTCATAAACCATTCATAATTTAGAGCACACGACTGTTTGCCATACCATTACCACTCTTAGATCACTGATTTGCTATGATAATTTGTTATCTCCTCTAGTTTCCAAGGAGCAAATGAAAATTTTCAATTACAGATCCAAGCAGAAAATGCAGTGTCTTGTCCAATTATGTTTGTCAATACATATGAGCATTTTTTGTCTCAGTGTCAGTCTTTTTAAGTTCTTTTCCTCCAATTACGAAGCCTGTTAAATTGCAAACTTGTTTCATGATTATCTCCAGGTTAAGATTCTTCACAGCTAGCTCTTGTTTACAAAATTAAATCTATATTTAGCACTGCCTTCTCTACACTTATGTGGCTGACCTCATAGTTAATCACAGGCTCCAGGAGTGCTGTAATTGAGGTTGACCTTTGGACACCAGACTAACAGCTCCATTCTTTCTCTCTCCACCATTTTAAACATTTGCTCTGAGTCTCTCCTACTTTTCTTGAGGGTTCTGGAAAGACAGAATCAAGAGTAAACACCAAAGTGAAACTAAGATGATGGAAATTATCACTTGCGAGACGCCATCAAGTGGGTAGTTGCTCACCATAGGAGTTACAGACTAAGAACAAAGGGAGGCAAAAGTATGGAAAAACAGCTTTAGAAATAATGGCTGAATGTGTCCAAAATTTAGTGAAACACATGAATCTAAAGATCAAATGAATTTTAAAAATCCATATAAGATGAAATCAGGAACCCATGCAATATCAGACTATTCAAAGAATAAGGTTAACAGAGTGTATAGGACATGTGGTATCTGCAACATGGACTTTTTTTATCCTCTAGGTGTTACTCCTGAAGTACAGGTTGATTAGTGGACCAGTTAATGACAGGTGGATAACATTTAATCAGTGTGATTCTTGATCATGTCTACTTCTTACTATTCCTAGCAGCCTTTTGATTTTAAAGGAAAACAATAGATATTTATTATAGATACCAATTGGTCATTTTGCAAACAGTGCCAGTGATCATGTTTACAGATTTGGAAACCTAGTGTAGTGGTGGAAATTCAGTTGCCGCAGGCAGGTGCTTAGAGATGAGGGTGGAGGCTCCCTGCTGAGTCTTGCTCAGTGGCAAGGATATGGTGGCCCAGCCACTGGAGAGGTCCATACTAATTACCACAGACCAGAGAGGGCTTCAAATACCCAGCAGAGTAGTCATCAGGTGGGGCTAGGATACAGAAAGATTAAGTGTTGGAGATATTGAAGGCTCTGACCTCTTTTTCCAGGAGTAACATCCCAAAGTTTGAGCCTGAGGTTTGTAAAATACTCACAGTCTCCAGGTCCTGGAACCTTGATTCCTTATGATGAATGGTGAATGGATCAGACTTCATGAAACCTACAACCTCTTTGTACCCCATGGAGAAGTATATATAGAGATGCACAAAAACATGTGAACACTGATAGTTCCTACAAAAAGAAGCAAGGTCCTATCTAAGGTCTTAAAATATCTCTAAAATTAAATCTTCAGTATTTTACTGCTTAAATTGATCAAGTTTGTTGCAAAACATCCCCTCATTTTATGTTCAAGCATTCCTGAACATATATAGACTAGGACAGGAAAATTATCTGCTATTAACTGATTCAAATAAACAAAAAACAATGCCAAATATCTCATGTTAATACCAAAAGACTAAAAAGGGGATATAACAATTCAAGTCACACATGAGGAAAAGGAAACAAACTTAGGACAATAAACCAAACATCAATTTTCTGGCCCATTTGTTTATAAAGGCTGAGACATTAAACTGTTCAAAGTAGGGAAACACTGACAGTACCTTAATTAAATTGATATTACTCTCAACATAGTGATAGAATAAATTCATAGAACTTGAAAAAGAATAACAAACTTCCCCTAGGATGCAGTTTAGGTTCAACTGGAGGGAATTAGTTTATACACAATCACCCAAGAGGTATTTCACTTAAATTACTTAGGCTCACAGGGAATACATAGCAAGCTAACCCATTTGTCCACTTGTTGAACAGGCAGAAAATGAAATGAAAGGAATCTTGGTAATTTTAACTATGAAACATGGGTTAGAACTATAATTTTGAAGCAAAATGTTTGAAAAAATATTGCCTATAACTTATGTAATCTATGACATATATTCCTGAGATAGATAACAAAGGCTACTTCTGTAAATGATGGGTAGTTTTTAAAAATGTGTAAAAAGATATTATAGTCATTTGTATCCAGCTTCACATTTTTGCCTCTTTAGGAAGATTGCACATGGCTTTTAAGTTAAGAATCTTATATTTCTAACACAATAAACATCCTTTTCCAATTCTTTGTGAAATAAAGGCTTTACAAAAGCAGAACATATGTCAACCTTGATCATAAATGTTCCTGAGCTACAGGGAAAGGATCTCATAAAAGAAAGAATTACCATAAACCTTGCAGTATGCTTACCTGTATAAAATCTCCCATGAGATTTTGAATCAATATGAGCACTTTGTTCATGGCTATATTTCCATCAGTGAAGTAAAATTTTATCATTTTTTCAAGGAATCTCAATGAATTCGTTCACAATCCATTCAATATTGGAAATTTTCTTCTGACCTTTTCTCTGAGTACTAATAAAATTGAGACTCAAGATCTCTAGTTCACGAACTTGAACATGACTTGAATACAACTCCAAATTAGCCAATCCATTTAGTTTTAGTACACTGAGTCATTTAAACAATTGATTCAATATATTGTATTTTGTATAAACAATGAAGGTTTTGCCACTATTAGAAAAAGTATCTCCTAAACAAGTACTAAGTGAATAGGAGTATTTGAGAGTGCACTTCCTTTGTAAGGTTTTGTGTGTGTGTGTGTGTGTGTGTGTGTGTGTGTGTGTGTGTGTGTGTGTTATGGTGATGTTTCCTTGAGGATTTTTATGTCTTTTGCTTTTCCATAAAAATTTTAGGTGACTAGAATTCTGGTAAATACTCTCTGATACAGAGCATTGCTTTAACATGAGGTTGGGCATTTTAGCTCTGCAGTTCAACTCTCTTTATGAATACTAATAATGACATTTTGCAAAAGCGAACAAAGATATCTTCTAACTCTGGAAACAAACCTCTAAACTTTGTTTGAATTGTGAATGAATGACTTTATCACAGTGCAACTGAAATGATGCCTGTAGAATAGAAAGCATGGAATATAGTGTAAGCAGAGGAAGGGATATGTTACTTTGTTCAGAAGGCCCAACTGGTAGATGACCTCTAAAGTGAAAGGGCAGATCATAGCTGTGAAAATAGACATAGAGGAAAACCCACAGCCTCTCAGCAGTGGATATACGTAAATGATGAGTACTAGACAGACATCAAACTGTGAAGAACTTCAGGTACTCCGGAAATATGTACGCTTATAGAGAATAGCAAAGGCCAAGGGTACTGACAAAGTTCAAACATAGATGATACACTAGTATGGAGGAGAGAAAAAAAAAACAATCTGAATGAAATCCCTACTCTTTACTCACAAACTTCACACCACACTGGTAAAAGATGTTTGGGTGATATATATGGATCTAGCTTTAGTTTTCTACAGGTGTTTAGCCAATTTTGCCAGCACCTTTTACTGAAGAGGCTCTCTTTCTTCCATTCTAGATTTTTTAAAGCTCCCTTGTTGGAGATTAGGTGGCTATAGTTCTTTGGGATCAGTTCTGGGTCTTCACTCTTATTCCATTGGTCCTCAGGTCTGTTCATGTCTGTTTTAGTTACAATGGCTTCGTTATTCTCATAGCTAAGATATTGAACCAACCCAGATGCCCCTCGGTAGATAATGGATCAAGAAAATGTGGTACATATATAAAATGGAATTCTATGCCTCCATAAGAATGATACCACCCCTTTTGTTAGGAAATGAGAAATGGAAAGACTTGGAAAAAATTATACTAAGTGAAGTAAGCCAGACCCAAAGAAACATAGGTCCCATGGTATAACTGGAATACGTCTAGGATAACCTTACCAGACAAGTAGAAAAAGTCAAAAGCTATGCACATAGGACAATATAAGATGGTGCTAAGCAAAATGAACCCCAAGATAGAGACACAGAGGGTTTATCTTTGTTGCTTTTGTTTTTAATGTACTTAAAATGTACTATGTGAGTTCTTTTGTTTCTTTCATATGTTCTGTATTAGTATTACCCTTGTTTTCACTGTGTTTGATTCCGGTACCCTGAATCTTTATATACATTTTTATTTCTTTTTTATTTAAATATATTTTTTATTGTAAAGATACTTCACAGAGAAGTTACAATTACTTGAACAAGGTAATGAGTGCATTTTTTATCGGGCATTGTTACCCCCTCCTTTGTTTTTCCCCTACCATTCCTTGTCTTCCCACTCCCTAACTCCTCCTCCTGCCAAAGTTGTAAAGTTTGTTTTCAACATAGTATCTTGTACATCTCATTGTTACAATGGGTCATCTTGTATCCTTATTTCTGCATTTTGTTATTTCCCTTTCCCTCCCCAAATTAGAAAAATGTATATACAAAATTCAGGACACCAGAATCAAATACAGTGACAACAGGGGTTAGACCATGGGGAAAGAATATACAAAGAAACAAAAAAAATCACATAGTACATTAAAAAAGAACAACAGATAAAATCTCTTGTGGCCCTATCTTGGGGTTCATTTCACTTAGCGTCAGGTTATATGGTTTTAAGTACATAGCTTTTGACCTCTTCTGGTTGTCCTGGACATATACTAGTTATTGCAGATAAGGTAAACCATGGTGTAAGCATTATGCCCACCTTTGGTCCTCAGCTCCACCCAAACCTGAGCTTCTCCTTGTCCTGGAGTTCCCGCCATACAGTTGGCCCCTCCCTCTCCTCCCAGACCCACCTGAACTCCCATCTACCTCACTTCCTATCCCGCAGACCCTCCTGCTACCTGGATGGTGATGGAAACCATGTGTTCCCTCTTGGGGGAAATATGGCTCCTTTAATAAACCTTATAATAATCTTTCTTCTCCTGTGTCTGCCTGCCTCTGCGTGGTGCCCTGGGTTGCTGTGTGGGACCCTTCACATGTGGCCTATGTTTCTTTGGGTCTGGCTTACTTCACTTAATATAATGTTTTCCAAGTCTTTCCATTACCTAACAAATGGGGAGGTATCATTCTTTCTGATGGAGGCATAGAATTTATATATACATATACATATAGATGTATATGTATATGTGTATATATATATATATATATATATATATATATCACAGTTTCTTGATCCATTCATCTACTGAGGTGCATCTGGGTTGGTTCCATATCTTAGCTATGAGAATAATGAAGCCATAGTAATTAAAACTGCTTGGTACTGGCACAAGAACAGACCTGAGGACCAATGGAATAAGATTGAAGACCCAGAACTGAACCCACAGACCTATAGCCACCTAATCTTCGACAATAACAATAATGTGCTTACCCCTTGTAACAATGATATGTACAAGACACTATGTTAATAATGAACTCTACAACTTTGGGGGGAAGGGAGGAGTTGGGGAGGCCAGGAGGGAATGGATGGTAGGAGAAAAACAAAGGAGGAAGTAACAATGTTCAAGAAGAAATGTACTCATTTCCTTACTCATATAAGTGTAACCCCTCTGTGTAGTATCTTTACAATTATGTATTCATGTAATTGTATATACATATATACAGGGAGATAGATAGACAGACACATAGATAGATAGATAGATAGATAGATAGATAGATAGATAGATAGATAGATGTGTTGGGACTGTTTCCTATAGAAATCCGTTACTAAGCACTTAATATCTTTTAATTCACTTTAGTTCTCACATAGTATACATGTAGACAGCATGGATCCACTGGTTGAGGGCTCAATCACAAAAGGATGCCTTCCTGCACTTCCCTGACACTTTCAGGCATCAGTGGCAAGCAGTAAACTGTCATCTGTATTTCTGAATGACAAGTTGTAAGTCTGAGACACCAGAAAGCCTTAGATTTGTTAATTTACCAGAAAAGCTTGCCAAACTCAGGGAAACCATTTATGCCTAAATTATAAAAGATAAGAATAAATAGATATGTTGGGGAAATTTATACTTTGAATCCTTAGTTATTACAATTTTAGAAATAAAGAATATATAGTTCATAGGATCACTCTCAACTTAACATTAGCATTTTTGTGTAATGAATAATACTAATTATAATAACTTTAGTGTATACTCCATCTTCAAATCCACCCATTTACAAAACAAAAATGTAAATCTATTCCTTGAATGGAAAATGACCACTTTGGGGACCTTCACTTATAGCATAACTTATTATTTCATGTATATAACACTGATAGTATAACATATTCCTTCATGAGATGTGGAGAGAAATATAGAGTGGGAAATAAAAGAAGAGAAAAAAAAAGTCCTTAATGTGAATGAATCAGCAATTTGCTTAATTTGTTTATGACATATGGTAACAACACCACAGGATGGATACATTTTCTTTTCTCAGCCTGGGATCTTTCAGGCTATTTTTGTTTCCATGGTGCCTTTTTTTCCCCCAATGACTCTTATTTTACATCATTAGTTGTAAGAAACTATGACATGAAGCACTAAAATTAGTAGAAAACCTGACAGAAGTTTGACTCTATGAATCAGGAACCTGCCAAGAAAATGTATTTTTATCATACACAACAGAAAAATAGTATGCATGAGATAGACTCCTTTAGACCTTAATGGAAAAGGACTAACAGATATGATTCCTTGCTCTATAATACCTTCTCTCATTTTTTCTACTGCCAAATGTCCCACAAAACTTAAATCATTCCCCTGTCTCACCATATGTTATGGCATAAAAATAATTGAGTGTTGAGAAGGAGAGATGGAATCATATTGCAAAACTAGGGTTGAATAATTATATTGTAGTAACCAGTGGAACAAGCCTATGCCTTGAATACTACATTAATCTGAGTTTGACAATGGTGTCTCTGAGTAATTTTCACCATCCTATTACAATCATCCATGCTTCTCACAATGAGGGGCATTATCGTACTATCATAGAAGATATTTGGGATTATTTAGCTCAATAATGATTTACATTCATTTATTTATTTATTCTTTCATTGAACACTTATTCATGAATCATATCCCTATGGCAATAACTTCAAAAGATTAAGCTATATACTCCGATGGCATAGTGTCTTCTTAATTTACTGATAAGATCTAAGCTTTCTGATAAGTATAGAGACTATTTGACACTTTTCTTATAACACTCTTTAAATCATAGTCTCTGCATATGAGACTATGCTGAAAAAGGAGATGGTTTGCGACTAAGCCTGGGGCAAGCAACTATCTGTGAACAGAGAAAGTTGCTTCAATGATCATTCCCTTGCCACACTTCCTAAGCAAAACTTTCCTTAAATTAGAAGTATGTAGGCAAGAACATCAACTAATGGTAATAACACCAACGAGAACTTTCCACCCCACCAAACAATAAATAAAGGAGTGGGAAGTAACCAAAATATTATTGGAAATGTAGTTAGCTGAAGATTTTTGTGCTAAGCAATAGGAAATATTATAAAAGCCATCACTGTTAATAAACTTTATGAGTTTTATATTTTCTGGCTGAAAGTTCACTTAGGGGTATATTAAGGGTCAACCTGTATCCCTATTAAACATTGTGCTTTTTCCCTTTCCTTCCCCAAATTAGACTGACATGAAATACAGTGAAAACAGAGATTATACCATGGGGGAGAAACATATAAAGCAACAAAAAATTCATATGGTACTTTATAAATACACTAGAAACTCTAACAAGAAAGAAAAAAAAACACTTGTGTCCTTATCTAATAAAAATGTACCTACAAGGATGGTATTGCACAACTCTAAAACTACTTATCGGTAAAAAGATATAAAATGATCCTGAGTTCAAGACCAACCTAGGCAAAGAAAGAAAATAACGCAAAAACAAAGTGAAAACAAAAGTCTTTATGTTATAGTTCAAGTGATAGAGTGCTTGTCTAACATGTACAAGGCCATAAATTAGTTTCCGAGTGCTTGTAATTGGAAGAAGAAAGAGCAGCATACAGTGGAGGAAGAGGAGAATGACGAAGGAAGAAGAAGAAGAAAAAAAGAGGATGAGGAGGATGAGAAGGAGGACTAGGAAGTTAATAATACCTACTTAAATAAAGAACAACATACAAGTCATTATGTAGAAAACGAACATTACAATTTGGTGGGGGGCCGGGGAGGATTGGTTGGGTGGGCAGGGGGAGGATGGGATGGGAAGGGGAAACAAAGGAGGAGGCTACAATGCTTGATAAGAAATGTACTCATTATCTTGCCCATGTAATTGTAACCCCTCTGTACAGTATTTTCACAATAAAAAAATAAAGAACAACATAAATATTAATGTTTGTTTACCTCATCTCTGAGGTGAACAGATCAATTCAACCCTGTAGACAAACACTCATTTTGTTAGTCTAATATGACCAGCTATTGATATTGTTAGCATAGTTTCTGAGTCTTTTATTGTGATGTAGGCGAAGGACCATTTAGCTAGGACAACGTTGAGAAGATGAAAGTAATATCCAGAATATTTTTGGCTGATTGTGACTTTTCTTCCTCCTTTTGATGTAGTTGAACAAAAGAGGGTGATTATTTCCATTATCTCATCAAAAGACTTAAATCATTTTGTACCCAGGAAAATAAAACACGGGTTTTTTTTTTTTTGTTTTTGGTATAAAATTTTCCTATTGTTCTCACTTGAAAGTGAAGAGGCAGCCAGGCAACTGCACATGCCTGCAATCCTCCCTGAACAAGAGGCTGAGATCTGAGGTTCATGGTTTGAAGCCAGCCAAGGCAGAATAGTTAGTGAGGCTCTTATCTTCAATAAACTACTCAAAAAAAATTCTGGAAGTGGTCCTGTGGCTCAAGTGATGTAGCACTAGTTTTGAGCAAAATAAGCCCAGCAGCAGTGCTCCAGGTCTAGAATAAAAAAAAAAAAAGTGAAGAAGTAAATAAACCCTCCGAACATTTTAATGGAATAAAAATATTCTGCATTTGTAAAATTTCACCAAATTGGAGATATTTAACATTATATACAAAATAGAATTCATTAATCCTCTCTAACAAAAGGCAGGATACCATGCAAAATATTTTTACATTTAGATGGTATTTACTGTCATTATGATACTAATTTTGAGAAAATAAATGCTTTTGGAGTTTTAGATTTAAAATTACCTGACAATTTTTTTTTGGTTTGGAAATCCACTGGTTATAAGTTCATTTATATCATTAACACACACACACACACACACACACACACACACACACACACACACATCTTTCCCACTTGATATAGTCACTGTAAATAATCATTTATCTTCAGACTATATAAAATTCACCCCTCTTCTGTTCAAAAATGTTCTAAAAATGCATTGCCAATTTGTACAGAACACTTAGTGTAAGTAGAATCTGATCAAATCTATGACTTCCATTATGCAAATGTGAATGTCTAATTAAAATCAAAGGTCAAAATATCCATAATGGTAGATTCAGAAGAAATGTATTCAAGGATACCATTGGGAATCTAACAATTGTCATGCATTCATGCTTAGATTAAAAAAAAAAAGAGATTCAGTAACCGAACTGTGCCCTAAAAACTGTCTCTATCATTTTATGCTAATTGCTATCATGTTAGCTGATTTTCATCATATTTCTCAAATCAAGTGTTTTTTCCATTTAATACAATCTGCTTAAATATAAATATTGCTATAAACAAGAAACAATATAAAATAATAATCAATCATATTTAAACATGTATGACATGATTTTACATTTTAAGAATGTATTCACTTTGCAGTAATATACTAAATTTGAAAGATTCATGCAAATGTGAAAACTTAATGATTTAATGAACAGAACAAATGACCGTGTCTATAGCCAATGTGAAATCCTTTGCAGACCCACCATCCTTCATTAAGGATAATGAATTGAAACATTTACAGCAGTAATATGGAACTTCAAGGGATTGCATGAAACTCATTTTGATAATCCTTTCACAGGACCTTGTATCATATATTTGATGTAAAAGTAACTTAATTATAAAATAGAAGAAAAAATGTAATAGACTATACTGCCTGAGATTAGTATGAAAATACAAATGTTATCTCATTGGGTAAAATTACTATTGAATTACCAAAATATGTTCCTTTGCTTAAACAAAATGGAATGCTATATCTGTCTAGTCTAAGCTTTTTCCCTACTTATTTTTTTTAAAAATAAGATCTTTATACTAGCTCCTAAGTACATTTTTACATTCTGAAAGGATAATTAATAACTATCTTGGAAATACCTTGTAGTCATTACTAAATCATTCCTTTGCATTGTTTACATGAAAAGTCACCTGCACAAAACACTTGGTTCACTGATTATTGCACTTGTCTTCATCGCTCGAAGTACAACATACTAATCCTTTAAGGGCAGGCAGATATATCACTCATTTTTCAATCATAAAAGTAAACAGTGCGGGGCTGGGAAGGCTCAGTGGTAGAGCGCTTGCCTTGCATGCATGAGGCCCTGGGTTCAATTCCTCAGCACCACATAAGCAAAAAGAAAGAAGCCGAAAGTGGCGCTGTGGCTCAAGTGGTAGAGCGCTAGCCTTGAGCTGAAGAGCTGAGGGACAGTGCCCAGGCCCAGAGTTCAGGCCCCACAACCAGACCCAATATAAAAAAAATAAATAAATAAACAGTGAACTCTTATTCATTTATTTACATGAGTGAGTGAATGAATGACATGGCACAAGACTAACGTGCATTACTATACATTTAATGATTCAGCCAATTTAAATTTGAACACAAGTTCACAAAATATTATCTCTGCCTTTTGTCATTGTTGAAGGTATCAAGACTATTCATTTGATGTCATTATTTCTCCAATATGTTTAGCCAAGCAATTTTGAAACATTACATAGTATCTTCTATTTGAAGAATACTTTATCAAGTACCAATTATAATAGTGATCTCCAGCTATACATAAAATCATACGTTAGGCCTTTTAGCTTGATTGATGTAATCCTAATCTACATTTATTAATAGATGTATTTTCTCACAATTGATTCCATTTAGTCACTTGCTACATAAAATGACACTTTTTTGATGAGGAATCATGTATGTGAGGGTGTTGCTACAAAACCAGGGTAGAGAAGGAAAATTCTGCTAACTACTGCTGTAAGGTAATAATACAGTGCACTATGCACAAGTTCATGATGATGTTCATGTGCAAAACTTCTGCTCTGTCAGTTGCTTGTTGTATTATGGCACCATGAACAATATTGCAATAATAATTAATATGTGATAGTAATGTAGTAGTAATACAATGATGCCATAATAGATGATAATGATGATGGTGATGATGATGATGCAGCAAACAATTGTTACTTTTTTTTTTTCAGTCGTGGGGCTTGAACTCTGGGCCTGGGTGCTGTCCCTCAGCTCTTCAGCTCAAGGTGAGCTCTCTACCACTTGAGCCACAGTACCAATTCCAGTTTTCTGGTGGTTTACTGGAGATAAGAGTCTCCCAGACTTTTCTGCCTGCGCTGGCTTTGAACTGCGATCCTCAGATCTCAGCCTCCTGAGTAGCTAGGATTAGAGGCGTGAGCCACCAATGACACTTGGCTCCAACCGTTACTTCTTTAGCCTTGGAGAGGGTAATATCATATAGCTTTGTGTAAATGAACTACTGTTCACACAAGTTAATAACCAAATGCACCAATCAAATTACATGCTTACCATTAAACAAAAAGTATTTTTTCTTCTGTACTTTCCGTGATTAAAAATGTTTTCCTCATCTTATGCATGAATAAATTGTATTTACATAAGTGCTTAAATATTGTTAGAAGTCTTAAAATGATAAAGAAGTGCATATGCATTCCACATGTCACTTTCCTTCAGTGAAAAAACTAAAATATGCTACAGAGTCCCATAATCACATGAGGTTCCGCCCCTTCTCCCAAGCTAATGTAGCATATGCTAATGTAACTTATTCAAAATCCCAAACTATAAATCATCATCATACTGTTTCAAAATAGGAAAGAAACATATTTTGTTAAGTTAGAAAGGCAAGAAATATAGAAAGTATTCATACTAATTTAATAACAATTCAACCTTAATGGGTATCTCCACATAAAATTCACTTAAAATATTAAGTTATAAATCTATTTACACATTTATGTGCATTTGCATTTCCTGTGACTTTCTATAAATATATTCTATGAACAAAATAAATTTCATTTTTTTATTGAGACAAAAATCACACCAATAAAACAGCCTATGGGTGTCCATGCAACCATAGACAAGCATGAGTGCAATAACATAGTCTTTAGTTTCTAGCAGAATTTTCCAAGATTCCCTCTGTCTTTGGCAGCAGTCTTCATATAATATTACCTATAGTACTGTGAAGAAGCAAAATTTCCATAGCAACAAATGAACAATACTAAAGAGATTAATCACTTCTGTCATGATCAGTATACTATGTGCTATAAAGCAATGTTTTGCAGTTTGATAATTGCAAATCCAGAAAGATTGGACATAATGACTTTATTAGCATAAACACTTAAGATGAAGAATGTCTCTGTTGAAATGAAGATCGTGGCAAAACAGAGTATCATAATAAATATTACTATCATTCAGATTATATATGGATATATTAAATACTGCCATTAGTAGAATTATTTGAAGTGGTCATTTGATTTGAATCCTCATGGAGTATCCCTTATTGTGTCAACACACACACACACACACACACACACACACACAATTGACCTGACTATTTTAGTCACAGATCCCTGTAAATATGTATCTGGAAATCACAGCTATGCTATTAAGCAGATGTTGCATGAACATTTTCTTTATAAACAACTATATTTTATATAAAGATCATTGAATATAATTTAAGTTGGCTCAGGCTATTGCAACTTTATTTTAGAATTTTGCACCTTAATAAAAGATCTATGCAAAGTTTTATAAATACAAACACCTTGATACTTTAGAAATGCAAAACATATTCTAACATGTACATTCATAGAGTTTTACATTAATTTAGTAATATAACAATATATACATGCAAAATATCAACAAAATTAACTTTGATCTTATTTACTAAGAAATACCTTGGTTGTTCTGTAATTTGTTCCAACAAATTTTCACAAGTTTAAATACCTATACAATCAGAAAATTTTTAATCAATGTACACATATTTGATTTATATAATTTAAATTTTAAATTGATCCACAGATTCCTGAGTGTTTGATTTGTGTGTTTTTAAATACAAAGATATTAAAGGTGAAACAACTATATTTACATTGAGTAGCATCAAAGACATCAGCTCTAAATTATGCAACAGCCACTGCACTATGGATAGCACAACAAAGTTCCCTAGTATATCATCTTTACTATGAAAGAAGCAAAGGAGATGATATACAAAAAAAAATGTGAAAAATTCACCCCAGCTGTGCAGTAATCAGAATAGAATTGACTGAATTACACTTGAAGACTTTCATTCGTTCTGGAGATAATTAGTAGATAGGGAATATATTCAATCTGGGAAATAAATATTGCCCTTACAAATCTATTAAAACCACAGTGCAGAACAATTAGAAGGAAACAATAACCCCTGGAGCACCAAAGGGAAATGTGGTTAGCATCATCTGTGAAATGAACACAGTATATGAGCATTTCTTTCCATGAGAAGTCCAGTTATACTTTCCAATAGCTACTTGGGCATGCCTCGTGGTTTTAGTAGTGATTGTTGATCTGTACTTGCATTAACCTATAGCTTCTGTCATAGACTAAATCAAGGAGTCCCATGTACATTTTATAGTGTTTAGTATGAAATAATCCTGACACAGGAATGGAAAGATTGACCTGATGGCCATTCCACATTAATATATTCCTTATGTGTACTCTCTACCAATGCATCTGATAATAGATTTTACTCAGTACAATAAGAGGATTTCTAATAAAATATTTCAGGATCAACTGAAAAACTTTGCATACTTTTTACTTCTGTTTTAATTTGTTTTATTTAAGTATTTGACCAGTTTTATGTCGTTACTTGGGCTGTGACAAAATAAAATGTTGTTGAATAAGAAGAATTTACAGTGCTAGCTCTTACACTTCACATTTGACAAACAACTTTCAATGTTTAACACCATTTATGCTATATTATACTCATCTTTTCCCACTTATTACACAATGGAAACAAGGAAGCTAGAATTTAAAGGGTAGACCACTCTTTGGATTCATGTTTTATAGCTGTCTCTGCTAAATTCTGTCAGTGATGGCTTCCTGCAGATATCATAGAATGTGTATTTTCTTATCAAACTCTCACTTAATATTAATATTTACTTAGAATGACATTAATCACAAGACAGATACCTCAATAATTTATTTTTCTTGTTATATTCTTCAACAGCTCTGCACTTTCAAAGGTTCAAGTGGGGAAAATGATTGCATTTACAATTCCTTGTATAAACTTACAGAATAACTGGGTTTTGCTTTGTAAAATATATCTTTTAAGATGTACCAAATAGATTACTCACTTACTTGACATAAGCCAATTGTTCAATCGTAACTGAGTGGTTACCATTGTGAACACATGAAACTCATGGATCATTTTAAGGTCAAACCTTTATATGAATAAAATGAATTTGTATATCACATCTTCAATACTAAAAATATAATTGTACTTTTCTTTAGTCTACACTGATCTCAACTTAATAACTTCTAAAAGATTGTCAGATTCAACACTCAGAAATAGTCATTCTTGCCTGTAATCCCAGTTATTCACAATGCAGAAATTGAGAAGAGTGTTGTTTGAAGTCAATTATAGTAAAATGTTAGTGAGGCTCATAAAAAAGAAACAGCTCAAAATAGCATTGGTGCTATCCCAAATATGTAAGAAATAATGGTAGGGGGATGCCATACTTCAGAGTGACCTGAGCAAAAACATAAGACATTATTTGAATGAGCAAAGCCAGAAGGGCTACTGCTGAAATATTGAGTGAATATCCACCAAGTGCTGATTTAAAATCAAACCAAGGAACTTAAAAGAATTTCAGTAATGTATTTTATTCCACTGTGACAACTACTAGAATAGTGCATAAGGACTTCAATTAAATTTTTTAAAGACAGAATTCTCCAATTCTCCAATGAAGATTAGGATATCTTTAATTTTCCCATCTTCAATTTTTAAACTGAATTGAAACCACGTCTGAGTTCCAACCAGATCTTAGCATTCTTGTTTCCTTAATCACTAGCTGGCTATTGAAGAAAAAATCATTTTAGAAAATAGTTGTTTGTGAATTTCTGTGGTATGATTTTTCCATCTACATTGTTAGTTTACAGATTTTGCTGCTTTAAATTTACATAGAAAGCCAAAATAAAGTATTATTTCTGCAAACTACAAATCTATGAATCTATTCAGTCCCAGGAGATGGAATTTAAAATGTTTCAACCCAATAATGACTTTAGCCATTTAGTCCATTAAAAAATAAACTCATATAGCCAATTAAGCATTTTTCCTGGCTGGCTGTTGCAACCATTTCTCTAAATAAGGTGCTGGTGAAGCAAGATTCAGAGAGAGAAAATCCTATTAAAAAAGGAACAGGGCAGATTTAGGAAAGAGGGAGGCACGAGAGGATTAAAGCAACATGAACACCATTCACTTACCTCAGCATTTCCAGGCCACAAAGAGGAGACATTGTTTCTTTCTTGTAGTTTAGACAATCTTGATGTTAAATAGCTTGCCTCACTTTTAAAATGTGGTCTTCACTTGGTTTAAATATTATACTTAGTGTGTTGGAAGATATTGAGATCATTTTCTGTGAGCCGTGTTATGTTGACCTCCAGGAAGATGAGATTTAAGTGATTAAACAAACCAAATTTTCTGATGTTGAGACAACTTCAATTTAATCAGTCTAATAAACCATTAATTCTTTAAGACCTTTCATATGAGGTCTGATGTGCTTCAAGATATGAACAAAACCTGTTAGAATAAGTTAATTCATATTTTTTTCATTATTACACATTCAATTTCATGCAATTTCAACATAAGCACTACTGAACACAAGACAACTGATAGAAAAATTTCACTAAACTAGTATTTATTATCATTGTGACTTAATAGAAGCTCTAATGAATATGATTCTCAAGGCAAACATTCCATTATTCATAACATCAATTTTTTCTTAATTTCATTCTTGTAGAGTAATAATTGTTTCATGTGCAATTACTTTCAATTAATATGCATATTATTGAATATCATAGGTAGCCTTGTTTGTGATTTGCTCTAAGTTCTGTTTTTCAGTATCAACTATTGAGATTGTATATACATATAGTTCATTAATTGATTCTCAGTAGTATGCACTTTATATTGCAACACTACATACCACTTGTTTATTTTCTTGATGACTGAAACTGATGATTATACTATTACTATTACATATTGTTATTAGCTAATACTATGATAATATTATTAATGTGTATAACTATTTGTGGCTAGTAGTTGATTTCAGTTGTTGACTTTCAAAAGAGAAGTGCTTTCCACTGATTTATAAAGCTTTTATGCATACAGATATGAATGTTTCAGTTTATTTACATATCATTAATGGCTATTTTAAGTTTTAAATCCTTCTGTTTAGACAGTGATAGCTTCTGAGTAACCGGAATTCCTTCAGAGGTATCAGGATTCAGAGATACCCATCTTTTCTCTTAGAGTTCATATCATTGGAATTTCTCTATAAAAACCAGGTGCTAGTGGTTCACACTTGTAAACCTAGCTACTCAGTAGGCTGGGATCCCAAGAGTCATGTTTGGAGGTCAGCCCAAGCAGGTAAATCTGCAAGACTCCATCTCCAATTAACCAATACAAGACACACTAGATATGTGACTCTAGTAGAACCTTGTTAATTGAGCAATCCAGCCAAACAATTGGAGGGTCTCAAATTTAAAACCAGATACTAGTTTATCTGTACCTCGTTATTATATCTATAGCTATAGCTATATCTATAGCTTTATCTATATAGATTACATGTTGACTTCTGATTTTTTAAACTATTCTTTTAATTCTTTGCCCATTTGGAATAAATTTTTGCTGTGCAATTGAAGTTCATCAGATATTTTGTATTGGTTTTGATAAGATTGTTTCAGCACACTATTGTAATTAGTTTGCTTTCCTTCAATGGTTCACAGTGAAATTTCTGTCAGATAAATGGCTTCAATGGATGAATGACTTTGTTCTGTAAGTTTGTTGCTGGTCCACTGGTCTTCTTGTCTATATTTCTGCAGGAAAAAATGCAGAAAATTACTATACTTTCCTCAAAATTGTTAATAATTAAGAAGATAAGGACTTCGTCCATCCTCTTCTCTATCAGCTTCTTGGCTATTTGACTCTTGAGCATTTTGTGCTTATGTCAAGTTATTCTGAAAGTCCTGATGGCATTTTTTTTTATTGTGAAAATACCGTATAGAGGGGTTACAATTACATGGGCAAGATAATGAGTACATTTCTAATCAAACATTATTGCCTCCTCCTTTGTTTTCCCTTCCCATCCCTTCCTATCTTCCCTCCCACCCCCAGACAAAGTTGTAAAGTTTGTTTTTTGACATATCGACTTATACATCTCATTGTTGCAATGGGTCCACCTGTATCCCTATTTAAACGTTTTGTTTTTTCCCTTCCCCTCCACAAATTATACCAATTTCAAATACTGATGTCATTTTTTAAAGCAGGTAATTAGAGACTACGAAAAAAATTGGAGGATTTAATTGTAACTAATATATATATATATATTTGAGAATGTATAATTAATATATTATGACTTAAGAAGTTTCATCTTTGTTGCTCTTGTTTTTAATGTAATTTTAATGTACTATGTGATTTTTTCCTTCTTTTGTGTGTTCTTCTTCCATGGTATCACCTCTGTTTTGACTGTATTTAATTCCTGTGCCCTGCATCTTGTATATATATTTTTCTAATTTGGAAAATAACCAACAGCTGAAATAAGGACACAGGATGACCCATTGTAACAATGAGATGTATAGACACTATGCTGAAAACGAACTTTACAGCTTTCGTGGGGAGGGGAGGGATAGTGGGGGAAACACAAAGGAGGGGGTAACACTGCTTGATAGGGAATATGCTCATTACCTTACTCATGTAACTGTAACCCTTTTGTACAGGATCTTTATAATGAAACATATATTAAAAATGAATTTTCATACTAAGATCTTAATTTTTGTTATGTTTTATTTGCAGACGTAAGTTGTTGCTGGTATAAATCTGTTAAGTTATATGAACTCTGTTTGCATACATCTCATACTTGAATGGTATACAATGTTTTAAACGATTTAATGGTAGATTTAATTTTAAATATTTTACTCATTTATAATATTTTAATATTATTGTCTGAAAATAATCGTACTTTAGGAAGTATTGTCCGTTTATACAATAAAAAACTTTGCTACAGCATACTATAGAAGTAAAAAAGGATTTTTGACTTTTTTCCTAGTTTTAAAACAATACATATTTTACAGCTTATAGATTTTCATTAGGTGATAATAATTAAGCATTTGAATTTACTGAAAACTCTTTCTTATGTATTAAACTATGTTGTCTTCATGTAATAGCTTTTAAGTGAACTCAACTATATTGGTATTTTTGTATTTATACTTAGCCAAAATGTATTTGCTAATGTTTTGCTTAGTGTTATATTCATGGACATTTTCCTGTTTTTGAATCAGAAAAGATCCAAGTAAATAAAATATGCAATACCTTGAACAGTTAAAGCATGTTTAATCTTAACAAATGAAATAATCAACAGATAGACTAAAACTCTTTGACACAAGAGTCTAGTGATAGTATCATTTAGATTGTGTTGGCACCTCCTGTTCATGAAAGAGGGAATTGGGACTGTCACACTGTGGTATTCTAACAGAACTGCCAACATCCTGTACCATACTCCCCCAGTATGTTTGTACTGTTAAGCAAAAATCCATTTAAACAAAGTGAATGGACACCATATCTAAGTATATGCTTACTCACTGAAAAATTATTCATAGTAAACCCAAGCAAGGGACAAAAAAAAGTTTACAATTTTATAGAGTAGCATAAGTAATTAATTGGTCTGTTCATTTAATAGAACATAAAACCCTGAGCATGACCACTAACAGGAAAGACATTGAAAAGTCCATCTGTACTTTAGAGAAGATCCCAAATCTTAGTGCATATTTGGTATTTAGATGTGTGCCAATAGCTATAAACAAAACCTGTATGTATGAATCAATGGGGCCATGTAAATCTTTAGGGGTTTATCTATTAAGAAGAGAAGACTGGGAATATTAGAGAAATACAGTTCATCTTTGTCATTGACTTTGAATTGGAAATGGTAGTGATATTTAAAAGCACACAATATTGTAAAAGAATATTGGCATTTTGCTAGATTTACAAATGTACTGACAAACAACAAAATAAGATGTCTTATATTAGAAATATTTTTCTCATCTGAATTACTTATTTTTAATGAAATGTACTTTTTATGTCTTTTATTATGTTTAAATAGTTGTACAAATGGATTTCAATTTACTATGTCAACGTATGAGGACAACACATCTTGATCAGTGTTTTTCATCTTTTGTATGTATAATGCATTTCAGATTACCTTTCAGAAGGCTCATATTTCAGAATTTCTCATAAGTATATTGTTTTAGCATTTTCTTAGAATTCTTGCAAGCATTTACCTGAAGTAGAGATCAACTAAAATAGAATATACAATACAAAATTCATTTGTACTGAAGTTCAGTTTAAATAAGAAAATGTTTTAGAGTTTTTCATCGTATTGTAATATGAATTTAATCCCTCAATAAAAAAAATAGCCACTATGATAACATTTTTCAGAGTAAATGTAAGCCAATGGAAAAAATAGAACAAATAAAACATTCTGCATGGCCTTCTTGTGTTTCATTGTGATATTTTTATTTTAAGACTTTGTATTTATTGTTAATTCTTTTTAAAGCATACCAAAAATCCTTGAAATTTGAAAAGCCAATTTTCTACATTGCCTAAAATCTCACTATTTATAAATCTCACAGATGAAAATGAATTCCTTCTAGCTAATCAGAGTAAAGTTTGTTGTACTAACAAAATAATTTAATAGTATCTTCAAGATCATGAACCAAGTAATGGGGTTTAAAATATCTTCATTTAAAACTGTAGTAGAGTATGAACACATATAATTTATGTTTTACTATTTTCCATGACTAATATAATAAATTGATATGACTATAGCAATAATTTATGTTTGTGATTCAATTAATTTTGTCGTATTACATTGTATGGTAAACTTATTATGATGCTAAAAAGAATCTTGTCAAATTAATTTCTGTTGCTTATAATGGAAACATACACTCTAATTTGATTTATTCCATATGCTTCACAAATAGAAAAGATAAATCACAGACCTGAACATGTGACATTAACAAAACAATTCTTAAAGTCACCCAGAATTTTCCTTCATCCACTGACAATACTTTAAGGTTTTAAAGGCAGAAAATAATACTTCACTATTTTCTGATAGCTGTGACCTGTTGGTATGGAATTAAATTGAATAATTTAATCAGTAGTAACAATGCGAATTCCAGTGAAAGGAAGAATTTTCACTTACATTAAACAAGTCCAACACCAAATTGATAAGATCCTTTATTTTAAACATTTCTATCAATATTACTGAATTAGAATATTTCTGAACTTCTGAATTAGGCAGAGATATTTGGTTGATCTACTAGCCCCAAAAGTCAATTACTAGAAATACTAAGTTACCCAATTCCTTAACAAAAGTAGCCTACATTTTATGTACAGTTATGTTAGGAAATTTTTCAATAATATTATTTTAAAATTATGAATTTTTTTCAAAATTTTTATTGTGATTAAGTAGTTACATAATTTCCCAAATTTCACAGTATTGTGGGATAGTGATGCTTAGTCATAAACATGTTCTAACTTTCATGGGGCAAATTGTCTATCATGGTCTATAGCATTTATGAGTTCTATGAGCTTTGCAATACAGTTATTTCTTCCACATTGGGTGATATGTACAATTCTTTTGTTTTGCATAGCATCAGCTGTTCCCTCTTTCCCACTTGTTCCCTCCCTCCCATCGCTGCCATTGAGTTGTTTAGTTCATTTTGATCAATGTCCAGTGCAGCTGATGGGTCCTGCTGTTGTATGTTTTTCCCTGATTCCCTTTAGTTCTGTATCGTCCTCCTGGTTTCCCTCCAGTGCGCACATATATACCATACATGTGAAAATTTATTGAAAGTACCTGAATTGGAACCCAATTATTGCAAGTCCAAAATTTTTACTATTCTTTATTAAAAATACTGTTCTTTTCATGATAATTACCAAAGTAAACATCATGCACATGTCTAACCAATAATATGTGCATTATGGTGATAAGTGAAAAGCAAAACTTGGTACCTGCAGAAAAAAAATGTGCCTTTTCTCAAGCTAACTACCAGAAATAAAAAGTCACTAACATTATCACCTTGGAAAATGTATTTTACTATAAATGCTTACTTTCATTATTTGCAATCATAATGTAATATTTTTATGTGCATTAAATAAAAGCTCAAATATATTTTTCTTTTTTCCTGAGGTTTTTTTTTATTGTAAAGATACTGTACAGAGGCATTACAGTTACATGAGCAAGGTAATGAGTACATTTCTCTGATAAGTCTCTGCCTAATGGAGTCTTTCATTTAAAAAATGTTAGTGAGTTATTTTAAATATTTATTTATTTTATTTACTTGCAGTTTTTATTGTAAAGGTGATACACTGAAGTTTTACAGTTACATAAGTCAGATAATGAGTAGATTTCAACAAATCTTAAGGATTGTGTGAGGAAATTTTGCCTCTTGGCAACAGGAAAATAAATTATTCCCATAAAGATTGGAATTAATTGACAGACAACAGTTTATCAATGGTCTGGTAATATGGTAAAATTGGGTCCCAGATTTAACGAGTAGCCCCATGTTACCAATCCAAAACAAGAATACCTTTGCCCTCTTATTGAGAAACAAATAAAGTTTGTACTCTTTAGTACAGCAAGCTCTTGTGTAATATAAACATGAGAAAACACCTATCATAAAGCAGGTATTCTGGTACTGTATCTAAATAAATGAAGCAAAATGAGTAAAGAAATTTGAGAATAGCAATACTGGAAATTTTATAAGTGAGTAATATAAAATTAATTTCAAACCAATTAGTACACCTTTTATGGATTGATTTTAGATGATGTCTGTAATTATAATACATTTGTAATATTATTTGTAATATTATTCTGTAATTTGATTTTACAGAAAATCAGCTTTAAAATTAAGTATGAGAAATGTTAATTGCTTCTTAGCTTTGACATCTTGATAGCAATTAAATTATTCAGTTACTGAAGTGTAACCCAGCACTGAAACTCTTCATGTGTGTTAATTTCTATGTCTAAGTCTAAACTTTACCAGAATTGCCTTTTGATTTTGGTTCTCTGAATAAGAACATGGAAAGTAGGAATTGCTATTATAAAGACTGTGAAGTAACAAAATTTCATAAGATCGATTAAATGAAATGTACCATTCATTCAGATTTTCATTATTGAAATTCACTGTGATTCCTTTATCATTTAATTCTTGCTATCTTCTTGAAGGTTCAGTATTTCCATTATTTATATTTTTACTGTGCATGATATTATGGTTATTATGTTAACTATTATTAATATATAATATGTAATAGGAAGAGAGGAAGGGAAGGAGAAAAGGAGTAAGGAAAGAAGGTAGAAGGGAAAAAGTCTTTTAGTACTAAAAGAGAGAATTTCACATTCCATAGGGCAAATCTGCCTTAATACCTCTGTAATAGTCAATCATTGTCAATCATCCACCAATGATTTGCCCATTACAGAAAGTTAGTGATAGATTCCCACAGATGGCACTGAATTTGGCTTATAAAGTGGGAAAACTGAAGGGTAACTCATTGATGATCATTAGAAGAATCTTTATGAAGCAAATGTGGCTAAGAGCTTAGGATAAATTTGGCATATATATATATATGTATATATACATATGCATATACACATATGCATATATATAATTCCTCTTATATTGAACATTCTCTGCATTATAGTTACACATTGAAAATTATTTTTAAGAACACAGAAAAAAATGGAGTCTCTTTTTCCCACTTCGATTCATAATGCAGGCCAATTCTGTTCCAGATAAGCTAGAGGAAACATAACTCCTTGAAACTATTCTCACTTATATCTCTAAACATATTGTCTCAAAATAGTCAAATTTTCATGTACTTAAAATATTTTATGGAGACTTCTACAAGCAAGAATAAGATATAATTCACTGCATTTATTTTTGTACTGCCTGCTTCTTGAAAACTTTGAAATAATTTTATTCACCTTTCTTCTTACCAGTTCCTGGAAAACAATGTGCATGAGTACCAGAATGAATAAACCAAACACAGACACAATACTCCTCTTTTATTCTTCTCCTTTCCTTTACATTATCTTGAGAATAAGAAACTGGGAAACACATCCCCAAGTGTTTTCAGAATAATTTATATAGCTTAAAACATAAATTTACTTGTTCAAATCTTATTTTCACTTTTATAAAACTATGACAACAAAACTAAAGTGACATATTTTGCTATCTTTGTTGTTTAGGAACTCTCCCACAATTTTGCTAGTTTTGAACAGCACAAATACATAATCACAGAGTTCTCAGTGCCAGAAATCAAAATTCACCTAAATTGTAGTAGAGAGGAGGGCTGGATTTCTACTTGAGGTTTGAGCTCTTAAGCAAGCCCTCCCCCCACTTTTCTGATTATTTGGGCTGCCCAAAATTGGCTATTTGAAGTCACTTCAATTGTCAAATGTGATAATAATTAGGCAATCTTTTCCATGCTGCTTTACTAAAAATGTACTTTACTAAAAATATTAATATAGTAGGCACATAGTAGGTTAATATAGTAGATATACCAAGATAACTAAGACATTTATATCTTAATTCTTATTCATCTCAATTATTATCTCTGTTACTTAATTACATAATTTTGTCATGTATGTTAGAATAGTTTTATGTTCTAGAGATTATACTGTAGGCTACATGAGGGCTTTATGTGGTGGACATACTTCTTTCACAGCCTCTCATAGATAGAAAATTAAAAGATACTATTAAAAAACTTTTCCTGTATTAATTAACACTGTGCATATTTATATTGAAAATGTGTAAACCAGTGATCACACAATAGAAGGTCATTTCATATGTCAGCGGTTTCAATGAACTGTTGATCTACTATTTTGATGTAGATTTCCTAGAGAAAAAAAGTTAAAAGACAGAAACTTTTGGGGTTTTTTCTCCTTTTTAAAATTTCCCTTCAGTGTGTGTGAGAGAAAGAAAAGTAAAATGC
Source organism: Dipodomys spectabilis (assembly GCF_019054845.1). Classification (NCBI taxonomy): domain Eukaryota; kingdom Metazoa; phylum Chordata; class Mammalia; order Rodentia; family Heteromyidae; genus Dipodomys; species Dipodomys spectabilis. The sequence goes on along the minus strand of NW_024870701.1, from coordinate 10,461,560 downwards.
CATAACCAAGAGAATAAGGAAAATGAGGGCAAAGAAGGGAAAGAATAATAACATTTGTTGATGTTCCACTTTCCTGGCTAACATTTTATAAGTTAGTATCCACAATTGCAAGATGTCTCAGACAGATAAAAGAAAACAACAACAAAAGGAAAAATGAATCCAACTAGTATTGGAACATATGTGAAAGGATGTCAGTTCACAGAGAAAATACAAGTTAGTTATTTTTCTTGTCTTCAAGCTTCCATCCTGAGCATCTCTAGATATGTCTGCTGAAGGCAGATACTAGTCTCAGTGGACATAATTTCTTCTGATTCCTAAACTAAGGAGGAAGGCTGATATACATGGCTTTCACTGGCTGTTATTAAAAAAAGAAGAAGCACCAGGTCGGTGATTCCAGCACTGCTAGGATGCAATGGCTGCTCATAAGGAGCTGTAACTACTAAGATAAAATGAAGTCTGGCTGCCAGCTGAAACGATGTGTAACTATCACAGTTGATATAACTGTACAGCATTTAAATGACAAGTTCTAAGTTGAACTTAGGTGATAAGAAAAAAGTATTTGCTTGCATCAGATACAGTATCACCAAAGAAAATAGATATTGATGAGCTGGTTTTAGGCATAAGAAACAAGTATTGAATTAATCACTTGACCCCAAAACAACTTGACACATTTGGATATATATGTATCTGATAGACAAATTTGATTTCCAACTAAACAATCTTTGAGAAGGTGAAATTCTTTGACCAAAACATCTAAATAAAAAGGAAAAGCTTTCTGGAGGCATACCTTACATTTAATCAATTGTACTAATTGTGATCTCAAAAGAAAATTACCTGTTAATGTATATATTCCTTTTTATTTAAAAAAATAGAGCTCATATGTGTACTTTGTTCAATTCCTTTTTAAGTATTTCATGGTTTTTATGCTAGTATGAATATTTAATTTAACAGTTCCATATGTCTGGGCTTATTGTGTAGAAACACAGGATTTGTACATTCACTTTATATCTTTCCTAACTCTTTTAGGTTGTTGACATCTGTAATGGTATTTATTTTCTCCTTCTCTATTGTGTCCAGACCAACTTTATAGATTTTTCTGTGAACTTATACTCTCATAATATATTATATTTTTGATTTTAGTTTTTTGATTATTGATTCGACCTTTATGAATATCCTTTTTCTGCTTGCAATGGATTGCTGTTATTTTTCTGAATCTATTTAGTTATAACACAAGGTACTTGATTATTAGATTGAAAGTTGTTTTTTTCCTAATAAAAATGCTTAATGACATTGTTTTTGCCTCCTTACCGTCGTCTAAGCTACAGTCTACAGACAAGAATAATCTACTTTTGTTTTTATATTTTCTTCCTTGATTTCAAAATCATAAGCTATTTTCCTTGAGAGTTATACTTTAACTTGGATTTTGAATTTGAAGTTATCATTTTGAAAATGTATTATTCGGGTTCCAAATATTTGGACAAGTGATTATTTTTAATAATACATATTGTTATTGTAAAGATATTGTAGAGAGAGGTTAGTTACATGAGTAAGGTATCTAGCATTGTTACCCCCTCCTTTGTTTTTTCCCTACCATCCCTTCTCTCCCCACCTTCCTAACTCCTCAGTCCCCTACCCCTGAAGTTGTGTAAAGTTCTTTTTGTGACTAAATCCAGGCTGCTAATGATTTTTATAGTTCTTTACAGATACATTGCTACTATAGTGCTTTACGGATACATTGTAATTGCTTTCTGATGTACATACTTTCTAATAAAAGCTTTGGCAATAATGCTTTTTGCTCTTTACGTTGGAGGGTTTTTTTTTCTGTTGTATTGTTAACCACTTTGTGTCGCATGTGTTTTTACTTTCATTATCATCACCATGAGCTAGTTCTTGGTTTGCTTGATTGTGAATTTATACTTTCTGACTTACATGAAGAATTTTGAGAAGTCAAATTTTCCTCTCTGCTCCTTCTAGGCTCTAAAAAATATATACTTAAACCTTTTTTGACAGTGTGATATGTATTATGGAGATCTTATGCTTCTTAAGCCATTTCTTACCTTTCTGAGACTTAGTTTAAGTGGCTTCTGCCACTATATACTCAAATTGGCTTATAATTTCTATATTAATATCTACATTACTGTTAATTTGTTTGATTTTTTGTCTATGTCTTGCAATACACATTATAATTAATCCTTCTTCTGTATCTTATTTTTCCTAGTATCTTTACGTTTTGCTTATAATAATTTATTATATGTCTGCCTTGCTATAAATGCTTATGCATGCCCATGAATTGTATAGAGAACCAACTGTCCCTTATTTCTTTTGTCATAGTTAATGACAAATTACCATCCATTTATGAGTTTCATTTTCTTAAATTTCATATTATGTAATAGACAAAAATGTTACTCTTCTGCATACAAATTTTCATAACTCTATTACTGGAATCTATGTGTATGTTAATTTACATGCTGAGGGTGACTTTGTCATGGAGGTTATAGACCTTGAGTTGAAGTGATTATCTTGTATTAGCTGGGCAGACCATTTTAATTAAAGAAGCTTTTAATGGAGAGCATTAAAAAAACACTGAAGTCAGAAAAATACAACGTGACAAGCAATTTGTTTGTCCCTCAAGACAAGAAGAGGGATCATGTGTTAAAGAGTTTGACAGTCAGTAGAAGCTGAGAATGGCTTTGAATTTATATAGTCAGTGAGGTTAGAAATGGTGCTCATGAAAAGAGATCTCAATTCTACATCTACAAGATCTTGCTTTGCTAAAAATTCACATGAACCAGAAACAAATTCATTTTATTCTGGTCAAGATTTTATCAGACTAGAAGCATATAGAACATATTTATGTGGCCAAAATTTATTTGAAACTCTTTGAGGCGATATGAAGCATAACCTGGTTACTTTTTGTGATCTTTACTTTTTTAATATTAAATAACTTTCTGTACTCTAAACTGATGGAATTTAAATGTTTTTCTGTCTTGTGCTTCTCAGGGAACTCTTCATCCTCAGCTTCTTGACAGTGTTATTTTGTTTAATCTCATGATTTTACCACCTACACATTTGCAAATTAGTACTTAGAAGATTCTCTGGAACTGTACACAGACTTCTGGAACTGGTTTTCTGAGTTCTTTGCTTTCCTTATCATCTGCCCCATTAGTTCTATCTGTAGTTATTTACAATCAAGATCTATCTCATAGCAAAGAGTTAGTAGATCATGCCTATAATCCTAGATACTCAGGAGGATGAGATCTGAGGATCACTGTTCAAAACTAGCCTGGGCAAGAATGTCTGTGACACTCTTATCTCCAATTAACCACCAAAAAACTGGAAATGGGTATATGGCTTGAAGTGGTAGAGCACAAAGAGCTCAGGGACAGTACGTAGGTCCAATGTTCAAACCCTATCCCCCCCTCCACACACAAAAGATATAACTCAGTATTAAAGCAAAATGAAACAACTCTATTTAAGAATTTTCCCCTCTCTTGAAAGTACAACTAGGCAGAGTTAAATACATTGTAAGAAATGTCTCAATTGCTTTCCTACTTGAAGAGACCAGATGTTCCTTCTCCATGACATCCCATCCTTGAAAATATTTGTTTCATAATTTTTATATTTATTTTGCAGATTTGCCATTGTTTACGGCTTTTTGGCAGCTAGGGAAAAATTACCATAAGTAAAACTGCAGTGTTGTTTGTGTACATATTAGTATTGTTTATTATTACAAAGTGTTTTTAATCCCCTAACTCAATATAAAACAAAATACTTCTTGATCACTGTCACTTTTTCCATCAATCTCTGTGCTCTTCCCCATCCAATCAGACTCTCAAATTATTATTTATATAATATACATTGAACATAATTTCTGTATGTGTATTATTAGATAAATTCAGTTACATGACTATAAAAGTCATATAAATGATGTTAACAGATAAACTGCATATATAAGTATATATTGCAAGAATATATTTACACAGATAATAATATTTTAATAGGCATTTCAATTAAATCTTACGTCATATATCTTCCAGGGATCATTTCCCAGGGCCCCAAATACGTCATACTAAACTACCTGAGAACACTTCATAGTTTCGACAAGAAATCAACAAGAAATCTATGAGTTGGAAGAAAACTGCAAAATAATTACATGCAAAATAGACCAGTTAAGAATACTAGAAATAAATTCAATGGACAATATACCCTCTAGTGCAATAGAGACACAGCACTCAATTTTCAAATACATACATATGTATATTCTGAATCAACTCAAGGAAGCAAATATGTAGTTAGCAAGCACTATTTTTAAAGAAAGAAGGAGATTCAGTGCAAACTGAAATTAATTAGATCAGTTACCTAGAAATGTATTCTTTGTCCTGGAGAGTAGAGTATATAGAGCCAAGTAAACCAATTAAGCCCTTAGAGACCTAACACAGGTGAGGACTTGAAATGTGGTATAAGTGGTGAGGACTTGAAATGTGGTAACTATAATACAGTGCAAAGTAAATAACCTATCTAATAGGTTACTGGCAGGTATCAGTGTTATCACCCAGAATATCAAGAGAGTATTTAATTCATTGATTTTTTAGAACAAATTAATACTTTGTATTTCAAAAGGAAAAAGAAAATTTCCTCCAATAATGCACTGCAGTAAATCCATTAGAATAGCCATTTATTTCTAATTGTCTAATCATAATACAAGTCTAAAAGTGCCATAGTTCTAATGGGAGGAAAGTAGATTATAGTGCAATACCCTGTACTCTGAGATGGTATATTTTTATATCAATAATCTTGTAGCAAATTTCATTGAATTTATTTAAGATTGAAAGGGAAAGGAAATCTTAATACATTTGAGACACATATCAAGGCATTTTGTTTGCCCTTTTAAAGTGTAATGCTAAAATCTGGCTTTAATTATGTAATCAGTCCTCAACAACAAAGAAGAAACTCTGTGATCCAAGTTGAAGATCTAAAATAAATTAAGGGACTGGTTGGTAAATGAAAGATGTGTGAAAATTACTGTGACAGATTGTTTGTTAGAGGAAAGGAATGTCTAGTTTTCCTAGTCACCATACAGCATAGCTATATTGCAAAACCTTAAGAAAGCCTATAAACATTCTTGTTCTGCCATAAATCTCTTTTTTATTCTTTCTTTCATACAGGAATATAGAGATGAAGATTTTTATTATTCTATATTTATGAATTTTATTTTATTTATTATTTTAAGATAATTTTCTCTACAACTCCACAGCCCCTAGAAACAGAATCATAAGGAAGTGAAAAATTAGATGCTAAATAATAGAGACTTCCTCTGCATCTATAAACTCTCATATCCCCTGGAGTGATCAGAAAAGTCTTCTCTAGGAAGACTTCTCTATTCTAAGAAAAAAAAGTACCTAGGCAAATGGCTCATTCCTATGCCACTTGTGAACCAATACAAAGAAAAATAAATGTCGGATGCCATGTAGAGATTTAACCAAGTGATACTAGAAAGAAAACATAGAGGCATTGGGTTTAGTGAGTAGAGATATGATTAGAAAGTAAAAACAAGTTGAGAGGAAGAGTCTAGGATGACTTTTCTTTATATATATTTTTAGTATAAAGATACTGAACAGAGGGGTTACAGTTACAAGAGCAAGGTAATGAGTCCATTTCCTATGGAGTATTGTTACCCCCTCCTTTGGTTTTCCCTATCATATTTTCCTCCCCACCTCCCAAACTCCTCCCTCCCCCAAAGATATAAGGTTAATTTTCAACATAGTGTCTAGTATGACTTTTCTGGCTTGGTTGACTCCAGAAAATAATATCATTAATCAAAACAAGAACTTCAGAAGAACATAGCTCTTTTGGAAGTTTATTGTAATTGAGTATTTAAATAGAGGGGTTACAGTTAATGTCAGGTAATACATACATTTCTTTTTTAACAATATGACCCCTCCCTCATTCTCCCCCAGTTTTTCCCCTCCCAACTCCCTTTCCCCTAATACATAAAAGAAAATCAAGTGAGTAACTCTGCTGAATTGGATCATCTTTGTGCTGCCTTTTCTGTGTTTCCCTTCTCCTTCCCAAATCAAATAAACATATACAAGATAAAGAGTACAGAAATAAATTATAAAAAAATAGTGGCAAAAGGAAATAAACCAAAAGATAAAAACCACATAATTGGGGTAGGGAAGGTGGTTCAGTGGTAGAGTGCTTGCTTTGCACACATGAGGTTCTGGATTCGATTCCTCAGCACCACATAGACAGAAAAAAGCTGGAAGTGGTGCTGTGGCTCAATTGGTAGAGCACCTGCCTTGAGCTGAGGAGCTGAGGGGCAACTCCCAGGCCCAGAGTTCAGGTCCATGACAGACAAAAAACAAACAAACAAACAAAAACAAGACATGACTATCATAATAGATGTAGAAAAGGCCCTTGACAAGATCCAAAACCCCTTCATGATGAAAGCTCTGGAGAAACTAAGAATCCATGGACCATTCTTCAATATAATTAAGGCTGTGTATGACTAATCTACAGCCAGCACTATACTTAATTGGAAAAAGCTAAAGCGATTTCCTCTAAATTCAGGAATGAGACAAGGATGTCCACTCTCTCCACTTCTCTTCAAATTAGTGTTAGAAGGCCTAGCTACAGCAATAAGACAAGATGCAAAAATAAAGGGAATCCAAATAGGGAAAGATGAAGTAAAACCCTCCCTCTTTGCAGATGACATGATCTAATATTTAAAGAATCCCATGGACTTTATGCCCAAATTACTCCAGCTGATCCAAAACTTTGGCAAAGTAGCAGCACGTAAAATTAACCCTCAAAAATCAATGGCTTTTCTGTATACAAATAATGAGAAGAGCACTGCTGAAATCAAGAAAGCAACTCCTTTTGTAATAGCCCACAAACAATAAAATACCTAGGAGTTAGCTAAATAGGTGAAGGACCTCTATGATTAAAAATTTTAAAACCCAAAAAAGGAAATTAAAGAAGAACTAAGGAAATGGAAAAACCTCCCATGTTCCTGGATTAGGCAATGCTGCCAAAGGCTTTCTACAAATTCAATGCAATACCTATCACTATATCAACCTCATTCTCAATGAAATAGAAGAAGCAATTCAAAAGTTCATATGGAACAATAAAAGACCCTGAATAGCAAAAACAATCTCAGCAGAAAGACCAGTGCTGGAGGAATATGAATAAAATTTCAAACTCTACTACAAAGCCATAGTAATCAAGAATTTGGTTCTGGCATAAGAACAGACCTGAGGACCAATGGAATAGAACTGAAGACCCAGAAATGAACCCAAAGACCTATAGCCAGCTAATCTTTGATGAGGGATCTTTAAGAAAGAGAATAGAAGAAAGGCAGCTTTTCCAATAAATGGTGCTGGCAAAATTGGTTAAACACCTGTAGAAAACTAAAGCTAGATCCTGATATATGACCATGCATTATAATCAACTCTGAATGGATCAAAGACCTCGAAGTCAAAGCAGACACCTTGAAACATTACAGGAAGGAATAGGAGAAACTCTATGGTTCCTGGGCACAGGCTTAACTTTCCTTAATAAAGACCCAGAAACACAACAAATCAAAAAAAGTTTGGACAAATTGGATTGCATGAAGCTGCAGAGCTTCTGCATGGCACAGGACATAGCTGGTAAGATCAATAGAAAGCCCACGGATTGGGAGAAGATCTTCACTAGCCATACAATGGACAAGGGTCTCGTATCTAATATATACTTAGAACTCAAACAATTAAATTCCCCAATAACAAATCCTCAAAGAAATAACCACCTGGTTACTAAATTGGCTAAAGAGTTAAAGAGAAACTTCTTGAAGAGGAAATAAGAATGGCCAATATACACATGAAGGAATGCTCAACTTCTCTGGCCTTAAAAGAAATGCAAGTCAAAACCACATTGAGATTCCTCCTCACCCCAGTTAGAATGGTTCTTCTAATCAAGAACTCTCATAACAACAGATGCTGGAGGGGATGTGGCCAAAAGGAAATGCTACTGCACTATAAACTTCTGGGAGCAGTATGGAGGTTCCTCAAATGAGTATACTCAGGGCTCCTCTATGTGTACACAGCAATCCCACTTTTAGGCATTTGCCCAAAGGATCAAAAACAAGGCCATACTAAAGCGACCAGCACAATCATGTTTATCACAGGCTTATTAATCATAGCTAAGATATGGACCAACCCAGATGCCCCTCAGTAGATGGATGGATCAAAAAAATGTGTGTGTGTGTGTGTGTGTGTGTGTGTGTGTGTGTGTGTGTGAGAGAGAGAGAGAGAGAGAGAGAGAGAGAGAGAGAGAGAGAGAGAGAGAGAGAGAGAGAGAGAATCCTATGCCTCCATCAGAAAGAATGACACTGCCCCATTTGTTAGGAAATGGAAAGACTAGGAAAAAATCATATTAAGTGAAGTAAGCCAGACCCAAAGGAACATAGGCCTCATCATTTCCCTACTTGCAGTAACTAGTACACATCTAGGATAACAGCTATGTGCATATGGCCACATATGATGATGCTAAGCAAAATGAACCCCAAGATAGAGACACAAGAGATTTTATTTTTGTTGCTTTTGTTTTTAATATACTATGTGATTTTTTTTGTTCCTTTTTTATGTTCTTCCCCCATGGTATAACCCCTGTTGTTCTGATGCCCTGCATCTTGTGTATACTTTTTCTAACTTGAGGAGGGAAAGGGAAATAACAAAATGCTGAAATAAGGATACAGGTTAATCCATTGTAATAATGAGAGATGCAAGACATTATGTTAAAAGTGGACTTTACAACTTGGGAGGAGGTGAACGAAGAGTTGGTGAGGTAAGGCGGGAAGGGATGGCAGGGGAAAATCAAAGGAGGGGGTAACAATGCTCAATAGGAAACATACTCATTACCTTACTCATATAACTATAATCCCTCTCTACATTATCTTTATAATAAAAATATTAGAAAATACCGGAAAAAATTCATTGTATTCATAAGCTTCTTTCTCCCTTGTATAACTACATAAAGATTATAAAAAATATATAATAAATAATTTATTTTTAACACACACACAAGGGAATAAGCCAAATTTGGGGGGGGGGGCAGAAAAATGAACTGCAAACAGTACAGTAAAAAATTCTCTTGTTCCCATTTCCTGGAGTTCATATAATTGAATTTTTAAACTCACTTGAATTGCATATTACATTTGTAATTTCAAGGTATTGACTCTGGAAAATTAAATATTACTCATTTATGTGATTGTATTCTAGTCATTCTGGGCTCCCACAATTCATAAAGCAAGTGCCAAAGATGATAACTACCATATGGCTACATAGTTCCTGTCCACTAGATAGATTCTATACTTCTCTTTTATAAAGACTGGATTTTTGTGTGCAGACTTTCTCTCTCCTCTGAAAGGTGTTCGGTTTCCTTTATATTCTTATTTTCTAGTTTCTCCTTTTCTTGTATGCTGAACAAGAGCATCTGCCAAGACCTGTACTAGCTTACTAGAATTCAAAGATGAATACAGTAAAATCTGGGTCATGAGAGGTCTCCTAGTAAATGTGCATTAATGACTGGTGAGAAAATAGGGAGGAGTCTAATGGGAATGGTACAGTTGCTCATTTTCTCTACACAAGATCATCAGGATCCTGGTGGAACTGTAGTGCAGACATTGACGTGATGGAGAAGGGGGTAAGAACATGTGCTACAGTGGTCCATATATGGAAAAGACAGGAACAATTGGAAAGTACTTATGAAACCATTAAACCATATAGACAATAAATGATAAAGCTGCCTGAATGTCTTTAGGAATGTGAATGGAGCATTAGGCTAGAGAAGAATTCCATAACACAAACTAGAGATCTATTGCCAGGAAAGAACAGAATCAGTGCATGTTACAACAGTAACCATAAAAGGCACAAGGCTGGGTTTCCACACCTATAGTCCAGACACTCAGGAGTCACAGGCAGAAGTCGCTCAGTCACTCATTATTGGTCTGGGCTAGATAGAGACACCTTGTTTTAAATAAGTAACAATCAAATAATTAATGAAAATTGTAATTGGCTCTGCACGTTGCCTGTATTTTTATTAAAAGGCAATTGTATTTTGTTTGCAGAAGCAACACATCTAATCCTAAAAAAAAATCCAGTTAGTATTTGGAAATAATGTAACTAACCATGTCATAGACCAGGTACGAGGTGATAAAATACTAAGAACTATTGACACTAGCCCTATTATTTAAGGTCAAGGCTGGGCGTGCAATTTAGTGGGAAACTGAAAGGAAAATAATGCCTTGGAATTATTCAATTGCATGGAATGGACACATCTGGCAGTTAAAACATGTCTGATGCAAAAACACAGTCCGATAATTAATTCAATGTTTGTGTCTTGTACTTCATGTATAGCATGTCCCACCAGTCAGAGCCCTGATCTATTTAATGTATGCGCTGACAGGTAAAGTAAACACAAATGTAAAGTCGTTTCTCATATTCCCAAGAGGAATTAAGATGTGTACTCTACCCTCAGAGTGCAGATTGAATATTCAAACATCTAATTATGTTTTAAGTTATTTATACATACATTAAATCACATTAGGTAAAATAATAATGAAAGAATTTTATGCACTTCAATTTTCAATATTGGACTCTGTCTTTATCAGTGATTTTTTTTATTTTTGACACTCAGATACATTTAAATATCATCTTCATGAACAACTGTATTGTTTGGAAGTGATAAATTTGAATCTGTGTAGTACATTGTCACTGTAAATTTGACCCAAAGTTATAGGTAAGCCATTTGTATAAGAATACATCATTTTTCTTATTACCATGTTCTTGAAATATCTTTGCATGTTTCGTTAGGTAACATTTTCTCTATTACTTTTGTAAGCTTTTTTTTTTTATATCAGTCATGGGACTTGTATTCTGGGCTTGGGCACTGTCCCTGTGCTCTTCAGCTCAAGCAAGCACTCTACCACTTGAGCCACAGCACCACTTCTGGTTTTCTAGTGTTTTTTTTTTTTTTTTGGAGATAAGAGTCTCACAGACTTTCCCGCCCAAGCTGGATTTGAACCATGATCCTCAGATCTCAGCCTCCTGAGTAGCTAGAATTACACCTGTGAGCCACTGGCGCCCGGCTTACTTTTATAAGTTTTAAGTGAGTTTATTTATGCTGACATGTGGTCTTTAAATTTATGAGGTCACACAGGAACAATGGTCACACAATGACCAATTGGTGTTACATTCTTTGTTTCATTTTTTAGACTTTTCTACTGCTGACTCCTGCAAGAACCACAGATTAGCATCGGTTAAAATCATTTCAGATTTGGGGCTGGGAAGGTGGCTCAGTGGTAGAGCACTTGCCTTGCATGCCTGAGGCCCTGGGTTTGATTCCTCAGCAACATATAAGCAAAAAGAAAAAAAGCCGGAAGTGGCGCTGTGGCTCAAATGGTAGAGCGCTAGCCTTGAGCAGAAGAGCTGAAGGACAGCGCCCAGGCCCAGAGTTCAGGCCCCATGACCGGACCCCCCAAAAAAAAATCATTTCAGATTTATGTGTATTTTCTCAAGATCACTGTGATGCTCCAAATACAGAATTTGAAAAATAAATAAAACAAGTTATTTTCCACTGTAAAAGATATGAAGTGGTAAGACATAAATACACCACAGAACATTTCTTGCATAATGATTTTTTGAGAGTAGAAAAGTCTTTATTACATTTAGTGTTATAACTTACAATCAAGGAAATGTATCTTCTGAACAACTGCTACTATTTCACAGTCTGATAGCTCTGATGCAATACATTTTTCCCAAATGTATACCAATAGGGTCATGGAAATTATGTGAACTTCTACTAGAATTACTCTGGGTTCAGCTTCTTACTTGCAGCAGAAACGCTGCATCCCTGTTCATAACTTACTCTGAATTACACAGTGCTTTCCACCAGGTTTTGAATTTCTTCAATAGGACATTTATTCTCTATTGCTTTTCCAGTATAAGATAATGATGCTTTGCAGAATACAAGGTAAGCCTTTATCTTATATGAATTAATTTGTGAAGATAAAAAGTCAATCCGTGGCATTTCAATTCTCCATTAAACAGGAAAAGAGGACTTGCCAAAAGCAAACTGTAAAGCCATGGTGTTAAGGAATGTGATGAGTCTGTTGAATGTGGATATTGAATGAACTCCATCAGGATGAGTATAATAATTGTCCAGTAGTATTAAAGATTATAAATTAAAGTGTGATCTCTTTGTTTTAATATAGTAGAAAGTCAAAACTCATATTTTACTCATATTGCACAATTGCTGTTTCAGAGTGTAGAAGAATAAAAATGACTTATGATCATTTTTTGAAATGAGCCACTATAGGTTTTTGCAGTGAGACAAAATGTCAAGAGTGAGAAAATTCAAAAGAGAAATTGAAATATATCAAAGTAGAATTATGGGAAACGAAAGCATGAGAGATGTGGAAAACAGGAGACTACCCAGAAAATATGTCCACTTTACCACTATGGAAATAGATGAAGGTACGAGAAACTGAATTGAATATCAGGCTACCCAGATATTTAAATTGTCAACCTATTATAATGAATCCAGATACTGAGTTACACCATGATCTTTATACATAACATCCAAGAAATGAGACACTGTGGAAATTCATAACTAGTGGTTAGTAAATGTGTCTGGATACTCAGAGCCTTGACAGAGACAGGATAGCTCTGTATAATTCCCCAGTTACACCCTAATAATACTTTTCAACTTCTAGTTCACTTGAGTAGAGATTTATTTTCATTTTTTGTACTCAATATGCAATATTATATGACTAAAATAACCACATCACCACTATTTTCTAAAAAACTGCAGATTTACTCAAGCATCTCCTGTTGTTTGGAATGGAATATTTGAAAAAAATCATTGTCGGTACATAAAAATATTAAGAACTTGAAACATGATTTTCCTATCTAAGAATTTAACTTTAGGGGCTGGGAAGTTGGCTCAGTGGTAGAGTGCTTGCTTTGTATGCATGAAGCCCTGGGTTCCATTCCTCAGAACCACATAAGCAGAAAAAGCCCAAGTGCTTCTATGGCTCAAGTGGTAGAGCTCTAGCCTTGAGCTGAAGAGCTGAGGGACAGCGCCTAGGCGAGTTCAGGCTCTGAGAGAGAGGGGTGGGGGGAGAGAGGGATGGGAAGAGAGAGAGAGAAAAGAGAGAGAGAGAGAGAGGGAGACAGGAGAGAGAGGAGGGAGAGAGGAGAGAGAGAGAGAGGAGAGGAGAGGGGGGAGAGGGGGTAAGGGGGTGAGGGAGGAGAGGGAGGAGAGGGAGGAGAGGAGAGAGGAGAGAGATTTTTAACTTTGAAGATAAGATCAAGACTGATAAATATTTATTTGGGGCATCATATACAAATATCTCTGTATATGAGCCTAATTTCAGTTGGCCTACTAAAAAATGCAATGTCTGTATACATAGGCATGTCCATGTTATTAACACAAAAATAATACCAGTTATCTGAGAGCTAAAGAGAGCAAAAGCAGATAGGTATGGACTCATGCTTATATATACAGCTATTTATTAAGTTGAGATCTGAGGATTTCACCTCAAAGCAGTCCAAGTAGTAAATCTGCAACACTCTATTCCCAATCAACCAGGACAGTGCTAGATTTAAATATAGCTCAAATGGTAGAGTGCAACCTTTCATCAAGAAAGCCCAGTGAGAGTGCTTGGTCCTAATTTCAATCTCCAGTAGAACAATAAATTAATTAATAAACAAACGAATAAATAACTATTGTCAGTAATGAACAACATAGGTTCTTCCAGTTTTAGTGCATTTTTTAAAAACCCAAAATTGAAAAAACTTAAAAAATGCTATTTGAATGAATACAAACTACATAAAACTTGAAGTTATATTCAATATTTATATCCCTGACTAGAAGAAGAGAATGAGACTGAAAAACTTACCTGAAATACTTTTTTAGAACACATATTTCTCCTATTGTTCTCAAAGTCTCTGTTTACCTCCTTTCTGACACTTTTTATTACTCAAACACTTTAATGGGCTGGCCTGAAACCATGGTATCTTTTGTCTCTCCCACTCACATAGCTAGTCTTACCTTCATGAGTCACCAGAACAATGTTACATGTGGTATTTCTTCTTCCAAAATAAATACCTTATTTATTTAGTGGAATAACTGATGACTAAGTGATCATAAATTTACTGCTGGCATCCTATATATTAACACCATAACAATGTAAACTGCCTGAAAACCAGGATAAATATATTTCTTTAAAAAATGTGAAAAACTGTATTTTCTGTTACTTTGCTCAAAAAGGCATAAGGATAGAAGATCAAATATTTTTAATATATAGCTTTTAGATCTAAGGGATAGTTAAAATGACTCTTGAGGAATTTAAGATAATTTTTTTCTATGTTCATCACAATTTTTTGAGTTGTAGATAGTAGCTTGGGAGATGAGTGTATCACACTGCACTACAGATAAGTTATGTATGTTTAGGTGGGACTTCTGGAATGACAATGTCAGAGACTTCAAGAAATGAATATATCAAGCTGGCCGGAATTAGCAAAGCAATCATATAAATTCCCTGGCGATCAATCAAATGACTTGAATTAAATGAGAAAGGTTTGCTCAACAAATGTGTGCAAGCTCAAGAATATTGGTGAGAAACTGTGACATTTAAACTGGAGATTTTTTTTCGTGCCCCACATGAGTCTTTGTGGCAGAAATACTGTTTTATGGCACTCATCAGAGAAGCAGCATTTTTTATAACTATAGGTACCAGGAATAAAATAATATTTTGAGCTACTGTGATCCTCAAATTTCAGGTTCCACAGTTCCATACTGTTTCTATCAGGGTATAAATAGGAGGAACCATCCCAATTCTCAATACATAGAAACAATCAAGTCTGTAGCTGTAGCTGATAGCAATGTTCTTTACACTCACAAGTTTAGGCTGCAAGAGAATGGATCTGGTGGGTTTGACAGTAGATCATTATTCTCATTTCCTTCAGAAACAAAGACGGAAAGAATGAAAGGAAGGAAGAAAGGAAGGAAGGAAGGAAGGGAGGGATGGAGGGAGGGAAGGAGGGAGGGGAAAGGGAGGGGCTGGGTGAATTCTAGCCTTTGTCAATACTCAATTAAATTTGGTAGGTCTCATTATACTTAGCTTGTGACCATGGAAAACTTATACAGAGTACAAACACAGCTACAGCTCCTTAGGGAATAGATAGTTGGGACAAGAATGGACTTCCCATAGGTCCCAGTTTATAGTATGAAGTTCCATCCTGGGAAGGTACAGAGCAAATGTCAAATCTTCCAACAGTCCACCTTACCTCCAAGAACAGGTTTCAACTGAATAAGAATATGAAGTAATATATTAACAAGGGTCTTGTCAAAAACAGCGAAGCTACAATTTAGCAGTAAGTGCAGGCTAAATGTGGGATGTGATGTCAATAGGCATAGATCAGTACAAAAATCACGGAGAAGAATGAGAAAGGAGAAAGCCAAAGAGATTCCAGCTAGAATCATAGTCTCAATTTTTGGTGTTCAATCATTTAAAAATTAAGGGCAAACATGATGATGAACTCCATCAAAAAGAGAATAAAAATAAAAGTAAAATTCATTAAAAATATGGAAATTCTGAATATGAAAAGTACAGCAAATCAAAAAAACATAAAACAGAAAGGAACAAAAGGAGAGTCACCAACAGGATTTTATAAGCGCAAGAGAGTCCGCAAAATTATAGATTAATAGTTATAATGTAATATCATGACATATAGGAAAAAATAAAGACATTAAAGCAAGTCCAAATCTATGAAGAAATTATAGTTTTATTAAAAACATAAGACAGAAGTGATAAAAAAGGAAAAAAAAGAAAATTTTATGTGTAGAAATATTGACCTAAATTTCTCAAGTTTGTTTCAGAAACCTAAATCTACATAATCAAGAATTTAAAACTAATAAAAACAAGGTAAATAGAAGGAGAACCACAGTCAGATCATCATAGGCCTAGTGTTGAAAATAAACTATGGTAAAATTACTATAAGAAAAGAATCACATTATATATGAGAAAAAAGCCATAAATATCTGACTACACAAAATATGGAGATAAATGAGAAGAGGTAATATATCCGAAGTACTTTAAAAATTACCAGTGCAGAAGGGTATATTGAGAAAATCACAATTCTGAAGTGAAGGTAAAAGAAAAGTTTTCCCAGAACATTCAACCACTTTAAGAATTTGTTCCTAGAAATGTCTTCTTAAAATGAATGCTAAGAATTTTCACAGGCTGAAAATAAGTGGTACCCAATCATAATTCAATACACAAGAAGAAACATAATGCCATTCAGGGTAATTACATAGGCAATTATAAAGACATTATAATTGCGCATTTCTTCTTTCTTCTCAATCTATTTAAATGAGATTCTGTAAAGTAATGCACATATAATTACATTGTTAGTCCTATAACATATAGAAATGTAAAGTGTTTGACAATTATAACACAGAGGAGACAAGTGCACACAAAACTGTTTGTAAATAAGGAATTGACACCAGGTGATAAACATAAATCTATAGGAAGAAATTAATAGAATCAAGCTAGCTATTAAAAACTATGAGTGCAACAATATGATTTATATGAATGTGTATTTGCTAGTAGTATAAATATAGATATTTGATCTTTGCATTCTTGGTTTCCTTAAAAGCATTTAACTGATCCATTTGTCTATTGAGGGGCATCTGGACTGATTCCATCCATGCATTATAGTACTTGTAGCTTGATAAGAAATGTACTCATTACCTTGCTCATGTAATTGTAAACCCTCTGCATGGTATTTTCACAATAAAAATAAATAAACAAATAAATCAAAGTAAAAATGAAAAGAATAATACAGGACTATTTGGAAACAAATTGCAGGACTTGGAAAAATCATGTTAACTGGGATAATCCAGGCCCAGAGAAACAAAAGATGGAATTAATTTATAAATCTATAATTAAACACTTTGGGATGATATCCAAGTGTTCATGGATATATTCACTGATTGGGGAAGATCCTGGGGAGAAGAAATGGTGTAATTCCTTAGAAAGGCTACTTTAATATATGTCCTGCAAAATTAATAAAATTAAGGAAAGGGATAGTATTAGGAGGAATGGGGAGGATGGTAACAGATGTGACATTGATCAAGAGAAATTGTATTCATAAACTGCTTTGTTGAATGACAATTCCTTTGTAAAACTGCTAAAAGATAATAAAAAGATAATAAAAACATTAAAGCTGTAAATTTGTTCTGTAGAAAAAGATCAATGCAGTTATATTAAATTGTTTTCAGATGCTTAAAAACTCTAGACAAGCTGAAGTTTCCTCATTCTCTATGTGAAAGTTTTCTTGTTCTTTAATTATAAATAAAAATTTAAACATTCTAAAAATAAAAAATGTGTGTAACTGTTAGCCATAGTAATAGGTTATCTATTTGTAATATATATGTATGTGTGTGTGCCTATTATCTTTGCTACATTATGCCATTAACATAACAACATAAAATGATGAAAGGAAAAATATAACAGTGTATTAAATATATGACTGTATTTCTTTATCTCCATGGAATTGCTATTATAAATCTGAAGCATCTTGTGCTTCAGTTTATTTGGTAAAACAGAGCACAGACTGACAAAATAAAACAAAAGAAAACCCTGCATTTGTGAAATTCATGAAGAGATGAACACAATGATTTACCTCTATAACCCTTGCTAAATAAGATCACTGTTCAAGGTTTGTTAGGCAAATAGGACTATGAGAATCAATTTCAACTGAAAAACTGTGTTTGGTGGTGCATACCTGTATTCCTAGTTAACTAAATGATTAAGGCCAATGCTATCTTGTGCAACAAAACAAGATACTTCCTGAAAAATAAGAAAGCATAATGTTGATAGGGTCATGTTTCAAGTGGTGAAAGAACTATCTATCCAGAGTAAACTACTGAGTATGACCAAAATCACTTATAAAGTTTTGAAATGTACATTACATAATTTTTAATGTAAAAGAAAAAGATTACACACACATACAAATCTCTAGATTAGTTGCTACCGGAAGAGTGATTGTGCAATAATCCTAATGTTGCAATCCCTTTGGGGTTACAGATACTGCCAATAGGTACAGTGCTACCTGAGCACAAAGAAAATTTCAACATTTTGTGGTTCAGTTCCCATAAGCCCCCTGACAAATCATTTCCTTCCTTTAGAGAGAACTTTTACTCCAAAATACAAATAGTCCTATCCAGCTAAGGGAAAAGTCTTGTGGTTTACAACCAAATGAAGACAAAGATCTACAGGGATTTGAAAAGTGAACATTCATGAGAAAAGGAATCTTTTCAGGGTGACACAAGTATTACAAAATTAAATTTTGTTATGATGCATAATGATGATATGATATATTTTACTGAGTAATTTACATTGATAAAATGCTTCAAAAGAAATGTTTTTAAAAGCAAGTATGTACTCAAGTAGAACTTCTTTAAGTCAGAGTCTCATACTAATATGATTCTGGAAGCAAAATAAGACAAACTATGGGTTTTATTTATAAATCAAGCATGTTTAATTTAAGATATTTACTGAATTTAACTACTGATCTCAACTATCTCATGTCTATTGTGCTTTGCGTGTATGAAAATATTTTTGGGAGGGCAATACTCATATAAGTTAAGCAAGTTGTTTTTCTCTATGACTTTGGGAGGGTAAGGGGGAGCATGGAAATGGAGGGGCAAAGTGAACAAATGCAGCAGTGATATGCACTGGATAAGTTGTGTGTGGGATGGGAGGGAAAAACTGTGAGTAAAGAGATGACATTGTCCAAAAGGAAATATTCTCTTTGCCTGACTTATGCAACTGTAATCATTTTATAATAAACATATTTTTCTTAATATATTCCCTTGTTGGAAATTGATTTATGTTTTTCCTATGTAGTACTCACGAAAGTAAAGTACCTGAGAATTTGGTGCCAATTAATGGCCCAAGTGCAAAGAGTATTACTAATGAACTAAAACTTCTATGATACATAAAGCTTTCTTTTCTTGGGACCATTTTATTTTATTATTATTGCTTGTTGGTGGTGGTGGTCATGGGGATTGAACTCTGGGCCTGGGCGCTGTCCCTAAGCACTTCAGCTCAAGGTGAGTGCTCTACCACTTCCAGTTTTCTGGTGGTTTATTGGAGATAAGAGTCTCACAGACTTTCCTGCCTGGGCTGGCTTTGAACCAGGATCCTCAGATCTCAGCCTCCTGAGTAGCTAGGATTACAGGGGTGAGCCATCGGACAATTTCAAAAGTTCTTATTTCATGTTTCTTTTATATTAGAATTATGAACTTTATAAGCAATAACTTCTGCTCTAAATAAACACTTCTACTCTTCATATCGGGAGAATGAGGAACAGGGGAGACTGTAAAGAGATAGGAGAAAGTAAGAGGTAACTTATTTCCTGCTATGGTTCCTCCCATAAGGAAATGGCTACCTTCCTCTCCTTGTAGAAGAGAACTTGCTGAATTCTAACTGGCAAGTCACAAAAGAGCTTTCTGTAAACAGGAGCTTAACATTTAACTGCTCACATAAGAAATTTAGAGTAAATTGAATTTGCTATGGCCTCGCAGGCCCATCAGTGGAAATCAACAAGCTGAGAAGCCCCAGTTAGCTGTTGCTAAGTTACAGTGAATATCCATTATAATGCACGTGAATGTACATTAATTCCAAGTTCTGTCATTATGTACGGTGGTAATACAAAGAAGAACAAATAGATTTAAAATGATTTTTTAAAACTAACAGCAGTCAAATCCTTTTGCTCCATGTTTTTCTTTGTCTTCAACATTGTTATTTTTATTGCTTTTATTGAAAGCAGACAGTGAAAGGAGAGAGGTAAATGCATCTTTACAGGTAGAAATCTAGTACACACCATGTTTTTGCTAATAAGACAACAGAATAGAAAGCAATTCTAGGGGAAAAAATGTTAATGTATGCATATACACAATACAACCTAGACAATGTCTCCAACATTTTCTTACTGTTCAGTGACAGCACAGTGCTATTACTGAAGTTTACATTAAATGAGGTTAAGTTTGAGACTAACCAGCATTTCTACCTGGAAATCAGTAATCCCAGTTCAGTTTTCTCAACTTTCCAAACTGGGAGTTAACTGTGAGTATATCGATTCAATCGATAGCAGCCAAATTCAATATAATTGCCACATATTTGTAAGAATTTTTAAAAACATTTTCCTCACAAATATAAGAAGGCAAACTATGGGGTGCCTGTGGCTGATGCCTGTAATTCTAGCTACGCAGGAGGCTGAGATCTGAGAATACCAGTGCAAACCAGCCTGAGAAAGAAAATTCCCATGAGACTCTTAACTCCAATCAACCAAGAGAAAATCAGAAATGGCAATGCAGCTCAAGTGGTAAAGTGCTTGCCTTTAGCTGAAGAGCTCAGGGATAGCTCCAAAGCCCAGAATTCAAGTCCCACAACTAACAAAATTTTTTTTGAAAAAGGTAAAAACTGTTATAAAATTGATTAATCATGACACTCAATATTGTATCTGTGCTAATTTGTCAATAAATTATTTGATAGACCATGAAAACCTCTATGATGTCAGACTCAAGTTTTTTGCAGTATGTGTAAGATCAGAAGGATGGAAGACTGAGACAAGAAAAAGTAAAACATTAGTGACCCTAATCTTAATGGAAATGGAGATAAATGGAAAGTTGGGCATGATGGTAAAAGCCTGTCATCCTAGCTACAGGGAAAACTTAAATAGGAGCAGCATGGTTCTGCCTGGCCTTGTCAAAACAAAGGTGAGGCTTTACCTGAAAAATGACAAAAAGGAAAAGAAGAAAATCCTCTTGTTTTCATATGTTGGAGTTCATTTTGCTTGGTTTCATCTTATGTGGTCATATGTACATAGCTATTGAGCTATTGTCATCCTCTGATTGGGACTATCCTAGACAAATGAGGGAAACCAGGGAGTCTATGGTACTTTGGGTCTGGCGTACTTTACTTAATATGATTTTTTCCAAGTCTTCATTTCTTTGCAAATGCGTTGATGTCATTCTTTCTGATGGAAATATATAATTTCATTGTGTATGTATACCACATTTTCTTGATCCATTCACCTACTGTGGGGTGTCTGAGTTGGTTTTATATCTTAGCTATGGTAACTAATACTGCAATGGCCATGGTTGTGCTGGTAGATTTAGTATGAACTCCAATATATGGAAATAAGAGGTGTCTCTTTGTTGTTTTTAATGTACAGTGTGAAGTTATTTTGTTTTACTTTCATTTCATTATTTCTTTTGGCTTACCCCCTATTGCCACTACATTTGATCTTGGTACTTTGTGTATTGTATATA
This sequence comes from Dipodomys spectabilis, assembly GCF_019054845.1. Classification (NCBI taxonomy): domain Eukaryota; kingdom Metazoa; phylum Chordata; class Mammalia; order Rodentia; family Heteromyidae; genus Dipodomys; species Dipodomys spectabilis. The sequence continues at coordinate 10,440,176 of NW_024870701.1, read as the reverse complement.
CTTTATTTGAATTGGGGAAGGGGAGGGGAACAACAAAATGGTGAGACAATGGACAAAAGTTGAACTAATGCAACAATGAGAGTCACATGATAATAGGTTGGAAATGAACTTTACAATTTGGGGATTGGGGGAATGAAAGTGGGAGCAAAACAACAGAATGGGTAACAAGTTTAACAAGAGATGTACTCACTCTCTTACTTATGTAACTGTAACCCCTTTGTTCATCACCTTAACAATGAATTAAATTTAAAAAAAGAAAAAGAAATAAACTAAGGGCTGGGAATGATGCTCATCGGACAGTACTTGTTTACCAATGTTGAGGCTACGAGTTCATCAAACAATTGTATCATTGGAAAAAATAAGAAATAGAATGAATATTGAACATCTAGTTTGCTGAAGGCTGTAGGATTGATTCTTAGTGTACATATACATAAATATACACAGACAAAATTGTTAGTCAATTTCTTAGATATAAATTCAGATTTGAATAGTATTGCTTAAAATAAGAAGTAGCCATGGTTTCCCCTCTTAATAACTATGCTCCCAATAAAGGCCATTTTGGGGGAATGTGGCTAGGTGAGGCTGTCTGCAGGAATGTGTGTGTCAGGTAGACCAGATTGATTACAGAAAGCCCAGAAATTAATTTTGAAAGTGCACATCTGGCCTGGAGTTGATGTCACCTCCACCTGACCTTTGCCTTTCTGATGAATTCCCTGATTTTTTTTTTGTGTGTGTGTGTGTTACCAGCTTGTATAAAAACCAGAATCTCCCCTTCCTCAGGATCCGAACTTCTTTGTGGCACTACCCTAGTTCAGGTCACCGGCAATAAACTCTTCTATCCTCTCTAAGAAGTGGTCATGATCTTTGCTGGATTTTTGCAACAAACTTCGTTGTATGTTTCACAATAGTTTCACAATACATGTACTCTCCAATCAGTATATTAATTATAGCCATTCTTATTTAGGATTGGCTAAACTAATTTTATTGACAGAGAGAAGACCTTCTTAGGTATTACCCATAGTGTAACATGGTTAAAAAAAAGAATTAAAAATTTCTTCCATATCTCTTACTTGTACCCATCATGTTTACAAACTTACATTCTGCATAGCCTGACATTTACTATTTTGTTCAAAGCAAATGTTTGGCTCTGTTAAAGATTCCAGAAACGTTGAAGGGGAACCAGCCACTCCAGTACAGCATTATCTACAGACGGGGCACATGCTGGAGCTTCTTATCTTGCGTGATTGATCTGGAGGCATAAGAAAAGAGAGAAAGTGCCAGGCACTGATGGCTCATTCCTGTAATCCTAGCTAATAGGGGCTGAGATCTGAGGATCGCGGTTCAAAGCCAGCCTGGACAGGAACGACTGTGAGACTCTTACCTCCAATAAACCTCCAGAAAACCGGAAATGGCACTGTGACTCAAGTGGTAGAGCAATAGCTTTGAGCTGAAGAGCTGAGGAACAGTGCCCAGGCCCAGAGTTCAAGCCCTATGACAAAAAAAAAAGAAAGAAAGAAAGAAAGAAAGAAAGAAAGAAAGAAAGAAAGAAAGAAAGAAAGAAAGAAAGAAAGAAAGAAAGAAAGAAAGAAAGAAAGAAAGGAAGAAAGAAAGAAAGAAAGAAAGAAAGGAAGGAAGGAAGAAGACAAAGAAAAGAAAAAGAAGCAAAGAGAGTTCCCGCAAGAACCAAGACCAGTACTTGTGCTCTGAGAATTCACTCCTTTATCCTAATAAGTTTTATTCCAATAAACATTATTTTAAGTTACAAGTATAAAAATAGTGCTCAGTATTTTTAAAAGGATAAAATAAAACACAGGGAACTCAAGAAAATAGTGAGATCATAGATATGTCTCAAAAAACATAATTTTGCTGGAAAACATGAAAGGATTATTAAACAAAAATAGAAAAAGCTGCCCAAGTTATCCGTCTTTCCTTACTTGTTTAGTACCTTGCCAAATTGTGCCGTGGGGAAAAGTAACAGGTGATTTGCTCAATATACTAATTGCACTAAGAAAATTAAGACTTTTATTTTTCACGTGCTTGCCAATGACACTTGACAGTCCTCAAATTCCATATGCACCATTAATATAATTTTAAATATGATTTTATTGATATGACTAAGGTGTTGTACAGAGGGATTACCATTCTATACTTAATGTAACAAGCACAATTCATTCTGAACAATGGGACTCTTCCCTACATTTTTGTGTAATGATTCTTCAAGACATACTGATAATATTTAATAATAATAAATTTAATCATAATAAAACAGTTGGAATTTAGAAATTTATAAAATAGTTGGAAATAGTGTAAACTAATGACCCTCTTGGTAGAATGTTACATAACACTAACAATAAACCTTTTTTACAAAATTTTTAATACAATAACATTACCAAATAAAAGCAGAATTCAGGCTACTCCACTTTCCATAATTTAAACTGAAGAAGTGATATTTAAATAAATGTTTTCTCTCATTTACCTGAATCTTTCTAGGAGATGATATTTAACTGATAGGTGAGTAGATTTTCCAACCATCACAAACACACAATGAATGTGTTAGATCACGATTTATTAGACAAGTAAGAAATTTTTAGATGTCAGAATTTTATTTAAGTCATCTAAAGCTTTAAGCTTTGCTTTAAGATCAAGTTTACCCTATCTCCTCATGTTTAGAGACAGATAACACCAAGATCTATTTAGCATAGTTAACAATATTGTGGTCAATAGCCCACTTGTTTCAATAAATATATGGCTTCTGCTTATATACAAACATGCACACACACACATTCACACACCACTCCCTTTTCCCACGTTACTATTCATATTCTATTACTTTTATTTATTTATTTTGTGCATTTTTATTGTAAAAATACTGTACAGAGGGATTACAGTTACATGAGCAAGGTAATGAGTACATTTCCTATGGAGCATTGTTGCTTCCTCCTTAGTTTTTCCTCTACCATCCTTTCCCTTCCACTTCCACAACTACCCGCCCCTAGCCCCAGCCAAAGTTGTAAAGTTTGTTTTCAACATAGTGTCTTGTACATCTCATTGTTATAATGGGTTAACCTATTTAAGCATTTTGGTTTTTTTTCCCTTCCCCTCCCCAAATTAGAGAATTGTATATACAAGATATAGGGCACTAACACCAAATACAGTGAAAACAGGGGTTATACTTAGGGGAGGAACAAACAAAAAAAACATGGTACATTATAAATACATTAGAAACAATAGCAAGATAGAAAAAATATATTTGTGTCCCTATCTTGGGGTTCTTTTGGCTTAACATCATCTTATATGGTCATATGTACATAGCTTTTGACCTGTATTGCTTGTCCTACACAGGCACTAGTTATTGTAAAAAGGGAAACCATGGGCCTGGCTTACTTCACTTAATACAATTTTTTCCAAGTCTTTCCATTAACTAAAATGTAGTGTATATATAAAATGGAATTCTATGCCTCCATCAGAAAGAATGACATTGCCCCAATTGTTAGGAAATCTATAACTTCTATTTTGCATTAGTATTGCAGGATGGGGCAGAGAAATGTTCCAATGATTAGTTATTTGTTGTCCATGTTTCTCTCTCTAGTGTAAATAGCATGAAGAATTCCACTTAAAATCTATTGCTCCTTAGGATACAGGGAGAATCTTCCTGAATATTTCTGTAGTTATCTTAAGAAATATGCAGGTTAAAAGATTGTCAGTCCCCAAGCAAGCACTAGCCTTGAAAAAAATAACAACAACAAAAAACTTTTCAGTTGTGCTTCTTGACAAGCACACATCAGCATTGTCTTGTACAACAAAAAGCAACATTATTTTTCTTTTTTTCTTTTTACTTTTTAATTTATTTATTTTTGTTTGGTTATTGTTTGATCTTGGGACTTGAACTTATGGCCTGGGAACTGTCTCTGAACTTCTTTTGCTCAAGATCAGTGCTTTACCGCTTGAGCCACAGCTGCACTTCCAGCTTTATTTTTTTCTTGGTAGCTTAGTGGAGATACGAATCTTGCACTGTCTCTCTCTCTCTCTCTCTCTCTCTCTCTCTCTCTCTCTCTATATATATATATATATATATATATATATATATAATAAATATGTTGTACAGAGATGTTACAGTTACATGAGTAGGGTAATGAGTACATTTCATAGCGAGCATTGTTACCTCCTCCTTTGTTTTCCCCATCAGTTCCCTCCCCACCTCCCCAACTCCTCCCGTCTGCCAAGACATTGTAAAGGTCATATTCAACATAGTGTCCTGTACATCTCATCATCACAATGGGTCAACCTGCATCCTCATTTTAGCATTCTGCTATATCCCTTCCCCTCACCAAATAACAAAAATGTATATACAGAATGCAGAACACTGGCATCAAATCCAGTGGAAAACAGGGGTCATACCATGGGGGAAGAAAATAAAAAAAGAAACAAAAGCATCACATTAAAAACACTAGCAAGCAAGAAAAAAACCCTTGTGTCCTTGTCTTGGGGTACATTTTGCTTAACATTATCTCATATAGTCATGTACTTAGCCTTAGACGTATACTAGTTATTGCAAAGAAGGGAAACCATGGGACCTATGCTTCTTTGGGCCTGGCTTACTTCACTTAATATAATTTTTCCAAGACTTTCCATTTCCTAACAAATGAGGCAATGTCATTCTTTCTGACGGAGGCATAGAATTTTCTTAATACTATTTTCTTAATCCATTCATCTACTTAGGGGCATCTGGGTTGGTTCCATATCTTAGCTATGGTAAGTAATGCTGCAATAAACTTGGTTGTGATGGTAGCTTTGATATGACCGTTTTTGTGATGGTTTGTGTAAATGCCCAAAAGTGGGGTCGCTGGGTCATCAGGGAGCTCTATTGGAGTCTTTTGAGGAACCTCCATACTGCTTTCCAAAGTGGCTGAACAAGTTTACACTCCTACCAACAATGAAGTAGGGTTCCCTTTTGGCCACATCCCCACCAGCATCAGTTACTAAATTTCTTGATTGTCCCCATTCTAACTGGGGTGAGGTGGTATTTCAATGTTGTTTTGATTGCATTTCTTTTATGGCTAGAGAAGTTGAGCATTTCTTCATGTGTCTATTGACCATTTTTATTTCCTCTTCAGAGAAGTCTCTCTTAAGTCTTTAGCCCACTTATTAATAGGGCAGTCGTTTCTTTTAGGGTTTGTTGTTGGGGAATTTAGTTTTTTGAGTTCTAAGTATATTTTAGATATGAAACTCTTGTCGGTTGTATGACTAGTGAAGATCTTCTCCCAGTCTGTGAGCTTTCTATTGATCTTGCTAGCTATGTCCTTTGCCTTGCAGAAGCTCTGCAGTTTCATGCAATCCCATTTGTCCAAACTTTCTTTGATTTGTTGTGCTCCTGGGTCTCTATTAAGAAAATTTTGGCCTATGTCAAGGAGCCCTAGAGTTTCTCCTATTCTTTCCTGTAATGTTTTCAGGGAGTCTTTTTTTATAATTGTGAAAATACCATACAGAGGGGTTAAAATTACATGGGCAAGGTAATGAGTACATTTCCTTTTCTTTCTTTTTTTGTTTTTTTTTGTTGTTGTTGTTGTTTTGTTTTGTTTTTGGGTCTGAGCATGGGGCCTGAACTCTAGGCCTGGGCACTGTCCCTCAGCTCTTCAGCTCAAGGCTAGCAGTCTACTACTTGAGCCACAGCACCACTTCTGGCTTTTTTTTCTGCTTATGTGGTGCTGAGGAATCGAACCCAAGGCCTCAGGCATGCAAGGCAAGCACTCTACCACTAAGCCACCTTCCCAGCCCAATGAGTACATTTCCTATCAAGCATTGTTGCCTCCTTCTTTGTTTCCCCTTCCCATTCCTTCCCATCTCTCTCCCTCTCCCCCCCCCCCCACCCTCCACCCTCCCCCATTCCCCCTGCCAAAGTTGTAAAGTTCGTTTTTCAACATAACGACCTGTACATCTCATTGTTGCAATAGGTCCACCTGTATCCCTATTTAAACGTTTTGTTTTTTTTTTATTCCTTCCCCTCCACAAATTATTTATTTCGAGGTCTTTGATCCATTTGGAGTTGATTCTGGTGCAGAGTGATATATATGGATCAAGTTTTAGTTTTCTACAAGTGTTTAACCAATTTTGCCAGCACCCATTTACTGAAAAGGTTGTTTTTCTTCCATTCTATTTCTTTAGCTCCCTTGTGAAAGATTAGGTTGCTATAGGTCTGTGGGTTCATTTCTGGGTTTTCAGTCCTATTCCATGTTCCTCAGGTCTGTTCTTGTGCCAGTATCAAGCTGTTTTGGTTACTTTGGCATTGTATTAGAGTTTGAAATTTGGAATTGTTATTCCTACAGTGCTGTTCTTTCTACTAATGATTGTTTTTGCTATTCGGGTCTTTTATTATTCTATATGAATTTTTGGATTGCTTTTTCTATTTCATTAAAGAATGAGGTTGGGATATTGATAGGTATCACATTGAATTTGTAGATAGCATTTGGCAGTATTGCCATTTTCATGATGTTAATCCTCCCAATCCAGGAGCATGGGAGGTTTTTCCACTTTCTTAGTTCTGCTTTAATTTCTTTTTCAGGTTTTTAAAGTTTTTGTCATGCAGGTCCTTCACCTCTTTTGTTAAGTTAACTAAGTATTTTATTTTTTGTGGTGCTATTACAAAAGGGTTGCTTTCCTAATTTCAGCCATGTTCTTCTCATTATTGGCATACAGGAAAGCCACCGATTTCTGAGGGTTAGTTTAATACCCTGCTATTTTCACAAAGTTTCTGATCAGCTCAAGTAACTTGGGAGTGGAGTTCATGGGGTTCTTTAAATACAATATCATGTCATCTGCAAAGAGGGAGAGTTTTACTTCGTCTTTCCGTATTTGGATCCCCTTTACGTCTACATCTTTTCTCATTGCCCTAGCTAGGCATTGCAATACTAGGTTGAAGAGGAGTGGAGAGAATGGATATGCTTTGTCTCGTTCCTGAATTTAGAGGAAATGTCTTTAACTTTTTGGCATTAAGTATAATGCTGGCTGTAGGGTTGTCATATACAGCCTTTATTAGATTGAGGAATGTTCCATGGATTTAGTTTTTCCAGAGCTTTCATCATAAAGGGGTTGGATCTTGTCAAATGCTTTTTCTGCACCTATTGAGATAATCATCTGGTTCTTATCCTTGCTCTTGTTGATGTGCTGAATTATATTAATCGTTTTGTGTATGTTGAACTGGCTTTGCATCTCTGAAATAAATCCTGTTTGATCATGGTGAATGATTTTTTTGATGAGTTGTTGAAGTCGATTGGCCAAGATTTTGTTGAAAAGTTTTGCGTTGATATTCATCAAAGAAATTGGTCTATAGTTCTCTTTCTTTGATGAGTCCCTGCCTGGTTTTGTGATGAGGGTTAGGCTTCATAAAAAGAGTATGGTAGTGAATTTTTGCTTTCAATTTTATTGAAGAGATGGAGGAGTATTGGTATGAGCCCTGCTTTGAAGTCCTTGTAGAATTCAGCTGTAATTCCAGCCAGTCCTGGGCTTTTCTTAGATGGGAGGTCTTCTATTGCTGCTTCTATTTTGATGTTTCATATGGGTTTGTTAAGTTGGTTTAAATCATCTTGGTTTAGTTTGGGCATGTCAATATTTGCTAGAAATTTGTCCATATCTTTCAGATTCTCAAACTTACTAGCATAAAGTTTTGAGAAGTATCCCCTTATTATAGTCTGAACCTTGGCTGTTTCTGTAGTGATGTTTCCATTCTCATCTCTGAGTTTGTTTATTTGAGTGTGTTCTCTTTATTCTCAAAAGATTTGCTAAGGGTCTGTCAAGTTTACTAATATTTTCAAAGAACCAACTCTTTGTTTTGTTATTTTTTCTATAGTTTTTTTGGACTCTAGCTCATTTAATTCAGATTTAATTTTAATTATTTGTTTCAATCTACTGGATTGGGGTTTAGCTTGTTGTTCTTTTCCAAGGAGCTTTAGGTGCCTCATTAAATTGTTGGTTTCAGATCTTTCCAATTTGTTGCTGTAGGAACTCAGAGCTATAAACTTGCCTCTGAGTACTACCTTTCCTGTGTCCCGGAGAAGCTGATAGTTTGTGTGTTCATTTTTGTTAAATAGCATGGTCATTTGAATTTCCTTTCTAATATCTTACATGACCCACTTGTGGTTCAACAGTGTGTTGTTCAGCCTCCATGTGTTACAGTATTTCCTTTGGTGGCTGTTAATTTTGAATTCTAATTTTATTCCACTGTAGTCTGAGAGAATGTAGGGCATAATTTCAATGTTTCTGAATTTTGACAGATTTGCTTTGTGGCCTATAATGTGGTTTATTTTGGAGAAAGTTCCATGTGCTGCTGAGAAGAATGTGTAATCTGATGCTGATGGGTGAATTACTAAGTAAATGTCTGTTAAGTCTAGTTGATCTATGTAGATTTTAAGATCCAAGGTTTCTCTGTTGAGTTTTTGCTGAGTCTGTTGTTGAGTTTTGAGTAGGCATAGTGGTGTGTTAAATTTCTCAACAATTAATGTCTTTGAATCTATGTGAGGTTTGAGGGAAAGTAGTGTTTCTTGGATAAATTTAGGTGCTCTATTATTTGGTGATTAGATGTTTAGAATTAATATCCTCCTGAAAGAGAGATCCCTTAATTTGTATGTAGTGACCTTCTTTATCAATTCTCATTGGTTTTAACTTAACTCTATTAGATATGATATTAGTATTGCAACTCCCTCCTGTTTATGGGGGCCATTTGCTTGATAGATTTTATTCCAACTTTTCACTTTCAGAATATGTCCATTTTTGTCGGCAAAGGGTGTATCTCTTGAAAACAGTAGATAGAAGGATCTTGCTTTGTGATCCAACTGGACAATCTACTTCACTTAATTGGAGAGATATGTCTATTAAGTACTGAGAGGTGTTTGTCTGTCCTTACCTTTTTATCCATTTTTTTGGGGGGTGAAGCTGTACCGTGACTGTTCCTGTTGTGATTACATATTTCTCTGCTTGTGGACTGCTTCATTGCCTATATTCTGTTCTTGCTCATTTTCTACATGTAGAACATGGTGGAGGATTTTCTAAAGAGCTGGTTTGCTAGTGATATATTGCTCCAGATTTTCCTTGCTGTGGAAGGTTTTTATTTGTCCTTCTGCTATGAATGAGAGCTTAGTTGAGTAGATTATTCTTGGTTGTTAGTTATTTGACTTCAGGGCATGGCATCCCTCTTTCCAGGCCATCATTGATGTTATGGTGTCTGCTGAGAAATCTGAGGTGATTCTGATTTGTTTATCTTTATATGTGATTGTTCTCTTCTCCCAGGGAGCTTTAAGAATTCTCTTTTTAGTGACTATTGATCCAATACAGATTGCAATGTGGTGGTAAGATGAGCTGTTCTGGTCTGATCTATCTGGGCTTCTAAAAGCTGTTTGTATCTGGATGGGCCTGTCCTTTTGTATATTTGGGAAGTTCTCTGCTAGGATTCTGCTGAATGCATTTCCTAATCCATTGGCTTCCCTCTCCAGGCCCTCTTGTATACCTATTATTCTCAAATTAGGCTTTCTGAATGTATCCTGTATTTCCTTCAGTGATCTGTCCTGCTTCTTAGTTTTGTTATGAATATTTGTGCACTCTTTCTCTATGGAGTCTAAATTGTCTCCAGCCTCTGATATTTTTTTTTTGGCCTCCTCCATTCTCCTTTCAAGGTTTTTTACTTTGGTGTTTATCATCTTTCCTTCTTGCTGGTCTTTCTTATTGGTGGTGAGCTCTTTATTAAGGTTTTCCTTTAAGTCTTGAATAGATTGCCTTACCTCCTGGAGTTGGTTTTCAGATTTCTCTCTCCATTCTTTAATATGGGTTCCTATCTTTTCATTAGATTCTTTCTCCCTTTGCTGGAGTTCCTTTATTTTTTTATTTGTGGAAGCCATGAAGTCTTCTATTAGCTTCTGGTTGGCCTCATCACATTCTCTGATAACCCTATGCAGGGTGTCTAATTTTTCATTCAGCAGTTTTACCAGCCATGCTTTTAATCTATCTTGAGCATTATCCTCTAGGTCATTCTGGGACTGCTCTGTAGCTTGTTTATGTGGAGATGGTATTGGGGTTTGTTGATTGGCCATGTTTCTTGTGTTTATGCAGTTAGTTCAACCCATTTGGAGACAAGAACCACACTGTTACAACAGTGGGACAGTCTTTTAGCACTAGAGCCAACCCAGCATCATGTAGATGTATAGATTTTAGGGTTTCAGAGTTATGGGAAGGTGTTTTCCTAGTTAGCTCTCTTTTTCTTGGCTTGGAGTGTAATATTATGGCTTCAGGGCAGAAATTGCATATAGTTGCATGTTTTGGCTGACAGGAGTCTGCTCCTTAGATTTAACAAGATGGGCCACTTGTACTCAAAATAGTCAAATGTAACCAATTTTTTAGTCAAATACAGAACCAACTGTATGTTGGGTCAGATATAAACTGTTAGGGATCAATGGGCTGGAGCAGATGGAGAAGTGAAGGGTTAGGATTAGAGAGATATGAATTTAAGTTCAGAAGAGAACTTGGGTATAATACTATTAGAGGGGTAATAACAGCTTAGGGGAGGGGTACATGTAGTAGGAGGAGAATAAAGACCTTATTACTGAGTGTAAGAGGTGAAAAAGAATTTGAAGAAAGGTTATGTAGGGAGTAGCTTAGAGATACAGATGAAGATAGGAAAAAGAAGTTATATACGTGTATTTGGGAGACTTGCTGAGATTAGAAAAAGATTATTCAGATATTATTGCAAAGTCGCTTAATCTAAGTTAACTCCTGTAATTATTGTTTACATACATAGAGGGAAGCCTTACTTTGTGTATAGAACTAGACAGGGCAGCTCTGATGGAGTAGTAGTATAATGTGGAGAGAAAGTTGAAGGGGAGAGTGAGAGGAAAAGAGAGAAAAAATACTTACCAATTAGGAAACTGGAAAGTGGAAGGGAAAAAATGATGAAAAAATAGAAGCTTTAAGAGGAATAGGAAATCCTAAATCACAATACAAATAGAAATAAAAACAAACAATAAATGATCAGAAAAAAAACTAACAAAAAAACAAGAACAAAAAACTAAAGAATGGGTTTTTCAGGTTCTTTGTGGGAGCTTTAGTCTCCCTGTATTCCTCAGAGCAGATTCCTGATAGCATCTTGTATGCCTTGCTGTAGTCTACTTCCCTTGTGGCTTGGTTGGGAGCAGATGGGCTTTTGATGGTGGGGGAGGGGGTGCCTGCTATCTAGAGTTCCACTCAGGCCTGGTGGCAGGGAGTTTGGAGGGATTCAGGTTTGTAGACTGCTATCATAGACCTGGAGCTGTGTTCCCAGACTTTCCCAAGTAGCCACAGGAGCCTTAGGAACAGAGTTTATGTCCATGTTCTGTTTTGGTGTGATCCTTCTCTTTTGGAAGGGGGTTGGGTCAGAGGGCTTTGGGATCCCACAGGGAATTGCCACCCCCAGGGAGTGGACCCAGTTGGGTTACTCACACGGTCTGTATTTATTATTTATTTTTCTAATGGGCATTTCCACTGCAACTGTCCCGGCAAAATCCCATTCTATACACAACAGATAAGTGGCATCTGAGAAGATATGTGGAAAGTGCCACAGTATTAGTTCATTTTCACCTTTTTCATTTCTTTAATCTGCAGAATATCAACTTCATTTTTCATTCCATAAAATGTACCTGCATTATCCTCTTTTAGCTTTCTTTTCAGATAATCTCTACTATTACAGTAATTATAAGATTTCTAAATTAATATTTACTTTGGGGCTTCAATAATACTGTAATTGTCATGGTATGAGTAAAATTTTAGAATATGGTTCATGTATAAGGTGATTAAAAGAACAGATTGTAATATATTTGTGTAGGTACGATAATTTTCAACAATAATCTAATAATTCTAGTGTTCCTACAGTTTATAACTAAGCAATGAGTGCTGACATTTATTGACATTGTTCTTTCACATTTTTCAAATAAAAGTTGGAAAGTATTATACAAATAATTATTTATTTTGCTCTTATAGTTTTTTTTCTCTTCAGTTTTAAGAGGAAACTATTAAGTTAATCAGCCTTAATCCTTGAATGCAAAATTAAAAGTACCCTAAATCCAAAACCTTTTAAATTCTCCATAAGACCACAAACAGAAATTCCACACTTCATCTCACATGATAGAAAGCAGACAACACACACTACATTTGAGATCCCTAAGGGAAATAAAATCCCTCACGTCCTTGAGCTGCGACATACAAACTTTGTTTGGTGAAGAGAATTTAAAAGTTTTGTATGCATCTGCTTCCAGTCTATCTGTGTAAGTTGTTCAGAAACAAATGAAAGTTACAGTTTAGACTTAGATGCGATTCTTAAGATATCTCATTGTGTACATGCAAATATTAGAGAATGTGAGAAAATAAGAATTTCAGGTATTTCAGATAAGGTATACTCAACCTGCATTGTAGGCTTAATGTAGCTCTTCTGTGTGTGTGTGTGTGTGTGTGTGTGTGTGTGTGTGTACCTGTAAATATATTGCTTGGAATGTTTTATTTTTCTTTTTTTGCCATAGGCCATGATATATTACAATTCATCCTTCTTTTAAAACATAGTCATAAAATAAATATAAACATAATTTATAGATATATAATATTCACTGTAAGTCTGCATTTCACTTCCATAAAATATACAATTAATGTAACTTATTGAAAACTTGAAGTTGTTTTTATGATCATGATAAACAATATCATGAAAATTGTGTCTATATGCATATGTGTAAAATACCTCAAAAACAACCACAAATAAATTCCTGTGGTTCAGTGAGTTAAACTTATTAGATATTATGGATCTTCAGGGAAAAAAATAATTTTGATAAACTATGATAATATTACTCTTTAACATATGCATTTAAAAGATTTTCATATTAATAGCAAAGATCTGACTTTTACAATTGTCTCTTTAGTGAATAATAATAAACAAAATAACACTATTCTCATAGGCTCAAATATTTATAAACATGAAACAAAGGTGAATAATGAAATACATGATTTTTAAATTGCTTAAGGAATTATCTTTTCCCAGTAATTTCCATATATAATCAAAAATTCACTTACATGCTATAATAATCTCTGGGAATGACATAAAGTCACAATTAACAGGAACTATAGAAACAATTCATTATAGCATTATAGTAAAATAAATTTAGGCTATACACTAATAATCATTTGGATACAATACTTATCCATATTCCTCAAGATGAGTGTAAATGTGTTCACAGGGGAAAATGCGTCGGTTCTCCTACCCATTTGTTACAAACATTACCTATAACCAATTTCCATTCATTTTTTTCTTCGTGTATTCTTACCATTTTCCATATTACAATATTTCCCAAGTATAAGGTTGTGTTTAGACTATGTTTTAACTACCAGGTAATAACTTATTATTTGAAGCTATGACATTGCAAATAATGGAAATGATTTCTTTGCATCCTTGTCTATTTACATGTGTTTTTCATTCCATGTTATGTTCTTTGTATTGGCACCTGATTATGGGATCCAGGCACATAGAATATTTTCACTTTGGATATTGATTTTTGTGTTTGTGTGTGGTTGTCCTATGCAGATGATACACATTACTAAACAAAAATAATGCTTTCTCCTAATTAGTTACCTACCACTTTCCTTTTCACAATTATCATCACGACTTATTTAGGAATACCAAATCAACTCTCATGTGTATATCAGTACACATTCTTGCTATAATAATTTTCAACTTCAGTTCCATAAATTAGGTAGCTGATGGTTCTTGACCTCACATCGCTTTTTATTTGCATTCAGAGCTACATATTACATTAGTCCTTGAGAATCAAAATGTGCATTAACTTGGTTGTCAGGAAGGTTTCATTTTTAATTCTTGCCGGCACTGGTGTTTGAACTCAGAGCCTCATGCTTGCTCCTCCTGTGAGTCTCCTTTGCTTAGCTGACCCTCTACCACTTTAACCACATCTTCCTCCTGGCTTTTTGTTTTTTATTTTGGATACGTGTGTTTCTCATATATACATTTCTACTCAGCTGGATGAAAGCCACAATCCTCTGGACCTCAGTTTACTGAGGAGCTAAAATTTTAGATTGAACACACTTGTGCTCAGCTCATCTTTGATCTCTATTGCAATGTGAATCATTTCCTAGACAGCTTGCAATCCATTTGAATAGATATTGGCCACTTAAGGTTAGTGAATTCCTAAAAGCTCAGTAAAAAGTTCACTTCTTTACCATACAGAAATCTCTCCATGTTCCACAATAAATTGCTAAGAAACATCTTTGTTTATTATCATCTACCACAAGAATGAATGGAATCTCTAGTCAATTAATCTATTGCTTTTGATAAGGAACAGTTGATCCACAGTCAGATATATGATACTAATACTCCACATAAATTCTGTATGTGAACTCTTTCTGTGCTGCCTATCCTATGCCAGTTGCAGGAAAACTCCAGAGAAATCCAAAATCTCTTGTTTATGCAAAGTCAAAAGCAAAGATACTGGGCAGTAGTGTGTTCTCTTCCTTCCAAGAGAGAAAATTTGCTGATAATAAAATAGTATCTTAGAAAAATAACCCAGAACTAATAGGTAAAAAGTAGAAGGGAAATAATTTCTCTAAGATTTTTACATAGGATAAACATAAATAGGAAGAAGGGAAAGTATTATCTTTCTGTCTGTGTATATATCTATTTGATCTGTCTATTCCTGTCTTTTTATAACAAGATAGAGTCACATTCACCAAGATGTCAAGCAAGAAGCTTGCTGCCCCTGTGATCTGTGCCCCCAAGAAGTCGAGGGCTCTGGCTGTGTCATGGGCCTGCATGGCTGAGGAAGTGAGCAGAATTCTGGTAGTGGAAAGGGGACTGTGTGGATAGGAAGAAGAGTGGAAGGATAAATATTTTGCATGTAATATAAAGTTTTATTAGTAAAAGCTGTATAAATTCTTATACATGTTCTCGGGACATATGTTATTCTCCCTGATTGTACAATATATGCTAGCATTTCTGAATTTGTCTAGAATATTGTGTCTCTAGTATGACCAATTAAATCATATTAAGGTTTGTTTTGCACCATGGTCAATTGTAGGTACATTTGTATTTATATTTATATTAGTATTTTATATGCCAAGCCAGCTTCTTACTTGGCATCATGGTGAATGTGACTTTTTATCTTATTATAACAACACAAGAATAAAGGGATAGGTTAAATAGATAGAAAGATATATGATAGTTTCTTTTGCTCCTATTTATGTATATCCTATATAAAAATCTTAGAGAAATTATTTCTCTTCTAATTTTTAGGTATTCGTTCTGTGTTATTTTTTCTAAAATCCTGTTATATCATCAGCGAATTTTGTATCTCTTAGGAAGGAATACAGGTGTTTATCATGTTTCACATGATCCTCCAAAGAATGAAAGAACTTTGTGTTATTGTTTAATATATGTATGTGTATATATATGTATGTGTATACATGCTCACATATATTGGTCCAAAATTAATGTATGTGATTTCTTAGACATTACAAATAATTCTGATCATTCAGTGTTTGTAGAGTTGTTAAAATCTGCTACTTTGTATTTTTGTAAAGTTAGAGATGATTTTTCTATTTTAAAATGTTTATTTTTTTTCAATTTCTGTTTGAATATTAGAAGGACCTCAAGCTATGATCTACTTTCCCTTTTATCAGGATATATTTTTATTCTTTACCTCTTTTATTAGTTTTATATAAATTTCTCTTTAAAGCCTACGGCTTTCCTTTGTATAGGGTTTGTTGTCATTTTATTTAAGCTTTTTATTATTTGCTTGATCAAATTGACCATTCTTGGCAAAAAATACGGATTATTTTATTGGATTATATTATTGAATTCAACATGAGAGTTCCTTTTCTTTAACATACTGTGACACATTTTCATTCCTTAAATTTGCAGTTTAATTTAAAAATGTGTCTTCTTTCCCCTTATATAATATGCATCAAGTTTCTGTCTTTATTCAGTTTTATATAATTATCTATGCCATTTATACATGTTCATTAATATCTATATCAGTCTATGCCTACTTTTTAGAAAAAATATTAAAACATTACAAAAACATTAGTATACTTTGAATTTCCCAGATTCACAAACCCACAACCATCACTAGTAAATAGTGAAATATATATAAAGCTACACACAGTATGAAAGACCACTGAAGTATTAATCCATGAAAACTACATTTGCCTTGTCAAAATCCTAACATATTTTGCTAAGATTTCATCTTTTTTGATCATTTATATTGTTCAGAAGAGATTTCAAAAGCAGTTATTATCTTTTATTATCTCCAAAGTGAAGATAATCATTTTTTCAAAATGCCTAAAAATATTGCCTAATTCAAATGTATTGTGTACAATGATCATTAAATGAGGATAACCAGTATAAAACCAGGGATCAATAAAAACACCACTTTCATAATTGGTCATTTCTACAGGTATCATGGTGATTCACAGAAGCTGTTTTAAGCTGAGATCCCTCTGCCAAACTTTTGAGTCCTAAATCTCACTTCAAACTGCGTATATCCACCTGGATATCCAATAAAAGCTCAAAATTGACATTTCAAAAACCAAAATGACCTTTTACTTCTTCCCTAAACAGATTTCTTTCCCCACAGTGTCAGTCCTGCCAGCCTATATACAACACTCACTCCAAAGAAGTGAGAAATCTGACCATCACTTTTAGACTTTATTTCTTCTTGTTGTTCAGTTTATTAACATTCTTATTGAAATCTCTTATATACACCGGCATATTTCCATGCTTTCTATATTAATTTAGTTTAGTTTCTCATATGTTTAAATTTCTACAATGGTACTCACCTTTTTCTCTTCTTTTCCTCACTTCTACTCTCCAAGCAGCACAAGGATCTATTGAGAACTCAGTTTACTTCTTTCAACATCCTTATCACCTGTGGTAGTCCTTCCACTACTAAAGTTCTACAAGATATTGATTAGTGCTAGTTAGAAAGATATGAAATCAGCTCAGATACCCCTCAATGGATTAATGGATCAAGAAAATGTGATATATATACACAATGGAGTTCTACTCATCCATCAGAAAAAAATATATTGTACCACTCATAAAGATATGAAAAGACAGGAAAAATTATATTAAGCAAAGTAAGCCATAGTTTCCCTTATTTATGGTAGCTGGATGTGCCTATAAATCTACAGGTAAAAACACTGGGTGAGCAAGGGTTCCAAGTGAATTAGTTGAACTGTAATAGACTTTATGGAGAACGTAAATAGCATGTTTTTTTTAAAGACAAAGCCAAAGCCCAACAAAATAAGTACCAGGAAATGGGTACTTGTAAGAGGGGAGGGGAGGGGAGGGCAAAAGGAGAAGTGTAGAAGAATGGAATCGGGAAGTGGGAGAGAGGTAGAAGTATGAAGGGGGTAGTGAGAAGAATGAAGGCAAGAATTTGTTGTATAAACCACAGAACTGAGAAATATAAGGGAAGTGGTGGGTGGAACGTGATGAAGAAACTGAAGTGCCGTCACACACAGATCAAGATGCATTGTACACATAATCTGTTTTGTTAAAAGGCAAAAAAAAAAAAAAAAAGCAATTTCAAAACCTAAACTTAAGATGAGTAAGTGATGGATGGATTGGGATGGGTGGGTGAGAATATTGATAGAGGACATTGACCAAAATGTATTGTATTCAAACACTGCTTTGGTGACTAGCAACTTGTTTGCACAACTACTTAAAATAAGAAAAAATATTCATAAATATATGTATTGAAAGACAAATGTGTTTGTGAAATCCTTTGTGTTAGATATATATACTTTAGTTTTAAACTTCTTTCAGTCAGAGCATTAACTAATTACTAAGCCCATATCTAGGTCTCTTGGCCAGCTCTGTTGGGTGAACTAGTTCAACAGGGATACTCACAAGACATTATACTGGAAATGAACTTTACAACTTGGGAAGGAATGGAGTTGGGAAGGCGGAAACATGGGGAAAAAGTGAAGGAGGGGTTAACAATGGTCAACAAGAATTGTACTGATTAACTTCCATGTGCAAGTGTAACACCTCTGTACATCACCTTGACAATTAAATTTAAAAAAAGAGTTCATGTTATAATAGCAGACTGACATAAAAAGCTATTGGACATAATAGTATAGTGGAATAAAAATCCAGGGAGCATATAATTAGCACTTGCTTCAGAGACATAATTATTTTTTTTTGGTCCAGTCATGGGGCCTGAACTCTGGGCATAGGCACTATCCCTCAGCTCTTCAGCTCAAGGCTAGCACTCTACCACTTGAGCCACAGTGCCACTTCCGGCTTTTTTCTTTTTGCTTATGTGGTGCTGAGGAATCGAACCCAGGGCCTCAAGCATGCAAGGCAAGCGCTCTACCATTGAGCCACCTTCCCAGTCCTCAGAGACATAATTTTTTTTATTGTGAAAATACTGTACAGAGGGGTTAAATTACATGGGCAAGATAATGAGTACATTTCTTATCAATCATTGTAGCCTCCTCCTTTGTTTCCCCTTCCCATCTCTTCCCAGCCTCCCTCCACCCCCCCACCCAATTCTCCCCCCCCACCAAAGTTGTAAAGTTTGTTTTCGACATGACAACTTGTACTTCTCATTGTTAAAACGTGAGTTGAGATTTTAAATAATATATTTTCCACACAGAGGGAAGTGTATACAGGGGGAAATTTCCAATTAAGATTATGTGGTGTGGTTGAGCAGCTTGATGTGTCTGTCTGGATGATAAAAACCATAAAGAATGGAGTGGAAGCAGAGGATACACAATCCCAGATTATCAGTATACTAAGAGTTTTCTCCAGGTTGTTACATTATTGAATTAAAAGATTCTACTTTGGAAAACTTTCTATATTTTTGCTTCACACCATAAAATGTATATTTTGCTCTATAAAACAATTTAAATATAAACTTCATTATAAATCAGTTTTCTATTTGCACAGGAAATAGATTTTTGAATTGCATAGTTTGAATAATATGTAACATCTGCATTTTTTCAATTATTTTGAAACACATAAAGGAAAAAAAGAACATGAAGCCAGCTAATATGTCATTAAAGAAAGATAAAAGCTTCTGTGAAAACTTGACTGTATTTAAGCCTTTTGCAATTCTGTGATGATGAAATTTTTTTTAAATCTGAAGAGATTTCCATTAGCAAAATTGTTATAGTTAGGTATTTCATTTAACTTAAACTTGAAAAGGAACTTCGAGAAAGTTGCTGATGACTTGAGCATCTAAAAAAATGGAAAAGAATCACACACATTGAATTTGTATATTATTGTAAACTTGAAACAAAGAATAAAAAGAGAAACAGAAAAGCAGAAGAGAAGAAAGAAGGAAGAGGGAAACAAAGAAGAAAAGAAGGAAGGAAGGATACCTGAGCAACAGAGAGTCTGAGACAAAGGAGCCAGACGCAGTAGGCAAGCGGATTCCACTCAACACCAACAAGAACCAACAAGGAGCAGACATCTTCATCCTGCAGTTCGCAGACCAGAGACGACCCAGGAACTAAGACTCGGCCTGAGTAGAAGCCTGATGTCCTCACTCCTTCTCAGGGAGCAGAGGAGGGAAGGCCACCCCCGCCCCCAGCACCGGTGATCTCCATCTTGGATACCGACAAAGCTCGGAGGAGCTGCTAGCTCCAACTCAGGCCTTGGAATAAAACGAGTCATTTAGCAGGTCACAAGAACTTAACGGCGGCATAACCTTCCAGACTCAGCTCCACCCAGGGAAAAGTCACCCAGCTTGGGCGCCAGCCCGAGGAGTGTGTTTCTTCACTGGGTAATCAGAGCCAGAGGCTGCCCCTCCCTCTAGCAGCCTCGACAATCAATTGAAAATCAGTAAATAGAAACCCTGAGAATGGCTCCAGGCTGGGCTCTGTGAGGTTTTCACAACTAGCGCCCGGGAAAAGCTACTGTTTGTTGAAAGGCCTCAACTCTACCAGAACCTAGCCTCATCACTGCATCCCCCTCTTTTGTGATACTCAAAGCAGATCTGCCTCCCAATGAACTAGCCTGGGAGGAGGATCAACAAATCCTGGGGAAAGCAGAGCATTTTACTGCCTGTTCGAACAAACTGACTTAAGAAACCAACCAAGCCACAGGACCTCAAGCTGACCAGAGACTCCAACAAGAGGCTAGTTATGGACACAAGGGAGATACAGAATTTTTCCCACTCCTCCCAAAAAAAAATCAAAGAACTTTTTTTTTTTTTTCTCTTCTTCTTCTTCGTCTTCTTTTTTTTTTTTTTTAGTTTTTATTTTTGGTACATTATATAAAAATTTTTTTTTCTTTTCTAAAACTTTTTTTAATCTTTGCCTTTTTTGAAAAAAAATTGTTTTCCAGAAACTTTTTTTTCCTCTTATAATTTTTATTTTAGGGATATGTGAGTGTGCGTTGTTTTTTTCTTTTTTGGTCTTCTTTCTCTTTTTTTTTCTTTTTTAATTATCTTTTTATTTTTTGTTTAGCTCTACTGAACTTCTCATCTTTTTCTTCTTCCTTTCTTATCCTTTTCACCTTCTCCTCTCTTTCGTTCTTCTTTAAGTAACTTAATTCTTGTCCTGCACATCCTCAGATAAACCCGTAGTTGACTATTAAACCCTATTGCCCATTGTGTACACACTTAATCCACAAATTTATTACTCAAGTCAAAACCTCTAAGACTTAAATTCCTTAATAGCAGTACTACCTCTTTATACCTATATAATATTTTAAGTATTTTTATTTTTAAGTTTTTCACATCTCCTTTATATCCCTCCCCTTCTCTCAATAAATTCACGTTCTTATCTAAATAGATTGTTATCAAATCTACATAATTTTATTAATTTTTACCTTTCTATTTTTTCTGGTCTCTTTTCTTTTCCCTTTCCCTTTCTTTTTTTTTTCTCTCTCTCTCCTTTCATCCTACCCAACCTATTTCCTGCTTTGAGATTAGGACTTAGTTAACTCTCCCTGAGCCTCCCCACATCAATCTATTCCTATTTTTTTACCCATATCTCTCCCTAACCCTAATAATTTCTGGTCTTCCAAATTCTTCTTTGTGGTTCGTAGCCCACTAACGCATAGTTGTTTGATGTTGAATAGATGTATCTGTTGAACTAGATTGTATCTGTAGACTATTGACTGTGCAAGTACAGACTTTGGTTGATGCTTGCCTTAAGATAGTGTTCTAGCACAAAACTGGTGCTATTTTCATCTCAAATGGGCAGAGTAAGCCGGAAAAACACAAGAAAAATGGCAAATCCGGGTATCTCAATTCCCAATCTCGATAATCAGGGGACAGAACAGATAATGAATAATCCAGAGGAGAATTCCCAAATAGATCTACAAACACTGCTGGCAAACATGATAAATCAAAAGATTGAAAGCATACAAAGGATTCTCTATGAGCGTGATAGGGAGAGAGAGGAGGCAATCCAAAAGTTTATACAGGAATTTCATAAGCGTGAGGAAGCTACTCAAAAGCTGATACAGGATTTGCATGAGTAGCTTGAGAATACTCAAAGAGAAAGGCAGGAATGGCGTGAACAGGCTGAGAATGCTCAAAGAGAACTACAGGAATCCCACGAACGGGAGGAAGCTAATCAAAGAGTAATACAGGAATTAAGAGAGCAGGAAGAGAATACACAAAGATCACTAAAGGCATTCATGGAATCCGTTAACAAAGAGCTGAAGGAAGTCAGGGAGACCACAAAGGGAATGCTGAATGGAAACCAACAGAAGGAATGGGAATCCAAGGAAACCATAACCAATCAACTAAGTGATCTGAGAATAAACACTGAACATCAAATTAAGGAAGTAAAGAAGTTCATACAAGATTTAAAACAAAGCTTCAACAAAGAATTTGAAGCCATCAAAACTGACCAATTAGAAGGAAAAGAGATAAAAAACAAAGTAGAAAGTCTTGACAGCAGGTTAGACCATGAAGAAGATCGAATCTCAGGGATTGAAGACAGCCTAGATATTATAGAGAAAGAACATACAACCATCCAAGACAAGTCCAAGAAATATGAAAAATCTATCCAACACTTGGAAGACACCATCAGAAGGCCTAATCTAAGGATAATGGGTGTAGAGGAGCACCTAGAAACAGAAGTTAATGGCCTAGGAAACATGTTTAACAGGATCCTAGCAGAGAACTTCCCAAACATGCATAAAGATAGGCCTATTCAGATACAAGAAGCTTTTAGAACTCCAAATAGACCAGACCAGAATAGGACAACCCATCGTCACATTATAATCCACACAGGATCAACTCAGACCAAGGAAAAGATCCTTAAAGCTCTCAAAGAAAAACGATTAATCACCTATAAAGGAAAACCAATTAGAATCACCTCAGATTTCTCAGCAGAGACAATCAAAGCAAGAAGAGCCTGGAATGATGTATGCCATGCCCTAAAAACAAACAACTATCAACCAAGAATACTGTACCCAGCTAAACTCTCCTTCATAACTGAAGGCCAAATAAAAACCTTCCATAGCAAAGAAAAATTGAAACAATACATCTTCACCAAACCAGCCCTACAAAAGATTCTTAAAGATGTCCTACACATAGAAAACCAACAAGACCACAATAAAGGCCAAGAAACTGCACCCAAACTGAGAATCCAAGAACCATAGGAAGAACCCAGTTTTCGCAACCCCTAAGAAGGTGGATAACATGGCAGGAACTCGCAAATATCTCTCAGTCCTTTCTCTTAACGTTAACGGACTGAACTCTCCAATTGAGCGACATAGACTGTCTAGTTGGATTAAAAAACAAGACCCTTGTATCTGCTGCCTTCAGGAATCACATCTTGCCCATAAAAACAAACACATTTTCAAAGTTAAAGGTTGGAACAAAATCTACCAAGCAAATGGCCCCCATAAACAGGCCAGAGTTGCAATCCTAATATCAGATAAAATAGACTTCAAATTAAAATTCCTGAGAAGAGATAAAGAAGGTCGCTACATACTAGTTAAGGGATCTCTCTTTCAGGAGGATATTACAATCCTAAATATCTACTTGCCAAACACTGGAGCACCCAAATTTATCCAAGAAACACTACTTTCCCTCAAATCCCATATAACTCCAAAGACATTAAATGTTGGGGATTTTAACACACCACTCTCGCCACTAGATAGATCAACTCGGCAAAAACTCAACAGAGAAACTGCAGATCTAAACAACTGCATAGATCAACTAGACTTAACAGATATCTACCAAACATTTCACCCAGCAGCATCAGAATACACGTTTTTCTCAGCAGCACATGGAACATTTTCTAAAATAGACCACATTTTAGGCCACAAAGCAAACTTGTCTAAATTCAGAAACATTGAAGTTATACCTTGCATTCTCTCTGACCACAAGGGAATAAAATTAGAACTCAACACCAAAAGCCACCAAAGAAAGTCTGGTATCACATGGAGGCTGAACAACACACTGCTGAATCACGAGTGGGTCATGGAAGAGATTAGAAAGGAAATTCAAATGTTCATGCTATTCAACAAAAATGAACACACAAATTACCAGCTCCTCTGGGAGAGAGCAAAAGCAGTACTCAGAGGCAAGTTTATAGCTCTGAGCTCCTACATCAACAAATTGGAAAGATCTGAAACCAACAATTTAATGACACATCTAAACCTCCTTGAAAGAGAACAGCAAGATAAACCCCAATCCAGTAGATGGAAAGAAATAATTAAAATTAAAGCAGAATTAAATGAATTAGAATCCAAAAAAACTATAGAAAGAATCAACAAAACAAAGAGTTGGTTCTTCGAAAAAATTAACAAAATTGACAGACCCTTAGCAAATCTTATCAGAAAAAGAAGAGAACACACCCAAATAAATAAACTCAGAGATGAGAATGGAAACATCACCACGGAAACAACCGAGATGCAAAACATTATAAGGGAATACTTCTCAAAATTTTATGCTAATAAGTTTGAGAACTTGACAGAAATGGACCTCTTCCTAGCAAATATTGACATGCCAAAACTAAACCAAGATGAGTTAAACCAGCTTAACAGGCCCATATCAAGCATTGAAATAGAAACAGTAATAAGAGACCTCCCAGCTAAGAAAAGTCCAGGACCAGATGGTTTTACAGCGGAATTCTACAAGGCCTTCAAAGCAGAGCTCACACCAATACTCCTCCAACTCTTCAATGAAATTGAAAGAGAAAGTTCACTACCGAACACATTCTATGAAGCCATCATAACCCTCATCCCAAAACCAGGCAGGGACTCATCAAACAAAGAGAACTATAGACCCATTTCTTTGATGAACATTGATGCAAAATTTCTCAACAAAATTTTGGCCAACCGATTTCAACAATTCATCCAAAAAATCATACACCATGATCAAACAGGATTCATTTCAGGGATGCAAAGCTGGTTCAATATACACAAATCAATTAATATTATTCATCACATGAACAGGAGCAAGAATAAGAACCACATGGTTATCTCAATAGATGCAGAAAAAGCATTCGACAAGATCCAACACCCCTTTATGATGAAGGTTTTGGAAAAATTAGGAATCCATGGAACATTCCTCAATACAATAAAGGCTGTATATGACAAACCTACAGCCAGCATTATACTCAATGGTGAAAAACTAAAGTCATTTCCTCTTAACTCAGGAACAAGAAAGGATGTCCACTCTCTCCACTTCTTGTCAATCTAGTATTAGAATGCCTAGCTACAGCAATAAGACAAGATGCAGACATAAAGGGGATCCAAATTGGGAAAGAAGAAATAAAACTCTCCCTCTTTGCATACGACATGATCTTGTATTTAAAGACTCCCATAGATTCCACTCCCAAATTACTCAAGCTGATTCAAAACTTTGGCAAAGTAGCAGGTTATAAAATTAACCCCCCAAAATCAATGGCTTTTCTGTATGCCAACAATGAGAAAAGTGTGGCTGAAATTAGGAAAGCAACTCCATTTGTAATAGCCCCACAAAAAATAAAATACCTAGGAATTAACTTAACCAAAGAAGTGAAGGACCTCTATGATGAAAACTTTAAAATCTTGAAAAAGGAAATCAACACAGAACTTAGAAAATGGCAAAAACCTCCCATGCTCCTGGATTGGAAAGATTAACACCGTGAAAATGGCAGTACTTCCCAAGGCTATCTACAAATTCAACGCAATACCTATCAAAATTCCACCCTCATTCTTCAAGGAAATAGAAGAGGCAATCCAAAAATTCATATGGAACAATAAAAGACCCCGAATAGCAAAAACATGACTAGAGGATAGAAAGAACACGACTGGAGGAATATCAATACCAAATTTCAAACTCTACTATAAATCCATAGTAATCAAAACAGCTTGGTATTGGCATAAGAACAGACCTCAGGACCAATGGAATAGAATTGAAAACCCAGAAATTAACCTAAAGACCTATAGCCATCTAATCTTCGATAAGGGAGCTAAAACAATAGAATGGAAGACAGCCTCTTCAGTAAATGGTGCTGGCAAAATTGGTTAACTACTTGTAGAAAACTAAAGCTAGATCCTTATCTATCACCCTGCACCAGAATCAACTCCAAATGGATCAAAGACCTCGAAGTCAAAGCAGACACTCTGAAAACATTACAGGATGTAATAGGAGAACCTTAGGTCTCCTTGGCTCAGGCCGAAATTGTCTGAATAGAGACCCGGAAACACAACAAATCAAAGAAAGGTTGGACAAATGGGATTGCATAAAGTTGCAGAGCTTCTGCATGGCAAAGGACATAGCTAGCAAGATCAATAGAAAGCCCACAGATTGATAGAAGATCTTTACCAGCCATACAACAGACAAGGGTCTCATATCTAAAATATACTTGGAACTCAAAAAATTAAATCCCCCAACAACAAATCCTCAAAGAAACAACTGCCCAATAAATAAGTAGGCTAAAGACTTAAAGAGAAACTTCTCTGAAGAAGAAAGAAGGATGGCCAATAGACACATGAAGAAATGCTCAACATCCCTAGCCATAAAAGAAATGCAAATCAAAACACCATTGAGATACCACCTCATTCCAGTTAGAATGGCAAAAATCAAGAACTCTAACAACAACAGATGCTGGAGGGGATGTGGACAGAAGGGAACCTTACTTCATTGTTGGTGGGAATGGAAACTTGTTCAACCACTTTGGAAAGCAGTATGGAGGTTCCTCAAAAGACTTCACGTAGAACTCCCCTATGACCCAGCAATCCCACTTTTGTGCATTTACCCAAATGTTTACAAACAAGACCACACTAAAGCTACCAGCTCAACTATGTTTATTGCAGCATTATTTACCATAGCTAAGATATGGAACCAACCCAGATGCCCCTCGGTAGATGAATGGATCAAGAAAATGTGGTATATATACACCATGGAATTCTATGCCTCCATCAGAAAGAATGACATTGCCCCATTTGTTAGGAAATGGAAAGGCTTGGAAAAAATTATATTAAGTGAAGTAAGCCAGGCCCAAAGAAACATAGGTCCCATGGTTTCCCTTATTTGTAATATCTAGTATATGTATGAGTCAAGCGGAAAAGGACAGATAATGTGATGTTAGGAAAATGAACCCTTAGATATGTATTTTAATGTTTTTTTCTTTCATGTATGTGTTTCTAACGCATTTATAAGATTATTTCTTTGTTGCTTTGTATGTCCTTCCCCCACAGTATAACCCCTGCTTTCACTATATTTGATGTCAGTATAACTTGTGGAGGAGATGGGGAAAAACAAGTCGTTTAAGGATACAGGTGGACCTGTTGCAACAATGAGAAGTACAAGTTGTCATGTCCAAAACGAGCTTTACAACGTCGGTGCAGGGGGGGGGGGCGGGGAGAGGAGGAGAAGGATTGGGATTGGTGGGGGGAGGAGGGAGGCTGGGAAGGGATGTGAAGGGTAAACAAAGGAGGTGGCTGCAATGCTTGGTAAGAAATGTACGCATTATCCTGCCCATGTAATTGTAACCCCTCTGTATAGTATGTTCACAAATAAAATAAAAAAAGAAAAATATAGAAAGCATTCATATGCATAATTCAACTGATAACCTAAGACTTCATGCGTGCAATGGAATCCTTGCGCCATTAAAACTATCTTTTAAAAGAATACTAAGAACAATTAAATTTTTCATAATATATGAAAAGAAAAGAAGGAAGGAAGGAAGAAATGGAAGGAGGGAGGGACAGACAGAGAAAGGAAGAATAGGAGGAAGGAAGTGAAAAATTAGAATGAATAAGCTTGCTATTGAAATATTGAGTAGGTTGGGTGCACTTGGAGATGACGACATTAGTGAGTACTTAGTCAGATATTTAGGACATGATCTTGAAATTAAAATTCAGTAATATTTTGAATGTAATTTGCACCTGCCCTACTGAAGCAGATATGACTAATTTGGATGGGTATTATTTTTAGAGGTAACAAGCGGAAATGGTCCCAGGGAACATGACAGTTAAATCAGAATTAAATCATCGGTCTGCACTGGCTAGAGTGGAACTTGAAAACAGATATCAACAGGTTGCAACCACAGATAGCTGTGAATAGCTCCTGCTGAAGTTGTTGTGGTTATTGCCCTTTGCCAAACAGGTGTTCTCCTAAGACAGTGGTGTAAAGAAGCAAGAGCTGTTGTGGAGGGGAAACTACAATGAGTTCTTTGCAACTCAGAGCACGTTTCACCCAGAAAAAAATGAGAATTTCACAAATGAATTGAATAATTCAAGAAAAAAAGCACTTAATAGTTTTCTTGTCAGATTTTAATAAGGATTCGGAAAAAGTCCAAGGTGTATTTCAATATGACTTTTTAGAAAACGTGAAATAGAAAAATTTAACGTTTTTGTAAGTTTAAGGAAAATACTATTTATAAATCAGTGTGGTTATGAATATCATTATATTTTATTTTACACTGACAATTACAATTTTTAAATATGGTTGTTGATGTAAGCATCATGTGAATTTAATTTTTATGAATGCATATGCCTAAGAGAAAATGAATGGTAAAGAAATTGCTAATTACAATAGTTGATTACCATGGGATAACCATTTGGTATGGCCTTTTATGGCATATTTAAATGGTTTTGTCACTGTACAGAAACAATTTTATCACAGTACACAAAACTAGGTTTTATAGCTTAACAGCCATCTAAGTCATTCTAAGCTATAATCATGTGTACATTCACAAATATGTACATTTATGGTAGATTTTATTGCAGTCAGAATCATGATGAACAAGACATTTTAAGGTTAATTCAAGTCCAAGAACAAACTTTGCAATCAAGAGATATCATAAATACATGAAATAGGAGGATACTGCTAGTGTAACATAGAATATACATTTTTTATAGTTACCTTTTCTGTAAGCAGAAATACACTCTAATGTAACACTAAAAATCATACAGTAAATATATACACCAATAACAATCATTTGCATTAACAAATATTATGTAATGTAAATAATCATATAATTCTATATAAATGCCAATACTGATTTGTTTTCACCAGCATCAGCACAAGCATATGAATGATGCATTGTGTTATGTGTTGTAACAGGTACAAGTTCTCTACATGAGAGGCATTTTTCAGCTTCATTAAATTCTTAGAGAAATCTCACTGCCTCATTGGATGCATTGTCCACTGATGACTGAAATGTCATTATGAAGCAAATAATTATGTATAAAATTATCCACTGAAACAATGATATCATATATCTGAAAAATAAATATGTATCCCTTTGTATATGTGTATATATGTGTATTCATATGTACATTTCTACATACATACATATATACAATATCTATATCTCCAAAACAAATGTGTGGAATATAATATTTTAAAATTTACACATGTCTTGTAAGACTCATAAAAAGTAAATATGTAAATGAATATAATAAACTAGACATGATGGAACTAAAGTTATGAAATTAGACTATTCCTCTTTTTCTTAAAAATAAGCTGGATATATACGGTATGTTTCCTAGTGCTACTATACATTTATTCCTTTTTCTTTAATTTTGTCTCATTGTCACATAATTTAGTGTGTAGGTTTTACACTCTGTAGGCCTCAGGACTTTGCCCTTCAGACACTATTTCGATTAGTGTTCTGCATGACTGGACTTGCATCATCAGATATATTCCTGTCAGCTTGTCATTGGAGACTTTGGTTTTATTGCGCATAACAAATAAAAGTTATCTCTCCACTTTAAAGCTTATCTATGACTCTGAGACACTATAAGTTCAACAGCACTCAGATGACAGGACACTGTAACACCATTCAGTAGATGAGATAAATAGATTATAACCATTTGTTTAAAGGATTTAGGACTTCTTTGTAGCTGTAGCAAGCTTCTATTAATACTTTATTGTCTTCCTTGGGAAGGACAGATAAGCCAAATGATAATTTTGAAGTGTGTTTATGAGAAGATAACACTGAAGCACCATTAAACAAAGGATTCTGGGAGTTGAAAACTCAGCACTCCATTTTATATAGGAACTAAAAGATTACTTGGGAAATAATTCATCAAAAGCAAACACTACAATCAATGTCAAGAAATAAAACATTTAACTAAATGATATAAATTTAAAGTAAAATTTTAGAATAATTCAAAAAGATTTCTGAAGTGACCTTTATAATGTATAGCAATGTATTTGTCAAATTTGATTTTGTAAATAACTTTCCATGTTTATATATCTTATGTAGCATAGGAAAGGCAGATTCTGATTTTATGGAGGGAATAACACACTAAAAATAATAATAATAATATAATAATAATAATAATAACTAGGTTATAATAATAATTAAGTTATTATTATTATTATCAGCTGTGGGGCTTGAAATCAGGGCCTGGGCTCTGTCTCTGAGGCTCTACGTGCCCAAGGCTAGCACTCTACCACTTGAGCCACAATGCCACTTCTGACTTTTGAGTGGTTAATTGGAGATAAGAGTCTCATAGGGACTTTTCTGGTCTGGTCTGGCTTTGAACCAGATCCTCAGATCTCAGTGTCCTGAGTAGCTAGGATTACAGGTGTGAGCCACTGGCTCCAGGCTCTTGATTGTTATAATTAAGGTATTGTTACCAAGTTACCATTTCACAATCAGATAATGTGTATGTTTCCATTTTGGACAATCTCACCCTTATCTTTTTCTTTTTAAAGAAATATTTATTTTTTTATCGTATAAGTGTTGAACAGGAGACTTAAAATTACATAAGTCAGGCAATTAGTACATATATTTTTGAGCAGTGTCACCTCTTCCCTTGTTTGGCTCCAGGTTTCCCCTCTGACTCTCTGTCCCCACAAGTGTGGAACAAGAGATTTCTCCCCCATAAGAGGAAATAAATAGAAAGTAATGCGAAAGCTAAATTATAATTTCAGCTGTTAGTTGTTCTCAGTATTTTAAAATATACATAGCATTATTATTCAAATCTTATACTGAAAATACTTCACCTTTGCACTAGAAAAGAAAGGAGATTTCCCCTAATAATTGCAAAGTGTCTTTATTTACCAGCTGTGATCATCATTTCACATTGCCCCTTTGAATTACCTGGATGTCGAGATTATTGTTTTCTACAATGCCCAGACTGAGTACAAGTTTATGTACTTTCCCTAAATTATATACTACTGAGGCTAGTAGATCAATGTTTTTCTTGTTTTGTTTTCCATTTACTTTGTTTTATAAAGATTATCATTGTTATTTTATTGTCTTTGGGTACTATTCTAACCAAAGACATTCTGCTTTCTAGGGACATATTCTACTACTTGAACCATGATTACAGCTACATTTTTTATTTAGTTATTTTTCAGTTAAGGTTTTCCATTTTTGCCCAGGACTAGCTTCAGAACATGATCACCTCTTTTTCATTGGCATGAATCACCACAGCCAAGGCTTTGGGGTTCCAATGTGAATTGTTTTTTATTGAAGAAAAAGGCCTTAGGATACATAAGGTCACATAGACTAGACATGCAGATGATTCAACAGTAGTGAAGCTAATAAGAACCTTGAACACATTTCCTACAAGTTTAGCCTTGTCAAAGCTGGAGAATGTGAAGAAGTAAAATTTTACAAGTCATGAAAAAATTTAAATAAGAATATAAAACTGTTCAATGAGAAAGGTACTCTCTACCTTACTTATATAACTGTAACCGCTCTGTACGTCACCTAGACTATAAAATTAAATAAAAAAAAAAGAATATCAACCTGAAAAGACATAGGTATAAAGAGCATCTATTTAGAATGGCTAACACAAAGAAACAAAAAACATAGTTTCTTCTTCCTTAAAAGATAAATAAGAATGACATATGAAATAGCCCTTCACGGGCTGGTTGTTTAACCTCACAACTTCTTGCATTGAAGTGGCAGATTTTCACTAAAAGAAAATCACTGTGTCATATCCAACAACAGCAGTGTCATACAGATACAAACACAGATACACACACACATACACGTTCACATATAACCCACATAAACAAAAAGTTCTCACTACAAAAAGCCCTGTAATTCATTAAGAACACAGAAAATGTTTCTTCCTTAAATTAAGTATTTCATAGAAAAAAATCTATAAGGTTTTAAAAAGATTAATCTCAGATGGGATGAAAATATAGCAGCTGCTACAACTAAATATTAAGCTAGGAATCAGCTGTATGTGAAGAAAATATTCAGTTACTGTTACAAAAATCATGCAGCATTCTTCATGCAGACCTTTACTAACTTAAAAATCTCAGATATATTCATTTAATCACGTATCATTCTTTTATGCTTGATATGCAATATATTTGTCAATATATCTTTGTTACATACCCAGGAAAACATACATACCCATCATTTCCCTGTGGAAGCTTCTGAAAACCTCTCAACACAGAGCTTCATTTGTTATAATTAATTAAAGTGGTTCTAGGAGATTTAACCCACCTATCATCTTAGGTATAAATATATTCAGAAATCTAATATCAATTCTCTGAGATTCATGAATATGATATGTTTCTAAATGGTACAAATATACTTAGAAGGACAACTATCAAATTTCAGTGTTTGGGGTTGCAAACTCAGGGTCTAGGCAATATGCCTGATCTCTTTTGTTCAAGTCTAGCCCTCTACCACGTTGACCTACAGCTCCACTACCTGTTTTTGAGTGGATAATCACTTCCTGTTTTTGAGTGGATAATTACAGACAGGAATCTGTGGGAGATTTTGTGCCCAGGGTGACTTCAAACGGCGATCCTCAGTTTTTCCAAGTAGTTAGGACTACAGGGGTAAGCCAGCGGCACCCTGCTCAAATTTCAGTTTTAATCAAATTATGGTTTAAAAATGATTTAGGACAATCCCACTATTAACTTTTGCTTAGTAATGAAAAGAAAGGTCACAACTCATCTCTTGGTCTCCATTATCCTTTCTCATGATAAAAGGTGAACTGGCTTTTCAGTTTTAATGAATGAGACCAAAGAAAAGAACAATAAATTCCTTTTGATTGGAATCATGTAATTTTACTAATTGTCACAATGAAATATTTCAATATTTAATAATATTTTAGAACAAAGATGTTTAATCTTTATTTAATGAATTTGTTTATCTAAATCTAGCGTAGCCAGGCATGAGGGCACATAGTTACAATCTCAGCACTCAGGAGGCTGAGGCAGGCCGATAGTGGATTTGAGGTTAGCTGATCCACATAGAGATACACCATCTCAAAGAGCAGACACACCCCTACAACAACAACAACACTGTTTTATAAAAGTTATTTTTTATCAATATTGTTGACAAGTAATATCAGTTTCTTTTTAATTACTTTCTGCATTGGGGTCAGTGAGGATCCAATCTATAGCATTGCATACATTAATCATGAAATCTACCACTGAACCATAGCCCCATTCCCTAAAAAAATGAAACAAAGGATTCTTTTGCCCAGGGAAAATCTCTTAACAAAACTGAAGAAAATCAATTGCTACATATCAAGGACACAAAGTGATACAGTACCCTTCAATTGAGTGGTAGAAGTTCAGAAATACTTCAGCAATAAGGAGATTGCAAGGAGCAAATCTAGACTCAACACAGGTTGGTACAACTCCATGTCATACTTTCCTCCTAATGGATTTCACCACCTATGGATCTAACATGAGGAATTAGACAAAACCAAAAGTAACCTCCTGTCTCCTACCCAGGTTTAGAAAAGTATGTAATTGTGTGCTAGGATTGGAATATAACAGTTTTGCAAATTATGTGTCTTGATACTAATAAAGTGGATAAAATGTTTCAGTAAACATTTTAACAAGGGATCAGAGAAAGTGTTATTTCTTAGGACAGAAAACAATGGTACTCTAGACAAATGTCCATTGTAGAAAGCACAGGAAAGTAATAATATAATGGTAGTATTAATATTCTATTCTATCCAACACTATTCTATTGCCTGTTTTCATAGTATTAAAAAGGATCTCTGTTAGTAAGATCTTTTACAGACAAGTTGAAACACTTTGTGAAGGCTTTATGAAACCATTTATTCTTTCTCATCCCAATAGTACAACAATGTGGATTGGCTGTCCACACAGAATCACATATGAGGCGATTAATTCATCCAGAAGAACATTACACAGAGGCAATTTGTTGAACGTGTAGCATTTGATTTTCAGTAGTTGTTTATCTACCAAGGGAACATACCAACTTCATTTATTTTAGAAGAGGGATAAGGCAAATTTGGTCATGAGACCCAAGATATAGGGGTAACATTACTTTAGGACCATATTGAGAAAGTAAATAAAGAGTAGACAGTTAAATTACATTTGTCTGAAATACCAACTGAAATATCAAATTCCACAGAGGTGTAATTCCCTACACAGTCCTCTATCAAGTTGGCAATTGTTCATGATTGTTGACAGATACATAGAAATAAATAGCTAGCTGGTTATTTCCACCCTGAAATTATCTCTGAGCAAGTATAAAAATTAGGCAGTCTTGATTCTTATTACGATTCTTATTTTGGAAGTTTGTATAAGAGTACAAACTTCTTTAAGGTAAATTTTTATATTTAACTGTAAGATACTTAGGGGAGTACCTCATTCAAACTCATTACATTCAAATTTACTCAGTTAACTTGTAACTGGGTACTAAGAGAAAGATCAGTTGTTAGAACCCCAGGCTTCCTCTGTAATTGTGATAGTTTTGCAACTTGCACTAAAATAAAATACTGTGCTAATTCCCTTATACTTTCTAGCAAATGTTGATCTTTGTCATCTGTGTAATCTCCAAACAGGGAATGATGGTTGGCATGAAATCCAATAATAGGCATTTGCAGTGTGAATGAATAAGAAAGTATACAGAGTCAGTGATTCAGCTATGATAGTTTGTTGCTATTTGCAAATGTTCTTTGCATGTGTGAGTGAAGTATGGGGAACCTGGGCAATGACTGCTACTAAAACAGTTGTTTTAAGGTATTATTTCCTCCCCTCCTCCTTGCTTTACTCTCTCTTCCTTTCTATATTTTAAGAAGTAGGATGCAGGCACACCTCTCCTCTCATCAGTCAAGCTTTTATCAAGGTCATTTCTAAGTTGCTGATGACTAAATATGTCATTGCTATTTCTATTAATGCATTTATTATTTATTTATTTTTATCTGAGCTGCAGTTGGGTGAGGCATTGAACTATTAGTTTTTCACCATGATTTACATTGAAAATAAAATTTAAAAAATAATTAAAACGATGAATAAAATATTCTCAATACATATATATTCAACAAAATACTTCTACATAGAACACACACATGCACACACATGTATGTACACATAATCCTTAAAATGAAAATACAAGTCAAAAGCTATGTACATATGACCATATATGATAATGTGAAGAGAAAGGAACCCCAAGATAAGGACGCAAGGGGTTTTATCTTTCTTGCTGTTGTTTTTAATGTATTTATAATGTACTATGTGATTTTTTGGTTGTTTTTGTATGTTCTTCCCCCATGATATAAGCCCTGTTTTCACTGTATTTGATTCTGTCACCCTTTGGAGAGGGAATGGGAAATAATAAAAAGCTGAAATAAGGATACAGCTTGACCCATGGTAACAATGTAATGTACAAGACACTATGTTGAAAACAAACTTTACAACTTTGGGGTGGGGGGAGAGGGAGTAATTGAGTTGGTGGGGACGGAAGGGAGAGTAGGGGGAAAACAAAGGAGGATGCAACCAGGTTCGAGGGGAAATGTGTTCATTACCTTACTCATGTAACTGTAATCCCTCTGAACAGTATCTTTACAATAAAAATATATACTAAAAATTAAAATACAAAAATTCCAACTAGAATATGAACAAAAGTCACATACATGTCTCACTAAAAAAGATATGCAGATGACAAATAGTCACATAAACAGATGATCAATTTCATTAGCTATTACAAAAATACAACTTAGAGATTCAAAAATTATCATTAAATGCTCAGTTGCCTGAAACAAAATTGAATTTATTTAGTTGTCCCCCAGTAAAGCCACTTACTCTTTGTCATTCATGAGCATGTGCAATTGTTCCATGTGAGTGAAAATTCAGTTCACTGATTGGGTTACAACATGGGGTTTATTTCACAAAATCCCCATCCATTCTTAAAGACTAATAATGATATGACTTCTAGTGATTCCAGACTCACATAAATAAAAAAATCATAAATATTCAAATCTTGAAGAAAATTTTCTTCAATATAGCTTTGATAAATTTCTCTCCCAGGATTTGTTATATTTTTTTGAGTTTTATATTCCAAGTTCTTCATTATGTCTTGAGAATTCTAAGAAATTATCTCATCAAAAAGATCTTCTCGCTTTTTTATACCTTTTAATTTGCAAATCCAGCTACACCAACTGCCTCTTATTCTTGTCCTTATGTCAATTAAATACATTGCATGCTTTCAGTTTTTTTTCTTTCTTTGGCATATTCTTTTTATCACTTTAAATTCAGTAATTTGATTTTAATAATGACTAGCCTGCTAATTAACTCTAATCACTGAATTGTTCATTATTAATTAAACGACTTCTACATTTCTATTTAGTTCTTTAAAAAATACTGGGATATATGTTTTCATTATTAACTTTTACCATATTGTGTTGTACCTAATATCTTAATGCTAATTTTATACTTTAATAGACTATTACAAGAAAATTTGTCAGAATATGATTTCTATAATTTGCCTCTCCTGACATTTGATTATATTTTCTTGTAGAGCATATCAAGCATTTATTCCTTTGGAACTGATTTGTGTGAAGCCTGTGAATCATGAATTCTATACATTTTTCTTTATAAAAAATTTTCTACTCAAAAGATCAATCCTTGTCAAGGGCTTTCAGCTTTGGATTTTCTGAATGATGCATGCAACATAAATTTATATTACCTTATATGATGCTCAGCTGGAGCTTATCAGTGATCAGAATAGACTCTTCTTACAGAAAATCTAGACTGAGAAAATACAATGGGAGTTTCTTTGCTGGTAGCTTTATTTCTCTCCATCTCATCAGTTCACTGAGATTTCAATCCTTTCAAAAATTCACTACATATGGAAAATTCAGATTTCATTTCCTAATTTGAATACATAAAATACTTGTTCTCTAAACTTCCTGTGGTCAATGAAATTAAGATTTCTTGTCACTTATCTCATTATACACAATACAAGAAACAAAGCTCCAATCCAAAATCATGTTAGTGCTCTCTTGATTTTCACAACCATGCTTCTGTTTGTATCTAAGTAGATCCCATATTTATATGGTTTAAGCACCTAGGAGTCATGTAAAATGTTGTTTGCAGAAGCAGAACTAATAATTCAAAAATTATACTGAGTATAGGATGAAAGAGACATTCATTAGAGACAGCTATAAGAGTGCTTGAACTTACCTTTTAGACTAAAGACTAAAGTCAAAGAAATATATAGTAACAAATAGACAAATATTTCTTCTCATGAATGACCTAGACGATGTGGTGTTCTAGCAGACTAAATAATCATTGACGGACCCACAGCTCGGCTTAGGATAGGGTCCATGAGATCTTTTAATACTTCTTCCTCTGTGAGAAGTGACGGAGCACTTGTCCTGAGATCTCTCCCAAACTGTAGGGCTCTTTTTCTGATGCAATATTAGATATTTTTGGTGTGTATTCATACAAACAGAAAACACTATCCCTAAAATACAAACACTCATCCCATGCCCCCTGATGCTTTCTCAGTGTTACTTCAACTAAACAGGCAAAATAAATAAAATGAAATAATTAAATAAATAATAAAAAATGAAATAAAATAAAAACAAAGAAAAATAAGCAATGTAATATAAATAATAAACCATGAGAAGGAAACAATTAGAGTGACCTAAATATATAGTTTATTTTTATTTTTATTTTTTGACATTGTGTTTTTGTGTTACTAGACAATAAAATATTCAGTTTAAAGCACAGAAACATATTTGTTTACAGTATCTTAATTTCTCTGCCTCAGTTTCTTGGACTTCCTCCAAAAGCATAAAACATTAAGTGTCCCTACTTCTCAGTACCTTATGTTAAAGGGGGGAAAAACATAAATTCTGCAACACCTTAACACGTGAAATGACTCAAATTTTGGGGGTAGATACTGAAAGTTAGGCCTTCAATAAATATCTTTCATTTAGCTGGAAATATTAAATCATATGGAAATGTGTTAAATATTTCTGAGCAATGGCCTGATTATTCACAGAAGTAGTAAACCAAATTCTTAAGACCAAAAGTAAAATATGATTTCATTGAAGAGCAGTATGGGGAGAAATTTAGGAAAAATGAGATTCTGAATTCAACCTAAGTGCACAGGAGGCCCTCAACAGTGGAGAAAGTGGAAGTGTCATGTGACCGTGAAGATTCTGGTGGAGGAAGGATCACTGCTCATGTTTTATTTATTTTGTTTGTTTTTGAATACTGGGACTTGAAATCAGGACTTCACACTTTCTAGGCTAAGTCCTGCCTCTGGATATATGCTCCCAGCCCTTTTTAATTTACTTACTTTTGTTTTATGCTTTTGTGTGGTGTGGCCTCAGATGTTGATTCTCTTATTTCTGTCTCCCTAGTCTGAAATTTTCCTCTTCCCTTTGCCATAGAGTTTTTTTATTATTCACAGAGACTTGGACACTCCCAGTAGGTCAGAGGTCACATGAAACTCACAGATGCAGATTAGTTTAAAAATGTGGAGTGTTCAGATTCAGAGAGACATACATATACAGTGCAGACAGGAATCTGTCAAAGTAATACTTCTTGAACAGTCCTGCCAGCATGCTGAGAAGCCCCCATGACCCCTCACTGGTGCCTACTCAGCATGCATTTTTATCCAAATATATATTTATTTTACTCCCTTTCCTTTGGTATTTACATCTAGAAGTTTCTGTTTCTCTTAGAGGTCAGGAACCTTATTTTTTTTCTTTTTGCATTTCTATTTGTATATACATGAATGGATTGCCCATTTTTCCAGAAATGATAGGATCGAACACTTCAGAAGGTGAATTAATTATGAAGAGCAATCTTCTAGTGCACTTCCTGTGTAATCATTTCCAATCTTGATTGCCACAAAGCTATTTTCACATAAGCCAAGACCTAATTTAACACAAATGAACACTTCTTAAAAGATGTGAGTGATTATGCAGCAGTTATTTGAAAAAGAGTGTCATTAATTTAGCTACTGCTATGAAGTATTCTTTTATACTAAAATCAAAACTTCAAGTAATTCCTATTCTTTGTGTTTAATGAAACATCACAAGGTTTTGCTATTGTCTAAAAAAAGATTAAATAATATTGCCAAGCAAATTTGTTTTGTACAAACATGTAACATTAAGATTTTGTTAACAGCTGTGTATTTATCTCATGAAAGATAGTTTGAAATGTAATTATAGCATGCAAATTAGTTTCCAGTAAGCTACATGTTGAAATTATATATTAATGTACATTATTTAAAATTGCAGTCTGTGTTTGACTGTTACTATCCAAGCAAGGTATGTGTATTTTAGTTCATCTTCTGTTACTATTACAGACTGCCAGACTGAGTAATTTATAAGAAAATATATTTCTTTCTGGACATGTCCTGAATCCAAGATCTAAGGTCTATAGTTATTATGGGTGGCTTCCTGTGTCAGGAAAACTAGAGTAATATGGTATGACAAAAGATCATATGTGAGTCAGAGAGGGGGAAGAGAGATGTGAAACAGAAGCATAGAAAGAAGAGAAGCAGAGGAAGGGAGGAAGGGAGGGAAAAAAACACAGTAGCTACAAACATCACTTCAATAGCTAACTTACCCTCATAATATTCAAAATGCCATTAATGTACTCATGATAGTGAAATCTTTTTTATTATTTAGTTATTTATTTACTGTCAGTCGTGGAGCTTGAACTTTGGGCCTGGACACTGTCCCTGAGCTCTTCAGTTCAAGGCTAGTACTCTACCACTTGAGCCACAATGCCACTTCTGTCTTTCTACTGGTTTACTGAAGACAAGGGTCTCACAGGCTTTCTTGACCAGGCTAGCTTAGCACCATGATCCTCTGATCTCAGCCTCCTGAGTAGCTAGGATTACAGGTATGAGCCATCAATGCCCAGCTTTTGTGAAATACTCTTGACCTAACCGTTTCTTAAAGGGTCCATCTTCCAGTAGTGTCAGTGACACTGAGGCTTTGGGTATTTGTTTGTCTTCTCTGCTTTTAGTTCTAATCCATTGTATTTTATTTAAAGCCTTCTAAAGCTCTTTTCTTTCATGTTCTTCTTACTTTTTACTTTTTTGATACTCCCTACCAACTCCCTACTCCCTACCTGCACTGACCCTGTGCTGTGTTCTCTGCAGGTGTTTGAAAGAATTTACCTAATAAGAGGATTGTTTTCACGAAGTAGTGCAAGACTCTTTTTCTTTATTCCCCAGAGCAGGTACATAGTCATTTATCTTGATGTGATAGAATACAAATTGTGGATTTTAAAAACACTTAAGTTTTTTTTTTTAATACTTGGGATTAAACCCAAGGTTCCAAGCTTGATAGCCTAGGGTCTTGTTAATTTTTCCAGGGCTACTTTCAAACCATTATCTTAGTGCCTCAGCTTCTGAGTCACTGGGATTATCAGTATGGATTACCATACACTCCCTATAAGACTTAATTCTGCTTATTGTTTAAATGTAATATATTTTTCATGTTTATTTTAATGGTGGCCTCAAGTTTTCATAACTCTGTCTTCTTATCACCATCCCAACCCATGCTTGTGTCATACTTGACCTCTTCATGATTTTTGTAGAAAATGTGGGGCATTACTATCTTTATAAAATATGTGTTTATGAAAATGTTGATGTATGATTAATATAAGGAATATTACTATATTTGGCAACTATATTTACTGCTCCATAATTTTTATAATTATTCTCTAAGTTATAAAACTCCTGAAGTATTATAAACAGATTGAATTGCCTCTCTATACTACCTATTACAATTCTTTTTTTCTTCTTCATCTTTTTTTTTCTTTTTCTTTTTTTTGTCATGGGGCTTGAACTCTAGGCCTGGGTGCTGTACCTCAGCTCTTCAGCTCAAGGCTAATGCTCTATCACTTGAGCCATAGCACCACTTCCAGTTTTCTGGTGTTTTAATAGAGATAAAATTCTCATGGACTTTCCTGTCAGGCTGGCTTTGAACTGTGATCCTCAGAGCTCAGCTTCCTGAGTACTTAGGATTACAGGAATGAACCACCGGCGCCCAGCCCTGCTACTATTCTTAAGTCTCATGACAAATGTTTAGATTTTGTGAATTTGGCCAGTTTTAATTTCTGACCAGCCTTTATTATTTATATTACATGAACAATTATCCATAATCAATAGTTATTTATTCTGTGGGATAAATTACATATCTATATTTTAATGACTTGCTTTGTTGTTATTGTTCGTCAATTCCATATGTCTTTTCTGATTCTGTTTATTTTCATATTTTTATTATATTTTCATTAGAGTGTTTTGTCTTCTTTAATGATCTACTATGTCATTTTTTTTCAATTACTTCTTTTATAATTTCGCATTGAGGAAGGCTAGAATTAAGTCTGTAACATAAATACATAATGATGCATTTTTCTCAAAGTTTTGAATATCCCTTTTTCCTATTTAGGTTTTTATTTTATCTAAAATAGATGGCTTGTCATGTGCCAGAGGCTCATGCCTGCCATCTCAGGTACACTTGACTTTGAAAGTCAGCCTAGGTAGAAAAGTTGTGAGACACTTTTCTCCAATTAAACATCAAAAAAGCCTATGTAGAACTGTGATTTAAGTGGTACAATGCTAGTATTGAGCAAAATAGCTCAGAGACAATGTCAAGGCCTTGAATTTAAGCTCCACATTGGCACAAAAAGTAAAATAAAATAGGTTACTTGTGCAATATAATTTTTTACATTTTATATGAATAATAAACTCCTCTCATACCATTAATTATTTGTGTTTTCATGAGTGGATATAGTATTTTATGACAAACTGATTTTCAAAATTATTGTACCTCTCTAGTGTCTAAATTTTGTGGAATACAAGTATTGTTTCTCATTCTTTAAAAAGTCCATACATATTACAAGATAACATCATATGCACACACATGAACACATACACATACATATACATACTCATATACCCAATCAGCAAGATTCAGTAAAATTTCAATTGAATTCATATATTACAGTATGGAATATTTGAACTTACTTCTAAGCCATTTAAATTTATGAACACTGTGCATATTTATTTATCTATATTTTTATTATTATTAAAGTGACTTAAATGGGAACAAGTTTCTTAGTGCAAATTGTCTTAAATAAGAGCAAATTTATTAATGCAAGTTTACTAATACAAAACTGTGCTCTCTACCTGAGAAAGAGAGCATGCTTTAGAGGAAGTTCTGCACTGGGGATTCCAAGACCTCAAGGATCTAGTAAATTCTATTACCATGGGGACTCAGTCAGGAATAGTATATTAATATATCATTAATTTCCAAAAACTGTGGTATGCATCCTCAAAACAATCACATGTCAGAAGGGAGAGTCTTTGACTTTAGATGGTCTGACCAAGACTGTTTCTTTTCTTTTTGGTGTGGAGGCTTCAAAGTATAAGGGATAAACTGTATATCATAAATCATCCCTAAAAGTTGGTGGGCCAGTGTGTGAATTTGTGTGTGTGTGTGTGTGTGTGTGTGTGTGTGTGTGTGTGTGTGAATTTTTTTATTTTATTAGCATCATAATCCTTATTCTCAATTCTTAGATTTCCTAACTCTTCCTGACACCTGTATCAGATTTACATTTGATGTTAAGGACTCATCTATTCAAATTAAATTTTAACATGAGTTAGAGGTGAATTTAGGTGGGCTGTCTTCTTGCTTTCTATAAAAGTTTCAGAAGAAAAGAGTAATAATTTCGTTGGTGTGTGGCAATTGCTTTTCAATGATAAAAGAGATTGAAAGACTCAATAACATCCATGGGACCCCTATCTACAGTAAACTACTCAGGGAAAACAGGAAGTGGTAATGTGGTTCAAGTGGTAGAGCACTAGCCTGAGTACAAAGAGACTCAGGACAGCACCAACGCCCAGAGTTCAAGTCCCAGAACCATTCAAAAGAAAAAAAAAAGATATTGGAAGACAGAAGAAAGAGGGAAACAGAGCTAAGATGGCCAAAGTTCAAATTTATAGATAAAATATGGTTTGGGCATTAAGAAGATCTCAGATGCCCTACAATTGATGAATTGATTATGTAAGGGTGATTTGTATACACAACATATTATTCAGCCATAAAGAATTAAATTATTTGTAGGGCAATGCATTTAAATTAAGATTATAGTAAGCTAAGAAAGATAATTTCAGAAGAACAAAGGTCATATTTTTTCACTCATGTGTGAATGCTAGACCTGAAAGATAAATATTTACCTAAGTATCTGCAAGTTCTCTCCTGTCTGTCTGTTTTTTTCTCTCTCTCTATTTCACACACACACACACACACACACCCACACACACACACACAAGATGTTTCTAATTGTGGAAATACCTGAAGGGATTAGAGAGCAGAGAAGAAAGTAGAATGTTACAGAGCGAACTATACCAATATACATTGGATTTGTAAATGAAGTTAACAAAACAACACTTATTGAAAAGTGTTGAGAAGGATTGAGTGTACTGAGAATGAAGAAAATGAGAGTAAGCTAGCGGTTCAGTCAGATTAAAGTCTAGTTCGTGCATGTGTGAAATGCCATGGTGAAATCCCTTTGAATCATTAACATACACTTAAAATAAGGAATGAAAAATAGGCCCTATTTAGGTAAAATACTAGTACAACCTTGGAGTACTGCTGGACTGCAGCAGATGCAGGAGAGTGAATATGGTCAAGATATGCTATATACATTTATGAAAATGGAGCAATGAAGCTTGCTGAGATTGGTTTGAGAAGGGAAGAGTAGGGATAAGGGCGGAGATGAGGGTGGTCAAATACATGTATATATGTGGGAAAATATCCAGTTGCAAATAAAGCAAATACACTTTTAAATAACAGTACACTTCTATAGGGGTCTTGTTTAAGTGCTTTAGCATTTTTCTCACTATTGGTTTTACTTCCATTTTTACCATTGATATTGTCATCACTTAAAAAAAATATTTTCTGTCAATATAGATGGTAATAAACAATAAAAGAACAGCAACAACAGCAACAAAAAGAACAGAAGATCTCTGAATCCTTAGTGAAGAAGAGTTTTATATGCTACATTCTACACAGGTATTTTGCAATCAAATGTTAACGTATTAAACATAGTTAGAAAACACGATGACCATTAATAGTCAATGTATTATGCTCGGTTGACTACTGTTACAAATTTTTCCTAAAGGACTTGGGTGCTAGGGTGACCTGGGAACAAAATGATTATGGTCAAAATGTTTGCAGTTGTGCCAGCTGCATTCCTACAAAACAAATGGATGATATTTCAGCACCATGCAATTATAGGCCATTTTCCTCTATTGAATTTTTCTGTTAGTTTGTTAGTATCTACAAAATGCCTTTAAAGATTCTGATGAGATTGCACTAATTTAACAGGTCAAATTAAGAATTCAAATCTTATTCATAATTATACAATCTATCTCTAGTTGTTTAGATCCCCTTTAATTTTTTTCATCAGTATTTCGTAAGTTTCTACAAATATATTCTATATTTTATTTTGTTAGATTCATGTGTTTCATTTTTGGATGAAATTTGAAGTGTATCATCTTTTTTTGTTGTTGTTGTTGGTCGCAGTGCTTGAACTCTGGGCCTGGGCACTATCCCTAGGCTCTTCAGCTCAAGACTAGTTCTCTACCACTTGAGCCACAGCACTAAGAAGTGTATCATCTTTTTAAACATCAATTATAATTGTTCCTTAATAGTGTACTGGGGATCAGATAACTTTGATTAATAAACATTATGCACTGAATCTGTTATGTCAGTTGTTACCTCTAGGACTTTAGGGATATATTCTTCAAGATTTTACACAAAGGA
The DNA here is from genome assembly GCF_019054845.1 of Dipodomys spectabilis. Taxonomy (NCBI): domain Eukaryota; kingdom Metazoa; phylum Chordata; class Mammalia; order Rodentia; family Heteromyidae; genus Dipodomys; species Dipodomys spectabilis. The sequence goes on along the minus strand of NW_024870701.1, from coordinate 10,395,706 downwards.
AATCACATCATGTGTGAATCAAAATACTTTTTCAGTAATTTTATATTTTATTTCTTTCTCCTTTATTGATTTATAGACTGTCTTCTATGATACTATATTTGTGATATATATATATATATATATATATTCTGTGAAAATCAAATTTTTGTATTAGACAAATACAATAAGGTATCTTTATCATGTGATCAATCTTTGTGGAAAAACGTTTAGCCATTCGCCATAAAATATGGTGATACCTGAGTTTCCATAGAAGATCTTCATCCAGCTTTGGAACAGTTTGTTTCTAGTTTGCTAATTGTATCATGACTAAGACTCATACTTAGGAAAATGATTTTTCCCAGACAAAGGATCACAACATTTTTTTCTATAACCTATTTGCCTTCTGAATTATATTGAGTGATTTTTTTATATTCAACTAAGCTTGCAGTACATGGAACAGATACCATTTGGATGCAAGTTATAATATTATTACATATTTGCTAATATTTTGCTGATGGTTTGTGCTTCTACATTCCTGGAAGATATTGGTATATATGCCATTATGTATTTTTCTATGTAGGTTTGGTGTTATTGTGTGTTATAGTGTGTCATTTATCTTAGAGATTGACTTAGTTAATATTTCTACTGCCTCAATTTGACAAAACAGATTTTAGAGAATAGTTATTTCTTTCCAAAATATTTTGTAAAATTCCACAGTGACACTAATAGCCAATGTCCCTCTTTTGGGGTAAATTATTAAGTATCAGTTTTCTTATTTAACTGTATAAACATTCAGAAAACTTGTCCTGCTAATTTTTTGCTTCTTTCATACATTATATGTTGGTAGGTGTAATATCTTTAAAGCTACTTTATTTGATTTTAAATTACCATAATTTCATTAACTACTGTTTTTCTTATATAAGTATATGATGCAGACGATTGAATCATTCAATAAGGTCAAATGGCATATCCATTATTTGTGATAATATACTTATAATTTCTTCTCCGATATATAACACCTGATGGAGTAGGGTCACCTAAGTGTGGAAATAGAGAATTCACAGAGGAAAAGCTCGTGAGTTCCAGGGTGGAGGTGGTTAAAAGATGTAAAAACAGTTAAAGTCTGTATGCAAGAGGAAGAGATATAAATAACTGCATGAATAAGAGGTCAATAGATGTATAAAGACCTTAAAGTCCTGGGCTTAGTGGTGCCAGGTACAATGTGGGAGATAAACTGTCAAAGGATTCAGCTTTTTGGTCAATTCTTAAAGAAGCAATGGGTAATTAGTGTTAACATAATTTTTCTTTGACAATTGGACTGTGGAAGAGTGTGTCATGAGGAAATTATTGCCTAGGTGCCAGGTCCACCAGGAGCACCTGAAGTTTTCTTGGCATCTTCCTTATCCCTGCTACTGATGACATTGGGGTGGGGCAAGGGGCACATTGCCAGAAGCACACAGTGTCCTTGGCTTTCCAGCACACACCTGCTAATGAATATCTTCATTAGCCTCATCTTGTTAGTAACAAACCACAGCAGGAGGATCGTATAAACATATTAATACACTAATGGTGAAATAGAATATGGTAATTTCAACAGTCAGAAGAGCAATTTGTATTTTACTATATACTTGTATATATATTTTTTTTCAGCAAATAGTAATAGGATTTTTATAGAGTAACTTAAATATCAGAAATCTGCAGTCAAGAGCCATAATAAAGAAAATTTAGAGCAATATCTTATTAACAATGAGTGATATGTGAATTAATACTATTATGACTTCTACTCAACTTGTATCACTTTAACCAGGGTATGACAAAAAAGACAGAAATTGACAACTTATAAAAAGCCACTTGGATAATAATGGAAGGAATAACATGTTATTAATATTATGCTCATTTTTAAAATTATATATGCATGATGTGATCCTTCTTATGAATGCACAAACATATATATGTGGGAATAAAAGCATCCATCAAGCTTAGAATTGTGAGAGGCAAGAAAATATCAGGAATGGGGATCATCACACAGATTATTTCATAAGTACCTGTATCATTTTGTTAATCACATGAAGCATACTTCTAAAACATGCATTCCAAATTTTACCACTTGAGAAAATGCGGTGGACGATACATGGGTAGTTATTGTAATTGCTATAATTTTATTTTGAAATATTAACAAGTATTGTCTATACACATGTACAAAAACAAACATTGTTCATATGGATGTACAAATACATAAGATGCAATCATATATACATATGATATGCTATATATTAGGAACACATAGGAAATCTCATCTGAAATCTCATACATGTGTAAATATACATATCTATTTTAAACTTTATCTTAGCCCTGTACTTCAAGCATTCTTTCTAGTAAAATGCAAAATATTAACCATGATATGTCTCAAGAAGATTTCAAATTTGTGAGACAAGCTTAAAGACCCAATGAATATTATCTCCAGCAACTGCATTACAATATCCCCATTTGGGTGGGGATTATGTTGTGTCTCATTTCACCCAGTCCTCACAAGTTTTCACAAAGCCTTCATGAACTTAAACCTAAGTCATGCTTCCCGTTGGGTTAAAATATTCTTAGTAATCTGTGATTCAAGCAAGTGGATTATAAATACTTTGAAGCAGGAGCTGTATTTCATTTTGTATACCCAACTCCAAGGTATACAATAGACTATATTATGAAATGAATGCTATTTGAAAGAACAGAGACCTACTTGTAGTTACTAATAACACAAAATGAAATATAATAAAGCAACTGGTAGAAAATAACTCTACCTTTGTTGCTCTGACTATCTATACTCAGAGTTTTTTCGACTCCAGGGCAGGTGAACTTTCATTTCCAGATGCAGGCATTGTAATGTTTAGTCCTATTCAGACTGTGGATGTGTATTGAATGTGAAGACAATTTTTAGAAGCTCTATGATTGCTACTGCATTTGAACAATCATTTGTACCATACATAACTTCCTTCAGCTAAGTTTGTTGATACAACACAAGTTATGATCTTGCTATAATTAATTTCTTCTGTAATGTCTTGAGAAACAGTCTGCCGTGATGTTAATGGCACTCTAATACTGAGCTCTTCCAAACTAGTATTTTTTAATTGAAATTATCACAATACTGCTCAAAATCACCTTATATTTCTGCTTTTTTACTACACAGATGCATGACACACACACAAATATACAGTAACATGCACAGACACAAGTTATTCACTTGAATACCGATGTAATTCCCTTATTGAAACAAAAATATGCATTGCACTGAATATTTCTCAAAATGTGTTTGGTTAGGCTTAGGAGTTTCAAGTCAAACAACCCGAGTTCAAGATTTCGTTCCCAATCCTGCATTGTGACTGTCGTCAAGCCATAAGTGTACCTAGTTTATTTGAAAATATATATATTTTCATAGAATAATACTGTGACATGAGTTTCTGTCACTAACTAGATAATATTGTTATTTCTTAAAAGTCTAGAAAGTCCATTTCATTGCGTGGTGCCTCTTAACATCTGATTACCAATTCATGATTTATGTTTAACCTACAAAGATGTACAAGATTTTTACGATTATAGGACATTGGTCTAGGTATTACACACATGCAATAATCACTCCTTTAGTTTTGTTATTTGACATATACAACCTACGGTTAAGAGTGTGGATAAAAGAATGGCTCAGTGTGCTGTGAAGAAACCAGTGGATTTAACATTCAACCCAAGAATTCAGATTTAAATAACAAATTTAGAAAATAAGAAGAGGTGGTATCTCAATGTTGTTTTGATTTGCATTTCTTTTAAGGCTAGGGAGTTTGACGATTTCTTCATGTGTCTTGGCCACCCTTCTTTCCTCTTCAGAGAGTTTCTCTTTAAGTCTTTAGCCCACTTATTTATTGGGCAGTTTCTTCTTTGAAGATTTGTTGCTGGGGGATTTAATTTTTGAGTTCCAGGTATGTTTTAGATCTGACTGAGACCCTTGTCTGTTGTAAGGCTGGTGAAAATCTTCTCCCAATCCATGGGCTTTCTATTAATCTTGCTAGATATGTCCTTTGCCATACAGAAGCTCTGCAATTTCATGCAATCCCATTTTCCAACCTTTCTTTGATTTGTTGTGTTTCAAGAACTCTAATAACAACAGATGCTGGAGGGGATGTGGACAGAAAGGAACCTTACTGCGTTGCTGGTGGGGGTGTAGACTTGTTCAACCACTTTGGAAAACAGTATGGAGGTTCCTCAAAAGACTCCACATAGAGCTCCCCTATGACCCAGCAATCCCAGTTTTGGATATTTACCCAAAGAATCACAAACAAGGCCACACTAAAGCTACCAGCACGACTATGTTTATTGCAGCATTATTTACCATAGCTAAGATATGGAACCAACCCAGATGTCCTTCACTAGATGAATGGATCAAGAAAATGTGGTATATAAACACAATGGAATTCTATGCCTCCATCAGAAAGAATGACATTGCCCCATTTGTTAGGAAATGGAAAGACTTGGAAAAAATTATAATAAGTGAAGTAAGCCAGGCCCAAGGAAACTTAGGTCCCATGGTTTCCCTTATTTACAATAACTAGTATATGTCTGAGTCAAGCAGAAAAGGTCAGATAAGTTGATGTTAAGGAAATGAACCCTAAGATATGTATTCAAATGTTTTTTTTTCTTTCAAGTGATTGTTTCTAACACATTTATAAGATTATTTCTTTGTTGCTTTGTATGTCCCTCCCCCATGGTATAACTCCTGCTTTCACTGTATTTGAGGTTGGTATAATTTGTGGAGGGGAAGGGAAAAAACAAATCGTTTAAATAGAGATAGAGTTGTATCCATTGCAACAATGAGATGTACAAGTCATTATGTAGAAAAACAAACTTTACAAATTTGGTGGGGGGGGGGGAGGAGGATGGGAAGGGGAAACAAAGGAGGAGGCTACAATGCTTGATAGGAAATGTAAGCATTATCTTGCCCATGTAATTGTAACCCCTCTGTACAGTATTTTCACAATTAAAAAAATTTAAGGAAAGGGAGCACAAATCTAGATTTTGATGATATGTCTATATTGATTGGTCTTACTCTTTGTTTGAAGTTCAAATAAAGGCATCATGCATAAAAAAAAAACAAAAAGAAAAAGAAAATAAGAAGAGCTACAATCTCATCAAAATGACCATATCCCAGGATGCACTAAGGGCTTGAGCTTAGCACTGTAGCACTGTGGAATGCAGTAGACGAAAGTGCTGATGCTGACAACAAAAGCTGAGTCAGATCCAATGACTTCCTGGTATGTGTGCCTGTGAAGGAGTTCCAGATTTTCTGCTAGAGCGTGAAGTGAAGTAACTGGAAGATTTCAAGTCACTCTGTGATTTAGTCAAGTCTTCTATAAAAAATGATTGACAGAAATGTCAAGAATGAGTTATGGAAATATTAAATTCAGGGACATTATTAAAAAGGTAATTTAAACATTATAGTTGAGAAAGTATAAAAGTCTTATCGCTGGCCATAATAGATTAGGAAGCAAGGAGATAAATATTTAAAGTATAGAGTTAATAAGACTTAATGACTTTAATTCTTCTATATTTATAGATTTCTGCTGTACCCAACATCTCTTCACACTCCAGATACCTTTTCTATTTATTCTGATCCTAAATATAATTAGTATCATTCTATATGGGACTAGGGAAAAGAAAAAAAATATTGAGAAGTAATGACCTTTCTTATTTAAAAGATCATTTTCGGGGAAGATGTTAAATACTAAAAATAATATTGTTCCTAGAAGATTTATTTCCCATTGAAAAGAAAAAAGATTGATAATAGCTTGGAAGGCATTCCATCCTTGTTCTGAATTTCTGTTATCACTGAGAGAAAACAGATACCGATCTGATAACTTACTGCTAATGAACTTAGAAAGCAATTTTGGTCTCAATTAGCCTGTAATGCCTTGAACATCTAACTATGAAGCAAATACTGACTTTGGACATGAGGAAACCAGCAATGGGAAGAAAAGCATCTTCCCTTATGGAATTGAAATATAGTGGAAGAAATAAATATGGTGTAAATATGTATAGGAATACATACATAGACTAAAAGATAATAAACAAGAGCAATTCAGTGGACAGATTATAATGTAGGATTCAAGAAGATGAAGGATAGGAAATAAACATACAGCAGAAAAATGACTACTGAACCAGAAATGTGTACTTTATCTCTGGGGTGCTTAACCTATTCCTACATTATTGTGACTAAAAGTAGGGAGTGTGGAACAGGGCTAAGACATGGGATTAAAGAGGAGACAGAAAAAGGAAGAAGCAAGGTAGCACAAGCCTAATAGGATTCTGAGTTTGTGCTTAGAATTGGGTAGAACCCTGAAGAACAGTGAAAAACTGGGGGGAAATATCCAGATTAAAATGTTTTCAAAGATATGGTTTCACTGCTTTGTATGTCCCTCCCCCACAGTATAACCCATAATTTCACTGTATTTGATGTTGGTATAATTTGTGGAGAGGAAGGGAAAAAAACAAATCATATAACTAGGGATACAGGTGGACCCATTGCAACAATGAGATGTACAAGTTGTTATGTGGAAAAACGAACTTTACAACTTTGGTGGGGGCTGGGGGAAGGATCGGGTCGGGGGAGGGGAGGAGTATGGGAAGGGATGGTAGGGGAAAAACAAAGGAGGAGGCAACAATGCTTGATAAGAAATGTACTCATTCTCTTACCCATGTAATTGTAACTCCTCTGTACGGTATTTTCACAATAAAAAATTAAAAAGAAAAGATATTGTTTCACAAAATTGACAGGGATAATTTACAAATGGAGAAGTAAATACTCTTTACTTGTAATACTATGTATTATTACATATTTACATCTATCATTTACATAAAACATTTATAGCAAAGGACAAAACAATACAGTTTAAGATATGAGTAATAATATTAGTAATACATGGTTCTTAGTTGCCTTAAATTTTGCCTAACTTTTGAATAGGAGAGATGTGCAATGAAATATAAATTTAGAGAAAAAAAAACAGGGGAAAAATAAGACCACAACACTTTTCTCCATACATTTGCAGATTAATTGGTAATGTGTGAGTGTGTCAAAGTATGTAGGTACACACATATATCTCACAATATATAATGATTCATAAATTTATAAAGACATAAGTTTATGCAAGGGAGAAAAACACAATGAAGAGCATAAATATAAGACTGCACAAGTTTAGAAACGTTACATAAAGTTGGAAGTTTTAGAGAGTTTCTTTTTTCAGTTTATTATCTCATTATTTCTGAAGATCAAACATTCAGTTGTAGTTATTGGAGTATTGCTTTAAAGTATGGAGAAGAGAGAAGATAAATATTCCTTTTCCTTAGTTACTGTCACAGTGATACTCACAAGGCAATATGTTGGCAATGATCTGTCCAACTGGTGGAGAGGGAAGTGGGAGAAAAATGAGGGAGGGGTTAGCAAGTTTGACAAGAAATGTACTCACTGCCTAACTCAAGTAACTGTAACCCCTCTGTACATCACCTTAACAATAAAATAAATAGATAAATAAATAAATAAGAATACATTAGCTGTGGATCCACTATCCTCCAGGGAAATGCTTGAATGATGCCTTTACAACAGCAAATCACAGTAACGTAGCAACGGATGCCTGCTAGCTATTTACAAGCTTCACATCCCCTTAACTGTCCTAAGGAGCCTGTCTTCTGTGCCCTGTCAATTTCTTGATAGGGAAGAGAAAGCCCAGTTTTGATTCTTTCTGAATCCTCATTTACTTATGTATTTTGAGTTTTATTCTTTCTCAAGCTCTTGAAATTGTTCTTCCTCCTCTTGTGGGTATGATTTCTTTGAGTATCTTCCGCAATGTGTTTTTACTGGTCATGATCACTTTAGAACATTTTCATTTTCCCTTTGATTTTAAAGGATAGTTTTACAAGACATAATGATCTTGGCTGGCGTTTTTTAATGCAAGCCTTGAATTATTATTTTCAGCTCCTCGGTCACTTCAGATTTCTACTGAGACGTTTGCTGTGGTTCTGTTAAGTTTGTCTTTGGAAGTGCCTTGCTTCTTCTCTCTTTCAACTTTAAAGATCCTTTCTCTGCCCTCTTGCCAGTTTAACTATAATGAATTAATTATGAGATAGTATAAGTATATTTAACTAAAATAAATGTTTTATCATGAAACCTCTTTGTTTTTCTTACAATTTCAATTTATATCACCTTGTATCTGGATTTTATCTGATCTGATCCTTTCACTGACTACTGGTACAATTCTGTGCTGTTCAACAATACCAAAGTTCCCAGTATCTACACATCTGTTGTTTTGCTTCAATCTCATGGAGAAACAAGAAAATCACCTGCCAGATGTATCTAATACACTATGCTCCTGGTCTCTTGGGGTCTAAGTTTCTTTATTTCTTTTCACTAGTGTTTTTTCTTAGTTCTTTCTACTTTTTTAATTGCTTTTTGAATGTGATGTGTGTGTATGTGTGGTAATTACAAGAAAAAAGAGAATCATCATATTTTTTCCATTCTGCTTCTTAATTTTTTAATCTGTATTCTTAGGCATATTAAAAAAAAATGTCTCATCAAGCCGGGCACTGGTGGCTCCTGAGGCTACTCAGGAGGCTGAGATCTGAGGACCATGGTTCACAGCTAACCTGAGCATGAAAACCCATGAAACTCTTATCGCCAATAAACCACCAGAAAACTGGAAGTGGCGCTGTGGCTCAAGTGGTAGAGTGCTTTCCTTGAGCTGTACAGCTGAGGTACGTTGCCCCAGCCCAGAATTCAAGCCCCACGACCAACCAAAAAAAAAATTCTCATCAACTTTTAAGGGTAGGGTTTACTTTTGGGGGGGGGGGGGTTAGTATTTTACAAACAGTAAAAAAAAAAAAAAAAAAGAAATGCACTTAGGTTTCCCTTACTTGCAATAAGTAGTATTAGTATATGTCTGAGACAAACAGAAACTGTCAGAAAAGTTGATGTTAGGCAAAATGAATCCCCCAAAATAAGGACTCAAATGCTTTTTTTTCTTTCTTGTGATTGTTTCCAACATATTTTTAAATTGGGAAAATACTGTACAGAGGAGTTACAATTACATGAGCAAGATAATGAGTACATTTCTTATCAAGCATTATTGCCTCCTCCTTTGTTTCTCCTTCCTATCCCGTGCCATCTCCCCCTCTTCAAAGTTGTAAAATTCGTTTTTCAACATAATGACTTGTACATCTCAGTGTTGCAATGGGTCTACCTGTATCCCTATTTAAATGATTTGTTTTTTCCTTTCCCCTTCACAAATTCTACCAGCATCAAATACAGTGAAAGCAGGAGTTACATCGTGGGGGAGGGACATACAAAGCAACAAAGAAATCACCTTATAAATATGATAGAAACAATCACATGAAAGAAAAAACATTTGAATAATTACCTTGGGGGTCATTGTACCTAACATCATCTTATCTGACCTTTTCTGCTTGTTTCAGACATATCCTAGTTATGGCAAATGAGGGAAACCATGGGTCCTATGTTTCGTTGGGCCTGGGCTTATTTCACTTAATATATTTTTTTTCCAAGTCCTTCCATTTCCTAACAAATAAGGCAATGTCATTCTTTCAGACAGAGGCATAGAATTCCATTGTGTATATATACTACACTTTCTTGATCCATTCATCTACTGAGGGGCATCTGGGTTGGTTCCATATCTTAGCTATAGTAAATAATGCTGCAATAAACATAGTCGTGCTGGTAGCGTTAGTGTGGTCTTGTTTGTGATTCTTTGGGTAAATATCCAAAAGTGGGATTGCTGGGTCATAGGGAAGCGATATGTGGAGTCTTTTGAGGAACCTCCATACTGCTTTCCAAAGTGGTTGAACAAGTTTACACTCCCACCAAGAATGCGGTAAGGTTCCCTTCTGTCCACATCCCCTCCAGCATTTGTTGTTATTAGAGTTCTTGATTCTAGCCTTTCTAATTGGGGTGAGGTGGTATCTCAATGTTGTTTTGATTTGCATTTCTTCTATGACTAGGGAAGTTGAGCATGTGTGTCTATTGGCTATCCTTCTTTCTTCTTCAGAGAAGCTTCTCTTTAAGTCTTTAGCCCACTTATTTACTGGGCAGTTGTTTCTTTGAGGATTTGTTGTTGGGGGATTTAATTTTTTGAGTTCCAGGAATATTTTAGATATGAGATCCTTGTCCGTTGTATGACTAGTGAAGATCTTCTCCCAATCTGTGGGCTTTCTATTGATCTTGCTAGCTATGTCCTTTGCCATGCAGAAGCTCTGCAATTTCAGCCAATCCCATTTGTCCAGCCATTCTTTGATTTGTTGTGTTTCTGGATCTCTATTAAGAAAATTTAGGCCTATGCCAAGGAGACCTAGGGTTTCTCCTACTTTATCCTGTAATGTTTTCTGTGTGTCTGTTTTAACTCCGGTCTTTTGTAAGATGATTTCTGTGTTGCTTTGTATGTCCCTCCCCCAAAGTATGAGCCCTGCTTTCATTGTATTTGACGTTGATATAATTTGTAGAGGGGAAGGGAAAAAACAAACTGTTTAAATAAGGTTACAGGTGGACCCTACAACAATGAAATGTACAAGACATTATGTCGAAAAACGAACTTTACAACTTTGGTGGGGTGGGGGGTTGGGGGGGGGGGTGGTAGGGGCATGTGGGGGTGGGGAGGTGGAGAGGGGAAGGGATGGGAAGAGGAAACAAAGGAGGCAACAATGCTTGATAAGAAATGTACTCACTATCTTGCCCATGTAATTGTAACCCCTCTGTATGGTATTTTCCCAATAATAAAAAAAAATGAATTCATTACCTTGCTCATGTAGTTGTAACCCCTCTGTACAGTATTTTCACAATAAAAAAACTTATTTTAAAAAATGAGTATTGCAACTCATAATTTTAGACTGAGTTTGTGGACATTAGGACATTTATTTCATTTGTTTTTTCCATTCCCAGAGGCTCTTGTCTGTCATGTAGAATCTTATTCAAAAGGTGGTGAAAATTCAAATTTTATGTCATTCTCAAGAGAAATCATAAACAATGAGATATGGTTAATAGGTATGGTATGGAGTTTCTTTTTATACTTACTACTCTTAGTACTACTGTCACCACTACTAATAACAACCTGGGTCTATAATATTTTTATTTAAGCAACATATTTATGATATAACAAGGTAACAAAGGTATTAAAGCTGGAATATGCATTATGGAAAGAAATTGCAAAGTTCTAAAAATTGCTACTTGAATTGTCTTTTAAAGGCTGTTACTTTCCAAAAATTTTATTTCATATACCACAAATTACTAAGTTGTCTTTATGGCATATTAGTTCATAATTATTTTATATAATATTACTGCAGTGAACACATCACCTTGACTTAAACTGATGATCTGTTCCCTACATTCATGCCCTTAACTTTTGTTAACATCTTTCCCTTGACTTCTCCTACCATTTACAGAAGGGCTAAAACATCTGGCTTATAGAATGTCTATATTTCCTCATATAGGTGACCTTTCTATATTCACAAAATACAACTGTATTAAACAGATGAGTCATCCTTAGAAAACAGTATAATTTTTTGAAATATATAATCACTTCTTGTTTACAAGCAGAACCTCTATAATACACTGCTATTTATAAAATCTCCCTGAGTATAATATTCACTTACAATTTGCACATACTTTGTATCAGTGACACATTTCTGTATAACTGTCATGCAGAAAACCTTCCCTTAAGTATTAGAAATCAGTGTTTGGGTATTTCTCCAGAATGTGGTGAAGAAGTATGGCCATGATTGGTTATTTTGCTCTGGATCTCTTTTCATTATCTCTCTGTTTTCTCTGGGTGCTCATGCCATCACCCAATTCAGTTTCATTTGTGATTTGAATTAATGTGCCATGTACTTCTATATTCAGACTCAAAATAAAAGTATTAGCATTCTTCTGGGATACTTGAAACTGAATGCAATCTAATACCAGCAAACCACGGCCAGGATGCTGTTCACAAATGGATTGACAGAATATTTCTGCTTAGGAGAAATGCAGCAGTATATTGATCATGAAGGAAGATTTAAAACTTCCTTTAAAAGAATCCCTTAAAGCCTTAACTTAATCTACTATATACGGCAGTAAAGAAAGATAACAGGATGGTGGATGAAATTATTTTTAAAGAGCACTTAAATTGAAAAGGAAATGACTAGGAGAGATAATATCCCATTTTATCACTATGAAACTTTAGGGACAGTAAAGAGCATTGCAAATGTGAAATATCCTTAACATATTAACCTAAGACTTATTGTGCAGTGAAAATTTCCATTCAGAATTTATGCAATTTAAAAGACAAACTTGATACTTCCTAAAGCCATATGCCATATGAAATTTCATTTTATTACTCTACACATAGGTAGATAGGGATACTATGAGCTTCAGTAAGCATACCCTATATGTATTTTCGCATTTGGAAAAGTTTATGATAATCTCAAAAAAGGGATAGAAGAGAGATAGCTATAAAATAGATCATTAATGATTTCCTTCAAATGTATGGAATAGCAATCTCAGAACAGTAACATTCATCCATATGGATGGAAATCTCATGTGTGTCAACATTGCTTTCAATTGTCACATACTTTACTTTCTTCCAGCAAAATCACATTGCCTTCATGGGTTTTACAGATATCAGTTTATATTTAGTTTATATGGGTTTTATACATATAGTGATATAAGTTTTCACTATTTTATTCTTACTTTGAAGGGAATGAAAGGGAAGAAATTTGGACAGTATTGAACTATGGAAGCATGACATTGATTCATTGCCTTTCTGAAAAACATTTATTAGACAAACATAGCTAATGATCTAATGATAGTACAGGGAGATTTAAACACCAAAACACTCTAAAGACACTAGTGTATTATTTCAGATACTTTACAAAACAAACAATCTTTCACTTTTCTGGATATTTAAATCTCTAGACATTAATGTATGCCCTAACTCAGCCTCACCAGTATATTCATATTTCCATGCACTGTATCTTCCCCTGTTCAGAGTTGCACATTTTTCTTTATAAATAGGCCTGTTGCCATCTGTCTATTTCCTATTTCATTAGTTTAATCATTGGTGCAAAGAATGGACAATAATGCAGCGCGTATGTGTGTGTGCATATTTCAGTAAAATAAATGTTCAAATTTATTCCCCCTCTCTTAGTTTATAACACATGTTGCTGGAACTATGGAGGCTATTGTAATAGTCTCCATTGCCCTCTAAATTATACAGCATATGGAATTCACTAAAATTATATGTAGAGCCTCTAGGAGCTGACACAGTGCCCATTTCCTCTTAGCCTTTCTGAAGGACCAGAGCTCAATTTGGGGGAAGCTCATTCCATGCAACATGAGTTGAAGTATCTTTTTTGTGAATATTGTGTTGCTATAATAACGGTGATATGCAGATAGGTTACAGTTATATAAGACGGGTAATGAATATATTTATGTTTGGACAATGTTACCCCATCTTTTCCTTTTTTCCAGTTTTTTCCTCCCATCCTCACCCACAAGTTGTACAGTTCATTTTCAAGTGTCCAGTGAGTTCCACTCCTGCATTTGTTCACCCTCCATTCCTGTGTACCCACTTACCTTCTGAAAGAGACATTACTGGACAAATAAGACAAAAAGAAAAGAAAACAAAAGCAACAACAAACAAAAAGCCTCTTGTTTCCATTTCCTGGAGTTTGATAAATAATATTTTATATGATCAGAGAATTGAAGTATTTACAGAGAAGTCCATCTTTAAAGAAAAATATCTACTTGAATAGAGTTGATGTGTTTGTGCATAATTTAACTTTACTTCCAGAAATATTTTAATTTATCTGAAGAGGTTAATTACAGGAATAAATATCATACAGATTATATATCATACATCTAAAATATGTTGGTCTTATACATAATATTATAATAACAGAATTACATGAAAGTGCAGAGTTTACATAAGATAGTTGGTTAGTTTTTTCACATATTGCATCTTTATGTTTTATAGTTTGTATCCTTCAAATGGAAGTAATGAATGTAATACATAAGTTACAAACAACTTCAGTCACTCTTGCCAACCTTTTTGATTTCTCTCTGAGGCATATTATATATTAATGACAATAAAATGAATTTTAAAAATGAATTGATCTGGATCAACCTTTTTGAGATAAGTTGTTTCTATGTACTTCAGGTTAATGTACTTTGTGCTACATAAGAACAAATCTAGCTTGATATGAATTGAGCATATCCAATTGTAAATCCACATATTGCTATCTGAAATCATTCCAGTGAAAATTGTTGTGTCTTTGGGGATTTATATATAGTTGCTTCATTCTACATTACATTGAACTCACCATTGATGTAGATTGCAAAGATAAATGTGTGTAGCCATATCCTACATGAGCAGCTCACTGGCCATAAAAACTGATAATAGCATTAATAAGATTATTACTTCTTAAAGTAATAATGATAGATTAAAAACTGTCACACTAACATGATAAATAATCCATATAAGTTTGGCATGTTATTAAGAAATATTTTTACCACTTAAGACATGATTGTTACAATTGAGTGAATGGGGCTAGGTATGCAGATGAGTACTAGCGCATTTGCCAAGCATATGTAAGAGCCTTTCCAGATTCCAGTGCCACACACATACAAAGATCCTTATAAATGGAATAACACCTACCAATTTAGTTATTGGTGTTGTATATATAACAATTATTTAAGGGAATCATGCTCAGGAACCCAACCTCTCAATATGAATCCTCAATGCCAACTCAGATTTGCACATGATCTCAGTTTCTTACCCTTTTCCTTTTTCCAGAAAAACAAGAAATAATACAAAGTATGAAATCCCTAATAAGTGCAAGGTAGAGAGATTAAGGTTATAATCAGAATTTTGGAGAGTTGTTTCATATTGGGGAAATATAGGTTCTCTGTGGTATGCTCACCACATTTATAGCTTCTATCTCTGTAAAACTAAAGTTAAATCAAATTCTGATTCATCTGATCTGTTTCTTTGTTTGATGAGTTTGTTTTAAATTTTGATCACCTTCAGAAGCAAAGCCTTTAACAATCATAAAAGAAGATAGTGTAGAGTATCCTAATATCCACATCTCTAGAGAGTTAAATGTTACTTTAATATTAACTGTGGTGTTTCTGAATTATTGCGGCAGTATTTCAGGCATGGGTTAGAAGCTGTCAAGGTCAAAACAAGCGCACAAGGGAGAAGTAGAAAGAGAAAGCATTAGGTCTGAAAAGCGCAATTGTGGTGGCTTTAAGGAACCTTTCTATTAAAGTAATGGACCAAATGCTATCATATAGAACTGTAGGATTCCAGAAAACACCATGTGGCAAGAGTGCTCAGAGATGAAAGGTGAGTTTTCATTGCTGTTTTCCTTTATCTTTTAGCACATAAAACACTTTGGCAGCTTTCATTTCAGCTAATGCATATATTTAACACATGTAAAGCTTAATGAAAGAGATTTTTCTACAGAGAGATTGATTGATTTAAATGACTTTAAATTGGATTTCCAGCTTCAGCATCACAGCAGTGGTATTTGTGATATGCCCAGTGGTCTGCAGGCGGAGCAGCTTGTCCAGTGTGTGCACTTTCTTTCCTAGCACAACTCTTTCTGGATTTTGCACAATGTTACAATTGTGTGCTGATCCACAAATGGGAATATATAAAGGCTGTGCAATCTTTGAAAAGATGGAAATATTCCATTCCATTCTTTAACTCAATCAAAATAAGTGGACAAAACTTACAAAATGGGGAATTTAAAGAGATAATAACCTTTATTGATTTGAACAAGAGTTAAATATCTCAGAATGATCACAAAGTCACATAAAGCCTGGTATTAGCATACATTTAACAATTGAGATTTTTTTGAATGCCCTAGATGGTGGGGCTTTTGTTTATTCAGGAAAAACAAAATTATTTGAATTGTCAAGATGGTCAGCCACAGCAATATTCTTTCACGTACATTCTGCTGTATAATCAAATCTAACAGACCAATTATTACCCCCACACCCCAACAAAGTTTTAGTTGCAATTGAGTGGAATGTTTTTAAACATACTCCTACCTGAAGAAAAGTGTAGTATTTCGACTACATGAACATTGACTTTATATATCCCATCTTCCATCATTAGTTTGATTTAACACAGTACTATCTCTGAGGGTTGCAGAAGAATTTAATTTCCTTGAGTACTTGCTATCCCTGAGTGTTTTTGGGTTATAACATTACGACTTCAATATATGCTTCCCTCTACACAATTCCTTCTTTTCTATTCCTTGATCATCTCCTGTTGCAGTGGACACTAGTGATTTGGTTCCATGTCCACTTAAAATCCTATGTGTAATTCTTACTGTGTCTTTCAAGACTCAAAATCAGTTATCTGTATTAAGTCCTGAGTGGACATAAATTTAAGGATGACATTTCAACACAGTACAATTTGTAAATTGTGATTCATTTCTGTAGCAGACCATCTCTATTATAAGCAGCAAATCTCTATTAAAATGCCGATGTATACATTTTTCAATTACATTAAAAATTCATAAGATATATGAAGCATAAATAAAATAAAATTTATCTTTATGTAAAGAATGATTTGATATTTCTTTTCCACGTCTATTATTTCATGTGGTAGGTAAAATAACTAGAGAGTCCCAAATTTGTGCCAAACCTTGCAATCTCTCAGTCCAGAAAAGAATTCAAGCACCTAAAGGCTGAGTGTGTGAAATCATTTAGTTGTAAATGTGATAAGCGGATGAGTTAGAAACAGTCTTCTGAACACATATAGGAAGTTCACCCAAGCTAGAGAATTGTATTCCTTGGGGATTGTGATATGAAAACGGAATAACTGAAGATTAAATAATAAGGTGCAGTTTCTCTCTTCATTCTCTTCTAAAAACAAAAATAATATGAATAGTATAAATTGGAAATTATGATTTTATGTTAATGGTACTCTTTTGTCACTTTAATGATCTAATCTAATATTTTCAAAACAGGCTGAGATGTATGTATTCTACAGCAAGTAGACCAAAGAATGCCATTTTTTCATTAGGAATTACCTATGGCATTATCTTACAGTTGATACAGAAATGGGGGGAAAACTTAAAATCCAGGGAAATCCAAATTTTACATGCTATCACTAGATCTTTAAACCCTTCTGAGGATGTTTCTTGTATATAAAGGTAGTATTGAATGAATATCACCCTATATTGATAGACAGCCATTTTTCCCTAGAAGACAAGAAAGTTCCCATTTATTGAAAAAAAGAGTGTAACTGCTGTATTTTCCCCCAAATCAGTTTCTGCCATCTATTCTGCATACATTCAATATTGGGTATATATTTATTATAATAAAAATGTAAATAGTAGGCCAGATGCTGGTGGCTCACGCCTTTAATCCTAGTTATTCAGAGATATGAGGATCACAGTTCAAAGTCAGCCCAGGCAGGAAAGTCCATGAGAGTCTTATCTCCAATAAAAAAAAGAAAACCAATAGAAAACCGAAGTGGCACTGTGGCTTAGGTGCTAGAGCACTCACCTTGAGCTGAAGAGTGCAGGGACAGCACCCAAGCCCAGAATTCAAGCCCCACAACTGACCAATATGTGTGTGTGTCTGTGTGTGTGTATAACATATAAACAGTATAACTTTGTATATGTGTATGTATTTTTTCACTGAATCTTTTACTCCATATGGTATGCTAAAATATCTAGAATATCTAGGAAATAATTGCTTCTGGTTTTTCTCATTTTATTTAATATCTTTGATTTTTCTATGTCTTAGGATATAAAACTAATAGCTTGGGCTTAGGGCCATAGCTCATTTGGTAGAGTGCTTATGAATAAGCATGACTTATCAGATAGCAAGATAGCAATTGAAGATAGCAAGTTCAATTCCCAGTCTTTGAAGGGGAGGAGCAGAGAGGAACTCTACAAACTTCTTGCCTAAAATAAAAGGAAGGAATTGACCTAAGAATCTTATTGACTATAACATTTAGGTTAATTAACCTTATTACAAATAAGTCAAAATGCCTGAGCAAAATTCTCCCATGTGTAAACACGTTTATTTTCTGATACTATGGTTGACTGCTTTCTATGAATATGAATATAAATTTCCCTCAGAATATCTTTGGAATCCAGAGATGAAAGAACTTAGCAAGTAAGCCTCTGTCATAAACAAGCCAGTGCATAAGAGACAAAGATCTTAAAAGATCAACAAAACAATTAAATTAAATGGGTTGGAATGTAATCAAAACTAATCATATTCATTTTTATTTAGTAAGACCTTTTCTTAGTGAGAGATTCCCTTAGTGAGAGACCTTTTTTTGGTCTCTTATCAATTAGTCAAATGGAACTCTGATACTTGCATAATTCAATCATAACACATGATTTTTAAAGGCTCCAGAAATGCTTCTCCTTGTTAGTTTACATTGTATAATGCTTCACACATAATGCACATTTTATTCCTATTATTCTACTGAACTTTAAATGCATGCTAATGGTATTATTTTCATACTGTCATCACTAAAAACCAGATCAAGAAAGATTAGAAGATTATACCCTTCACTATGTTTTGGTATACACTCTAGGCCGTGCCATTTCTAGTCAGGTGCTTTAATACTTGAGCCATATCTAGTCCCCATTTTTTAAATACTTCATATTTAAATAGTCTTAAACAATTTATATTTTAGTTGTTTTTTTTTTCAGATGAAATCTCTCAGGTTTTGTCTGAGGCAAGCCTTTAACTAAAATCCTGCTACCTATGTTTCCTGCTTATGCGGAATTACTGTAAACGTGTATCACCATGCCCAGACACTCCGATAACTGTTAGCTGAAAAAAAGTGTATTAATTTCTTTTTAATATCATAACTGATTTTCTTAGTCTGGTCAGACACATCATCTTCTCACCTGCAAATCTCAAATTTATTTAAATTCTAATCACCAGACATGAATTGAAATACATTGAGTGCAAACATTCAACTCCACTAAATTGGTCCTTTTTTCCTAGAGCCATCGGTATCCCAGAAAAACAAACAAACACTTATGCAGAGTATTATCATATACTGTTAAAGTTACCATAAAAATAGATGATGTTGATAGGCTTTCCCCCTGGTACTGGAGTTGTTTTGAGAGTTCTTCACGCACCGACTCATTTAATCTTCACAATAAACTTCTGAGCCACATACTGACACCACAAATAGTAAATGTCAGAAAAATTTAAAAAGTAAAGAGACACAAGCTGTTTGGTACTTGAGACAAATCACTAATATTTTTATATACTAGCTGTTATAAAATGCATTGATCCTTCTATTTGTGCTTCATACCAGTACTTTCACATTCTAAAGGCTAATTATTCTTTGTTTCTTCTACATAAAACATCTGATTGCACCTTCTCATTAACATTTAAATATCCTTAAGACTCCTACTTAACAGCAAAAATCACAAACACATATATAAATATGTGTGTGTTTTAGTGTAAAAACACTGTACAGAGGGGTCACAGTTACATGAGTAAGATAATGAGTGCATTTCCTATGGAGCATTGCCACCTCCTCTTTTGTTTTTCTCCTACCATCCCTTCCCTCTCCACCTCCCCAACTCCTCCCTTCCCCTCCCCCAGGTTGTTAAGTTCTTTCTCAACACAGTGTCTTGTACATACAATGGGTCAGCCTGTATCCTTATTTCAGCATTAGCAAAAATCTTTTCTTAAAATAGAAATGCATTAATTAATGCTATCAAAGGACTTTCTTTCTCTATTATCTCTTCCTATTAAATGTCATAGCTTCTCAGGATTTCTATTTTCATTGACATGAAAATAGCTCCAGATTTCCATTTTCACTGCTTACCTCTTCATACCATGATATTATCAGTCACCAGGAAGGGTCCTTGCAGTGATGAAAGAGATCTTCATTCACCCAGGTTAGGCAGATTGTAAATCATGTTGTAAACTAGAAATCTCCAACAAGTTACCTTATTCCCAAAATCTTCTTCCACTCCATCACCAAGTTGTGTAACATTTATGTTCTAATGCTAATCTCTAACTGAAAGCATGTGAGCTTAGATTGTGCTATTACTATTTTTTAACCTGGACAGAATAGCTCCAAAGATGTTCCTTTTGGGGCAGGTTGCAATATATGCCTTAGTCTGTAAATAGAGTGAATAATTCAATATTTTTTCTGGTATTAGGTATGAAACTTAAACACACACTCAGCCTTTCCCCCCCCATTCTTCTTTTTATTTTTATTTTTTATTTATTGTGAAAATACTGTACAGAGGGGCTACAATTACATGGGCAAGATAATGAGTACATTTCTTATCAAGCATTGTAGCCTCCTCCTTTGTTTCCCCTTCCCATCCGTTCCCATCTTCCCCCTGTCCCCCCTCTCCCAATCCTCCCCACTCTCCCTTTATTTTGTTTTTGAGATAAGTGTCTTGCAGATTTTGCACAGGCTGGCTTCAAACCAAAATCCTCCTGATTCTGCTTCCTGAGCAGCTGGATTTGGAGTGGAGTTCTTATGTGTGCAGATTATTTTCAAATGCTTGCATTGGACTTCAAGGTTGTTTGTGGTCAGGTTCCTTTCCACTGTTGTGTTCCTTGCCATTCTTTGATGCTCTCCTGCTCAATTTTGTGCTCTTCCTCATCTGTCTCTCCTTTCCTTCCCAGACTTTATTACTGTAGGACTAGTCTTCCTAGAGAGAAGTTTCCTACAACACATCCTGTTGTAACTTAAAGCAGTAACACATTGAGTTTCATTCAGTCACAGAAATATCATAAGACTACTTAGCAGGCAACAAGCACTTGGTAGATGCTTCATAAATATTCACCATATAAGTAAATAAAGAACATGACATGCTTCATTACTAGTATTTTCCAAGGCCCATATCTAATTTTGATATGCATCATATTGTAATATAAGGTAACAACATAGGAGAAAGTCTCATGAGAAACACACAGGAATTTTTGTACTATTTCTGTAACTCTATTGTAACTCTATTATTTCAAAATAAAATGCCATGCAAGAATAAAAGGTACAGAATGAAATGTTTGAATTCCATAGATTTGCATGTATAAATCTTATGTATTCTAGGTTACTTTTTTTCAGAAGAATTGTTTTTCTTTTTTTTCTTTTTTTAAGCTCAAAGAGTAACTTGGGGAATCTTAGAAACCAACAGCTGTTCAAAAGTATGAAATAGATAACTCAGAAAAATCTGAAGAGAATATTTCAAGGAATTTAGTCTATAGGGTCTCTACTTTCTTGGTTTAAGAACATTTTTTCTTACCCGATAGCAAAGGTTTAGTGGGCATAATGCATGCACTAGTTCTTAGAAAATGAACAGAAAGAAAATAAAAGGTATGATTGACAGAAACATAAATCCAAGGCAGCGGAAAATAAAATAGACAGACAGACACATGTCTCTATAGCTGTATGACACTAGGAACTATTAGAGGTGACAATACTTTCATCATTTGTCTGTATTGACTGTTATACAAAACAGTCAAAATTAGATCAGGAGTCACCAACTTATTCAATGGCACAACTCAGGATATCCAAATCTATCTGGATTGGATATATAGAATATAAATAGGATAGTGTATATAAAGGATAGAATATATAGGATTATAAATGTATATGTATTCATATTCACCATGATGATAGTAATAGTATCACATAATAAAAGAACTCATGGGGCTGGGAAGGTGGCTCAGTGGTAGAGCACTTGTTTTGCATGCCTGAGGCCCTGGGTTCGATTCCTCAACACCACATAAGAAAAAAAGAAAAAAGCCGGAAGTGGCGCTGTGGCTCAAGTGGTAGAGCACTAGCCTTGAGCTGAAGAGCTGAAGGACAGCACCCAGGCCCAGAGTTCAGGCCCCACTACCAGACTCCCAAAAAATAAAATAAAATAAAAGTACTCATAACATTCTGACTGTATGATAGTCCAGTCCCTTCTACCAGATACTTTCAACCTTAGACAAATGCGATGTTGTTGCCTTGCTAAAAATAGGAATTTGAGAGAAAATATTAAGTGTAAAGATGGATAAAATACTTTAGAATTTTTCCACAGTCAATGTGTGTGTGTGTGTCTTTTTGTGTCTCTGTCTGTATGTGTGTATGTGTGTCTGTTTGTATGCGTTTGGTTGTGTGGCTGTGTGTGGCTGTGTCCATGTGTGGTTGTGGCTGTGTGGCTGTGTGTTTGTCAGTGCTGTGGCTTGAACTCAGTGGCTCAAACACTTCCTTGGCTACTTTTGCTGTTAGCGATTTCTCTATTATTTGAGCCATGACTCCAGTTCCTCCACAATCAACTTTTAAATTTCTGTTAAGTAAAATAAGTAACAATCAAAAATATTGAATATAATTTCATAATACATTTGTCATCATTCAGGTATGGAAATGATAGCATGCAATTTTTTTCTCTCCAGTGCTCACCTTCTTTCAGCAATTATTTCTCATCAAATATTTAATTATCAATCCTACCTTCCTATTGGTAATGGGCAATAAACTTCCACAAGGGTAAAACTTGGCCAGTATGGAATTTTTCAATCACATTGGCTCTGCTATCATGTTTCTTTTAACTGCTCCTACTACTGGGTCCTTTTATGAGAAATAAACACATTCTATAATGCCACATAGATTTGAAGAATGAATGGTCAGAATTATACAAAGCTTTGACATTATGATAACCTTGGTGCTGAATATTGACCAAAATTATTGCAGAATTTTATAACTATATACTTTCTAACCAGCCATAAAATGGGAAGACTTCAAGTGACTGTATAAAAATAGTGATTTGATTATTGTATTTTCCCTAAAGATAGAAAATTCAAGCAACCTAGGAGTCGCTTATTACTCGCCTTTTAATCATGAATTGCATAATAACATGATTAACCTGATACAGAAATGTCCTTTATGAATGCAATATTTCTTGGATACTCATGTTACTTAGCTTTATTACCTACTTGATGAAGATTAGATTGAGTAAAATGAAAACTGTTGCCTTTGTTTGAACAAATTTTTTTTTACATCTGTATTTATTTATTTATTTTAATATATATTTTTGTTGTAAAGATACTGTACAGAAGGGTTACAGTTACATGAGCAAGGTAATCAGTCCATTTCCTATGAAACATTGTTACATCCTCCTTTATTCTTCCCCCACCATCCCTTTCCTCCCCACCTCCCCAATTCCTTCCTCTCCTCTCACACCGCCCTAACTGCCCCCGCCCCGAAAGTTGTAAAATTTGTTTTCAACATGCTTCTTATACATCTCATTGTTGCAATGGATCATCCTTGTATTCTTATTTCATCATTTTTTTATTTCCATTCCCTTCCCCAAATTAGAAAAAAATGTATAAACAATTAATTTTAAGCAAAAAACAATGGATGCAAGTGAGTAGCAAAGCTTAAGTACATAGGTAGGAACATTGGCATGATAACTAAATTTGAGTGCTGGAGGATTCACTAAGGAAAGTAGTGTTTCTGGCGATTAATTAAATATAGCGGAGAGTGACTATGCAAAGGGCAAACACACATTAGCAAACATGGGAGAGAAAAGCGGAACAGGACAGTGACTGAATCTCTGCTATTAACAGCATTAGTTACATGGTTTGCAGAAGGTAGGAGAAACAAAGGGATACACAAAGCGGGAGCAAAGCATTCACGATCCACGGGGGAGAATCAATAATTTGGTATATACACTCTGAGAGAAAACATTTTTTCTTTGCCTTATTAAAGTGGGAATAGTTGAAACTGAGAACCAAGACATTGTTTAGGTATGATTTGTGGCATACTCTCAGTGAGCTTCGTTAGATTCTGAAATTCAATTTATCACAAATGCTTTGTAAAATGGAACTTCTTTTTTCTTCTAGCATTCTTAAGACTTTCTTCCTAATTTAAGGCATTTTTTTCTGAAATGTTTACACCCTATAGCCAAATATGAAAGCTTAAGAATGCACAGGCTGGGCTGGGAAGGTGGCTCAGTGGTACATTGTTTGCCTTGCATGCATGAAGCCCTGGGTTCGATTCCTCAGCACCACATAAGCAAAAAGAAAAAAGCCGGAAGTGGCTGTGGCTCAACTGGTAGAGTGCTAGCCTTGAGCTGAAGAGATGAGGGACAGCGCCCAGGCCCGAGTTCAAGCCTCAGAACTACACCCCCAAAAAAATTACACATGCTCACATACATTTGATTATGTCATAAAACTAATATAGTAGAATTGATGTTAATTTTTTTTCTTTGAAAACTAACCTTATACTTTCTCCTAAAAGAAGGATGGTCACATGATAAGGGTTATGTAATAAGATAAGAGGGTTAGATAATCAAATACTATAAAATAAATATAATTAATTGAATGCAGTATTGAAATGAAAACTTTGAGCAATCAATATATTAAGTCATAATAAATTTTCTAAGATAGAGTTACAGACCCATTGACTGAAATATAATCATGGCATATACAGGTTTCCACACAAAGACTCTGAAGCATAGAAAACGTTTTATATTTCTGTCATAAACCATTTGCTATTAACCCTCATTAACCTCAGATGAATTATATATATAGTAACTTGAGTCTTTTTAAAAAGACAACATTATATAACTGGAAAATTTCTATTTTCTTCATAAGTTCAATGTCACCCAATTCTACTGTAAGTCTAATACAAGAGCAGCTAGAATCTCATGTGTTATTCAGTTTTACTACTTCTTTATAACAAATAATACAAATTATATACATTCAGATTAATGCATGTAACTAATTTATACTAATAAAATTCAGCTTAGGTTTTGGCATAACTAAATGAATGACAGAAATAAAACATATCATATAGAAACTAATATTATTATGTTTTAGCAGAATTATAATGTTACCAAATAAATAATTACCAATTATTGATTAATAATTACTAACATCATAACAACAAAAAATCAATAACAGAAGAGCTCATATTTATATGTCAAGTGGTTATTAAATTCATTTTTATCAAATGTACTTATTCAATAAATACAGTTATTAGAATACTCCTCTGTACTAACCACAATACTATGGGGTGTAGATAAGAAATCATTTATCTTCACAGGTTTAAAACGTGATGAAAACACACAAAAGAACATTGGAAAAAATTATATCAAGTGAAATAAGCCAGGCCCAAAGAAACATAGGTCCCATGGTTTCCCTTATTTGCAATATCTAGTATATGTCTGAGTCAAGCAGAAAAGGTCAGATAAGGTGATGTTAGGAAAATGACCCCTAAGATATGTATTCAAATGTTTTTTTTTTCTTTCATGCAATTGTTTCTAACACATTTATAAGATTATTTCTTTGTTGCTTTGTATGTCCCTCCCCCCACAGTATAACCCCTGCTTTCACTGTATTTGAAGTCCGTATAATTTCTGGAGGGGAAGGGGAAAAAACAAACCGTTTAAATAGGGATACAGGTGGATTCCTTGCAAAAATGAGATGTACAAGTAGTTATGTAGAAAACCAACTTTACAACTTTGGTGGGGGGAGGGGAGGTGGGCGGGGAGGATTGGGTGGGGGGAGGGGAGGACGGGAAGGGACAGGAAGGGGAAACAAAGGAGGAGGCTACAATGCTTGATAAGAAATGTACTCATTATCTTGCCCATGTAATTATAACCCCTCTGTACAGTATTTTCACAATAAAAAAAAAGAATATTGGTAGCTACAAAGATAAGTGGTGTGTAAGAGAGAAATACAAAGACTATGATAGCAGTCAGGGTGTTCCCTTAAATATACTCTATATATATATGGTCTCACCAGACTTATAAAACTCTTCAATTCTGTTCAATTCTGTTATCCCAATGCCAATTTCTCACATGCTTGTAATTCTCAACTGCATAAAATACATTAGAGTCACTTCTAACCTGAGTTCTGTCAGCACTTCATATATTAGCCCACATAATAAGTCTGTTCCTACTGAGATACGCAGTTATTTCTGCTCTTTTTTCCAGTAAAATTTTTATTTATTGTATTGTAAAAATATTTTTATTATCTTTAAGTAGTTGTACAAAGGTGTTGCTATTTAACAAAGTAGTATATGAATGTAATATATCAGGATCACTGTCACATCTTTCAAAGTTCTGCTTTTTTTTCTCTAACCAAATCCTCTATTGATACAATCAAGGATTTTGTTATTGTTCATGAATATTTATTTGCTAACTCCATGTGTGTTCTGAGTTTAAACAAAAATGTACTGAAGGAAGTAGACAAACAAGAAACAGCATTTTAAATAACTACATTAAACATTTCAAAAATGTAATAATCATGCAGCAATTAAAGAGCTATACAATGATTGTCACAAATCACTCACAATAACCATTCTGAAAGTTTCTCTATGAGCACATAGAAAGTATAAGAGATAAATGGAAGAGCGTTTCCACATTTTAAGTCTAATTGGTGATGTAATTGTTAGTTACTGTTTTTGCAACTACTGTAATAAGGATTCACAATACCTTCCAACATCTTATAGTTATTTAAGCAGATGTTCCCTCCTATGCAGTGATTTTTTCACTAGCAATCTGCCATAATAAAAAGAAACATGAAGAAAACTTATTTAACATACTTCTAAGAAAAATTTTTTGACTAGAACCATTCTTGGCAAATAACAGGTTTCTACATAAGTATTGAAAAAAACTGTTCCCCATCTGTTCATGTCTCACCACAGCCACTAGCAGATACGATTGCCTATTGCTCTGGTCTCTTATTCTCTCTACTGGGATTTCATAAAAGCTAAATGAATTAAACCAAATAAATATGGCTAGTGAAAATAATTAATAATGATACTAACCACAGTCACATTTTATCCATAGCCACTAACCTCAAAGGGGCCTTCAAGTTACTTAATTCTTATCTATTATGTCTACTGTTTCATCTGTTTTCCATACCATTTCTCTTCTCTCCCTTGGGATTATGGCACCATTTCTGCCACACTTGTTCCTTGTATATTCTGAATATGAATATACTTATGAATAATTTAGCTTTTTGATTATAAGACTTCATACTTGTTAAGCTTTGCCTACAGCTACCATCAAACATTTTAATTTTGGCTGAAAGGATTTTCTGTACATTATGTCTAATGTACAGAATCTATATGTTTATATTATTTTTAATTTAAAAAATCAAAGTATCACTTTACATGGTTATATGTCCCTAGCTCTTTGAGTATGGCTTACTTTGCTTAATATATTTTTTTTTTTCCAAATCTTTCCATTTCCCGGCTGGGAAAGTGGCTCAGTGGTAGAGTGCTTGCCTTGCATGCATGAGGCCCCATGTTCAATTCCTCAGCACCACATAAGCAAAAAGATAAAAAAGGCAGAAGTGGTGCTGTGGCTCAAGTGATAGAGCGCTAGCCTTGAGCTGAAGAGCTGAGGGACAGTGCCCAGGCCCAGAGTTCAGGCCCCACAACCGGACTTAAAAAAAAAGAAAACAACAACAACAACAAAAAAATCTTTCCATTTCCTTATGAATGAGGCAACATCATTCTATCTGAAGGAAGCATAGAATTCCATTATGTATATATACCAAATTGTCTTGATCTGTTTATCTACTGAGGGGCATCTCGGTTGATTCCATATCTTAGCTATGGTGAGTACTGCTGCGATAAACATAGCTGTCTGGTAGCTTTAGTGTGACCTTGTTTGTGGTCATTTGGGTTAATGCCCAGGAGCTGGTTTGCTGGATCATAGGGGAGCGTTATGTAGAGTCCTTTGAGGAACCACCATACTGCTTTCCAGAGTGGTTGAACCAGTTTACACTCCCACCAACAGTGTAGTAGCATTCTCTTTTGGCCATACCTCAGCCAGTATGTTATTTGTTTTCTTCATAATGGCCATTGTAACTGGGGTGAACTGGAATATCAATGTAGTTTTAATTTGCATTACTCGTACGGCAAAAGATATTGAACAGGGGCTGGGAAGGTGGCTCAGGGGTAGAGTACTTGCCTTGCATGCATGAGGCTCTCGGTTCGATTCCTCAGCACCACATAAGCAAAAAGAAAAAAAGCCGGAAGTGGTGCTGTGGCTCAAGTGGTAGGGCCTTGAGTCGAAGAGCTGAGGGACAGCGCCCAGGCCCAGAGTTCAAGCCCCACCACCGGACCCCCCCCCCCCAAAAAAAGATATTGAACATTTCTTCATATGTCTATTATTGACTATTCTTATTTCCTCCCCAGAGAAGTCTATTTTTAATTTTTAAGCCGACTTATTAATGGAGTAGTTGTTTCTTTGGGGATTTGTTATGGGGGGGGGGGTTCAATTTTTGGAGCTCTAGGAATATTTTAGATAGGAGGCTCTTGTCTGCTGTATAGCTAGGAAGATCTTCTCCTAATCTGTGGGCTTTCTATTTATCTTGCTAGCTATGACCTTGGCCATACAGAAGCTCTGCAGTTTAATGCAGTCCCATTTATCTAGCCTTTCTTTGAGTTGTTGTGTTTCTGGATTTTCATTTAGGATGTTTTGACCTATGCCAAGGAACCCTAGTGTATCCCCTATCCCTTCCTGTAATATTTTTAGAGTATCTCCTCTTACCTTGAGGTCTTTGATCCATTTGGAGTTGATTCTTGTGCAAGGTGATCTATAAGGATCTAACTTCAGTTTTAGACCCATGTATATCCAATCCTGCCAGCATTATCTTCAAGCTGATGATTTTTGGCACCTTTATCAAAGATTAGGAGGCCATAGTTCCGTGGGATCATTTCTGGGTCTTAAATCTTATTTCTCCTCCGGCCTGTATATGTGCCAGTATAAAGTTTTGGGTTTTTTAAAAATAATTATTACTTTATAATGGAATTTGAAGTTTGGTATTGATGTTCCTCCAGAACTGTTTTTTCTTCTTCTAAGGATTATTTTTGCTATTCAGGGTCTTCTATTATTCCATATATATTTTTGGAGTGCTTCTTCTATTTCATTGAAGCATGCTGCTGGTACATTGATGGGTATTACACTGAATTTGTGAACTCCAAGGTATGGAAGCAAGAGGGTTTTATTTGTTTTTATGTTTTTGTATTTGTTTTTGCTGTTTTTAATGTACTGTGTGAAGTTATTTTTTTTCTTTCATTTTTCTGTTTTCCTTTTGTTTATCCCTTGTCATTGTTTTTGATTTTGCTGCCCTGTGTCTTGTATGTATGTTTATCTGATTTGGGAAAGGGAAGGGTAATAACAAAATGGTGAGACAAAGGACAAAGGGTGAACCAATGTAACAGCAATACTCATAAGACACTGTTAGAAATGAACTTTACAGCTTCATGTTGGGGGAGTCAGGGGGGTGGCAATGTGGGAGAAAAATGAGAGAGGAGATGACAGTGATTGACAAGAAATGTACTCATTACCAGTAACCCCTCTATCATTGGTGTATATGTAAAATGTGTGTGTGTGTGTGTGTGTGTGTGTGTGTGTGTGTGAAATTCAGGGAAGACCTTCAGCCTGTGGCATACATTAGAGAATCCAATGTAACATGTCACCGTCCATGCCATTAAAAACACTCACCTCATGTCTATTACAAATCATTATATTAATTCTACTCCAGTGATAAATCAGTAGTCAGATTTTAATAGCAGCCACATCTTTGCTTTTTAAACGATACACACACCTCAATGATAATGTTACAGTTTGAATCTGAAATGTTCCCAACAGGCACATACGTGGAATGCTTAGGGCCTAGCTCCTGTCTTTAGAAACTCTTGGAGATGGTGTTTGTCAGAGCTACAGAAAGTAGGCCTCGTAAATGTGAAGTTTACACTGAGCACCTGGTCTCTTTCTGTAATCCCAAACTACCTGTCAGAGACAAAGGAGGGTAATGGATGGGCACAGTGGCATGTACCAGTATCCTAGAGGCAAAGAGCAATATAAATAAAAGGGTCAGAACCCAATGTTATCTAATCTTAAAGAAAACACTTCCAAAAATAACCACCTCCAACAACGAGACTGGAGGCATGGCTCAAGTGGTAAAGTATTCGCTTAGCAAGCATGATTCAATCCCCAGTTCTAAAACCAAAGACTGGGAAAGGAGCTGAATACTAGAGAGCTTCCTTACGCATGTCCAATACCTTGGGTTTGATTCACTTAATTACAAAAGAAAATTATGATGCATTGTTTTTAAATCTGCGTTTCTTGTGGCATGGAGAGATAGAACATTAGGAAAATGATTGTTTTCTTTAGATTACATTTGTTATTGTGGAAAGGATTAAAGTAGAAAGAATTTAATTATCATGCTGATTGAAATTGGCCTATTTGGGGAATTTGTCTATTACGTCTTGATTTCTCAGAGGTGAGAAAACAATTTCATTTCAGTTTGGAGACTTGGAACATTATCATGGGTGAATCCATTTTGATTTTGATACATTAAGGTCTAGTGCAGGTATTAATCCCTGAAGGTCTGCCACTAATAATTTCTATTTACCTTTACAGAGCTAATTTTTAAGGGATTTGCTATATTAGATTTCTGTTGAAATAAATAGCTGTTATAAATATTATGAAAAAGGAAAGTAGAACCTTAGACAGAAAGATGTCAAATAGAAAGACAGAAAAAACCTAGGAAAATGACCAAAGCATTTTATCAATAAACACAATTTTAAGTTACAAAAGAGGACTTAAAAATCAGTTATAACATAACATAGAAAATAGATATAATAAATTAATACAAAAAACTTACAGTTATAAAGATCTAAAGAATAGATGAGAGAACACAGTAGAAATGGAAAGAATGGATAAGATCCCAAGTGTATGTGCATTTAAAGTTCTAGAATTAAATAAATAATGATTAATTCAAAACTACTTTCAAATGATCTTTTGTACATTTGTTCCTTATATATTCTGAATATGAATATACTTATGAATAATTTAGCTTTTTGATTATAAGACTTCATACTTGTTAAGCTTTGCCTACAGCTACCATCATACATTTTAATTTTGGCTGAAAGGATTTTCTGTACATTATAAATTATGACCAAACTTCAAATGCAAATGGATGATAACAAACTCCTGGAACAATCCAATAGTTCTCAACCAATCACAAAAGGCTACCTGGTCAAACTGTGTTCAAATAATACCGACATAACTCTAATCAAGAGTTTCTCTATATGTTCTCTATATGTTTCTTTCTCTATATATCACCTCCACTTCTGTATTTCACATGATTACTCTGGCTATAAAGTGTAGCCTGCCCACGTGTCAGACTGGTGTCTCTAGAATAATTTTTAGTGCTGACTACAACTTTGAAGTAGAACTGTAGGTAAGACCAATAAATATTTAGAAAAAATAGATGTATTGTACAAAACTCTCATAAAGTCTGGAGGAAAAACCAATCATTTTATCTATATTAACCACCTCCATCTATATGTATTCTATAACATCTATATATCTATATCTATTTCTATGTCTATATCTATATATGTATCTATCTCTATCTGTATAAACACACATATACAAGTATATACATATATATACATATATGTATTTCCAGTCCTATATATGTGTATGTATATATGCCTGAGACATAATAGGAGGACAATTTATCCTTCTTTGTCTTTTATTCTGTCCATCCTGTGTTTCACTAGGGGGCTTTAAGGTGGCAGCTCTGCGATGAGCTTTCTGTGAGTCCCTGCTTCCCGAAGAACCATGGCAGAACTCTTTAGCAAAGAATTGTCTCTTTTGACTAAGCTACAGCTTTCTGAGGGATTACCACAGTAATTTGTCTACTCTTGAACTCCAAGATGGAAAACCAGCAATGTGGTGTCCTTCCCTGAAAACATTCAGAAACAAATGAATAAGTCCTTGCCATACTGAGACGAAGAGAGCAGGTGAATTCAACCACACACATACTGAAGGGAAAAACGGGGAACTGAAACCCTGGGAAATAATGACTTTGAATACCCCTCCCCAGAAATTAATGCACTTTCACAAAAGGGAACAAGCTTAGCAACTCAATGCTACAAACAGAAAATGAAAATACATAGCTAGCAAAGGAATGAATGAAGTTGTATTAAAAAAGTAAATGAAAGAGATATAAACTAGAAAAAATTATAACAGGACTGCATATCAATGAAAGTAAAGAGACATTACCACAAACTTTACCTAGAATAATATATTATATAATGCTACTATGTAAAGTTTTGTGGGAGAATTTGTATTTCTTTAAAATACACAAATTTTAGGGACAAATTCACAAACGTCTCTCCAGAAGGTTTTAACTATCTCAACAAAAATGATGACATGTAATATCATCAAATCAGTAATCAAATATCATCCAACAATGGGAAAAATCCAATATCACATATCAGTGGTTTCTACTATATATCTAAGGAAAATTGATGATAATTCTTTTCAAATTTACTTTTTAAGAAATATGAGTAAGCATACTGCCTTATTTAATTGGCACAGGGTTTCCTTTTGTGATAATGAATAAAACATAGAAAAATACTGCAAATGCAGCTAATGCCACTGAGTTGTGCACATCACATTGATTTAAATGACCAATTGCATGCTAGATATATTTTGTGATAATGAAAATAGTTTTGTTGAAGTTTAATTCTAAATATTTCCTTTATATTTTTATAACTTATATTTTGAAATATGTGTATCATGAATTTTCATACTGTTTATTTTTTTCTATATTGAGATTTCCTTACTTTATTTTTACCCACTAAAGAAATAACTTTCTAAGCCATGTATAGATGTCTCATGACTGTAATCCTAGCTACTCAGGAGGTTAAGATCTGAGGATTCCAGATCAAACTAGCCCAGGCAGGAAAGTCTGAGATTCTTACCTCCAATTAATCAATCAAAAAAGCTGAAAAAAGAGCTGTGTCTCAAGTGGTAGAGTGCTACCATTGAGTCAAAAAGCTCATGGACAGCTCCCAAGCCCTAAGTTCAAGCCCTAGGGCTAGCACACAAAGCAAACAAATGGACTAACAAAGAAATACATAATTTTCTTATTTTAAATTATAATTCTGATTTCAAAACACTCTTCTTTTTTGATTTGACTATGGACAATATTAGCTGCCATTTTTGCTTGCTTCTCATTGGGTCTGTTGTTGTAGTTATTGTGAATTAATATCTAGGAAAAGGTTCTGTATTTGTGAGGAATCTTTGAGACAAACGTGAAGTTCTTTTGCTTTAGAAAATAATTGCCAATTTTTCTGAAATACCAACAATATGCATCTAACCTCATGGGATAACTTGCAATGTTTAGACTGAATATGTGATGTGAAATCAGTACACAAATCCAGATTGTGATTCAAATTCTGAAACTCACAGCTGAGACATGCTGCGAGCTTTCAAACATCCTTGTCTTGTAAATAGTCACTATTTTATTTACTTTTCCAGGTTCGCTCTTTCATGGAGATGGCTACCTTTATGTCCCAGGTTTATTTTGTGATCCCTGATCTGATCTCCTACTTTGTGTGGGCCCTTGGCACTTGTGTATTATTAAAATCAAAGCTCTATATTAAGGGTGTTACTAGTTTTCCCAGGGAAGCCATGATTTTGTTTTACTTATTACTCTAGATTTATGCTTCTTATTTGTTCCTTACCTCTGAGGATTGCTCTTACTTTACTGCCAGCTGAGACATGAATTTTAAACTCTTTCTTTTAAAAAAATATACTATTTTTCAGCATTTTAGCAGAGGGTGATATACGGGATCTATGTTGCTAGGGATTACATGCATTCTCATACTGCTTTTGTCCAGAGATATAGCGGGGAAAATGTAGGTCATAATATGATTTTCATTGTTGAAATTAACTTAATCATGAGAAAGATCCACCAAGTCTTTTCAATCTATTTGTGGTGATCATGCGTACATTCACCAGCTATTTCCAGCTTTCATTGTCATGTCAAAATTAGGAATGTGTTTCATCAGTTTGAAGGTAGAATTTCCCATGTTAATTTACGTGATTACTGAAATGAGAAAGTGAAATGTATTGCCTCTATTTGTAAAATTTAAGAGCTCACGAATGATTCAAAACATAAACCTTTGGGTCCCTGTGTAACTGACCAGAGCCAGCCATCCCTACCCCTCCCAGAACACCTCCAATTGTTGACTTGTATTAGAATGAATAGTTTTATTATCTTGAATAAGCTATTTTGGAGAGTTGTTTATCATCATAGTGTAGATTAGCCTCTTACTTGGGTATACCCTCAAATTTTATTACTTTATAAGTGCAGTACAAAGCCACACTTCCTGATATTGTCCCTGATTTTAATACAATAACCACACCATCCTACAGAAGCTAGCCCTGAAAAATAACAACAACAACAGCAACAGATCCTTTGAATTTACTGAGGCTTTTTTTTTGTTGAAATTACATTCTGCTTTTAATGGTAATAGAATTAAAGTTTTATTTTTTCCTGTATGTACGTGTGTGAGTTTCTGTGTATGAGTGTGTATATCTGTGTTTGGTTTTGGTATTAACTGAAACCTGTCAACCTACAATAAGTTTAGGGACATTTGTGAGCAGCTTACACTCCATAATCCTAGATGCTCAGGAGGTTGAAAGCCAGAGGACCCAGGTTCAAACTCCCCTGGTGGCAGAAAAGTTCAATAAACTTGATCTCCAAATAATTTTCACTCTGGCTGAAAAGATTAATTATAAGATATTTAATATGATAAATCACCACCATGGCACAAGTGAGCAAGCTAGACAATGCAGAAATCCTTTCAATTAGAATCAGCTTGTTGAGTAAAGAATTTTTATTAATCTTAGTACAGAGGTTTGAACTTAAGACCTCACACTTGTTCAACAGGGGCTCACAGACACTACCATTTAAATAATGTCATATATGATTGTTTATTATGTATTATATATTATAGTTTATTATACATGTATATATATATATATATATATATATATGAGAGATTAAATTTAACTAATTAAACACTTCGCATGATGGAGTATACCAATAATCTCAGCTATACTGAAAGCATAATCAGGAGGATTGTGGTCCAGACTTTGCTAAGGTAAAAAATAAGACTATCTTTAAAACATAAAGAAAGCAAAAAGAATTTTAAAAAATGTGGTCCAAGTGGCAGAGCCTTAGCCTAGAAAATATATATCCTTAGTTCCAAACCTAATACTGGGAAAAATTTCTATCTGAATTTAAAGAAGTATACATAAGTGTCTTTTGAATGATGCCTCTAAATTTGTTTTGAAGTTTATTTTGACTTGAACATTTTATTCTTTCATTCCTCTATATTTGTATGCTTATAGAGGAGAATATATAAATAAATATGCAATTCTGTAAGACTATAACAATGTTAAATTTTACAACTGGAAAACAATTCAAAGCATGGTTACATAGAGCTTTCAGGTATTCTCTTCATTCTTGATTGCATGCAGGCTACTTATTGATTCATTCATGGAGAATATTTTCAATTTTTTGTGCTATTTTAATAATGAGTGATTTTACTGGAGTTTTAGAAATAGAAGCTCTACCGTTTCACAATCTTTTCATTTGTCAATTTTTCTATTATAAAGAAATCTCTCAACCACATAGGTATGAGTTCATGATTAGTATGTGTGAACTGTTTTTCTGCAATACACATTAACTTTTTATTCAGGTTTGTAAGTTGATGGATACAAAGGACATTCCAGGAAAATAAGGTCTATTTGCAACAACTTCACAGTTGGACATTTTTCTATTATTAATTTTACTTAAAACAATTCCTTATAATCATTAGGAAAAACAGGTAATGCCTCACACCCATTCTCATTCTTCTCATTCTTACCTGGGTCTCCATCTTGGATCATCTGGATCTTAGTGGATGGAGTAATGGCTTGGAAGAATGGCAAAAGCTTTTCCAAAATTAGTAGGAATATTTTACTTTACTAAACAATTGTATATAAGATAACTAAAAAAAGAAGTCATTAATAACAAAGGCTTTATACAAAACAGAAACAGGACCAGCAGCTTAACATGTTCAAAACCCTGGTTCCAATACCCAACATACATACAAACACAAAGAACAAAAAGTAAAAAAAAAGAGAGAGAGAGAAAGAAATGGAAGAATAGAAGAGGTTGTGACATAAAGGTTTTGAGGAAAAATATTACTGTTTCACTTTTTTCAGTAAAAGTAATATTTTCTAAGCTTGTTTCCCAGTAGCTCATTCATAATTAGAAAGAAAGAAAGAAGAAGGAAACAAACAAAGAAAGAAAGGCAGACAGAAAGAAAGAAATTGCTTTCACAAGAAATGATAGAATAACCTCAAGGGTAGTCTTAGTACATGTGTGCAACTGTAACCAAATACCACAGCCTGGTAACTTGTAAAGAATATAAATGCATCTTCTCACAGTTGTGTCTAGGAAGTCAAGATCAAGGCATATATCTGGTGAGGTCCCTTTGTCTGTACCCTTACATGGTAGAATTTGGAAATTACCTGCCAGATGCCATGTGAAGCATATTTATAAAGACCTCTGTAATGTTTACAATGAAGTGCTCATGAACTAACCACTCAATGTTTGTTCTGTCTCTTAATCACCTGAATATGAAAAGCGACATATTCAAATCATAGAAATTGTGATTTAGGAGAATTGGGGGGAAAAGCAAAAAAAAAAAAAAAAAACTAGCTTTGAAGCTTTGAGCTTCTTGGCTATGCTCTGCTTTGGTAAGAACACTTCCCCAGATTTAATTCTGTTCCTCTCCTTTCATTTCTATTCCACAAAGTGGCATTTCTTCATATTATTTTGAGAGGGCACAATTTACTCACTCATATTGCCAAGACCAAGGGTGCCAGATGGCGTTATCAGTTAACATGCTCTTGAACAACTCCACTCCTGGAAGAGTGGCTACTAAAGGAACTTAAACACTTGGAATGAAGCCGAAATTGGTGAGTACTTCTCTGAATTCCTACCAACTCATTGAGGAGTTTCTGCTTCTTTGGCTTGTTATGGGCAAAAAACATTCTTGGTGAGAAAATATCCTGCAGCTATGCTGGATTTCTGCTTAATGTATCCACTAACTCCCTGGGTTATAACATGATCCTCTCTACTTGCAACAAAAGGAATGGCTAAGTACGCGTGCAAGACTATTGAGAGCATTTCCAAAACAGATGATACATGATTTTTAAAAAATTGATAATATGAATTGCAACATGCTATACAAAGAAGTGTAAGGGAAGGAATTTTAGGTTACAGAAAAGAAAATCTGGAAAATTTTGTTTTTTTTTTTCCTATTCAAAACCAACTCTACAATGTCCCCTTGAATGTTGAGTTTATGAGACTTACCAAAAGATTTATATGACCAAGCAATGAATTCACATTGTATCATGGCATTAAAATGAGTTTTTATGTTGAAATCATTACTGGGCTTTCTGCAATGCCTCCCCAGAATAAACAGAATCCACTCAGTCATATAATAAGATTTGCCTTACTATCATGAGTTTGAGAAGAAGCCTCCAAATATATCCAGCAATAAAGATTCAGTGAACTCTCTGAACATTCTGGCTTTTAGGCCTCAGTGAACACTTAAACACCGGGGCCTGATCCTCAGCCAGATGATTTATGATTCTTTCCAAATCTGCTGTTCTTAGTTCAGCAGATTGTTTAGAAATTTCTTTCATTGGTCATGTTCTGCCTGAAAAATCCATCCATTTGACCTTGCTGCTGTTATACTATTGCCATACTATTTGGATATATATGTATGTATGTGTGTGTATATACATATGTGTGTGTGTGTGTGTGTGTGTGTATATATATATATATACACACACACACACACACACACACACATATATACATATACATATATATCTTTTTTATTTTTTAGTATATATATATATATATATATATATTAAAGTCTAAATACTAAGTATTTTAGATCTTAGAATTCTATGTTCTTTGCCACTACAGAAACATGTCTTTAATAGCTGCTTAAAAACACTTACCTTGGGCCCATGAAATAACTAAAACCAGCAGAAAGGTCTGCCATTCCATTCTTGATTTTGTATCTGCTTTTGTTCTAAGCCATTCACTTTGCAGTCACCTCTGAATCCTGAAAAGACTAATATTGTCTTTAAGAAAAAGACCCAAACTACTCATAAGGAGCAGTAGATCCTTATATGACAGGCAATTTCCCCCAACTACCACCTCCAAAAATAGAGATGGCCCTGGAACAGGAGAAATCATTTCATGGAATCAGATTTTCCCCATTAGAGTTGACAGAGGTAACAACTCCTGAAGAATTTGGGAGAACTAGAACTGAGATAATGATCAATCAGACCATTTCTGTATCTGGGACTATTTAACTATGCAGACGTTTCTTCCTCTTACCTAGTTCTTCACCTGAGACTATAGCTCATCTTGGAAATCTGAAGATGGTTGAAGGTGGACTGAAGTACTAACTTCACCTCTTCTCATGGCTGCTCAAGCCATATAATAGATCTGCTTTCTCAGATCTTTATCTTTTTATCATTGGTATATAAGGGAAGTGGATAGACCTAATGTCTGAGATCTAAGGAATTTTTCTCTGCAAAACTTAATTTTATTAAGTGAAATTGAAGCTTAACCTTAATTGGAGCTTAAAGATCCAATTTCATACCTGGTCATCTCACTGTAGTGCAAAAACAGTTCTTGAAAATAAGTAGAAAAAAAGTAGCCATTGTTTTGTTCCAATGAAACTTTATTCATAAAACTACTAGATTTGGGCATAGTTTGATAAATAATATTCTATACTTATTCATTTTGAATCTCAGAATCAGTTCAGCTGAATATATCTGAGTTAATTTCTTGAAGTTCACCCCAACATGTTTTCATCCATTGGATCATTATTTTTATGATTACTGGTTACAGTATCATAGTCATTATTCACATGGTCGTCACAGACATACTCATTCCCTTTTGCTATTTTTATATTGCAGCAGTATGGCTAACTTTGCTCCCTAAAGTATGCAGCTAAGGTTACTTTCTACGTGCCATTGAAAACAGTTAATGTTGTGTGAGCTCAGGCAACCAGAATTATAAAGTTAATGGTAATCAACCTATAATAATATCATCTACTATTTATAAGTATTTGTCATGTGTCAAACACTTATTATGTGTTTACAGATAAGAACACATTAAATTCTACAATAATGCCATCCATTATTATCTTCTCTACCAAATGAAACAGATTAAATAACCTGCCCAAGATCAAACAGCAGGCTAGAGTTGGAACCAGCACACAAACCCATGTGACACAGCTCCAGACTCAACCTTCTTAACAATTACACTCTCTGAAAGATGCTGATAGAGTGAGGAAATGCCCTCATAGGAGATGCTCACATTCAGTAACCAATTAGATACTATGAAACTGAGAGAAGAAACCAAAAAAACATTGCAAATAATTTAATTACAAGATTAATTCAGGAATGTAGAAAATTTGTTGACTGCTGATTTTCACATTGTTTTGTAAACAGTTTTGTAAGAGCTTCAAAGTGTTTTTCTCACAGATACTTGTTTTTTTCTTAGAGGAGTCCTAACTAGAATCATAATTTCAAAAATAATTTTATAGTTCATCAGTGTCATTCAAAACTTATGTATAATACTTATATTAGTATTTAGACTATAAGTGAACAGGTCTCTTAGAAGGAGTTGTGCTTTATAACCAGCTCCCAGGTAGAATTGTGATGTTGCTTAAGGACCACATACTTGAATTAGACCTGCTGTTATTTTTTTCATATTTAACCAGGTATTCCAATTATATTTCTGCTTGCCAAATTTGGCAGCCTTCTTTCTTAGAAAATGTAGGACACTCTGCCCAGAAAGTAGCCCAGTAAGAACCTATTGCGTTTGTCAAGAAGTCTTGCACATTTGATATGAAGAGATAAAATTTTTCTACGCTGTTTGAGAGGTGGTTTTAGTTTCTTGTCATAGGTCACAAGGGAAATAATCAGAGTCACAGCTCTCGAGGAGGAAAGAAAACCTTTTTCTTCTAACTTTCTTGGTTCTCAGCTGGAACTTAGTAACAAAACACATGTTAATGAAAGGAAAATATATGCAAGTCTATTCACTTGCATAGCTCATGGGAGAAACTCGGGTGATAGCAATTCAAAGAAGTATTTAGATCTTGAGTTTATATTATTCAGAGCAAAATTATCAATAACTGAGCAAGGCACAGTTCACAGAATTGGACAGACTTCCAACCAGAAGAAGTTCAGAGAACTCAGCCATGCACCAATGACAAACCATGTTTATACAGAAGGAAATGGAAGTGAGGTCCAAAAACAGTTTGACTACAGCTCAGTATATGCCTTATTTGGACAAGGTCTAACACAGTGGCTGAAATTGGGCATCTGTGATTCGTTGAGACTTACCTCCTTGTTATACAAGTAATGTCTGAAGTGTAATTTCACTTTGTTTATCTCTTGGGTTAAGTGGCAGTTCATTATGAAGAGATTCAAGGTAGGAAGAAGCCTCAGGCCAAATTTAGTTTAATAATAAACCAAATTGAACTAAAATAAAGAGGGTTGGGACTTCGGGGCAAAGAAGACAAGTTATGAGAAGGTCTCCAGGGAAAGCATGGCAAACAAGGGTAAGGGTTGATCTATACCTTTTCCATTCACAGGAATCCTTTATGATTTTTTGAGTTATTCTACTCTTCTTGGCATAAAGACGCCATTATCATTGCATATTTCCTTCATGGATGGAAATTTCCCTCACAAAAAAAGGAAACGTACATTCTGTCTTCAGAATTGTGTTCAGGCTTTCTCAACGTAATCAACCTAAAGTAATTGCTTTGGCAAAATGGTATATAGAGAGGTGGCACATTGTGAGTCTCCTCCACTGCCAATACTATTGATAATTAACTGATGATAACTTCACAGCAACAGGGCAATTCTGGCACCTACCTTGCTAGTTGTCCAGCGGGGCTGGGTGAGGCTGGAGGCCGCTGGTTCTGCTGGGAGAGGCCCGAGCCCCAGGGCGCGCGCCCTGTCCACGCTCCAGCGCTCACACATGTGAACGTCATTGGTGGCTCGCGGCATTCGTGAACGTTGCTCATTCGATTTGCCTGCGACTCACCGAGTTGACGGTAAAACGAAATCCCAGAGCCAAGGACTCTGATCACAGAGCTCCGACGCCTCTGAACGGGCGCCATGGGCGCCTATCTGGACAAGACTGGCCTGTCCCTGCCCGCGGACAGCCCGGCCCAGGACGGCACTGAGCGTCACGCACCTGCTGGCCCTCAGGAGCCCTCGGCCTCCAAGAGCATCCCCCTGCTGTCCTCCTGGGCGCCCATCTCTCTTCTGAGAGCCGGCAAGAGGCCATCCCGCAGGCATCCTGCCTCTGGGCCCAGGCGTGTGCTCAGCTCGCCTCGGAGACGCTATCTGCTGCAGCAGGCCCGCCGTGCCCTGCTGGGGCCGCTGGCTGCTGTGTGCTGGAACCAGCCTCCCCTGCAGACGCTCAGCAGGAGACTGTGCAGCGCGCTGACCCCCAGGATGCCCGCTCAGCACAGCGCACCTTCGCCTGCCCCAGCGCAGGCGCACACCACCGACTCCTGCGCACAGTCTGCGCCCTCCAGCAGCCACCCGCACTCGGGGGACCACCACACACTCACCGAGGTGCTCCAAGACAGGAAGACCAAGACCATGGCTGCAGACCACCAGGACTCCGACTCTGATCCACAGCGCAAGAGACCGCGCCAGGACGGCGCCGGGGATGGAGAAACATCGCCCAAGCCCCCGAAGCCGTCTCAGGTACTGAACTCTGAGTCCTTCGAGGGGGGCCTCGCTGCCCAGGGCTCCCATCAGCCCTCACAAGAGCAATGGCACCCCTCTTCTGGGAGGTGCATGGCAAGCGGGCGGGCTGCTGGCAAGCCTGGCTCTGGCCAGAACGGCCCCTCCTGTCGCTTTGCTTCCACGCGGGCCGGAGCCCAGCTGGGCAAGAGGTCAGGTTTTGCCTCCCTCTTCCTGCCTGGAGGGAGGCTGGCCAAGAAAGCCAGGGAGGAGCGGCTGCCTCCTCATTCCAGGGCTCCAGCCGCTGCCATGGCCCCTGTTGCCCAGTCTCCTACAGTCCCAGCCCCTGACGCCCAGTTTCCCACTGTCCCCCACCTGCAGGTCTCTAACAAAGTCCAAGCAACCAAGGCCACCTTCCCCGGCACTAAACGAAGAGTCCGGTTTAAGATAAAGCACAGCCAGCTTGCCTGCGCTGCTCCTGCTGAGACTGCCAACTCTGCCAGGCCAGGCCCCGCTTCTCCAGCTCTACCCAAAGGGCATCGCCACAGCTCATTGGCATCTAGCGGCTCACACAGCAGCACCACCCCCTCCATCTGCACCCAGGCCACAGCCACCAAGCCTGTGGAGGGCAGCGTGGGGGCCCCACCCTCAGGGCCGCTCTGCACACAGCCAGCTGCTGCAGACACCAACATGCTCGAGTTCAGTGGACCCGACACTGCCACCCCCACTGTGGCCTCGGGCAAGTCAGATTCACACTCAGGCTCAGAGCCAGCTCAGGGCCAGGCCTGTGCCACTACTTTGATCCCTCCTCAGGGCATCTTTGGGGCTCTCCCGCATTCTGCTCCCAGCTCCCCTTTGTCTCTGCCCTCCCATGGCCATTTCTCCAAGCGTCAGGGCTCTCCCAGCTCGGTAGCAGCCACCTGCTCTAGCTCCACGGGCTGCCCCAGCCCACGCAGCCTCTCGCCTGACTCTACCACCAGCGAGGGCAGCTTGAGCTTCAACCGCACAGCCAGGCCTGCCTTCCAATTTCCCTCTACCTCCCGCGTCATGCCGACTCTCCGCATCCCCATGAAAGTCCGCACCAAGCTCCCCTGCGGGGACAGCAAGCCAGTCCCTGGCTGCTCATGGATGCTAAGAGAGGATGAGGCCGCACACACACCTGCTCAGCCAGGGCCAGCCACAGCACAGGCCCAGGTGGCTTTGGGCTCCTCAGTCCTGTCTGCTTTGGGCTGTCAGAAAGACCCAGCCTCCACCTTCTGGGCCCCTGCCAGCATGCAGCCCTCCCAGACCCCTCTCACCACCACTGGCTGTCGGGTCACCTCTCAGCCCACCCACACCCCCACCATTAGCAGCAGGATTGCCAGCTGCTCTCAGGCCGCCTTTCCACCTGGCAGCTTGGCTGCCTCAGCTGGCCCTCGGGGCTTTGGACTCACTGGGACCACCCCAGGCCCTAGCTCCTCTTCTGGAGCATTCTTCTTCCCAGCCTCCATCTGTGTAAGCCATGGATGGCAGCAGCCTCTGTGTTGGAGCCACCCCAAACCCACCTATGGCTTCAGGAGAGTTTGGCCTTGGGGCTCAGCAGTCCCATGCCTTGCCACGGGTGTGGCTTCGGCCCCGTGGCAGTACACTAGCAAAATATAATCCCTGTCCCCCTCCCAGCCCCTTCCCCCAAACAACCACCCCTTGTCTGAATCTGGACCCCAAAACCTGCTAAGGAGAGGCTGCACACTCAATTCAGCCTGGATCTCCGGCTTCAGCTGGCCATCTTGGAAGTTAGCAGCCTGTACCCTGTCACTTCTGGAGGAAGTGGGCACCTCGAGAATGTGCAGGAGGTCACAGGACAGAAGCGAGAAGCCGGATACCTGACTTCTTCAGTCACCCAGGTGAGGCTGGAGAACCAAAGGAATGTATATATAGTGTTCACTTGCTCATCTGAGTCTTTATGTAGTGTTGAACGTGTTTAGCAGCTCTTTCCATCTTCTCAGGAGCTACATGGGAAGCTTTGCTGGAGGGTGGGTTTCTGATGTGCATTTCACAGGATGCAACAAATAGGTCATTTCTAATTTTTACCTGCTTGCACTGACTACATGAAGTGATTCTCTTCCTCTGCCTCCTTTAGGGATACAGGTTCCTCATTTCTTACTGCTTTGTCCTCATAGACCCCCTAGTGCTTCTATCCCTTGTAATGATCATGAATCTTGCTACTCTGCATTCTCCTGCAGGCAGTCTGAGTGTTCATCTCCAGGACTCTCTACCAGTTCAGACCATAAAGGTTACTTCGTGGTTCAAGACATCTCAGCAGAGCCAGGGAGAGACCCTCCCTCAAGGACAGAAGTTTCTGGAGCAGATGGAATCCTATGGGTTCCTTTCAGTCCCTCCTCTTTACTGAGCCACCTGCTGCTGCTGTCCAGAAAACAGCATCCTTGTCCTGTAGCACTGTGTGATGATCCCGTGTGCTCCTCCTTTGGAGAAGAATGGAATGGTATGTGTAGAGGCCTATTGGCAGGGCCAGATTTAACTGTCTTTAGACTCCTAGGCTTTGTTAATTGAATGTGAAAAGTGGTGCCACACAGTGGTCACATTGTTGGCTCCTAAATTTCAGAAAGATGTTTTGACTTTTATGGGCTGGCAGCCCAGATCTTATGTTCCTGAGATAACAG
Organism: Dipodomys spectabilis; assembly: GCF_019054845.1. Taxonomy (NCBI): domain Eukaryota; kingdom Metazoa; phylum Chordata; class Mammalia; order Rodentia; family Heteromyidae; genus Dipodomys; species Dipodomys spectabilis. The sequence continues at coordinate 10,351,373 of NW_024870701.1, read as the reverse complement.
AGAATTCCCCAGCCTCTTACCTTCTTACCCAACCCAGTAGGTGAGGGTTTTCAGGGTATAATCAGGAGACCTGGACTGACCATCTTTGGAAAGTCGGATCTTATGTTTCAAACCCCTTCAATCTTAACCCTGATAGATATTTGCTACCTTATTCTTTTGCATTCACATATTTTAAAACTTGCATGCCATGCTATACTTAAAAATAATTACATTGTGTTGGAAATCAAACCACAGTTGATCTCAAATGCTCTTGTTCAGAACTCTAAGTATTTGTTAAAATTATTTTGCATTGGTAGTATTTCATCATTTATCTACTTTTCTATAATTATTATAAGTAAATATTTTGTATTGGAGTCATAGCTTACATTTTTTTCAACTCTAGATATTTGTTATGATATTCTTTTGCACTGGTTCTCTGGTTTATACGTATTTTTGTTGGAAATTAGACTTTAGGTTTCCCATCTTCTTCCCTCTCAGCTCTATAAATTTGTTATAGTATTCTTTTACTGTGAGAGCTTTTTAAATATTTGCTTGCTATTCCATACAAGTCCTTTTTGTGGAAGGCAGACTTTAGACTTCTTATCTCCTTCCTTCTCAACTCTAGATATTTGTTACAATATTCGTTTGCATTGGCAGTATTTTAATGGTTTGCAAACTATTTACAAGTTATAGGTACATCATTTAGGTGTTGGAAGTTGGATGGATTCCACACACCACTCATTCTCAGCTCTAGGTATCTGTTCTGGAGGAAGTGGACACCTTGAAAAGGTGCAGGAACTCACAGAATGGAAGAAGCTGGATGCATTTACTTCAACAGTCACCCAGGTAAGGCTGAAGAACTAAAGGAGTATCTCTTCATAGCGTTCACTTGTTCTTCTGTCTCTCTATGTAGTGCAGACTTGGTTAGGTGGGTCTCCCCATTTTCTCAAGAGCTAGAAGTTGGGGAGTCTTTGCTGGAGGTTTGCTGTCTGATATGTACATCAGACATGGAACAAATGGAGCATTCCTAAACTTTACTTGCTTGTATTGACCTTAAGAACTATCTCACTTCTTCTGGCTCCTTCAGTGATATAATTTACCCATATCTTTGTACTTTGAACTCATACATTATCTATGGCATTTATCCCTTAGAGTGACAGTGAATCTTTTTCCCCAGTAGGTGAAACTCTGCTTTCTCCTGCAAGCTCTCTGAGTAATTGTCTCCAGCCCTCTCAACCAGTTCAGCACAGAGAGGTCCTTTGGTGGCTTACCGCATCCTGGCAGAGCCAAGTAGAGACTTTCTCAAGGACAGAAGCTTCTGGAGTAAGCAAGAGGCCATGGGCTGCTTCCAGTTCTGCCTGTTTCCCCAGGCAATAACATTTCCCAGCCTCTCTGGGACTGAAAATTCCAAGTCTTCACCTGTGGTGCTGTATGATGCTCAAATGTGCTATCTGGCAAAAGAATGGACTGGTATATGTGGAGGTCTATTGACAGGGTCAGTTTAACTGTACCAGACTCCTAGACCTGGTTATTTGAATGTGGAAATTGGTGCCATGTGATTTCCACAATGTTTCCCCTGAAGTGTGGAATGGTGTTTTGAATTTTATCAGCTGGTAGCCTGGATATGATGTTCCTGGGTGAGCACTCCCAGGATGCATCAGGAGTCCCAGACTGGCCACCTTCTCCTCCACTTTCAATTGTAATACATATCTGTTACATATTCTTTTGCATTTACAATGTTTTCAAAGTTTGCATACCTTGCTATAATTATAAGTAACTATTTTGTGTTGGAAATCAAACTTTAGTAGATTTTACATGTCCTTATACTCATCTCTATACATTTATTACAAAATGTTTGCATTGGCAATATTTTATCATTCCTATTCTGTTTTATAATTACTATAAGTATATATTTTCTGTTGGCCTTCTTTCTTAATTCTAGAAATTTGTTACAATACTCTTTTCCACTGACAGTATTTTACCATGATGGTTGATTATTTGCATATTAGGTAATTCCTTTGTGTTGATGTCACACTGTAGACTTCACATACCCTTTGTTCTCAACCCTAGATATTTGTTATAATACATTTTGTTTGCATTGGCAATATTTTAATATTTGCATTCTATTCTGTATAAGGAAATCCTTATATATACAGACCATATGCCATCATAGAATGGCATAGCGACTGATGGGAGAGAACATAACCTATGCCACTGAAGCTTGCTCTAGGTTCATAATCTCACAATCCTTTCTCCTTGTTTCCTGGGCCTACTCTAAAGTTGCCACTGATTTCAATAAAAATTCATAAAATTAAAAATTTATGTCGTTTGTTCAAATTTTCTTTCCTATTTGTATATGAGTCAAGTTTTCATTTCTAGGTGAGTGTTTTAAAATTCCCATAGGTTAGAAAAAGCTTTTCTTTTTCTCTTGTTTTTTCAGGGGTGGGGGGATGGAGGATTGAGTATCCCAGGGCTTAAACTCAGGGATTGGTTATTGTCTCTTAAGATTTTTTTGTATTAGACTAGCACTCTACTAGTGAGTTACATCTCTACTCCCAGCTTTTTGGTGGTTGAATTTTAGAGTCTCACAGGCTTTGCTGCATGAGCTTGCTTCGAACCACAACCCTCAATCATAGCTTCCGGAGTATCTAGGATTACAAGTGTGAACCATCAGTTGAAGACCTTTGCCCTTTGGATGCTAGCACAGTTAAGTATAGAATTCTAGCTTCCCTATCGTCAGGCAAACCAGGAACTGATGGCTCCTACCTGTAATTCTATTTACTCAAGAGGCTGAGATCTAAGCATCCTGGTATGAAGCCAGCCCCAGCCAGAAGGACTGTGAGATTTATCTCCAATTAAGCCCTCAAAAGCCAAAAAATGGAAGTGTGGGTCCAACAAGCTTTCAGTGAGAAAGCTAAGGGGCAGTATTCAAGTCTGCACCCCAATCCCAGCACAAAAAAAAGAAGGGAAATAGAAATAGGAAGGAAAAAATGGAATAAAAGGGAGAAGAGAATTCAACTAGCCCACTGAATCCAAGGAAATTCATTTCTTGAAATGGCCTCATGACCCTCCTTATTTTAAGGGAGGAAATAATCCTAAAACTTTATGGCTTACAATTACGTCCACTGTATTGCCCCCACAAGTCTGTGTACATACAGGACACGGCTAGGCTAATCTTCCGTGCCCTGTGATACAGTTATGCAGTTGTATTCCTCTGGGCATTCACTGGTCAGGGGTAGCCCAGTGCTTCCTCTGTAGTTTGCAGGCATGCCGGATGTCTGTGGTGTATTCAGCAGGGTACTTCGCTGGAGTAGCTACACTTGGCCTTTCCACGTGGTTTGTGCTTTTCACAGCATGTCATCTGGGCTCCCTGAGTTCCAAGAGGAAAGAAGTGGAAGCTGTCAGTCTCAGCATTTCTACTTCTTTGTGAGCTCAGGTCATGTAAGGAAAGGAAAAGAGCAGAAAAGTTATGCTCCACTGACCAACAGGGAGCAAAGCCTGGGAAGGGCAACCAGATCTTCTTCTGAAGAAGGGAAATGACAAACCTTCTCCTTACAAGCAGGGCTCCTTTAAATATTAGGCATAATAAATGAAGTTGTGGAGGAGGAGGAGCTGGAAGCAGGGTGAGATGGAGGTGAGAGCAATCTTATTTTCAAGTTTCAAGGTTTCAGAAGCACCTGTGTCAGCCAGGAGTGTCAGCATCAGATGTAGCTTTGGTCTCAGGCTCTCTGAGATGGCTCAGGAAGAAGGGCAGAGAAGATTCAGTGGGGTCAGCAGCGAGGTCAGTTCTAAGCTATGACTGTCAGAGGGAAAGATGAGTGCTTTCCCTTCAAGTCATTTTTCTATCACTCGTTATCTATGAAGTGTACCTGGAGTTTGAAAGGAACTAGTGTGGGGATCTACAAACTGAGGTTTTTTTGCACAAGTTTTGCTTCTTTGTGTTAATGATGTTTTATTGGAGAATAGCCATGTCCACCTGTTTCTGTGATATATATGGCTGTTACCATACTATATCGTACATGAGTTGAACATCAGTGAGTAACAAACATGATGATTTGACCTTCAAAGACCATCTGTTGTGTAGTCCTTTGTAAAGGAACTCTGTCTTTTTTTTTTTTTTTTTTTTTGGTTGGTCCTGGGGCTTTAACTCTGGGCCTGGGCCTTGTCCCTCAGCTCTTCAGCTCAAGGCAAGCTCTCTACTGCTTGAGCAACAACGCCCCTTCTGGCTTTTTCTGCTTATGTGGTGCTGAGGAATCTAACCCAGGGCTTCATGCATGCAAGACAAGCACTCTACCACTGAGCCACCTTCCCAACTCCTGGATCCCTGTTCTAATAGATGCTATTTGAAGCCATACCATCAATAACAACATGCCAAACAATCTGTTTTCTCATTCTAATACCATTAACTTACATCTTTGAAGTGTGCTTTTTTATCCTTAACTACACTTCTAATATATATTGATTTAATTTCCAACAAATATCTCCTGAAGTAGAAACTAAGTTCAAATTGTATATAATTAAGACTAAGATGGCGGGGGAGGGGAGGGAGCCTAACATGTATTTCATGGTTTATCTAATAATATGTTAGAATTCTCACTTTCTCTACTATGTTATATCACATAAATATTCTTTTATTGTCTCTCTATGACAGTTTCCCCTGAGAAGGCTTATTGTTTGAGTGGAGGCTTAAGATATATCAGATGTATCTTCATGATGAGACTGAATTTGTACAGTACTGTAGTGGGTAATAAATTGCATTTCACCCAGTACCAGGGGCTCTCAGATCTATTACACAGGCTACTGAGAAGGGAAAAGTGAAGGGAGGTAGACCAGCAAGTCCAAAGTACTTGAGTTTTCACGTATTGGCTCTGTGTTACACATAATCTGAAGAAGTTCTACACAAAATTGCACTTAACGTTAATAATTGCTATCTCTATTCCTTTGGTTGGTTTAACCACCCTAAATGCATTGGCACCATCTGCTTTTCTTCCCGCTCCCCCACCTCACAAATTGTAACAGAGTTCTGTTATAAATTGGTACAGCATTATCTTTAACAAGGTTGATTATCTTTAAACCATGTTTCTCAGCATGACTACATTAAAGTATTATGTAAATTGGGTCTATTATTTCTTCCTTTTCTGTATATAAAGGGAGGATTGTTTAGAAATGAGTAACAGTGAAGATTGATTAGACATTATATCCTATTATACAACAATAGTAATTAAGACTCGTTTAAATTCTCCCAGACATATGACAGAAAGTACATGTTTAATGAATGGTGTTGGTGTTCTCAAATAAAGAATATGAGAACATTTTATGGTGTTAGGGCTTTTAAGTAAGAATAGATTTAAACCAACTACAAGCATAGAGAGTGACATATCTAGCTTCATTAAAGAAAAGAGCCGTCTTTCACTTTTTTCATAAGAAACACATTTCCAAGAAGAAAATGAAAATGTTTTCTTTGTATATCAAAGCTGTGCTGCTATTAAAGAAACACAACTTGTTTATTATTGGTCTATTGTAGAAGATTATTTTGCTATCTTTCTCAAATAATTTCCTATGAGTCTATAGCCACCCAGTTTTATATTTTTCTGATAATCTTCTGTTATAATGGACTAAATAGGATTTTTTAATTTTTTTCCTCTCTTGAACTTAAATGAAGAAAACATTTTCCATATAATACCACTGCTCCTCTCACATATTGAAGCTGTGCAGTTGATTCCTAATAGAGAGAAAAGTAGTTATCAAAAAAATAGGTAATTTTCCAACACATTTGCAAAATGGGGAGTGTGCTAAGGTTACATGCTCTTCAATAAATGATTATTAAAATTCAAAGCTCAGGTCTAAATTTTTGTATTTATATAATGATATACAAGTAGGCTGTCTGTCTTCTAACTGTTCTCTTTACAACCTGGACTCCTAAAAGATAATCTGAATATGGCTGTGAGTTCTCTTAAATAGAACTCACTGAAAAAGAAATCATTTTAGAGTAAAAGATTTATGATCTAGGTTACATTGCAATCACTTTTCAGTTTAGTAAAGAATAAGATAGTCCACAAATGGCTTTATACAGGTAAAGATAAGATCAGTAAATGGCTCAAGTTGTGAATACTTGAAAATCGCTCTTAAGTCAAAAATAAATTGCTAGAAAAAATGGATAGAGGACTTGAACAAGTCCTAATAATTCAAATAGTTATTAAATAAAAATAAATACCTTATCAGTTGTTACGGAAACTGTAATCACAAGGAGATGCAACAGAAAGGCAAAGTTGTTAAAGGAAATGTTGCTTTACAAAGTATTAATGTGGGGACCAAGAAGTCTCAAAACCTAAGTTGCATAAGCACTGTAGAAAATTCCTTCACATTATCCATTAAAATAATAGACAAAATGTGGCATTACTAATGGATACAAATGCAGCTTAATGGTAGACACACAGAGCCAGGCAGAGAATGTTGATGACAGCTTTTCATGCAGTTGCCAAAATAAAAAAGGCACAAATCTATCTATTCATCAACCATAGAATAGACAAACAAACTCCACAGGGCAACAAAATGAATTGATGATATATGAAAGAAATAACAAAACTTCACACAGTAGGAGGAGACACAGGAATTCTACTTAAATGAATACAAACATCAAAGTATAACATGAAAGTTAGGGTGGTGGTTAATCACCACCTCCTTTCTTAAGGAGATTCACGAGAAGGGCTTAAAGGTGAGAAGAATGTTCTCTCTTCACCTGGAGATGATTATTCCAGTTCTCATTTTGTAACCAATTATTATATCCTACATTTATGGTTTATACACTTCTCTCTCTGCTACATTTCTTTCTGCAAAATGGGGAATGTTGCTATGATAAGATAATCTATATCATGAAAATTACTTTCTTGTTAACTCATTACCAATGAATGCAGAATTATGATAGCTATAATCTTTTCACAGTTCAACAGAAGTGATTATTTTCCTTCATACTACAAAAAATATGAATTCTAACAATAATTTGACTGAGCTACTAATGCTACAAATAGCTTGTAATGAATTCTTGATAATAGATAATTCTTGATAATAGATAATTAAAAGGATGTCTTCTGTTCTCCATGCAACAGATATTTGAAATCAGAGTGTTGCAAGTTACGGCATTTCAACTGAAAAAGTTATCATCTGAATTAAAATTTTTAAATGGATAAGAGGCAAATTCAATTATTTCTGTCAGAAAGAGTAAAAGCTTTTCCTTTAACAGAATCATGAGTAAATACTAATAACTGAACAGATAGGATATAATCTATAAAATTTTCTCTACTCATGCAATAAGTTTGTGAATCCAAAAATGCAGCTAGAAAAATAAAGTTTAATCATTGTACAACTTTACCGGTAACTAAACTGTTTACAACTGATATCAAGCCATGTTTTCATAAATTTAATTTTATTGTTAAGGTGATGTACAAAGGGGTTACAGTTACATAAGTAGTGAGTACATTTCTTGTTGAACATTGTTATATATTATTTTCTCCCACTTTACGTCCCCCTAATTCTACCTCCCAAATTATAAAGTTCTTGCCTTCAACAAGTAAAAGATATTCCATTTATCCTCCAAGAAGGAAAAGAGAAGCCACTTAGCCATTTGAACAACAGAATTAATAAAACACAAATAATTTATTTAACAGAGAAGTTAAAATATTTGAGATTCAAGAACTGAAAAAAAATAAAGGAAACAAAACACAGTATAGTCAAACCTAGGGAATGTTTGCAAAATTTAACAAAAGGTAGGCTCTAAGAACAGAGAATAATTATAACCCTTGGAAGAAACAGAGTGATATTTTCTGTTAGACACCAAAAGGTTCTAAATTAGCTTACCTGAGCAAAACTAAACCATCTATAAGAAGCCCTGCAGGAAATAATGTCAGGAAGGATAACTAAATAGATGTAGGACAAAATGGAGAATATCAGCACAGTCTGGGAGAGATTGCTATAAAATAGGTATATCATAGAATATAACTTGCACTGTGGAGTTGAGGAAAGTAAATTCTGGTCTATTGCCTGATCACCTTGTATGATTATTATTTTTAAGAGTGCCTTATTTTCCTTCAGAGAGAAAAGTAAGTACAAGTTAGGTGCATTTTCACTGCAAACCTTCAATCTATAGTGGAAATGCAGTGTCAGGCATAGAGATCGTTAGTGACAACTAGGAAGCAACATAACACAATTTTCCAACATGTCTGAATAGATTCTCCAATAGTCTCTTGGAAATACCTATATAAGGATGCTAGTTATCTGACATTGTGAAATCAAATTAGTATACTCTGAATTCTTTAAATATTAATGAACTTTTATTTCATAGAAAGTCAATCATTTATTCTAAAAGTAAGCATTAAAGCAGAATTATGAAGGGAATTGATATAACTCTGAGTATGAGTGTGTATAAGCAACTGTTCTTACTCTAAATATTTAATGTTTTCTACAAATATTTATATTATACATTATAAGAATACAGAGGAAGCAAGGGAGGCCCATATAGATTTAGTGATTTTTGAAGAGCAAGTTGATGTTAATTGCTGGAATAAAATTAAAAATATATCTGCGCCATTCACAAATCCATTCTATTTCTCTACAGATCAGAGAATGAATAAAGCTAGCCACATCTATATGAATGACCACAGAGAAAGCCATATATGAGACAAAAAATATCCTCGGCATAGTTTAACGTTTTGTGAGATTCCTACTGCTTTTATTTGCATTTGGACTAGAAAGCCCCAGACACAGTATGAATTTTATCAAATGAAAAAGCCAGACACTGAGTGGTTTCGAAATCCAGGTAGCCTGCAGAAATAGATCCAAAGGGATGTTCAGTTTATTTTTGTTTTTTCCTGGAGACAATTACTCCGGTCTTACAGCACAAAATCTAAGCATGAATGATATGTTATTTTTAATACTGATTCTGAAAGTAAGGATGTAATAAAATATTTTTAAAATATTGATTTGATATCATATGCTATAAACCTCAACTACTGTTTAGGGATGATGTCAAAGTAGTATTATGAAGATTATATTTTTGTAAAATATACATGAAGAACCTATTCAGTATCAGGCAACAGCATATGTTCTGGGACCAGTAGGGGAAACAAAAGAAAATCAAATAACTTGAAGGGACTCCAAATGCTATCTTTATGCCCTAGTTTCAATTCTTTAAGCATGCCTGCCCTTTAAAGAAACATTTCCAATCAACCAGCATGATAGCCACTCCTAATACCTACTAGTCTTTAAAATATCATTTCAAAGAAATGAACTCATTACCTGATTTATTTAACTGTAACCACCCTGTTCATCACTTTTACAATAAATTATATATATATATATATATATATACATATATATATATATAATTTCATGAGTAAAATATTTTATCTTCAAATTTGTGAGAAGGATTAACAATGTCTTCTATCCTTGAATACAATAAGAAAACAAATAACAACTGTTTGGTAAAGAAGACTTTAAAAAATTATATAGTACACTTTAAGTACATTAGAAACAATAGCAAGCAAGAAAAATAAAACACTTGTGTCCCTATCTTGGGGTTCATTTCACTTAACATCATCTACTGTGGTCATATGTACACAGCTTTTAACCTTTTCTGCTTATTCTAGACTTATACTAATTATTGCAAATAAGCGAAACCATGGGACCTATGTTTCTTTGTTTTCACTGCATTTGATGTCAATGCCCCGTATCTTGTATATACATTTTTCTAATTTAGGGAGGGGAAGGGAAATAACAAAATGCTGAAATAAGGATACATGTCGACCCATTGTAAAATGAGATGTACAAGACGCTATGTTGAAAACATACTTTACAACTTTGGGGGTGGGGAGAAGGAGGAGTTGGGGAGGGGGGGAGGAAAGGGATGGCAGAGAGGAAAAAAGACTTTAAAAAAGGAATCTCATTACATCATTAGGACCACAACATATCCCAGTGTAGATTGCAAAGTCTTTTCTTTCATTGATTAGCATATTAACAATGGGAAATAGTAGCACTCTTACATAGCCATCATAGAATTTTTATTTATTTAGCTAGCCATCATGAATATCTTCCACCTTTTATTTATCAAAATGCAAATATTAGAGCTTTGTCTTCACAGTATTTAGGGAATACTATCACAAAATATATCACTGTGTTAGTCAGGTTTTATTATTTTAACTAAATACTTAAGGAAAGAAGGAAGGTTTATTTGGGTTTTGGTTTGTATGTGTCCATTCCAGGTTAGCTGTGCTGTGACTGGTTTTGCTGTGATGTAGTTCATGAATGCAGGAGTGTATGGTAGGGCAAGCTGCTTATCTTACAGTGGCTGAGAGATGAAAGACAGAAAATCAAAGGGACCATGGTTCCCTGCAAAGGCACAGCATTAAAGACTTAACACCTCTCTCTAAGCCCAATTTCTTGAAAGGTTCCATCGCATTTCCAAAGCACTCCAGGATGGGGACTACACTTTCCACTTGTGGAACTTTTGGGGAAATAACACAGCAGCATCTTGACATTTGAGAAATCCAGAAAATGAGGAAAGTCACTCTTCCCTTTTCTCCTCCAGATGAGGATGGCAATCGTGCTTAGCTGTCTCTGCCTGAATCATAGTATAATAATCTCAGAGGGGTATTTTCCATACCCATAGAAAAAGTATGTCACATAAGAACACAGGGAAGAAATGGAAGACATAGGACATATTAACTTTCTCCAGATTAGGGATAGAGCATCATAAATATGTTTTTCACGAATCATTCTACATAACTGTTGATAAAAATATACAGTATCACCCTTATACCAACGGCTCACTTCTAAAATCCTAGGTACTTGGGAGGCTGAGATTTTTGTGAATGTTCACCCAAATCTGTTATCCTAGCTAGCACTAGAAAGACTGCCAGAAGGGGATCATGCCAATGAGAGATCCTGACCTTATTTCAAAAATATACAGTAAAACACAAATAAACAAACAAACAAAAACAGACTAGAGTAGGACTCTGTATTAGGAAGTATTGTTGAGCCAGCAAAAAATTCAAGCCACAGTGCCAAAAAACAAAATAAAAACACATAAGTTTATCTGTTTCTTTGAGTCTTAAATTTGGAAAGTTCTTATGTCACAGAAACTTATGTTAAACACATATGCATGTTTTTTTTTCTCTTGATAATCCATCTTTTAGGATCTCAGCTAGTCATGAATGAGCTAAGAAATATATTTTCTACCTACAACCATCATAATAGTGATTTAAGAACTCAGCTCTTTTGCTATCTCCCAAGAAGCCTTCCTTGACCCCTAAATCTTCTGTCATTGAAAATAAAACTCATGGGCTCAAAAATATTTTTGTTCAGATCAGTTCTGAATCCCCAGTGCTTAGAACAATACCCAGAAGAGTTCCTCAGTAAATGGTTGGGAGAATGAATACTCCTTTAAATTCCCCAGGGTACTTATGTCAGCTTATAGTTGTCCAAGAACTGTTTACAACTTTGTGTGGATCCCTTATGGATACAGAGTGCGCTCAATTCGCTTTCCTAGCAAAATTAAGCAGAAAAACTTGTATGTACATAATCCAGGTGAGTAACATGGATATTCTTTTGCCTATTGGACTGGAATATGTGCAGTACCTAATATGTAGAGATTAATTGGTGGAAAAAATGATTGGAATTAATGATTGATATATAAATTGATATATAAATTTCTGTAGTATAAGGAAAATTAGGGATTCATGAAATATGTTAGCAATAAAATGAGAATGAAAGAAATTTTTTGAGGGGAGATAAATAAAAAGTAAGAAATTTTATATACTAACAATTATGAAAGAAGTAATTCTAGTTTACAGAGGAACTTTTAGACTAATTTCGTAATAATTAAAATATAAAAAGTTAAAATTTGTAGCCAGTTATTGGGTAGTCCTGAAATACTATAAATTTTAAGTTGCTTTCTTGTGGTTTAATTAGTAACACAAACATACAAAAAATAACATTTGGAGTCTTCATGAGACTGTATTTTGAGACAAAGATTGTTAGCTTCTCTATGTAACAGAATTTTAAAAATGTAGTTAAGAATTTATAAACAACATAGAAGCTATTCTATATACAGAAATTTTAAAATAAGAAAAGCTATTTACAACAGATAGAATATGAACTCGACAAAACGGTATGTCTGACTACATATAGGCTAAAGGCAAAATAGCATTTCAAGTTCATTTTATAGACATTGTTCCTCATCTAATTAGAAAACAAATTATATTACACACATCCATACAGTTAATCAGAATTTTATTAGTAAATATGTGACTACATTTTTAAAATTATAGTAGCATTAATTTTTTAAAAATGGAAATTTTAGCTAATATATTTTCCCACTCTAAATGGAAAAGTCTCCTAGACCAAAGTCTCTTTTGTCCTTTTTAAAAATGTAAGCTAATTATAACAAAAATCTAATGCAACTCCATATCTGCACATCCTGTGAGCTTGGCTTCCTACTCTTAGAATACACAATGTGCTGAGTAAAAATGCATGGATGTTTAGGGCAGTACCATTTATATTATCCAAAGCCTAAGAGCAAACAATTTATCATTAGCAGAGACAATAAAGAATGTGTAGCATATCTGCATCATAAATATATAACATGACTCCTTAATAAATGATAATACATAAAGGGCCAGTACATACAGGAATGAATCTGTAAAACTTGCTAAATGAATGAAGCCAATTATAGTAGGGAATAAAAAAATCTATTCATACAACTTTCTTAGATGGGTAAAAGACCAATACTTATACAGTCGGGGTATTAATTACTGATGGGAAGGGTTGTACCTAGAGGAAGTTTCTACAGTAGCTTCAGGGACGTGGGGCAATGTCTACAGTTTGACCTTGGAACTGTGTACAGCTCTTCCACATAACAGAATATTCACCATATTCTCCACTTGTGATGCATGAACTTTTACTGTGTATAAATCTTTAATTACAATTTGCCCTAAATGATTTATTTAGAGAGCTTAAAAGGCTAAACATACTGGCAAGACTTTCTAGAAAGACTCGAGTTCTGACTTAAATGCTGTGCTTCTTTAGCTATGCTGTAAGAAAGTCTTCACCATCAGTTTTGTCTGGTTGGAGTTAAATTAAAAAATGACCTACATATTTGTTGGCTTTTTCTTGTGATTTTTTTTCAATTAGTTTATGTATATTATCACAGCCAATGTCTTTGAATAGGGATGCTTAGGATGAAGATAAATTTAGGTATTTTTGATGAACAGATTGTGAATCCAAATGTGGCTAGCTATGTATTTCTTCACAGCTCCCCACAGCACAAGAAAAGCAGGATATTTTGACCTTCTAAGAAAAAGATAGACCTAATTTTTACTTATACCTTTTTGCTTTCCTCAGGAAAGCACTGTTCTAATAACACTTGAAGTCTAAATTTACAAAATTAAACTTTGCACTAATTTTCTACTGCTAGGAGATGAGGAATGTTGCACTTAAGGGGAAAATATGAAATTATATCTGTTGTAAATAAAACAATATCATGTGTTTTTTAAAATGTGACAGCAAACTATAAACTGAAAAAACAGCCCACTTGCCTAGTATGAGGCTCCATATGGAAATAATGAGTCATTCAATCTGTCAACAAACATTTGTTGAATATCCACATTGAGCTAACAACTATTCTAACACTGATAATGTTTGCACAGGCAAATACAAGCATGTTACCTGCCCCCATGAGCCTTTCTGAGGAAGTACTATGTACCGGTGAAAAACAAAGCTAGTTGAAAGGCAGAACTTAAACACTGCAAAAATCTAAAAATTTCATTTTACCACTTGTATATACAAAACATTATCACTTTGTGAATATAATGTCAAGCTTTTATTGTATATCTCCATGTTGGAATTTTGCACTGGATGTTTTGCTATTACTCATAAGAGCAGAAGATGATTTTCAGATTCAGTCTCTTTAAGTGGTCCAGGAAGGCATCAATACTTGTAAAGGTTTTCCCTCCCAAACCTACCCACAAGTCACATAGTTAATTTTCAACATAGTGTCTAGTGAGTACTACTGCTGCATTTGTTCACAATTTGTCCCACCCTTTCTGTGTTCCCTGTTCCCAAAGACATATAGACAAATAAACAAGACAAAAAAGAAAAGAAAACAAAATAGCAGTGAAGGAAAAAGCTCTTGTTTCCATTTCTTGGAGTTCGTTTCTATAAATTTTGTTCTATATGACCATAGATATTGTGCCTTTGTGTTCCTCTCCTAAGATCACCCTCTTTGGTCTCACTGCATGAATGCCTAGAAACCTGTGTAATTGATCATGTCTTAGTGTGGTTTATTTGTTTGTTTTTTACCATCCAGTGAGTTTGGTTGTAGATTTACAGGCACATTTTAGCTACCACAAATGAGGGAAAATATGCAACCTATGTTTCTCTGCGTCTGGCTTAATTCACTTAATACATTTTCCCCAAGACTTTCCATTTCCTTACAGATGGGACAATATCATTTCTGATGGATGAAATTCCTTTGTTTCAAGACCTAGAATGGCATGTATTTCTGTCTTTGATTGTTCTTGTGGAACATAAATAATTTTTTAAAAACTCCAATATCATCTGGAGTACCACATGTTAATGATGAATTAGAATCAATGATTTTATCTGATCCTAGATAAAAGCATTATTATTTCCAAATTTTGTCACAGAAGTGAGCAAATATTCCAAATCTGGGCTATAGAAGGGACTGCTGCTTCTTTTTTTTCTTAACATTAGATTCTTTATATATATATTTTTTCTTCACATTAGATTCTCTCTATATATATTATTGCAAAGATAGTGTACAGGGGGGTTATAGTTACATGAGCAAGGTAATGAGTACATTTCCTATCAAGCATTGTCACCCCTCCTTTGTTTTTCCCCTACCATCCCCTTCCTCCCACCTCCTCAACTCCACCCTCCCTCCTCCCCCCCACCTGCAAAGTTCATTTTTCAACAGTGTGTTGTACATCTTGTTGTTACCATGGGTCAACCTGTATCCTTATTTCAGAATTTTGTTTTTTCCTTTCCCCTCTCCAAATTATAAAAATGTATATACAAGATGCAGGACACCATAATCAAATACAGTGACAACAGGGGTTATACTGTGGGGGAAGAACATACAAAGAAACTAAAAAATCACATAGTACATTAAAAAGAACAGCAAAAAAGATAAAATATCTTGTGTCTCTATCTTGGTGTTCATTTCGCTTCGCATCAGGTAATATGATCATATATACATAGCTTTTGACCTCTTCTTGTCCTAGACATGTGCTAGTTATTGCAGTTAAAGGAAACCATGGATTGAAGTAAGCCAGACCCAAATGGACTGCTGCTTCTTTATCCACTTGCATTTTTCTTATCTTCCCTCCTGTTAGATAAGACCTGTCCAGATACTCAATTACAGAAATACCCGCTACTTCCTGACATTATACATTTAGTCTTCAGCAAAATCCTGCTTCTAAGACTCTCTCCAAAATCCTCCAACCTAAATCTAAATAATCTAATCATTTTTCACATCCCCTTGCTGAGATTCCTGCTTTCCCATGGGATCCATCCTTCCTCACTGAAATAAGGCAGTAAGACTTCACTGTACTCCCTCCAGAGGTGTCTATGCTACTGTTGGGCTGGAGTACATGAACACACTGTTCATGACACTGTCCCTCAGCTCTTTAGCTCAAGGCTAGCACTCTACTACTTGAGCCACAGCACCACTTTTGGCTTTTTCTGTTTATGTGGTGCTGAGGAATTGAACCCAGGCCTCATGCACACAAGGCAAGCACTCTACCACTGCGCCACCTTGCCAGCTCCAATGAACACATTTTAAAACAAGATTGCTTGAGGTAGAAAAAAGTTTTCACTATAATATTTTCAGTAATATGGTGCAGAGAACTTTGCTTTGCACAAATTCTTCTAATGTATTTATGATTGCTTGTTTTAACAGAAACCTTTGGTTTCTTGTATATGTATAAAGAAAAAAATAGGTATGAACTGCACTACATGCAAAATATTTTCAGCATATTTTTTGTTTTCCTGGAGTTTTTTCAGTTTACTCTTCTATATTTAAGTTAGTGGGAAAATCTATTTTTTCTCACGTTTTTATTATTGTCTTTAGGTAGGTGCACAAAGGAGTTGCCATTTAACAAAGCAGTTTATGAATATAATATGGCTTTTTTTTAATGTCACCCTTTCCATGTTTTCACCCATTCCTCCCCTATCCACCCCTTTTCTCACTCTTCTCAATTTTGGATAGCTTCTCAAATAAATAAATAAATCACACATGTGGATGGGAATTATGACTGATATGTTTCTATTGGACACATATTTTCTCAAGTGTATATATAAGTTTATATTTAATCTCAATAAAGGTGAATTGTGTACATATCACCTCCCAACAAGTAAACAGTAGTAGTGCACCGAGCATCATGGTTAATCCCACTGAGATCACAGCAGAGAGAAATACTCACAGTGAGCTTTGCAGGTTATCTCTGTAGGCTAGTTCCATAGGCTTGCTCCACAGGCTAGGTCTGGGCTTTACACCAGCCCATTGCTGCATTTTAGCATATTCTTTGACAATACTTCAATAATTCCCATGTCTCCCCATTACTATGGCAACTCTATAATTGGACACGTTCCAATTGTCCACCAGAAAGGATGTACTTGATAAGAAATGTTCTCGTTATCTTGCCCATGTAATTGTAACTCCTCTGTGCGGGATTTTCACAATAAAAAAAGAAGGGATGTATTAAAGGATCAATTTAGAGAAAAAAAGAAAAAGAAAAAAAAGAAATTGAAGAAATAAGGAAAAAGTATATATAATTACTCTGATTAACATCAGGGAGCCTGTCTCCCCCTAGTGTTAAGAGGATGGAGTGGTTACAGAATGCAGAGAAATCACCAGCCCAAAGGGATGCAATTAAATAATGGTAACTCAGGGAAAATATGCCAGAGAAATATAAAGCTGACTTTCATTTTCCTGTTACCTGATTTTTGTTCATGTCCCCCTTTGATCCAAGCCAAAAGAAAGCCTGAGAGTAGGGGCATCATTAGGTGAACTATATGGATCCACTTCTATTATAGACCACAAAACAGAGTGCAAAAATGGTAAAGTAGCTCCATGAAAGTTAATGAAATATACAGAACGCTAATATTTTATGAGCTTATTTCTAACCATAAGATCATATGTTGGATAGAATAGATACAACTGTCTTCAATAAAAATCAATCAAGTGGGCTTAGGGTGTAGCTTTGTTAGAAGAGAACCTAGCATGTGCCAGATTCTAAGTTCAACCCCCAACATTGTAATTTGAAGTAACAGTCTGTTATTATGTCAAATTTTTATATAGCCCTTAGTACAACTAATAGGTTGTTATAGATAAATGTTGACCCCCGGTTGACTACTGACACTATCCTGAAGAATTCAACTAAAAAATAGAAGTATATGATTTGGGGAGCCCAATAGACAGCTCAGTAAAATTATTTTTTTATGTGTTATAAATTAATCTTGCTAGGGACCCGTGGCTTCTCCTCTTCAATGTAGCTACCATGGTTACTGAGATTAAGAAGATGACATTTCAAAGCCAGCCAGGAAAGAAAGGTTTGAGAAAATCCATCTCAAAAGAGATATACCTTCAGAGGTAGAGTTACATGAGCAAGGTAATGAGTACATTTCTTATCAAGCATTGTTGCCTCCTCCTTTGTTTTTCCCCTACTACCTCTTCCCTCCCACCTCCTCAACTATTCTCTCTCCACCTCCCTCCCGCCTAAATTGTAAAGTTCAAGTTCGTTTTTCAACATAGCGTCTTGTACATCTCCTTGTTGCAGTGGGTCCACCTGTATCCCTATTGAAACAATTTGTTTTCTACCTTCCCATCCCCAAATTATGCCAACATCAAATACAGTGAAAACAGGGTTATACCATGGGAGAGGGACATACAAAGCAACAAAAAAAAATCACATGGTACCTTATAAATAAGTTAGAAACAATAGCAGGAAAGAAGAAAACACTTGAGTCCTTATCTTGGGGTTCATTTCACTTATCATCTTATCTGACCTTTTGTGCTTATCCCAGACATATACTAGTTATTGTAAATAAGGGAAACCATGGGACCTACATTTCTTTGAGCGTGACTTACTTCACTTAATATAATTTTTTCCAAGTCTTTCCATTTCCTAACAAATGAGGCAATGTCATTCTTTCTGATGGAGGCATAGAATTCCATTTTATATAAATATATATGTATATGTATATATATACTACATTTTCTTGTATCCTTACTTTTTATCCCACTTTGTTTTAAGAAATTTGGGAGATAAATTATATCTTATTTACTGGATTTCTTATTCATCACTTATCTTATTCTTCATATCTAGCACAAATGAAATATCAAAGCAGGTGTTGGCAAAAAAAGTAAAATTCAGAACAGATTAAATAGACAATCAAAAGAAGAAAATATTTAAGATAAAATAAAAGAGAAATTTATATTGTAGTCAATAGGTACATAGGTATATAGGTACATAGGTATATACATACAACAAACAATGTTGTCTTCAATTAGCATGACTTACAAAGGAAATAGCAAAACTCTAAAAAAAACAAAAACAAAGCACAATGAAGTTCAAACTCAAGCAAAGTACCCTATTCAATATAATTCACTATGCATGTAAAAGTTTTTTTTATTTATTAGAATGACAAAAACAATATGTTCAAAGTGGCAGTGGCTTTTTTCCTCTTTTTATGATCATCCATTAAAAAAATCATGTTTTACAGATCAATTTAAAACTGGTACTTTCTACTTGCCTACATATTTAATGCATCCCAAGGGCCAATTGTAAGTACATAATTATTCTTGCAAAATATTCTACCCTATAGCCTAGCACCAATAAAGTTAAATTTTAAATTTGCATTGCAAACTGATATTTAAGACCTCTGTCAAAGAAAAATTAGACCAGATGGAGTTAAACCAGAAAGGAATACTTGAAAGACTGAATTTATTCACTACTTCATTTTAAACAAAAGGCAGGAGAATTCTTATATGCTGAGATAATGGAAAAGCACTAAAGGATAGCATAGTTATGGGGAGAAGGACAAGGTTAGAGAAGGGTAGGGAAATGTGGTTAAGCCATTGGTGTTTGCTATTGGGCATGGAAGATGGGCTCACATCTTCCCGCTGAACTAGGAGAAAGTCTTTCCTGCAGTTACGATGCTGCAATGAGACAGCTTCTGAATTCTTCAGGAAGACATTTCTAGACTAAAGAAAATATGAGATATAATTCTATGCCTCCATCAGGACGAATGGGACCATCCCATTTGTTAGGAAATGGAAAGACTTGGGAAAAATTATACCAAATGAAGTAAGCCAGACCCAAAGAAACATAGGTACTGTGGTTTCCCTTATTTGCAATAACTAGTATACATCTAGGATAATCTGACCAGACAGGTAGAAAATGTCAAAACCTATGCACATAAGACTGTATATGATGGTGCTATGTGAAATAAACCCCAAGATAGAGACACAAGAGGTTTTATCTTTTTGCTGATATTTTTAATGTATTTATAATATACTATGTGATTTCTTTAGTTTTTGTTTGTATGATCTTCCCCTATTGTATAACCTCTGTTTTCGTGTATTTGATTCTAGTGCCTTGCATCTTGTATGCACATTTTTCTAATTTGGGGAGGGGAAGGGAAATAACAAAATGGTGAAACAAGATAACAGGCTGACCATTGTAACAATGAGATGTACAAGACACTATATTTAAAAAAAAACAAACTTTACAATTTGGGAAAGGGGCAGGAGGTCTTGGGAAGGTGGAGAGGGAAGTGATGGTAGGGGAAAAACAAAGGAGGGGGTAACAATGCTCAAGAGGAAAGGTACTCATTACCTTACTCATGTAATTGTATGCAACCCCTCTGAACAGTATCTTTACAATAAAAAATATAATAAAAAAAAGAAAACTTACAACTCAAATAAGAAAATAAGGAATTCGTAACTGAGAGTTTCCTAAATGAAATGCGCTAAAACAGGAAGGTACAGGACATGCAGTCAGAAATCCTTCCCATAGAATGAAGAATTTAAACTACCCAACCCAATATCAACTTGCTTATCTTCTCCCTGTCATTCCCTCATAAATAATGAATGCCCAAAACTACTTGCTGAATATTTCCTATCATTGGATCCTTTCCTCAGAATAGTTATATATCTTGATAATGTCCTGAAAATGTTTTCTTATACTCACTTTTCATATGAGGACTATTAAATTCAGAAAGTGCTAAATTTCATTACATATACATATAGTATTAATCATGCTGTTATTTTTCCAGATATTCCGATGCTGTGTTTTTAAAGAAAGCTTAATTAAATGCAAAGGAATTGCCTCTTTTTTCTGTATGCTGAAACTTGTTTTGTACCAGTATTTTTCTCTCTATAATGTGTTTTTGTCTGGATTTTAAATATCTTAGGTTCAGGTGTAACAAGGTCTGGCTGCCAACTTTCGACATGATTGAGAGACAACACAACCTGTAAGTGTCTTTGTGGATGGAAAAAGAAGAAAGAAGGAGAAGAACTTCATAATTTAGGAAGGAGGGAAGTGGGAAGTGCTAAGCAGGAGAAAATGAGGAAAGGTTAACAGTGTTTGAAAAGAAATGTAATCATTACCTTACTTACGTAACTGTAACCCCCCTGTCAATCACCTTTACAATAATTTTTTAAAAAATAAAGAAAATAGCTTGTTGAAAAAGAAATAAGGAAGAAGGAGAGGAAGAGGAAGAAGAGGAAGGATTAGAAGAAGAAGGAAAGAGGAAGTAGAAGAGAAAAGAACACAATAATTTCAGGATTTATATGGAATTGAAACATTTATATGTAATGACACATGTATAAACTCTCCTCTTTGTGTGACAAAGATGTTCTTGGAACCATTTGTTTCTTCTCCTTCTCCTTCTCCTTTCTTCTTGCAACCTGAGACTGAAGTATATAGAAGTTCATGGCAAATGTTGATCTCTTTCTCACTTTTATATCAATTCTGGCAACCTTCAGAAAATGATTCCTATTACCCTTTCTTTAAAAAGGTGCCTAAGGCACTATCTATGATCTCTACAGTTAAGGCCAAGTCATGGTCCAAGATGATTTCAAACTCTTCTCATTGCAAGCTTCAAGTCATTTCACTGAATCCTATTTAGGAGTCATTAATTAATATGAGTTCACTGTAAAACAGACACAAGTTACATGAGATATGGAGACTGAATGACTCTGGAATATAAATGATTTAGTGATTAAAACTATTTAGGAATAAGACATTGATAATTCAAAGCTTAGAGAATAATGACCTCAACCTAAAATTCTTTGAATATCACTTTGCTAATATAGGAGCTGAGTGTGGGTTATTCCTTAAACTTCCTGAATATTCATGAAAAGGACAAAGGATTCTGTTAACAGTACAATAAAAGATAACTTAGGATATATATTATTTGGCTAAATGTCTAGATTTAGTTAAGTGGTGGGATCTATGAGCTCAGCTCTATACTATGTCTAATTTTTATTGGGGGGATGGGGTAAAGATAGTGATAACGATAAGAAACAGGGACAATTTTACTTTCCCTCCCATGAATTAATAAACAAGCAGGGACCAGGCATGGCTATGATTTTTGTTTTTGGTTTTTGGGTTTTGGGTTTTTTCCCCCTCCACAGTAAATAAGTGTAAAATGTTAACCAAGGAGCTTTCTACCAGTGACCAAGAATAATATGTGCACAAATTTAGAGACAGTGAGATCAGGTACAGATCTCCTTTACAGGCTTCACAAGGTATACGGTCTGGATGCACTAACTGCTTTGGGAAAAATCATGAGTTCAAAATTTGGCTCCCTTTTTTCCCTGACAAATGTTAGCAGGTGTTCTAAACCAAATGGTTGTGACTACAAGTGTGAATTATAATAACATGCTTAAAAAGGTAAATAGGAGGCTAAAAAAATCAGTATAGGAAGCTTGTATGAGGGAAATTGAAATAACTTCTAACATTGAGACAGTTTGCATGTGGTAAACACTTCATGTAAATAGAGATGATTTTTAGCTGGCATAATAAACACCATGACTCTGTTATTCATTCATGGGGCCAAGGACATATATAAACACTGAGCTTGTGTAGCAATTCAACCAACTCAAATTACAAAGACAGTAATTTTGTGCCCTGATAGAGTTGCAGGAATTGCTCATGTCAAGAGAGGCAACACACCTTATTCAGATCACAACCAGGATTTTGTGTTACCATCAAGAGAAGTGAAAGGCAATGATTAGAAGATAGTATTTTAGAATGCAACAAAGTGTTAAATATTGAATACTTAGGCTTACAAAGCTCATATACAGGGCGACATTTTTGGATGCAAAAAAGACATAAAATAATTTATAGATATATTGAAAACCTAAAAAACTTTTTAACATTTCAATGATTGCCTGTTCCAGAAAGCTATATATATAGTCAAGGTGATGTACAGAGGGGTTTTAGTTACATAAGTAAGGTAATGAGTGCATTTCTTGTCAACCTTGTTACCTCTTCCCTCAATTTTCTCCTACTTTCCCTCCCCCTACCCCCCAAATTGCACAGAGCATTTCCAACATATTGTCTTGTGTGTATCGTTGTTGCATTGGTTCCCCCTTGTCCATTGTCTCACCATTCTATTGTTCCCCTTCCCTTCCCTAATTCAGATAAATGTATATACAATACCAAGGTACCAAAATCAAATACAGTGACAACAGAGAATATACCATAGGGGGAAGGACATACAAAAGAAACAAAAAAACATTAAAAACAGCATCAACAAAGAAAAACCTCTTGTGTCCATGTCTTGGGAATTCATTTCCCTTAGCAACATTTTATATGGCTAAATAAACATAGCTGTGGAGCTATTCTGCTCATCTGATAAGATTATTCTAGACATATATTAATTATTGCAAATAAGGGAAAACATGGACCTATATTTCTTTGGGTCTGGGTTATGTCACTTAATAGGATTTTTCCAAGTCTTTCCATTTCCTTACGAATGGGGCAGTGTCATTCTTCCAGAAAACTTTTTTTGGTGATATGAAATGTAAATGCTCTGATTTAGAAGGAATGAAGAAATTTGGGGTTGATTTGACCTTGATAAACAACTTGATTTATTATTTTATACATCAATTCAATTTCATCTCTCCTTTGGGGGAGTCTTATTTTTAGAGCTATACATCTGGTGGCCAGCTACAAATTTATACTGGGATCTAAATTGTATTCAAGGGAAACTAGAGAGGTTGAGAGAGAGCAAATATTCACAATCCAGCACATTGTAACAAATGCAAATAAACATGTACTTTCTGAACTACATGATTCTTCTTTTTTCCTCCATCCTAAGGGAGAGATGCAAGTTTTTCTATTCTCACAATATTATTGAAATTCTTTCAGATGTTAATAGACCCGTGTTCCCTGTCATTTCTAGTAGGAGCAGCTCATACACAGTTGTGCTGCCATGACAGCTCAAGAACTTTGTTATATAGAGCCGAACGATGCTAAAGAAGGCATAGTCAAAAAGGTGAGACCCAGTTTTATATATACTTTTACCAGAGTGAAAGAAAATGCTTGCAAGAAAGTGTCTGATAGTAAAAATAAATGACTAGAAATGAATCAGTCTAGACAGATACATATTTTTACTTAAAAAAGAAATACAGAATGCAAATTGGGGCTAAATGCTAAAAGAGTGCAGATGAGGTAAGACAGAATCATAGTTACAACAACTGAAATTGAGTTATCTTGATGGTTTGGGGTCAGAGGAAGACCAGGAGTAGTAGACTGGAAGATGTGTACTTTTCTAGGAAGTAAACAAAATAAAATAAAATTTAAAAAAAATAAGAAAGTTAGTATAGCGCTACCATTCATTATGGTCTCCTGTGTGTGTGCGCAGGTGCACATTTCCTTTCCATGTTATATGTTTTGCTTTAGCTCCAGGGAAATTCTTCGTGACCTCTGGTACTACAGAATATTTAATCATTTCAAGCCCATGCCTATCTAGTGATTATGCATAAAGAATAACATGGAACCCCTACTGTGTTTGCAAGTCCCCAGATAAGAAGGAGGCTTAGGAACAAAATGCAATGATCATATTCCTCCCTTTGTTTAACCAGACATAAAATGTATGGTGTGGCTTATTCAATAATATCCACCTGATAAAAAGAAGCAAAAATAGTAGTAGTTGCTATGAATGTTCTAAAATGGAGTGCTAAAGAGTAAAAGGGGAAAAAATAACACAACAGAGTATTTCAAGAAGTGGCTCTAAGAAATGTACAAGCAATAGTCTACTTGGGATATATTTACAAATAGAACACTGTATTACATACAATATGAAATGTATAATGCACAGATGATATTTTATAATCTTATTTAATTTTCTTTTACTTTTATATTGGTAAATTTTTATCTGTCTCCAACTCTGGATGTCCTGGGAGCATGTAATTATATGCCTAGCAGAAGTTGAAGAAATAGCATTTCTCTATGGATATTTAAAATGCCTATACATTGTGAATGCTTAATAAATAATAAACTGAAGGATACAAGTTTTTTGAAACACAAATATTTATCACTTTGCCAAATACTTTCCAAAATATTACAGCATTTTAAGGATCTTATGAGCTATTTTCTACCATTATTAGTGAGAATACAAAGTTCATAGAATTTCATGGAAAGCAAGTGAGAAATGGGTTTCACAAAATTCTGAACATCTTAACACTTTTTGGCTTAAAATATAGATATCTGAGAATTCATCAAAGTTATCATTGTCGTATAAGTATATGCTTTCAGATTTCACTTTTAATTATTACAAATGATTGAATATCACTTAAAATGATATACACTTCAATAAACAGAATCATTAAGAACATGTTCAAATGACATGTGATTACAGACAGTACAAAACTATTTAAGACCTGTTAGATGGTGTGTGAAAATATTAAAAATTAAATTTGCTCCACAATTTCTTTCTGCCTTCTGAGTTTCTCTGGGCTGTATGGGATGGAAGTGGTTGCATAGAAATCTCAACTCATTCATATCCAGATCCTAGTCCCAAACCGTGAACCTGTTTATGCCTAACCATAGCATGCCACTCAATGGATCTTAATGGGAATAAGGTCTATAGCTACAGACAAAATGAGTCAGTCAAATAAATAAAGGAGGAGAAGCTTGAGATAAACCTGGAGGAATCAAGAAATCCAAATCAGTATTTTAAGGGTCTACTAGAGTCAGAAATAAATAATCTAGGACTTAATTGAAGTTGCCTCTGATGTTAGAAGCATAGAAGAGCCTCCACCTAGAACGACAATTTCTGTGATGTGGATCTTGCACTTATCAGGCCACTTCTGAGACTTTTTTGTTACTTTTTTATTGTTAAAGTACTGTACAGAGGGGTTACAGTTACATGAGCAAGGTAATGAATACATTTCCTATTAAGCATTGTTGCCTCCTTTGTTTTTCTCCTACCAACCCTTCCCTCCCACCTCCTCAACTACACTCACCACCCCACCACCACCGCTGCACCTAAAGCTCATTTTTCCACATAGGGTCTTGTATAACTCATTGTTCCAATGGGTCAACCTATATCCCTATTTGAGCATTTTGTTTTTTCCCTTCTCCTCCCCAAATTAGAAAAGTGTATATACAAGATGCAGGGCACCAACATCAAATACAGTGAAAACAGAGGTTATACCATGGGGGAGGGACATACAAAGAAACCAAAAAAAAATCACATGGTGCATTGTAAATACATTAGAAACGATAGCAAGAAAGGAAAAACCGCTTGTGTCCCTACCTTGGGGTTCATTTTGCTTATCATCTTATCTGGTCATATGTACATAGCTTTTGACCTTTTCTGCTTATCCCAGACATATACTAGTTATTGCAAATAAGGGAAACCATGGGACCTATGGTTCTTTGGGTCTGGCTTACTTCACTTAATATAATTTTCCCCAAGTCTTTCCGTTTCCTAACAAACGGGTCGATGTCATTCTTTCCGATGGAGGCATAGAATTCCATTATATATACATATATATGATATATATATATTTTACATATGTATAGATCACGTTTTCTTGATCCATTCATTTACTGAGGGGCATCTGGGTTTGTTCTTTATCTTAGCTATGGTAAATAATGCTGTGATAAATGTGGTTGTGCTGGTAGCTTTGGTATTAACTTGTTTGTGATGGTTTGGGTAAATACCCAAAAATGGGATTGCTGGGTCATAGGGAGCTCTATGTGGAGTCTTTTGAGGAACCTCCATACTGCTTTCAAAAGAACAAGTTTACATTCCCACCAACAATGCAGAAAGGTTCCCTTCTGGCCACATCCCCTCCAGGACCTGTTGTTATTAGAGTTCCTGATTATAGCTATTTTAACTGAGGTGAGGTGAAATCTCAATGTTGTTTTGATTTGCATTTGTTTTATGTCTAGAGTGGTTGAGCGTTGAGCATTTCTTCATGTGTATTTTGGCCATCCTTCTTTCCTCTTCAGAGAAGTTTCTCTGTAAGTCTTTTTTTTTGGGGGGGGGGTCTGGTCGTGGGGCCTGAACTCTGGGCCTGGGCGCTGTCCCTCAGCTCTTCAGCTCAAGGCTAGCACTCTACCACTTGAACCACAGCGCCAGTTTCGGCTTTTTTCTTTTTGCTTAAGTGGTGCTGAGGAATCTAACCCAGGGCCTCAGGCATGCAAGGCAAGCGCTCTACCACTGAGCCACCTTCCCAGCCCTCTCTGTAAGTCTTTAAACCACTTATTTATTGGGCAGTTGTTTCTTTGAGGATTTGTTGTTGGGGGATTTAATTTTTTGAGTTCCAAGTATATTTTAAATATTAGACCTTTGTCCATTGTATGGCTAGCGAAGATCTTTTCCCAATCCGTAGACTTTCTATTGATCTTGCCAGCAATGTCCATGCGGAAGCTTTGCAGTTTCATGCAATCCCATTTGCCCAACCTTTCTTTGATTTGTTGTATTTCTGGATCTTTATTAAGAAAATTTCGACCTGTGCCAAGGAGACCTAGAGTTTCTCCTATCCCTTCTTGTAATGTTTTCAGGGTGTCTGCTTTGCTTTGACTCCAAGGTCTTTGATCCATTTGGAATTGATTCTGGTGCGGGGTGATAGATAAGGATCAAGCTTTAGTTTTCTACAGGTTATTAGCCATTTTTCCAGCACCATTTACTGAAGAAGGTGTCTTTCTTCCATTCTATTTTTTTAGCTTCCTTATCGAAGATTAGGTGGCTATAGATCTGTGGGTTCATTTCTAGGTTTTCAATTCTATTCCATTGGTCCTGAGGTCTCTTCTTGTGACAGCACCAAGCTATTATGATTACTATGGCTTTGTAGTAGTTTGAAATTTGGTATTGATATTCCTCCAGCCTCATTCTTTCTGTTGAGGATCATTTTTGCTATGTGGGGTCTTTTATTGTTCCATATGAATTTTTGGATTGCTGCTTCTATTTCTTTGAAGAATGAAGTTGGAATATTGATAGGGATTGCATTGAATTTTTAGATAGCCTTGGGAAGTATTGCAATTTTCAAGAGGTTGTTCATTCCGATCCAGGAGCATGGGAGGTTTTTCCATTTTCTAAGTTCTGTTTTGATTTCCTTTTTCAGGTTTTTAAAGTTTTCATCATAGAGGTCCTTCACTTCTTTGGTTACACTAACTCGTAGGTATTTTATTTTTTGTGGGGCTATTACAAAAGGAGTTGCTTTCCTGATTTCAGCCGTGCTCTTCTCATTTTTGGCATACCATTGATTTTTGAGGGTTAATTTCATACTCGGCTACTTTTCCAAAGTTTCAAATCAGCTTGAGTAATTTGGGAGTGGAGTCCACGGGATTCTTTAAATACAAGATCATGTCTTCTGTGAGAGGGAGAGTTTTACATCAGAATTCCCTTTATGTTTGCATCTTGTCTTATTGCTGTAGCTAGGCATTCTAATACTAAGTTGAAGAGAAGTGGAGAGAGTGGACATCCTTGTCTCATTCCTGAGTTAGAAGAAATGGCTTTAATTTTTCACCATTAAGTATAATGCTGGCTGTAGATTTGTCATCCACAGCCTTTCTTCTATTGAGGAATGTTCCATGGATTCCTAGTTTTTCCAGAGCCTTCATCATAAAGGGTTGTTGGATCTTGTCAAATGCTTTTTCCGCATCTATTGAGATAACCATGTGGTTCTTATCCTTGCCCTTGTTGATGTGATGAATTATATTACTAATTTTGTGTATATTGAACCAGCTTTGCATCCCGGAAATGAATCCTGTTTGATCGTGGTGTATGGTTTTGGTTAGCCTCATCATGCTTGCAATGTTCCTGTGTTAATCTTTTGTTTGCCTTGTTTAGCCTCTTATCACACTCCCACTGAGTCTTTTGCAGGTTTTCAATCTTTTCATTCACCATGTTTACCAGTAGGGTTTGTAGTGTTTTTTGGGAACTCTCCTCTGGATTATTCATTAACTGTTCTGTCACCTGATTATCATGAGTGGGAGTTGAGATATCTGGACTTGCAATTTTTCTTCTGTTTTCTGGTTTGTTCTGCCTATTTCATATGAAAGTAACACTAATTTTGTGCTAGAACACTATTTTAAGCTGAGCATCAACCAGAGTCCTGTAGTTGCACAGTCAAAAGGGCTGCAGATACAACCTAGTTGAACAGATACAATGTATTCAACTCAAACAACTATGGATTCATGGGCTAAGAGCATCAAAGAGGAATTCAGCTGACCAGGAATTAATAGGTTTAAGGGAGATTTGTGGGAAAAAATAGTATTAGAGGTAAAAGGAAAGAGTGAATTTAGCCAAGTCCTAATCTCAGACAGGAAATGGATAGAAGAGAGAGAAAGAAGCAAAAAGAATGAAAAAACAAAAATTTAAATTAAAAAAAAGAAACACTTAAAATTACATAAGTATAAAGAACCAATATCGATAGAAGAAAAGGATGGGATGAAAGGAGGAGAGATAAAAAGGAAAAATGAAAAACTAAAATTTTTTAAAAATGGAATACTTAAAGTTTATATGGGTAAAAGAAATAATACCACTATTAGTGAAGTTAAGCCTAAGAGGTTGTGAACTGAGTAATCAATTTCTGAATTAAGTATGTACATACACAATGAAAGATAAGGTCTAATACTCAACGATGGGTATATATCTGGGGATGAGCAGAACAGCAATAAAGTCACGCAAAAAAAGGACCAAAAGGTTAAAAGAGCTTTAAAAAACACCCCCCCCACACACACCCCTAGAGTAAAAATTATGAAAGAAAGAAAAAAATAGAAATTTTTTTTAATTTTTAAAAAAAGGCAGAAAAATGTGTTATTTGATTTTTTTGTTTGTTTGGGGTGGGGGAGAAGATCTTGTATCTCCCCTGTGTCCATAACCAGTCTCTTCATGGAGTCTCTGGTTTGCTTGTGGTGTTTGGTTTCCCTGTGGCTTGATTGGTTTTAGTCAGTTTGTTTGAGCAGGCAGAAAAATGCTATGCCTTACCCAGGATTTTGTGATC
This sequence comes from Dipodomys spectabilis, assembly GCF_019054845.1. Lineage (NCBI taxonomy): Eukaryota > Metazoa > Chordata > Mammalia > Rodentia > Heteromyidae > Dipodomys > Dipodomys spectabilis. The sequence continues at coordinate 10,321,849 of NW_024870701.1, read as the reverse complement.
CTCCTCCCAGGCTAGTTCAGTGGGAGGGAGATTTTTTTGAGTATCACAAAAGAGGGAGATGGCTGTTTCCTCTAGCTTGGACTTGCTGTGGTGAGGCTAGGTTCTGCGTAGGGTTGAGGCCTATCAGCAATCAGTAGCTGTTCCCTGAGGGGCTAGCTCCTGAGATACTCCCAGAGCCCAGCCTGGAGCCATTCTCAGGATTTATGTTTACTGAATTTCAATTGTTTGTCTTTCCCCCCACATGCTGTCTAGGCTGCAGTGAGGAGGGGCAGCCTCTGGCTCTGTCAACCAGTGAAGAAAGTCACTCCTCTGGGAGCTGAGCTTTCTTGGCCTGGGAAAGGCAATATTCCCTTGGCTAGAGCTGAGCCAGCAGATCAGGTCAGGTTCCTGTGACCCGGTGAATGGCTCCTATTGTTTTCTTCCAAGGCCTGAGTTGGAGCTAGCTACTTAGCAGGGCCTTTGTCAATATCAAAGATGGAATTTTTCTGTGGTTGTGGAGGAGGTGCTACCTTCCCACCACTCCTCCATGAGAAGGAGTAAGGATGTCTTAGGATGTACTCACTCCAGCCTCTTTGTTTCTGTGCCATACCTGGTCTGCGATGAGCAGGATGAAGATTTCTGCTCCTTGTCAGAACTTGCTGGTGGTGAATAGAATCTGCCTGCACCCCACATCTTGAGCCTTTGTCCCTGGCTTCTCTGTCAATATGGAGGCTGTGACAGCAGCCACTTCTGCCCCTGCAGACACTGGCAAGTGCTCAGATCTGCCTCCTTGACTAAGCTGCCTGGATTTTTCCTCTCTGGCCAAACTCTCTGTAATGTGATTCACTCTTGGTGTGAATCTCTAGACTAGGACTGTTCACTGGAACACTAAAACTGCTTTCTATGCAAGAGCGCTTGTTTAGCCTCCAGCTTCTCCTCCACTATCATCCTCTGAGTTTCCACTTCTGAGTCTTAAGCTATCAGAAATGTCCCCTGTTCACACTTTTTAAAAAAAATAAAATTAACCATTGTTTCTCTATTTATTTTTCTCTATTTATTCTATTCTACAATTGTAATAATTTATATATCATTATAGAAATCCAAAAATTCTTATGTTAAAGAGGGATTAGGCATTCAAAATGGCATAGAAAATTGGTTACTTTGCAAATAATATACTTGATAATTTCCCTTGTTGAAAGGATAGTTTGAAGTGCCTTCTGTAACAATCAAATAAACATTGATATTTTATGAAATGAATACAGAAGTAAATATATCCCTGGTGTAACACTTGGCTAATTATTGTAAAGAATATGTTAACACATATAAAAATATGTTAAGAGTTTTGCACTGACCTTCATTATTTAAATGGTGAGAGAGAGTTCAGGTAGATACCAGTATTCATGATTGCAGAGTACCAACATAATTAGAAGTAAAGTATAAAACTTCCTTTTCAAAACTTCAGATTTCAATTGCATACAAGGGTTTTATTTTCACAGTAGCCAAACAAACAAATAGACCCAAAGTGCTTTTATAACCTGAAGGCAAAGTCATTCCAGCTAGTATGTAGGTCATCTGTGGTTTCCTGGTTCTGATTGTTGTTTCACCCTCCCCCCAACAAATACTTCTTTTCACTCATCATGGGCCATTAAAGCCCACTGTAAGTCTTCAAATGTTATTTCTTAAATTGTTTTCTATCAGTGAAATCTTGAAGACTTTACAATGCCAAGTTCTGAGCAGTCTTCTTTTAAATAAAAGCAACTCTACTGCTGTACCAAGAGGCGGGAGGCATGTGGAGGATGCATGCTCATCTATTTCTAGACACAGCCAGCATAGGTGCCCCACTCGGTGGGATTGAATCTTAAACATTTTTTTTTTGTAATTAACATTTTCCTCATTACTCTACTTGAATTCTTTCTTTCCAATGTATTTTGCTTGAAAATATATTTGTATTTAGAATCTTGATTAAGAAAAGTAAGAGCAGGGGCTGGGAAGGTGGCTCAGTGGTAGAGCGCTTGCCTTGCATGCGTGAGGCCCTGGGTTTGATTCCTCAGCACCACATAAGCAAAAAGGAAAAAGCCGGAGGTGGCGTTGTGGCTCAAGTGGTAGAGCACTAACTTTGAGCTGAAGAGCTCAGGGGCAGCGCCCAGGCCCAGAGTTCAGGCCCCATGACCGGACCCCTCCCCCCCCAAAAAAAAAGAAAAATAAGAGCAGAATAATCTTTTTATGTTACAGCTTGGTACATCAATAAGAACAGAACCTTCTGAAATCAAGTGCCTCTGAATCTTACAACCACTAAAACCTGGGATTTTTTTCCCAAAAAAAAATGGAGGATAGGGAGCCAGAGAAGAAGGAAGAAGGGAAGGGAAGATGGAGAAAGATGTTTCTTCTCCTTTCCAGCAAGGGTAGGGGGAGGAAAGAGAGGAAAGAAGAAGAGAAGTGGGAAAGGGTTGAGATGGGAAGAAAGGAGAAAAGAAGAAAACATCAGGTTTTTTTCTAGTTTGTAGTAGATTTTGAAGTCAAGATGGTATCAATAATGCCTGTGATGCCTGTAATCCTAGCTACTCAGGAGGCGGAGATCTGAGGATCACGGTTCAAAGCCAGCCTGGGCAGGAAAGTCCATGAGATTCTTATCTCCAATAAAACACTTGAAAACCAGAAGTGTGCTGTGGCTCAAGTGGTAGAATGGTGACCTTGAGCTTGGGACAGCACCCAAGCCCAGAGTTCAAGCCCCAATGACCAATAATAATAAGAAGATTAATCATAATCATAATCATAATATTGCATGTGGGAATGCCTTGCAAGCCTGATATTTCTGCACACTATTTGGCCACTTTACATGTGTCATTTCTCAAGAAAGAAATGGTCTTTCATCCTTCCTTGTTTTGCTACAGATATAGTTGCTTAACTTGGTCGTAACCATCTAAAATGTGAGATGTGATTCAAGAAAGGTGACCATGTGTTAACAAAAAGCTAGGAGAGTTTTATATCCATCCTTGAGCTACTTGTAGCCTTTTTTCTTGCAGATACAGAAGTTTCACATTAGAATGTATGTCTCTGAACTTCTCTTTGGCTCTACCTGCTTCTATCTTTCATTGGAAATCATCAGTTTGGATGGTTTCTTTCTTATCTGTGACTCTTCACCACTTGATGGTTTCTTTCCGGGACATGTCCTTAATAAATGGCTTGCAACTCACTCTTTGGCTATAGAACTGTATTTTAGACAAGCCAAACTTTAAAATCCAACTGACAAATTTGATCTCAGTTCAGCAAATCTTTATGAAGTATTTCCATTAAGAAGAGAGATAAAATAAAACAAACTAATCATGCCCTAGTGTACTTTTTAAGAATTAATATAAATTCTATGACATAAAACAACTCAGAGTAATTTAGGAGAGGAATACAGAGGGAAAGATAGTGCTTCAGGTAAGTCTGAAAGGCTTTCTGAGAAGTCACTAGTGAAAATGAGCAAACCCCATCCTTCCCTCCAAAGTTTCTTATTTGTTGTGACATTTCAAATTTTGCATTCATGTCTCCTTATGTAGAAATTTGTTTATGTGAACTGAGTAGTGTGATAAGTCCTAAAGGATACTGCTTCAGATCAAAGCAAGAATTAGATGGGCACAAGGTTCAAGATGCTGGGCGTGCTAGCATGAGGCTTAAGTCCAGCACTTAGGAGATTGAAAATGAGGAATTAGGGGTGTGAGGCCAGCTGGGGTTATAAGAAGAGATCTTGCAAAAGAAAAAAAAAGAAACTTAAAAGGAAACACGAGGCTGAGCTTGGGAGCTACTGTAACCATTCTTAACCTCATTGTGCTGACTACTTAAGTCATAGGCAAAACAAGATAGAAAGATGCAAAGTTGAGATGCAGAAAGTTCCATGGAGCTCATACAGACCTCCTAGAAACCAAGCAGAGAGTTTATTTAATGATTCCTTGTTCTTTGTTTAAAGGGAAAAAAAATGTTCTCTTTTGTATACTGTGTAGTTATGGGAATGCTTTTCTGAACATAGTAGGTACTCCCAGAAAGTGGATTGAGATATATGTGTAGTGTGTGTGGGGGAGGGGGGGTGTGGGTGTGGGTGTGTGGGTGAGTGTGGGTGTGGGTGTACGTGTGTATGTGTATGTGTGTACGTGTGAGTTGTGAGCACATGCAGGCTCCAATTGATGTTTTACATGTACACGCATTAGCTAGAATCTTCCTCCTAAAATTGTTGGTATTTGCCTCAATCCATTATTTCATTTGATAATTGTAATTAGAACAAGAAGAATAAACAACTAAAATATCTACATCTGCATATAAAATATTACATGACAACTATGTGGTCCAATTTGTATATATGGATTTATTCAATTCTTATTTATGCAAATTCTTTTTTTTTTTGGTAGTCAAGGGGCTTGAACTCTGGGCCTGAACACTGTCCTTAGCACTTCAGCTCAAGGCTAGTGTTCTACCACTTGAGTTACAGCACCACTTATGGGTTTCTGGTGGCTTATTGGAGATAAGAGTGTCACAGACTTTCCTCCCTGGGCTAGCTTTGAATCATGATCCTCAGGTCTCAGCCTCCTAAGTAGCTAGGATTACAGGCATAAGCCACCGGCACCAGGCTACAAATTCTTATTTTAATGAAGCTACCGTTATTTCTTCAGAGATGCTTCTGGTAAATTATGATAAGGCATGTGAGTAAAAAGAGGTAATGATTAATGTTGGTTACTCCCCTATGATTTCAACCTTTCGAGAAAAATAAAAAATGAAATCCAATCTATGATTCACTCTACAAAATTCAAATAATCAAAATTCCCATAATCTTAATAAAAATGTCTTCAAACTGAGCATCCCAAAATGGCTATTAAATAATCCAGGATTACTGGCTCTGTTTTTTTTAGGATGGCTAAAGGGAATATTTTAAGTAAATCTTGAATGCAAATGTGATGCATTGCCTCTGAGCTTTTGTGCTTGGTTTTAACACCATCAGCTCACTGGGCTGCACAAGAATCTTGTCTTAGATAAATGAACCCTTTGAACTTAAAGTTGATTTGGATGGCAGTAATTCAGCACAAGTTATTTCCGTCTTATAATATTGCAATCCTCATTTTCTGATTTTGTAAAGAAAAAAATAAACCTAGCAATGCAATTCTTTCTCATATTGATCAGATTTTTGGCATTAAAAAACATGCCCTTTAACCTTTTCCTTTGCAGAACTCTTCTACTGACTCTGTGTGCATGAATATATTCCCCAGAAAACACTCAAAGCAATCCTATCTATTACTGACAATGTAAAAAATGTATGGGCTTTAAGCCGTCTACAAATTACTATTTAAAAACAGAAGACATGATTGATCACTAGATAGAGCAGTAAAAATGAAAACTAGGGAACAAATATGGAATATAAATGTTTAATCTTAAATGAGCAAACAATGAATACTCGAATGTAACTCTATTCTACTTGCAGATAATAAACTTTCATATAAGAGTCACTTATTCAACATAACTTACAAACATAAATCCAGTTGCATTATAAATATAAAATCTTGCATGTGGCATACTCACTATGACAAAAAATATTGTGTTTATCTACTTTAATGTGGAAAGATAATAGTCAAGATCATATGTAAAACTTCCTTCCAGGTGAAGAGTTCAACTCTGGTGTACAGTCAAGATTATTTGATGTAATAAAAATTCATTTAAGCATATTTAGCAAATAGCATTGCATTATTTCCTTATGCAATTGAAGTATTTTTTATCATTTAAACATACACATAGTAGGTTAGAATGCATGATATTTTTAATACAAAATTAATCAAATTAAGTATAAAAACACATTACTGTAAGTCAGTATAAAATAATAAAAAGATAAGCATAGAAATGTGTTTGCTGGGAGTTCCGGGAAGATGGCGGAGGAGAAGCTGGAATCTGAACAAGCTCTTGCATAGAAAACAGTTTCAGAGTTCCAGTGAACAGTCCCAAGCCAGAGAATCACACCAAGTGTGCCATCACAGGACAGAGAGTTAGTCAAGAGAGGGGAAGCCAAGCAGACACATCTGAGCAGCTGCCGCTGCGGCGGCAGGGTCGCAGCAGTGACCACCGCCGCGGAGGCATACCTGAGACGCAGTCGGGGACGAAGGAGCCAGACCCAGCGGACGAGCGGATTCTACTCAACACCAGCAAGAACCGACAAGGAGCGGACAACTTCATCCTGCACTTTGCAGACCAGAGACGACCCGAGATCCAAGACTCCGCGTGAGTAGAAGCCCCACTTCCTCACTCCTCTGGGAGCAGAGGAGGGAAGGCCACCCCTCCCCCCCCAGCACCGGTGATCTCCATCTTGGATACCGACAAAGCTCGGAGGAGCGGCTAGCTCCAGCTCAGGCCTTGGAATAGAGCTAGTCATTTGGCAGGTCACAGGAACTTGGCGGCGAGGTGACCTCACAGACTCAGTTCCATCCAGGGAGGGGTCGCCCAGCTCAGGCACCAGCCACTGGAGTGGCTCTCCTCGCTGGGTGGCCAGAGCCAGAGGCTGCCCCTCCCTCTAGCAGCCACCACAATCAATTGAAAAACAGAAACCCTGAGAATGGCTCCAGGCTGGGTGCTGTGAGTTTTTTTTCACAAAATAGCCCCAGGGAAAAGCTACTGTTCGTTGAAAGGCCTCAACTCTACCCAGAACCTAGCCTCATCACTGCATCCCCCTCTTTTGTGATTCTCAAAGCAGATCACCCTCCCAGTAAACTAACCTGGGAGGGGGATCTCAAAATCTTGGGTAAAGCAGAGCATTTTCCTGCCTGTTCCAACAAACTGACTTAAGAAACCAATCAAGCCACAGGACCTCAAGCTGACCAGAGACTCCAACCAGACTCTGGTTACAGACAAAAGGGAGATACAGGACTCTTCCCACCCCTCCCAAAAAAAAAAAAAAAAAAATCAAAGAACTTTTTTTTTCTTCTTCTTCTTTTCTTTTTTTCTTTTTCTTGTTTTGTTTTTTTTCGTTTTTTGTTACCTTATATATATATAAAAAATTTTTTTGCTTTTCTAAAACTTTTATTAATCTTTAATTTTTGCCTCTTCTGAAAAAATAATTGTTTTCCATTAACTTTTTTTTTTTTCTCCTCTTATAATTTTTATTTTAGGAATACGTGAATGTGTGTTTTCTTTTCTTTTCTTGTCTTCTTTCTCTTTTTCTTTCATTCTTAATTATCTTTTTGTTTTTTTTTTTTCTAGCTCTACTGAACTTCTGATCTTTTCTTCTCACTTTCCTATCCTTTCCATCTTTTCCTCTTTGTTCATCTTTATGTGACTTAACTCTTGTCCCGCACATCCTCAGATAAACCCGTAGTTAACCAGTAGACCCTATCCCCCATTGTGTACACACTTAATCCACAAACTTATTACTCAATTCAAAACCTCTGAGACTTAAATTCACTAATAGCAGTACTTTATACCTATACAATATTTTAAGCATTTTTTTAAAGTTTTTCTCATCTCCTCTATGTCCCTCCCTTTCTCTCAACATATTCATATTCCTCTATAAATAGATAGTCTTTTAATCTCTAAAATAACATTAATTTTTACGTTTCTATTTTTTTTCTGGTCTCTTTTCATTCCCCTTCCCCTTTCTTCTTTTTCTCTCTCTCTCTACTTACATCCTACCCAACCTATTTCCTGCATTGTGATTAGGACATAGTTAACTCTCCCTGTGCCTCCCCACACCAATCTATTCCTATTTTTTACCCACATCTCTTCCTAACCCTAATAATTTCTGGCTTTCCAAATTCTTCTCTGCGGTTCGAAGTTCTTTAACATATAGTTGTTTGATGTCGAATAGATGTATCTGTTGAACTAGATTGTATCTGTAGACTATTGACTGTACAAATGCAAACTTTGGTTGATGCTTGCCTTAAGATAGTGTTCTAGCACAAAACTGGTGCTATCTTCATCTCAAATGGGCAGAGTAAGCCGGAAAAACACAAGAAAAATGGCAAATTCGGGTATCTCAATTCCCAATCCTGATAATCAGGGGTTAGAACAGATAATGAATAATCCAGAGGAGAGTTCCCAAACAGCTCTACAAACACTGGTGGCAAACATGATAAATGAAAAGTTTGACAACGTACAAAGGACTCTGTATGAGCGTGATAGGGAGAGAGAGGAGGCATCCCAGAAGTTTATACAGGAATATCATAAGCGTGAGGAAGCTACTCAAAAACTGATACAGGATTTGCGTGAACAACTTGAGAATACTCAAAGAGAAAGGGAGGAATGGCGTGAGCAGGCTGAGAACACTCAAAGAGATCTGCAGGAATCCCACGAACGGGAGGAAGCTAATCAAAGAGTAATACAGGAATTGAGAGACCAGGTAGAGAACACACAAAGATCACTAAAGGCATTCATGGAATCCATTAACAAAGAGCTGAAGGAAGTCAGGGAGACCACAAAGGGAATGCTGAATGGAACCCAACAGAAGGAATGGGAGCCCAAAGAAACCATAACCAATCAACTAAGTGATTTGAGGACAAACACTGAACACCAAATTAAGGAAGTAAAGAAATTCATACAAGACCTAAAACAGAGCTTCAACAAAGAACTTGAAGCCATCAAAGCTGACCAACTAGAAGGAAAAGAGATAAAAAACAAAGTAGAGAGTCTTGACAGCAGGTTAGACCATGCAGAAGATCGAATCTCAGGGATTGAAGACAGCCTAGATATTATAGAGAAAGAACATACAACCATCCAAGACAAGTCCAAGAAATATGATAGATCTATCCAACACCTGGAAGACACCATCAGAAGGCCTAATCTAAGGATAATGGGTGTAGAGGAACACCTAGAAACAGAAGTTAATGGTCTAGGAAATCTGTTTAACAGGATCCTAGCAGAGAACTTCCCAAACATGCAAAAAGATAGGCCTGTCCAGATACAAGAAGCCTTTAGAACCCCAAATAGACCAGACCAGAATAGGACATCCCACCGCCACATTATAATCCACACAGGATCAACTCAGAACAAGGAAAAGATCCTTAAAGCTGTCAGGGAGAAAAGGGTAATCACTTATAAAGGGAAACCAATTAGAATCACCTCAGATTTCTCAGCAGAGACAATCAAAGCAAGAAGAGCCTGGAATGATGTATGCCATGCCCTAAAAACAAACAACTATCAACCAAGAATACTGTACCCAGCTAAACTCTCCTTCATAACTGAAGGCCAAATAAAAACCTTCCATAGCAAAGAAAAATTGAAACAATACATCTCCACCAAACCAGTCCTACAAAAGATTCTTAAAGATGTCCTACACATAGAAAACCAACAAGACCGCAATAAAGGCCAAGAAACTGCACCCAAACTGAGAATCCAAGAACCATAGGAAGAACCCAGTTTTCGCAGCCCCCAAGAAGGTAGATAACATGGCAGGAACTCCCAAATACCTCTCAGTCCTATCTCTTAATGTTAACGGACTGAACTCTCCAATTAAGCGACATAGACTGTCTAGTTGGATTAAAAAACAAGACCCTTCTATCTGCTGCCTGCAGGAGTCACATCTTGCCCATAAAAACAAACACATTTTCAATGTTAAAGGCTGGAACAAAATCTACCAAGCAAACGGACCGCATAAACAGGCGGGAGTTGCAATCCTAATATCAGATAAAATAGACTTCAAATTAAAATTCATGAAAAGAGATAAAGAAGGTCGCTACATACTAATTAAAGGATCTCTCCTTCAGGAGGATATTACAATTCTAAATATCTATTCGCCAAACAATGGAGCACCCAAATTTATCAAAGAAACACTACTTTCCCTCAAATCCCATATAGATCCAAAGACATTAATCGTTGGGGATTTTAACACACCACTCTCCCCACTAGATAGATCAACTCGGCAAAAACTCAACAGAGAAACCGCAGATCTAAACAGCTGCATAGATCAACTAGACTTAACAGACATTTACCGAACATTTCACCCAGCAGCATCAGAATACACGTTTTTCTCAGCAGCACATGGAACGTTTTCTAAAATAGACCACATTTTAGGCCACAAAGCAAACTTGTCTAAATTCAGAAACATTGAAGTTATACCTTGCATTCTCTCTGACCACAAGGGAATAAAATTAGAACTCAACACCAAAAGCCACCAAAGAAAGTCCGGTATCACATGGAGGCTGAACAACACACTGCTGAATCATGAGTGGGTCATGGAAGAGATTAGAAAGGAAATTCAAATGTTCATGCTATTCAACAAAAATGAACACACAAAATACCAGCTCCTCTGGGACACAGCAAAGGCAGTACTCAGAGGCAAGTTTATAGCTCTGAGCTCCTACATCAACAAATTGGAGAGATCTGAAACTAACAATTTAATGACACATCTAAACCTCCTTGAAAAAGAGCAGCAAGATAAACCCCAATCCAGTAGACGGAAAGAAATAATCAAAATTAAATCAGAATTAAATGAATTAGAATCCAAAAAAACTATAGAAAGAATCAACAAAACAAAGAGTTGGTTCTTCGAAAAACTTAACAAAATTGACAGACCCTTAGCAAATCTTATCAGAAAAAGAAGAGAACACACCCAAATTAATAAACTCAGAGATGAGAATGGAAACATCACCACGGAAACAAGCAAGATTCAGAACATTATAAGGGAATACTTCTCAAAACTTTATGCTAATAAGTTTGAGAACTTGACAGAAATGGACCTCTTCCTAGCAAATATTGACATGCCAAAACTAAACCAAGATGAGGTAAACTATCTTAACAGGCCCATATCAAGCATTGAAATAGAAACAGCAATAAGAGACCTCCCAGCTAAGAAAAGTCCAGGACCAGATGGTTTTACAGCGGAATTTTACAAGGCCTTCAAAGCAGAGCTCACACCAATTCTCCTCCAACTCTTCAATGAAATTGAAAGAGAAAGCTCACTACCGAACACATTCTATGAAGCCATCATAACCCTCATCCCAAAACCAGGTAGGGACTCATCAAAGAAAGAGAACTATAGACCCATTTCTTTGATGAACATTGATGCGAAACTTCTCAACAAAATTTTGGCCAATCGACTTCAACAATTCATCCAAAAAATCATACACCACGATCAAACAGGATTCATTTCAGGGATGCAAAGCTGGTTCAATATACGCAAATCAATTAATATTATTCATCACATCAACAGGAGCAAGAATAAGAACCACATGGTTATCTCAATAGACGCAGAAAAAGCATTTGACAAGATCCAACACCCCTTTATGATGAAGGTTTTGGAAAAATTAGGAATCCATGGAACATTCCTCAATACAATAAAGGCTGTATATGACAAACCTACAGCCAGCATTATACTCAATGGTGAAAAACTAAAGCCATTTCCTCTTAGCTCAGGAACAAGACAAGGATGCCCACTCTCTCCACTTCTCTTCAATCTAGTATTAGAATGCCTAGCTACAGCAATAAGACAAGATGCAGACATAAAGGGGATCCAAATAGGGAAAGAAGAAATAAAACTCTCCCTCTTTGCAGATGACATGATCTTGTATTTAAAGAATCCCATAGACTCCACTCCCAAATTACTCAAGCTGATTCAAAACTTTGGCAAAGTAGCAGGTTATAAAATTAACCCCCAAAAATCAATGGCTTTTCTGTATGCCAACAATGAGAAAAGTGTGGCTGAAATTAGGAAAGCAACTCCATTTGTAATAGCCTCACAAAAAATAAAATACCTAGGAATTAACTTAACTAAAGAAGTGAAGGACCTCTATGATGAAAACTTTAAAATCTTGAAAAAGGAAATCAACACAGAACTTAAAAAATGGCAAAACCTCCCATGCTCCTGGATTGGAAAGATTAACATCGTGAAAATGGCAATACTGCCCAAGGCTATCTACAAATTCAACGCAATACCTATCAAAATTCCACCCTCATTCTTCAAGGAAATAGAAGAGGCAATCCAAAAATTCATATGGAACAATAAAAGACCCCGAATAGCAAAAACGCTCCTCAACGGAAAGAATACTGCTGGAGGAATATCAATACCAAATTTCAAACTCTACTATAAAGCCATAGTAATCAAAACAGCTTGGTATTGGCATAAGAACAGACCTCAGGACCAATGGAATAGAATTGAAAACCCAGAAATGAACCTACAGACCTATAGCCATCTAATCTTCGATAAGGGAGCTAAAACAATAGAATGGAAGACAGACAGCCTCTTCAGTAAATGGTGCTGGCAAAACTGGTTAACTACATGTAGAAAACTAAAGCTAGATCCTTATATATCACCCTGCACCAGAATCAACTCCAAATGGATCAAAGACCTTGAACTCAAAGCAGACACTCTGAAAACATTACAGGATGGAATAGGAGAAACCCTGGGTCTCCTTGGCTCAGGCCGAAATTTTCTGAATAGAGACCCGGAAACACAACAAATCAAAGAAAGGCTGGACAAATGGGATTGTATAAGGTTGCAGAGCTTCTGCAGGGCAAATGACATAGCTAGCAAGATCAATAGAAAGCCCACGGACTGGGAGAAGATCTTTACTAGCCATACAACGGACAAGGGTCTCATATCTAAAATATACTTGGAACTCAAAAAATTAAACCACCCAACAACAAATCCTCAAAGAAACAACTGCCCAATAAGTAAGTGGGCGAAAGACTTAAAGAGAAGCTTCTCTGAAGAAGAAAGAAGGATGGCCAATAGACACATGAAGAAATGTTCAACATCCCTAGCCATAAAAGAAATGCAAATCAAAACAACATTGAGATATCACCTCACTCCAGTTAGAACAGCAAAAATCAAGAACCCTAACAACAACAGATGCTGGAGGGGATGTGGACAGAAAGGAACCTTACTTCATTGTTGGTGGGAATGTAAACTTGTTCAACCACTTTGGAAAGCAGTATGGAGGTTCCTCAAAAGACTCCACATAGAGCTCCCCAACGACCCAGCAATCCCACTTTTGGGCATTTACCCAAATGATCACAAACAAGGCCACACTAAAGCTACCAGCACAACTATGTTTATTGCAGCATTATTTACCATAGCTAAGACATGGAACCAACCCAGATGCCCCTCAGTAGATGAATGGATCAAGAAGATGTGGTATATATACACAATGGAATTCTATGCCTCCATCAGAAAGAATGACATTGCCCCATTTGTTAGGAAATGGAAAGGCTTGGAAAAAATTATATTAAGTGAAGTAAGCCAGGCCCAAAGAAACATAGGTCCCATGGTTTCCCTTATTTGCAATATCTAGTATAGGTATGAGTCAAGCGGAAAAAGTCACATAATGTGATGTTAGGAAAACAAAACCTCAAATATGTATTTTAATGTTTTTGTTTCTTTCATGCATGTGTTTCTAATGCATTTATAAGATTATTTCTTTGTTGCTTTGTGTGTCCCTCCCCCACAGTGTAACCCCTGTTTTCACTATATTTGATGTCAGTATAACATGTGGAGGAGACGGGGACAAACAAGTCGTTTAAGGATTCAGGTGGACCTGTTGCAACAATGAAAAGTACAAAATGTCATGTCAAAACCAGCTTTACAATGTCGGTGGGGGGGGGGGGAGGGGGGGTATGATTGGGTGGGAGGGAGGGGGGAGGCTGGGAAGGGAGGTGAAGGGTAAACAAAGGAGGAGGATGCAATGCTTGGTAAGAAATGTATGCATTATCCTGCCCATGTAATTGTAACCCCTCTGTACTGTATGTTCTCAAATAAAATAAAATAAAATTTAAAAAAAAAAAAAAAAAAAAAAAAAGAAATGTGTTTGCTGATATTATCTGAAGTACAACCAATTACTAAAGAAGCAGACCTCCCATTATGAAACACAGACATCCCTGCATGAAACACAAGACAATAAAATTTAATACTATGAAGATATCATAGTATATTTATATAACCAAACCTTCTTGCTTCATTAACTTCTCTCAACTCTAAGACAGTGGAGTCACTTCCCAGTGCAATATGAATTCACCAATTCATTCCATATTTTGTATAACCTAGTCTTGCCAGGTGCCGGTAGCTCAAGCCTGTAATACTAGCTACTCAAGAGGCTGAGATCTGAGGATAGCAGTTCAAAGCCAGCCCAGGCAGGAAAGTCAGTGAGACTCTTATCTCCAGTAAACCTCTAGAAAACCAGAAGTGTCATTGTGGTTCAAGCAGTAGAGTGCTTGCCTTGATCTGAAGAGCTGAGGGACAGTGCCCAGGCCCAGAGTTCAAGCCCATGACTGACAAAAACAACAACAACAACAATAAAATTAGTCTCTAAAAGTTTATGATGGTCATCTATTTGTATGTGTGACATCAAATCAGAATACCACTGTGAGATACGGTGATCTATCAATATGTTACATTACCATTATTTCATGTTACTTTCACATTTATTTCTATAATGCATAACATCAAGCTTCTCCTACAAAGTTGATCTAGCTCTCTGAAATTTTAAATAGTCTCCACTGTCTGGTTCAATGAATGAAAAATTGGACATAATAGGCTAGTGGCTTCCAATGAGATACTTAATGTGAGACTCACCTATGTTCCTTTGTAAGGATTAGTAGTTGAGAGACAGGAGTGGTTTAAATTTCAAAGATAAAGATAGCTAACAATGTTTTCTGTTTTCTCCTTTCCCATGGCATTTCAATACCATGATCAGGCTAACATAGCTAGAATTCAAGTGACAGAAGAGCAAAAAAATCTCCCTCTATCTTAAAGCTAAAACTGAATCAGGCCACATGAGACAAGATACCTTAATCAACGTGTATGATCTGAGTAAAGAGATTCCCCCAGCAGTGTTCACAACCAGCTGGTTGTGAACATACCTGGTATTTTTATTTATTTATTTTTCAAATACTTCTTTAGTCTAATTTGGGCCAAATTATCTGCCTGTGCACAAAATTTACCAGCTTTATCAAGTTAATAAAAACAAATTGTTTAAATGGGGATACAGGTGGACCCATTGCAACAATGAGATGTACAAGACATTATCTTGAAAAACAAACTTTACAACTTTGGCTGGGGGCAGGTCAGGGGGGAAATGGGAAGGGATGGGAAGGGAAAACAAAGGAGGAAGCAATAATGCTTGATAAGAAATGTACTCATTACCTTGCTCATGTAATTGTAACCCCTCTGTACGGTATTTTCACTATAAAAAATTGCTATGAAAAGAAGAAAAAAAAGAAAATCTCAAAATATTCTATAGCAATTGCACTTATCATAGGTATTTTTTAATCAAACCCTAATAAAAGACAAGTCCTCAATGTTGGCCTCAAAATACAAAATTTAAATGCTTTTCTTTTTGCTCATTTTATTTTCTTACATGGAAGTAAAAGCTATATATTAGTCTACCAGTATCCGCTGTTTTTGGAAATCCCAAATTGTATTTCAGAGCTATGGAATTCTGACTATTCAATAGGTCTGTGGGGAGATGCTCAAGTATGTGGTTCATTCACAGAAAATGCTTAACAGATTATCCTATAATCCATAGCAATCTTCCCTTAGGGTTCTCATCTGCCACTTCAGGGTAATAACACTGTGAGTATGTAATTCTTTTCAATGGGAGACCATTTGCTCTATTAAAGTTTATATTCCTAATACTCCATGATTTCTCACTAGTGCTATTAGCTGTCTGAGAAAAAAAAAAATAGGGGTAAAAAGTAAAAAGAGCTGTGATGCCTGGTGCCAGTGGCTGAGGAGGCTGAGATATGAGGATCATGATTCAAGGGCAGACCAGGGAGGAAAGTCTGTGACATTCCTATCTACTCAAAAAAAGTAGTGCTGTGTCTCAAGTGGTAGAGTGCTCACTTTCAGCAAAGGAAGCTCAGAGACTGTGCCCAGGCCCAGGTTCAAGCCCCAAGATGAGAAAAAAAATAAAATAAAATAAAATAATTAAATAAAATAAAAAAAATCTGTGTGAGCCAGGCCCTGGTGGCTCACGCCTGTAATCCTAGTTACTCCAGAAGCTCAGATCTGAGGATCGCAGTTCAAAGCCAGCCTGGGCAGGAAAGTCTGTGAAACTCTTATCTCCAATAAACCACTAGAAAACTGGAAAGTGGCGCTGTGGCTCAAGAGGTAGAATGCTCGCCTTGAGCTGAAGAGCGCAGGAATAGCGCTCAGGCCCAGAGTTCAAGCCCCATGACTGACCAGGAATAGCGCTCAGGCCCAGAGTTCAAGCCCCATGACCGAACAAAAAAACAAAAAAAATTGTGTTGAACCAACTGCTCTTTGATGACAGTTCAAGGTAACTGTTCTTTGATCGTCTCTTGAGTCATGTTAAGGCAAGAGGTTTACAACAACTACACATGCTCATTTTTGCAGTTAATATTTACTGTAGGTGAGGTTACCTATAAAGCTACCAAAAATGAAAATTAACAGTGCCAGTTCACTTTAAAACAGTAACTTAGTTACCAGTGGGTGAAGGGAGGCTGTAAAGGTACAAATGGAAGCTTAATTTCATAGTATTGTGGACGGTAGATGATAGCAGACAAAAGACGTTAGCTACAGCTACCATTATCTTTTTTTATTTTTTGAGTCCGGTCGTGGGGCCTGAACTCTGGGCCTGGGCGCTGGCCCTCAGCTCTTCAGCTCAAGGCTAGCGCTCTACCACTTGAGCCACAGCGCCACTTCCGGCTTTTTTCTTTTTGCTTATGTGGTGCTGAGGAATCGAACCCAGGGCCTTGAGCATGCAAGGCAAGCGCTCTACCACTGAGCCACCTTCCCAGCCCAGCTACCATTATCTTAACAATGCTGGCCAGAAGAGTGACTGTATCTGTTCCTCTCAGACTTGGCACAGTCAGCCTCTTTTTTTTAAATTTATTTATTTATTTTTATTGTGAAAATATCGTATAGAGGGGTTACAAATACATGGGCAAGATAATGAGTACATTTCTTATCAAGCATTGTTGCCTCTTCCTTTGTTTCCCCTTCCCATTCCTTCCCATTTCCCACTCCCCCCCACCTCCCTCATACCCCCAGCCAAAGTTGTAAAGTTTGTTTTTCCACATGACGACTTGTACATCTCATTGTTGCAATGGGTCAACATGTATTAAATGATTTATTTTTTTCCCTTCCCCTCCACACATTATACCAACATCAAATATAGTGTAAGCAGGGGTTATACTGTCGGGGAGTGACATACAAAGCAAAAAGAAATCATCTTATAAATATGTTAGAAACAATCGCATGAAAGAAAAAACATTTGAATACTTATCTTGGGGTTCATTTCACCTAACATCAACTTATCTGACCTTTTCTGCTTGTCTCAGACATATACTAGTTATTGTAAATAAGGGAAACCATGGGACCTATGTTTCTTTGGGCCTGGCTTACTTCACTTAATATAATTTTTTCCAAGTCTTTCCATTTCCTAACAAATGGGGCAATGTCATTCTTTCTGTTGAAGGCCCAGCATGGACTATGTCCCTCACCTCACAGGGATTGCCTTCTCTGGTAACTGTCTCTGACCTGCAAGTTTTACTTTTTCCACCTCATTTTCCAATCTTGGTATTAAGGTTTGGGTGGGGACTCTTTGTATCAGTGGGTGGGATATTTTATTGCCCTTGTTACCACAGAGAAACTTCTGTGAAATGAAAATTACTCTTGAGGCAACATATTTGCATTTTAATAGTGTTTTCTTGTAGGCTCTTGAGTCACTCCAGAGAGTGATTCAGAACTCAAGACGTTATATTCTCTCCATGGTTTCTCAGAATCATTCTTTCCCAAAGGGAAACTTGTTATCTGCTGAATGACATTGACTTTCCCAGGTTGTCCTTCTCTTTCTGGATTCCTTTATGAAACAATGACCACTTTAAGTTTGTTTCAACCAGTCAGCTCTCCAAAGCAGAAGACACCCTTTGCATTTCTACAGGCAGAAAGATCTCAAAGGGTAAAAGAATGGAAGGAAGCAGATGCAGGCTCCAGTCTGAGGCTGCGCTGTATTTTCCTAACATCATTTTATTGGTTAAAAAAAAAAACAGGTATTTTTGAGCCATTCAATGTTGTCTTAATGGATTATTTCTTTAGACATGGAAATGCAATGATTAGACGATCACTTAAAAGATAATATGTCATAAACTCCATAATAAACTCATTATTTTGAGTTGATGTATCATTATCTGGTTCTCCAGGCAAATAATAACCTAGGGAAAAGAAGGCCTAAATAAGTCTAGATATGAAAAGTTGAACATAAAACACTGAAAGTGTTGGAGATAATTCAGAGATACAGACATCAATATCTTCTGGTAGGAACAATATATGAGGTGAGTATCCTCGTCTTCAAGCCTCCCTGCTGAATTTCCAACTGCCAAAATAGAAGACAGACACAGAACATTGGTTTGTCAGTCATCTAAATTTTCAGACTTGAAATCAAGCCATTATTTCTCATTCTTTCTTCAACCCATCATTGCTTACTATTCCAAAAGAAGGCTGAGCAGAAGATATTGATATAAGACTAAATATTTATAACTTGGAGATTTCTTGATCTTAACCTTTGGCATTCTTAATTTTTAGATATTTTTCTTTTTGAACATTTCATGAGTTTTCTGTCAATCAAATAAAGAGTCAAATTCAACTTAAAAAATAACTATTGCCAGGTGATGATGGCTTACACCTGTAATCCTAGTTACTCAAGAAGCTGGGATCTGAGAGCTGTGGTTGAAAATCAGCCCTGGTAGGAAAGTCCTTGAGACTCTTTATCTCCAATAAACTCAGATAAAGCCAGGAGTGGTACTGCCGTGGATCAAGGCATTAGCCTTGTGCACAAAGAGGCTCAGGATGGTGTGTAGGCCTGAATTCAAGCTCTGGGACCAGCAAAAACAAAAACAAAAACAAAAAATACACTTCCCAAATATTTACACAGAAAACCAAATATTTAAGAAAAATTAATTTCTGTACATGAAATATTTTATTTGATTCGAAAGTTATAGATTTTATTCCTTCTAATAGCTATACCCACATGCAGGAGTGAACAAAGGTACATGGGTATGCAAAGAGAGGAACAAAATGTATGTGTCTCCATTTTTATGATTATATAATCTTTCTTTTCCTCCTTCCTTCCTTCCTTCCTTCCATCTTCCTTAGATCCAACATTTATATTGAAATATGATTTCTAATTTATGTGTAGCATTTGCTTAATTATTTCATAAATTGGTCAAGAAAGTGATTTGTACTTCTTTTAATTATATTTTAATTATCATTTAAGTAATTATACAAAGGAGGTTACCATTCAACAACCTATCAGTACAATGGATCTTGATCAATGTCACCCCAATCATTAATCTCCCTCATCCCTCCTAGCCACATTAAGCCAAAAGAGACAAAGGATGCATGCTTTCTTTCATATGTAGAAGTAAGATTTAATTTATAAACATATGAATAAACATATATGGGGTCACATATGTACACAAATGTATTAACCAAAGTACAGTATATCCAAGAGGAATTCAAATAATGTAATGCTTTAGAAAACCTAACTCAGAGTTCAACAAGATGAACACTGGGAAGCTTGTACTTAACATGTGAGAGGAAGGGACATTAAGGGGATAGACAAGAGACTTTTAGTTCTTTTATGTTCATTAGGTATGTTTTAGTTCTCATGTTCATTAGAGATCTATCTCTACTGTCTTCATTAGTTCAGGAGGATTCTTTATCTTTTAAGTGTTGGTCTGCAGTAATTAAACAATTTACTCATTCTCCTATTCTAAATATTTAATTAAATATGGGACCTTGTTCTAGAAAGCACACAACTTTTTCCATATAGCCACCAGACAATATTCTGCATCCTGCTTTTCTGTCATCTATCCAATTTATAGTTAATGACAGAAGTTCCTCTTCTCCACCTTTTTTGTTGCCAAGATGTATTGGTTCCTAGGAATCAGTCTGTAATATTTTTTTTCCCCAGGGATGGGAGCTAACTCTGTGGTCTCTAGTAAAACTGGAGTATGTAGATTGACCAGATGGCAAAGAAATGCTTCTGTATGTTCTCTGAATGTAAGCCCACATCCTCCCTGTCAGGTGATACTATAGATAAAAATATCTCCCTTTAGAGGCTTTGAACATCTAAATTGAGTACATCTGGCAATCCTCCTTTATTTACTCTTTGTTAAACATCATAAAGTATCTTTTCATGGCAGACAGGGAATGATTTACATTTGCAAGGTCTGAGCTGATTGATTTCAAAGGAATTTTGCTTACCCAGATGATTTGTGCTCCACCTTCTAGGATCTTTAACTAGTTTTCCAGGTGCAGAGGTGAGAGCAGCCAGTGTATAATTTTTGGATTACCCTTACCTCTTTCCACAAAATGTTCAACACCTTGGCAATGCTCCAATCTCCAGTCTCTGCTTGAAAGGATAAATTACATATTTTTGTAATTACATAGAAATAAATTCACATTTTACCAGTGGAGTTGCCAAATCTCCCAAGTACCTTAAGATATCTTTATTCTCATGCACTCTAAAAGTAAGCACTATTTCAAATTAGATCTCTTTTACATGATTTTACTAGCCTATAAAGAATCTTACAAACAAGTACCCTAAATTTAAAATACATAGAATTAGATAGCATGCTTAATTATCTTTTAAAGAAAGATAGACATAGAAATCATCTAGTTAATCACCAGACCAGACCAGTGTTCTAAGATATGCTGCTCCATATCTAAAGTTAAGTTACCAAGAGGCCTAAATTAACCTCACATCTATTATTCTATATGTCCTCAATTATAAAACCAAGTATTTCCTTCAAGGTTTAAATAGTTCCTACATTAACATAGAAGGTAAATATTATACATGTCGATAAGTGTATAAAAAGTAGATTGTTCAGGTATGTCATAATCATTGCTGTTTTGGGTAGAGAAATAGCAATATTCAGAAATCTTGTCTACAAACACTAGAAAACATGATTCCTCCTCATAGAGCTCTCCTATAGTAGTTCTTTAACTCCTCAACATTAAGGGGTTGGTGCATCTGATAAATAAAATAATAGAACATGACCTCAGGGGTATTTGGCAAAGGAAAAAAGATGGGACTGTCAGAAACTGCATGGGCAAAATGGCTGTAGGATGACAAGTTTGCGTTAAGGGTTGAGTAGTTTCTTAACTTCATTCAGGAAAACAGTGGTATCTATTCTTCCCATTTAAAAGAAACAATAAAAGGGAAATCACAGTCCAAAATAAAACGAGTTAATAAACGATGTGTTCAATAAGAGTGAATCACCAGTAGCATAAACATTCTCATGAGATGTGAATTTGTAAATTAATATTAACCTTATTAACTTTCATTGATCAATGTGTAAATATATACCTAAACCTTAGAGCGCTGGAGAAAGTGGATTAGCCCCTCTCAAGCAAAAAACCCAAATCTGTGACTTTGCATTTTAAATGCTATATTAAAATGGATATGGCAGCAGAAAAATTAGAATTGATTACCACTCTCTGTAATTGTGTAGACACTGGCATAGCTATCAACGACATCAGAATATTTATATTACAACTATTGATACTGCAACTATGTCTTTTTTTTCTTTTTGTAAAAGTAACATAAGAACAATTTGAAAAGTCAAATACTTCCAAAGTTTGCCATAATCAACAATCATACTTCCCCAGGATCTGTCATGACAGGTTCTCCTATCCAAGACAAACCATATAAAGTATTTCTATAGTGAACTCATCTTGGAAATTCTCACCATTTTTTAAAGGGAGTTTAAACATTTTGATATATGATAGTTATGCATTATTAGTTAATATTTCATTCAGAATGATAATTTTATAATTCACCATGCATACAGGTCTAAACTTCTCCCTAATCAATTATCCAATAATTCTCAGTTTCTCTCTCCATTGATCCCACCTGCAAATTCAAGTAATTATGTCCTATGAGCTTTAATCACTATCGCTATATCTTGATATGTATTTTATAAGATGCTGTTTCCCTCATTCTCCATCTTATATGTATTCAGTTCCATTTTTTAAACAAACTACAGGATAAATGTAAATTGGCCTTTTGAAACGGAACAAGTAGTGTGATGATTACATATTGTCCTGGGGATATTTCCTGGCAATGACAATGGCTAATAGATTATGTAAGAATAGAGGTATTTTCTTCTACATTCTTTCTTGGTTTATTTATTAATTGTTCGTAGACTGCATCCTCAATTTATGTCATAAAAATGCTCTTCTAGAAATACATTTGCTGAATTCTATGAAAGTTTGAAATATTTATTCATAACATTTAGGAGAGGTATGAAAGAGATAATAAAGTTGCATTGAAAATTACTATTCAAAGTTATTTAATGTGAGTGTTTGTCATTTTTTGATATTTTTGGTGATTTTCTTTGTATTTCATATTATAATTATTTATGTATATTATTTTTTAATTTTCATTTTGTCAGTTGTGGGGCCATCTAGGTGCCAACCCTGAGCTCTTTTGCTCAGTCTCGTACTCTACCACTTTGAGCTATACCTCCACTTTCCTTTTGTGAGCGATTAATTGGAGATAAGGAGTCGCACAGGGACTTTTCTGCCCAGGCTTGCTTTGAAGTGAGATTCTCTTACCTCAGCATCCTGAGGAGCTACTAATACATGCTTGAGCCATAAGAAACCAAACATGTTATTTTTAAAAGTTACACATTCTAGATAAAGTTTTTCATTATATACGTTTTCATTTTAGGTGAGTTTTAGTAATTATCTTTGATCATTTCACCTTACTTCCCTTTCACTCTCCTTACTAAGAACCCCTGATTTTGAAATGATAGATGTGTGAATTGGCCCTTTTTCTCATGTATCATTTTTTTGTTTTATTTTTTCTCTTTCTTTTTTTTCTTTCTTTTTTAATTTTTTTGTTGTGTAAAAATAGTGTACAGAAGGGTTACAGTTACATGAATAAGGTGATGAGTATATATCCTATAGTGTATTGTTACCTCATCCTTTGTTTATCCTCTACCATCCCTTCCCTCCCCACCTCCCCAACTCCTTACTCCCCACCCCCAAGTTGTAAAGTTCATTTTCAACATAGTGTCTTATAATCTCATTGTTACAATGGGTCAACCTGTATCCTTATTTCAGCATTTTGTTATTTTCCCTCCACCTCCCCAAATTAGAAAAATGTATATACAAGATACAGGACACCCAGATCAAACACAGTGAAAACAAGGATTATACCATGGGGTAAACACATAGGAAAGAAGCAAAATAATCACATACTACATTTTAAATATGTTAAAAATAATAGCAAGAAAGACAAAAGAAACAGATTTGTCCTTATCTTAGGGTTCATTTCACTTAACATCATTTTTTATGGTCATATGTACATAGCTTTTGACCTCTTCTGCTTGTCCTAGACTTAAACCAGTTATTACAAATAAGGGAACCCATGGGACCTATGCTTCTTTGGGCCTGGCTTACTTAATAAATTTTTTTCCAACTTTTTCCATTTCCTGACAAATGGGGCAATGTCATTTTTTTTAATGGAGACATAGAATTCCAATACACACACACACACACACACACACACAAATCACATCACATTTTCTTAATACATTTATCTACTGAGGGGCATCTGGGTTGGGTCCATATCTTAGCTATAATAAATAATTCTGCAATAAACATAGTTGTGCTAGTAGCTTTAGTGTGGTCTTGTTTGTGATCATTTGGGTAAATGCCCAAAAGTGGGATTGCTGGGTCATGGGGGAGCTCTATGTGGAGTCTTTTGAGGAAACTACGTACTGCTTTCCAAAGTAGTTGAACAAGTTTACACTCCCACCAACAATGCAGTAAGGTTCCCTTCTGTCCACATCTCCTCCAGCATCTGTTGTTATTAGATTTCTTGATTAGAACCATTCTAACTGAGGTGAGGTGGAATCTCAATATTGTTTTGATTTGCATTTCTTTTATGGCCAGAGAAGTTGAGCATTCCTTCATGTGTCTATTGGCCATTCTTATTTCCTCTTCAGGGAAATTTTTCTTTAAGTCTTTAGCCCACTTGTTGATGCAGTGGTTGTTTCTTTGAGGATTTGTTGTTGGGGGATTTAATTTTTTAAGTTTTAAGTATATTTTAGATATGAGACCCTTGTCCATTGTATGGCTAGTGAAGATCTTCTCCCAATCTGTGGGCTTTCTATTGATTTTTGCCATGCAGAAACTCTGCAGTTTCATGCAACCCCATTTGTCCAAATTTTCTTTGAATTGTTATGTCTCAGAATTTTTATTAAGAAAATTTCGGCCTCTGCCAAGGAGCTGTAAAGTTTCTCCTATTCCATCCTATAATGTTTTCATGGTGTCTGCTTTGACTTCGAGGTCTTTGATCCATTTGGAGTTGATTCTGGTGCAGGTTGATATGTAGGATCTAGCTTTAGTTTTCTACAAGTATTTATCTCATTTTGCCAGCACTATTTACTAAAATGGCTTTCTTCCATTCAATTTTTTTAGCTCCCTTATCGAAGATTAGGTGGCTAAAGGTGTGGGGGTTCAGTTCTGTTTCTTCAGTTCTATTCCTCAGGTCTGTTCTTGTGCTAGTACCAAGCTGTTTTGATTACTATGGCTGTATCATACAGTTTGAAGTTTGGTATTGCTATATCTCCAGCACTATTTGCTGCTGCTAAAGATTTTTTTTTTTATCTATTTGGGGTCTTTTATTGTTCCATTCGAGTTTTTGGATTACTTCTATTTTATTGAAGAATAAGGTTGGAAAATTGATAGGTATCACATTGAATTTGTAGATAGCCTTTGGGAGTATTGCCATTTTCACAGTGTTAATCCTCCCAATCCAAGAGCATGGGAGGTCTTTCCACTTTTAAGTTCTCCTTTAATTTCCTTTTTTAGGTTTTTAAAATTTTCATCATAGAGGTCTATAACTTCTTTAGTTAGCTTTACTCCTAGGTATTTTATTTTTTGTGGAGCTATTACAAAAGGAGTTGCTTTCCTAATTTCAGCTGTGCTCTTCTCATTATTGGTATACAGAAAGGCCATTGATATTTGAGGGTTAATTATATGTGCTACTACCTTGCCAAAGTTTCGAATCAGCTTGAGTAATTTGGGAGTGGAGTCCATTGGATTCTTTAAATGCAAGATCATGTCATTTGCGAAGTGGGAGAGTTTTACTTCATCTTTCCCTATTTGGATCCCTTTTATGTTTGCATCTTGTCTTATTGCCCTAACTAGACATTCATACACTAAACTGAAGAGAACTGGAGAGAGTGGTCATCCTTGTCTCATTCCTGAGTTTAGAGGTTAATGGCTTTTGCTTTCCACCATTAAGTATAATGCTGGCTGTATGTTTGTCATACACAGCCTTTATTCTTTTGAGAAATGTTCCATGGATTCCTAGTTTTTCCAGAGCCTTCATCATAGAGGGGTGTTGGATCTTGTCGAATTCTTTTTCTGCATCTATTGAGACAATCATGTGGTTCTTATCCTTGCTCTTCTTGATGTGATGGATTATATTAATTGATGTGCATATATTGAAACAGCTTTGCATCCCTGGAATGAATCCTGTTTGATTGTAGTGTATGTTTTTTAAGTTTGTTTTTTTTAATGAGTTTTTTAAATTGATTGTCCAAAATTTTTTAGAGGAGTTTTGTATCAATGTTCATCAAAGAAATGGGTCTATAGTTCTTTCTTTGATGAATTCTTGCCTGTTTTGGGCTGGGGATTAATTATTTGTTTCTGTCTACTGGATTGGGGTTTAGCTTGCGGCTCTTTTTTCAAGGAAGTTCAGATGTTTCATTAAATTGCTGGTTTCGGATCTCTCCAATTTGTTGATGTAGGAACTCAGAGCTATAAACTTGCCTCTTAGTACTGCCTTTTTTGTGTCCCAGAGGAGCTGGTAATTTGTGTGTTCATTTTTGTAGAATATCATGAACATTTGAATTTCCTTTCTAATCTCTTCTATGACCCACTTGTTGTTCAACAGTGTTCATCAGCTTCCATGTGTTACAGTATTTCCTTTGGTGGCTGTTAATGTTGAATTCTAATTTTATTCCAGCGTGGTCTGAGATAATGCAGGGCATAATTTCAGTGATCCTGAAATTGAACGAATTTGTTTTGTGACCTAAAATGTGGTCGAGTTTGGAGAATGTTTCATGTGCTGCTGAGAAGAACGTGTTTTCTGATGCTGTTGAGTGAAATGTTTGGTAGATGTCTTTCAGGTCCAGTTGATCTATGCATTTGTGTAGATCTGAGGTTTCTCTGTTGAGTTTTTCCTGGTTGATCTATCCAATGGGGAAAGTGGTGTGTTAAAGTACCCAACAATCAATGTCTTTGAATCTGTGTCAGAATTGAGGGAAAGTAGTGTTTCTCAGATCAATTTGGGTGCTCTGTTGTTTAGTGAATATTTAGAATTGTAAAGTCCTCCTGAAAGAGAGATCCCTTAATTAGTATGTAATGAACTTGTTTATCTCTTCTTCGTAATTTTAATTTCAAGTCTATTTTATCTGATATTAGGATTGCAACTCCCACCTGTTTTTGGGGGCCATTTGCTTGGGAGATTTTATTCCAGCCTTTTACTTTCAGAACATTTTTGTTTGTTTGTTTGCTTGTTTGTTTTGGGGGGCAAATTTTGTATCTTTAAGTCAGCAGATAGAAAGATCTTGCTTTTTGATCCAAGTAGACAGTCTTTGTTGCTCAATTGGGGAATTAAGTCCATTAATATTGAGAGTGAGGACTGAGAGGTGTTTGATTGTTCTTGCCATGTTATCCAACTTCTGGTGGCTGTGACAACTGAGTTCTTCCTATGATTCTTGTGTTCTCTGTTTGGGGGCAGTTTCATGGCCTTCATTGTGCTCTTGTTGGTTTTCTATGTGTAGGACATCTTTAAGTATCTTTTGTAGAGATGGTATTCTGGAGATATATTGTTTTAGTTTTTCTTTGCTATGGGAGGTTTTTATTTGACCTTCCATTATGAAGGAGAGTTTAGCTGGGTACAGTATTTTTGGTTGATATTTGTTTGTCTTTAGGGAGTGGCATACATCATTCCAGGCTCTTCTTGCTTTCATTGTCTCTGCTGAGAAATCTGAAGATATTCTGACTGTTTTCCCTTTATAGGTGATTTATATTTTCTCCTTGACAGCTTTAAGGACCCTTTCTTTGGTCTGACCTGATCCTGTATGGATTATAATGTGACGGTGGAATGGCCTATTCTGGTCTGGTGTATTTGCGGTTCTAAAGGCTTCTTGTATGTGAATAGGCCTAACTTTTTGCATGTTTGGGAAGTTCTCTGCTAGCATCCTGGTAAATAAATTTCCTAGACCATTAACTTCTAGCTCTAGGTGTTCCTTTACACTCATTATGCCTTTTGATGGTGTCTTCTAAATGTTGAATAGATCTATCATATTTCTTGGTTTTTGTCTTGAATTTTTTTCTGTTCTTTCTCTATAATATCTAAGCTGTTTTTAACCAAAAGATTTGATCTTCTGCATGATCTAAGCTACTGTAAAGACTTTCTACTTTGTTTTTTATTTCCTTTCCTACTAATTGGTTGGCTTTGATGGCTTCAAATTCTTTGTTGGAGCTTTGTTTTAGATCTTGTATGGACTTCTTTATTTCCTTAATTAGGTTTTCCGTGTTCATTCTCAATTCTCTTAGTGATTGGTGATGGTTTCATTAGACTCCCTTTCCTTCTGATGGGCTCCATTCCACATTCCTTTTGTGGCCTCCTTGGAGTCCTTCAGTTGTGTGTTTGTGGATTCCATGAATGCCTCCATTAATCTTTGTCTCATCACCCTGGTCATACAATTCCTGTATTAATCTCTGATTAGCTTACTCACATTCACACAATTCCTGTATTAATTTTTGGTTAGCTTGATCATGCTCATGCTTTTCCCTATTCTGCTCATGCATTTCCTTAACACACTCACACAGAGCCCTTTTCAGGCTTTCAATACTTCATTCAGTATGTTTACCAGTAGTGTTTGTGGAGCATTTTGGGAACTCTCCTCTGGATTATTCATTACCAGCTATGTTGCCTGATTATCATGAGTGGGAGTTTAGATACTCAGACTTGCCATTTTTCTTTTGTTTCTCCAGTTTGTACTGCCCATTTGGTATGAAAGCAAAACTAATTTCGCAATAGAACACTATTTTAATGCAAGCATCAACCAGATCTCTGTAGTTGTACAGATTGTTTGAAACAGTCAAAATGAGTACAGATACAATCTAGTTCAACAAATACAATCTAGTTCAAAAACAAACAACTATGAATTAATGGACTAAGAACATCAAAGAAGGAGTCAACAGACCAGAAATTTATAGTTTTAGGGAGAATTGTGGGGAGAGAATAAGATTACAGGAATGTGAGGAGGGAAAAGGTGAGAGAATTTAACCAGAACAAATTGAGAGAGAGGAAACAGATAGAAGGAAAGGAGAAGAGGGATAAATAAGGAAAAATGAAAAAATTAAAATTAAAATTAAAAAAATTAAACACTTAAAAGTTATATAAGTATAAAGAAATAATGTTGAGAGAGGAGCAGGATAGAAAGTAGGAGAGAGATTAAAGAGGAAAAATGAAAAAATGAAAAATAAAAAATTTAAAATGAACCACTTAATAATTATAGAAGTATAAAATAATACTACTACTATTAAAGGAGTTAAGGCTGGGAGTTTGTGACACACACACACACACACACACACACACACACACACACCCCTAAAATAAAACTGATGTGGAAAAAATAACAAACACAATTTTAAAAAATTAGCTAGGAAAAAAAGAGTTCTTCATTTTTTGGGAGGAGGGGGAATCTTGTGTCTCCCCTGTGTCCATAACCAGTCTCCTGGTGAAGTCTCTGGTTTGCTTGTGGTGTTTGGTTTCCCTGTGACTTCGTTGGTTTCTTAAGTCTGTTTGAGCAGGCTGAAGGAAGTTCTGCTTACCAGGGACTTTATGACCCTCCTCCCAGGCTTGTTCAGTGGGAGGAAGATCTAGTTTATGTATCATAAAAGAGGGAGATAGCTGTTTCCTCTAGCTTTTAGTTGCTGTGATGGGGCTAGGTTGTGGGTAGGGTTGAGTCAGGTCAAAGATCAGTAGCTTTTCACTGAAGGGCTGACTCCTAAGACACTCACAGAGCCCAGCCTGGAGCTGTTCTCAGGATTTGTGTTTGCTGAGTTTCAATTGTGTTTCTTTTACTCTCCTACACTAAGTCTAGTGCCTATGTTGCAGTGAGGAGGGGCAGCCTCTGGCTCTGTTTACCCAGTGAAGAAAATCACTCCTTCCTGCATGGACCTTCCTCTGCCTGAGAAAAGCAACTTTCTCCTGGGTGGAATTAAGCTGGGCATGTCAGGTTTCTGTGACCTGTTAAATGGCTCCTATTGTCCCTTTCCAAGGCCCAAGTAGCTGTGCGCTGGCTGTTCTGGTCAGGTAATTGTCAGTATCAATGATGGACTTCTTCTCTGGTGGTGGGGGAGGGGCTACCTTCCCACTGCTGCTCGGAGAGAAGGAGTGAGGATGTCTTGGGGTGTACTCACGACTATCCCTTGGTTTACAGGCCCTCCATGTTCTGCGACTGTCTGTGGTTAGCACAATGAAGATTCCTGTTCCTTGTCGGTTCTTGCTAGTGGTGAGCAGAATCTGCTTGCCCACCGCCTCTGGCTTCTTTGTCCTGGGCTCTTCTCTGCTGATATGGCTGTGGAGGCAGCCACTACTGCTGCTGCTACCACCATCACCACCATGGATGCCACCAAGTGTTCAAATCTGTCTCCTTAACCAAGCTGTCTGGATTTTTCCTCTCTGGGCAAACTGTCTATACTATGATGGCACATTTGGTGTGGCTCTCTAGCCTAAGAGTTTTTATTGAAACACTAAAACTGCTTTCTATGTGAGAGCTTGTTTAGCCTCCAGCTACTCCTCTGCCATCTTCCCTCATCATCTTATATCACTGTTTTTATTAGTTTCCATTAATGAGCAATTAGTCATGTATATCCTCTAATCTTTCTAATGAATAGATTATTTCAAACATGTCCTTTGGGCTGGGAAGGTGGCTCAGTGGTAGAGCACTTGCCTTGCATGCTCAAGGCCCTGGGTTCGATTCCTCAGCACCACATAAGCAAAAAGAAAAAAGCCGGAAGTGGCGCTGTGGCTCAAGTGGTAGAGCGCTAGCCTTGAGCTGAAGAGCTGAGGGACAGCGCCCAGGCCCAGAGTTCAGGCCCCACGACCGGACCCAAAAAAAATCCAAATCAAACATGTCCTTTAATTTCCACATTTTACATATTTATATGTACATATATAGTCATCATTTATTTCATATATTTTTAGTATTCTGTTCATTTTCTTCATGTTTTCCAGCATACTGCACAATTTAAAAATAATAAATTGTCACATTTATACTCTTAGAACACAGTTTTTAAAGTATGTTCTCTAAGGCTGAATATACTCATCAAAACTTCTAAAATTTTGTCATTGTTACTTGATATTTAGTAGGTCTTCATCATTCTTTTTCTTGTTACCATTGTTTTATAACCTGGAACATCACAATACCCAAACCATAATTAAAAATGCAATACTCAGGATAGTGTTTTTGCCTTTAACAGGCAGTGATTGTCAATGTAAAATCTTGTGGGTTAACCTTCTATGGAAGGACCAATATGTAACAGGACAAGGACAATTTCATTCTGGGTCTCTATTAAACACTTGAATTTTTTTCAAACAATTTTGTCACATTTGAAATAATGAAACATTTCATTGTTGAGCATTAAATAAACATAGGCATTGTGGGAAGAATTGTGTTTTGTCACTTCTGCATGTAAGTACTCATCATCTTGTACTTACATCTATTCTTTTTTTTTAAAACCACCCACCAATTATCTGCCATTTTGTAGATCATAGTACCTTAGTGGATTTGGATGGTAAAATGCAAATCTCATCAGTTATCATGCCTCTGTGGAAGTTCCAGTTCTTCTCTTTTGTGATTAATTACTCAAATATGTAACTTCTTTTCGTCTGCCATGAATTAGATAAAAAAAAACTTCAAAAAATTAACATTATTGTTGTTTTAGAGGTGACATATAGTTAGGTAGCACTGTGGCTCACAGTGGTAGAGCACTAGCTTTGAGCAAAAGAACTCAGGGACAGCACCCAGGTCCTGACTTCAATCCCTGCAGCTGATAATACAAACAAAAACCATTTTTGAACTTCATTATCTATGTTGATTCCTGAAAATACAAAAGCCTACAGCAATTGTCTTTAATTTCATTTCCATAGTTTCTGTTAACCACTGAATATTGTGATACAAAAATATTTAAAGATGTCCGAAATAAATTATTTTTTAGTTTTAAATTATATGCCCTTCTGAAATGCATGATGAAATCTCATGCTACTCTGTCTTATCTTAACTGGAGAGTTATCATTACTTTTCCCCTTAAGGTAATTCTGCTGTATAGGCAACTTACTGGTGAATTATTTAGTAGTCAGCTCAGTTATAATATTGTCTCTCATGGTATACTCCTGTTGGGTTGAAAGAAACACTTATGAATTGAATGCCATTCTTTCTGATGGAAGTAAAGAATTCCATTGCGTATATGTAACACATTTTCTTGATTCCTTCATATACTGAGGGGCATCTGGGTTGGTTCCATATCTTAGCTATGGTAAGTAATGCTGCAATACATCTGGTTGTGCTGGTAGTTTTAGTATGGCTTTGTTTGTGACCATTTAGGTAAATGCACCGAAGTGAGATTGCTGGGTCATAGAGGAGCTTCATACTGCTTTCCAAAGTGGTTGAACAAGTTTACACTCCCACCAACAATGCAGTAAGATTCCCTTTTGGCCACATCCACTCCAGGACCTGTTGTTATTAGATTTCTTGATTACAGCCATTCTAACTGGGGGGAATTAAATCTCAATGTTGGTTTGATTTGCATTTCTTTTATGACTAGAGAAGTTGAGCATTTCTTCATGTGTCTATTGGCCATTCTTATCTCCTCTTCAGAGAAGTTTCTCTTAAGTTTTTAGCCCACTTAATGGGACAGTTGTTCCTTTAGGATTTATATTTGGGGGATTTTTTTGAGTTCTAAGTAAATTTTATTTATGTGGCCCTTGTCTATTGTATGGCTAGTGAAGATCTCCCAATCTGTGGGCTTTCTATTGATGTTGCTAGCTATGTCTTTTGCCATGAAGAAGCTCTGCAGTCTAATGCAATCCCATTTGTCCAACGTTTCTTTGATTTGTTGTTTTTCTGGACTTTATTATGAAAATTTTTATCTGTGCCAAGGAGACCTAGGGTTTCTCCTATTCCTTCCTGTAATGTTTTCAAGGTATCTGCTTTTACCTTGAGATCTTTGATCCATTTGTGGTTGATTCTGGTGCGGGTGATATATAAGGATCTAACTTTAGTTTTCTGCAGGTATTTAACCAATTTTGCCAGCATCATTTGTTGAAGAGGCTTTCTTTCATCCTATTTTTTGGTTCACTTATCAATGATTAGATGATTATAGATCTACAGGTTCATTTCTGGGACTTCAGCTCTATTCCATTGATCCTTGGGCCTGTTCTTGTGCCAGTACCAAGCTGTTTTAATTACTATAGCTTTGTAATAGAGTTCCCTGCATGCTTTGTAATAGACTTCCCTACCTGCATGCTGACTCCTAGCTACTTTGCTCAAGTCTAGCCCCCACTTGAGGAATGAGACTACTTTCAGCTCTTTGCTGATTACTTGGAAAAAAAAAGTCTCATGGACTTTTCTGCTTGGGCTGCCTTCAAACCTTGGTTCTTATTTTTCAGCCTCCTGAGGAGGTAGGATTCCATGCCTGAGCTAACAGGCCCTGGCTGAGACAAATTTTCACTGTAAAATATACAATACATTGGAGAACGTTAATATACAATACATTGGAGAACGTGTTGCTGAAGAATCTGCTGCCACATTTCTGACAGAGTAGAAGAAGCTGGTTAAGGAGGAAGAATATGATCCAAAACAAGTCTTAAATTGTGATGATTCCAGGCTCTTGAAGAAGATTGTCAATACAACTTACATCTATAACAAGTCAAATCATCCCCTTAGCATAAGACAGGGAAAGAGATATTAACAGTGGTACTTTGTGGTAATCCTAGCAGGTATATAATAAACCTTGGCATGGAGTTTATAGTGAAGAAGTCATTCACTAAGTAAAAACATAAGCAAAAATTTTCCTTATGCTGGTGAGATAATCACAAAGTATGTTTGACAGCTCTCCTCTTTATGGACCATTTCTATCAATGTTTTATATCAGAAGTTAAAATAGTATTTGGTTGAAGAAGGCATACACTATAATGTCATAGTCACCAAGTACAATGTGTTTTCCCACCTTGAAGCTGTTTGCTATGAAATTGAAAATGTAGAAGTTATTTTCTACCTCCACATAGAATTACATTACTTAATGTAATTAATGCAATTACTAGGATAGCATTTCCTTTGTCAAGGCCACATACACATGTGCCTGGTAATTGATCACATTTGCTCAACAGTGAATGTAGACACTAACTTGCACACCATTCAGTGCTAGAAGTCATTCCTTTTTGCTGGTGCAAAGACATTCATGAGATTGATGGTGAATTAATTAAAACTAGGAGCTTAAAAAACGTCTGCTAGAAGAATGAAGTCATAAATGATTATGATAGTTCTCAGGGACTGATTGGAAAGCTAGAAAAATCAAAGAGCCAAAAAGATTGTATTAGAATGAATTGCTGGAATGTTTGGTGAGGGGAAAGAATATACTGAAGCCACCAAGACATGTTAACAAATGAGGGACAGGAAGTATTTGGAAAGCATCCACAAGAGAGGAAGATAAAGAAGCAGAAGAGCCAACAATGTGGACATTACCAACATTTGCTGATACATTTTAAGTGACACAGACATGAATGGACTTCACAACATATTTCATAATCAGATTATAAAATTTGATCCTCAGAAAAAGACTGCAGTCATCTTGGTGATCACCAAGAATTCCAAATGTCTGCAGCAGCACTTCAATGAGTTAAAAAGAAAGAAAATTACAATGTACTTCCCAAAATATTTTAGACAAAAATGTTTCTCCAATCTCCAATGATTGTATGTGGACCATTGACCTCATCAATCTGAGTAGCCAAACCTCATCATTATCATGGTTCAACCCAAACAGATGATTCCCTTCCTGAGTTGCCCCTTAACAAGTGCCCTCATGGTACATCACAAGGCAACTTCTCATCCTTATCGAGGCATTATAGCATCTCAAGTCAATACTGGAGGAGTGCAGTCAAATAAAATATTTGAAGGCAGAGAAAGACCACAGTCACATAACTTTCATTACATTGTAATTGTTGCCATTATTCTGGCTTGTTTTCTGTTGAGGTGCCAAATTTAAGGATCTCACTTCATCATGGCTATGTATGTATGGAAACAGTGATAGTATGTAGAATTCAGTGCTAGCAACAGTTTCAAGCATCTGCTGGGCATCCCTCCAGCATAAGGAGGAAAACAAGGTGTACAAAGCTCTATTCCCTTGTCCTGACAAATCTGAGCTCCTAAAGGGCATTGATTGTACCATATTTTATTCTCTTTTGAGTACTTAGCATGGTGCCTGGACTATCCTGCCTGTGAACAATGTATGTGATAAAAGAAAACAAAGTATCTTCTTTCCTGGGCAAATTGTGTCTAAAGGTCATTGCATACAGTACAATTCTTTGAGGAAGTAGGGCTGTGGTGCTGTGTAAAACCAAATGTCCTAAGAATGTCTGCTACCATTTCCATGAGCATTTCTGAATAAATGTGGACAATAATGAGGAGATGGTATATTTCTTTGATAAGGAAACTAGTAAAACAAACCCTGAGCTTGTTAAAATAATGACTTCTTATGAATGAAATCTATTACAATAAAATACCTATTCAAAAGAAATATATTAATTGACATGAATTGCTTCCTCAGAGCAGCAGTAACAAATTTGGGTTTAATGGCATGTACTCGTCAAAGACTCATGTCTGTGCCTCATATAAAACATTTATATACAATTACGTTTGTCAGCAATGCAAGCTGTTGATAGCTCAGTAACTCACTCCATGTTATTGCTTTGGAACAATGATCTTTAAATATTACCCACATGGTAGCTCTTGAAGGCTTTTAAATGAATAACATTATTATAGCTTCCAGAGTGTTCATGGAGAACATGGAATTTAGTTTAACATCATAGTGAAGTGCTGTCTTTTTAAAAGAAAAAGTAAACCAGAAACTATGTTTTCTTTTTTCAAAACTCAGGGTACACTTTCTCTAAGTGTCATTTCATGTCTTATTTACATGAGAGAGATAAATCCCTTCTTAAAAATCCACAGACATTCCTATGTTATGCAATTTCCATCCCATTACACCAGTTTTCCAAAAAAAAAAATAAGGATAGTTCAATATGCATTCAATATTATAAAAATTATTCCTAATATTAGAACAAGAAAATATACATTACATTGTCTTTGAAACATATGTGCCAAAAATGAAGAGGGAAACAATTTGAAAGGTATTTGCCTGGCTAGACTTGTGCTTTAAATGACTTGGCTCCTGGTTCAAAAAAGCAAGCAAGCAAGCAAGCAAGCAAGCAAGCAAGCAAGCAAGCAAGCAAGAAAGAGAACTCAAGGCAAAACTCTTCATAAATAACACAAAGGAAAACACAGAGAAGCAGGGCATGGTGGCAATCATCTGTAATTTCACTCTGGAGGTATTTGGGAGGACCATTGTTTGAGGGCAGTATGGGTAAAGAAATGTTCAAAACACCTTTCAGAAAATAAGCCAGGCACCATGGGATGTGCCTGGGATCCTACCTCCTCAGAAGTTGTAGGAGAATATTGATCAAAGGCCACCTCACACCAAAATATAAGGCCTAATCCAAAAGATAACTATAAAGCAAAGAAAGTCTGTGGACCTGATTCAAGAGGAAGAACACTTGCGTAGTCCTCTGTTCAAACTTTAGTACTGCAAAAACACAGAAACTAAACAAAACAGGAAGAAAGCAACTCAAATGATCATGGACTTTGTAGGAAGGGATTAACACTGTGAAAATGGCAATACTGCCAAAGGCTATCTACAAATTCAGTGTAATACCCATCAATATCCCAACCTCATTCATCAATGAAATAGAAGAAGCAATCCAAAAATTAATATGGAACAATAAAAGACCCCGAATAACAAAAATTATCCTTAACATGAGACTCTTATTTCCAATAAAGTACTCAAAATAGCCAGAAGTGACGCTGTAGCTCAAGTGGCAGAGTGCTAGCCTTGAGCAAAAGAAACTCAGGGACAGTGCCCAGGCCCTGAGTTCAAGCCCCATGAGCAAAAACAACAACATCAAAAAAAAAAAAAAAAACCCAACAACAAAACCAAGCAACCAACAAACAAAAACACAAAAAAGTATCATGAGACTGGATCTTGGAATAACTACTTGTCAGTATCATGAGGTCATACCCACGGGCAGAAATCATGCCATTAGTATAAGAACAACAACAGAAAATATCACCATAGACTGCAAGAGCTGACCAAAAGATCTAGAACCAAATAGAGGAGGCAGGAACAGTGGGAAAAATGTAATACGTGACAAGGAAATGAGAAAATCACACACACACACACACACACACACACACACACACACACACACACAAGGTTGGAGAAGAGGTTCAGATGATGTAACTTCATTCACAACATTATCCAGGTGTGTCTCTTAGAGACCCCTCTTGGCTATTGGTGCAGGAATGGACTTTGGCCATGTTATTTTCCTTTTGTTTTAAGCTTTTGGTGGTCCTATAGAAACCCTTGAAATCAGTAGTTTGAAAAGTGACATGTGACTAATAACAACACCAAAAATCACTATTGTTTTCCATGTAGAACATGGGTAGCTGTTATTGTCCTCAATAAGAGGATTATACTGAGATAATTAAAAAGCTTTTTCTGAGGCTCAGTAAAAGCTGTAAAATGTTCT
This sequence comes from Dipodomys spectabilis, assembly GCF_019054845.1. Classification (NCBI taxonomy): domain Eukaryota; kingdom Metazoa; phylum Chordata; class Mammalia; order Rodentia; family Heteromyidae; genus Dipodomys; species Dipodomys spectabilis. The sequence continues at coordinate 10,285,007 of NW_024870701.1, read as the reverse complement.
GTCCCAAAACATATTCAGGGAGAATTAAGAATTCAGGAAGACATCCTCAAGGGCTTTTAGTACAGAGTGAAAGTACTGACCCTGACTAGGATTTTCCCTGAGTCCTTCAGAGTGATGTCTCTGTTCAGATCAGGGTGACTCCCAGGAATAGACCTTGACAGTCTCTCTTGTTTTCAGAGAATCAATTCTTTTGGTGACTATAATGAGAAACTATTTTGAAGTTAGGCCCTGTTTCCCCGAAAGTGTTGTCCTCTGACTTCAGTTCCCCAATGAAAAGACTAGTAATAAGTTTTATAATGCTGTGGAACTCAAGAAATGCAATTATTACTTCTCATACATTGAACTATGAAAAGTTTTATTTTCAACTTTAAAAACATTACATTGGAAAATAAAAATCTTTTAACTTTAATTTTATTGTCAAGGTGATGTACGGAGGGGTTGCAGTTACATTACGGTAGTAATTATATATCTTGTCTAACTTGTTAACCCTTCCCCATTTTTCTCCCTCCCTCCTCCCCCCTCCACTAATCTGCCCCCAAAGTTGTACAGATTATTTCCAACATATTGTTTTATGAGTATAGCTGTTGCATAGGTTCCTCCTTTGTACTTTGTGTCACCATTTTGTTGTTCTACCTTCCCTTTCTTAGTTTCAATAAAGATATATATAATACCCAGGATACCAAAATCAAATACAGTGACAATAGGGGATTAACTAAAGGAGGAAAAAAACACAAAAGTAAAAAAGAAATCACATAGTACATTGAGAACAACAACAAAGAAAACCTCTGTGTCCATGTCTTGGAGCTCAATAGCTATATACATATGACTATATAAGATGATACTGAGTGAAATAAATACAATTTGCCTGATTTGAACCAGTACAGAGAGAAAAGGAGAGAAAGAGAAACAGGAAGGGGAGAAAGAGGATATATATATATTATATATATTATATATATTATATAATATATATTATATATAAATATAATATATATTATATAATATATATAATATATATATTATTATATATATATTATTATATATATTATATATATTATATATATATATATTATTATATATATAATAATATATATTATATATATATTATATATAATATATATATTATATATATATTATATACATAATAATATATATTATATATATATATTATTATATATATATATAATATATATTATATATAATATATATATATAAAAGAGGCTAGAAGCAGAATCTGAAGTGATGCCTCTCATGAAGTAGCAAATATGTTCCAGATATTCAAATTCATTGAGTAAATTCTGAAATTGTTATCTTTCTCCTCTTGAGAAAAATAATTAAACAAGAAAATTAATGTGCCTTTTCATGCTGCAAGTAAAAGAACTAAAAATAAAAATGGCATAGCAAAATATTGAAAATCAAAGGACATTCAGATGTTGTATTTTTAATGTTCTAAAATTTTAATTTTAAATGTTAAGTGGAAGGAATAAGGTGAGGAAGCGTCATACCTATTACCCAAAATGGAACTCAATCATCCAATTGAAAAAAAAAAGTGAGATCATTTAAAACAGAGCCTATTGTACTACCAGAGTATTTTTGGACTCCAACTCTTCCTTGGATTTCCAACCTGAAGATAAGAACTTGCCAGTCACCAAACGCTCTCTCCTTCCTTCTTCCCCCTCCTCTCTCTCTCTCTCTCTCCTTCCCTCCCTTTGTTTTACTATAATACTTGAATTCATAACAAAAAAATAAAAGTCACTAGCTATTTTAGACCCTAAATTATCAGCCTTTCTTATGGAAACAATTTCCAATCCATATATTTCTGATTCACTTACTGTTGCAAAATTTATGTCCATGTTAGTTTAGAACTTCTATGCACCTATTTTTCTTGAACACATATTTTAATATCAAGACTTAAAATCTGTATTTTAATACTGATCATTCACTGCACTTTTAGATTCTGAAGTTGATCAAATGTCTTAATATTGAAAAATCTTCATGCCACCAAGAGTGTCCCAAAATTACTGTGTGAACCTGTGCAAGTGAGAAGTCTAAGTCAAACATTGTCTATAAATAATTAAATATAACAAAATCCTTTCTCTATATGTGTTTAGCAAGCACACAAAATTGAGAATTGTACTCATATATAACATGGATAAACTACATTTGATATTAAGTCACAGTCCACTAAGGGACCTTTTTTTTAAAAGAAGGCTTTTATTTCCTTTGTAGGAATTCCAACAGTGACCTGAAGATACACCTCAAAGTATCAATTAAAAACAGATGTTGAAGGGATCTCACAGTGGAAAGTTATCCATTGGCATGAGAGAAAATTATAATTCTCCAATGGAAATTCGTTTTGCCAGTTAGTATGGCTATATATTTAAAGAGATTACTTCAGTAGATTGATAGGTATGATTTTGTTGTTGTTGACATTAACTGAGATTTGAAATCAGGATCTCAGGCATACTAGTCAGGTCTTCTACCACTTGAAACACACCCCATCTACAAAATATCCTACCAAATACTATTTAACGCTTTCTTATTTTATTTCTCTAAAGTAAAATATGTGGAATAAAATTGTTGTTTGGTTGTATTCCTGATAGCAGAGATTAGATATTTCTAAGTAAATATTGTTGCTTTAATTTACTAATGTGGTCTGTTAAAATAGCCTCATATAAAAAAGAAAAATAATAATATAGTGTATGGTAAATTCAGAAGAAAGTATTATGAGTTACCAATGTTTAGGAAACAGAAATTTCATCAAGCTAGTCTGGCCTTTTACATATGATAGATGTGGTTTGGACTCTTTCAGTCCCTTACATCACCAAAATCCACTCTTAGGACGTTGTTAATATAGTTAGCATTTTATTATCTTATTCAAGCACTCAGGGTTCCATAAAGCAAAAAAGACCAAGGGTGGTAGATTTTCCTCAAAACTACACTAATACTTTTGATCCAAAGATTGTATGGATATTTTGCTCCTAAATATAAATGAAGAATATTTTGGAAAGACCTTTATAATATCTAGGAAGCTACTCTCTGTGTAATTGTAATGACTTTTCATAAGATTGATAATCAATTGCCTGATGATACTGGTTTGGCTCTGCTTGAGAAAAATGTAGATAGTGATGCACACAAACTGATTTTTAAGCAGTAGATGGCTAGATTAGAATATTTTAGAGGACATATTGTAATATTTTTCTAGCATTGTTCAAAAATTGATAGGAGTATGACATTAAAAAGCTGTGACAAGCCAGGTGCTGGTGGCTCAAACCTGTAATCCTAGCTACTCAGGAGGTTGAGATCTGAGGATCGTGGTTCAAAGCCTGCCCCGGCAGGAAAGTCCGTGAGACTCTTATCTCCAATAAACCACTAGAAAACCAGAAGTGGTGCTGTGACAAAAAGCTGTGACAAATTGAAAGTGCTCAGAGGAAGAATATCTGTAAACATGTAATAGTCAAACAGAATAAGTTTTAGGGAGTGATAGACAATATGGGTTGCTTTAATAATCAAGCTTAAGGAGACATAGGGAGAGGGAAAAACCACAGAGTAAAACCAGGAAGAACCAGCCTAGGACAATTCAAGGTGCATTCTCCTTGTTCTAGTGGAGAAAGTAGTTGCAAAGCTAGATGGACGAGGCACATACTAAATTCACTGAGGCAGAGACATTAGGATGTGTAATATTTCTATATAAAACTAGCTATGAGTTAACCACAATGAAAATGTGTGACTTTAATTTTCTTGTATTGCAAGATCAAAAAAGTCCAGGTAATTTAATGAGACAGAACTGCTCTTGTGAGTCAGATTCTGCAGAAATATCTTATATTAATCTTATCATACCAGAAATTCCTGAGACAAATACTTTGTGTGACCTGGGACACTTGAAATAATAACCACTTCATTCAACAAGATAGTCATAAAGTTCTTGGGAAGAAAAAAAGAACAGTAATTATAAAATCAGCAGAGGCATACAACCTTCCATCACTGAGAAGGATATAAACATTGATATTGTTTACTTATAAAACATGGCATCCTCTGGGCTCTAGACACTCATGTCGTAGCTACTCAAGAGATTGAGAGCTGAGGATCCGAGGCTCCAAGCCAAACAGTGCAGGAAAGACTGTGAGACTCAATCCAACAAACCACTCAGAAAAAGCTGGAAGTGGTGCAGTGGCTCAGGTGTTAGAGGGCTAGCCTTGAGCAAAAGAAGCTTAGAGACAGTGCCCAGGCCCTGAGTTCAAGCCCCAGGATTGGCTAAAAATAAAATAAAATAAAAAGATAAAAGAAAGACGGAAAGGGCATTCAGAAAAATAACAGAATTCAAGTGCATGAAAATAAGCCTTGCTTTTAATTTCTTATTTTTATTCATTACGTTTCTAGATTCAGATGATGAAGTCTATTCCAGTTTGTGTAATCTGAAATTTATTCATTAATAGATATTTCATCTTAAATATTTTACATCCTGAAGAAAGTTAGCCACAAAAATATCCAGATGCATTACATGTAAATTTTGGCAGAAATATCTGATTACTGGCCTATAACTATTCATTTCAGACCTATGCTACAACTGTTAAAGAAAGTGAAAAAAAAAATGAAATGATTAAATGACTCTGTGCAATGCTCTTTCCATGCAGGACACTACCTGCAAGAATGTTGTAGAGGTCTATTCTTAACATGTCACACTATCTATAGAAACACAGAGAGATATACAGAGTTCAAACCACTAACATCTCTAAGGATGCAGCTGTAGAAATGGCCATCAGATGCTGAAAGGAGATTAGGAAAATATTAGAAGGTACATTAGGGGAAGTAGCCATATTTTCAACATTTGTAGAGCTTGAAAGAATGTATGTCATGGATCACATAGTATTACTACTAGTCCAATAATTGGCTATTTTATTTTGCACTGGTGCAATACATGCTATAGTTTATATTTAAGGCTTGATCTCCAAGGTAGCACCAATGAGAAGAGATGGAAATGTTACAAGTAGGGCTTGCAAAGAGGCCTTGCTCCTGAGGAGCTTAACACTCAGACTTGGTGGGAACTTGTCCTCTTCCTATTTTCAGTCTTGGATTCTTGATGAAATGAGCTGTTTTGCTCCACCTTATACTATGTTGATCAGCAATCAGTAATCAATAAAACTATTAATTATGGAATGGTATCCCCCCAAATGGTGAGCTATGATAAACCCTTTCCGTATAAGGTGATCTTCTCTGGTTTTATATGGTTGCCGAAAGCTAAGACAATGTCCTTTTACACTTTTATTCCCATGTTTTTTAAAATGAATGTTATTAAGAATGTGAAAGAGCTGGGTGCCAGTGGTTCACACCTGTAATCCTAGCTGAGATCTGAAGCCACAGTTCAAAGCCAGCCCAGGCAAGGAAGTTCATGAGGCTCTCATCTGCAATTAACCACAAAAAGAGAGAAGTACCGCTGTAACTCAAATGGTAGAGTGCTAGCCTTGACCAAAAAGCTTAGAGAAAATACTCAAGACTGGAATACAAGCCCCAGTACAGGCACAAAACAAACAAACAAAAAAGACACAAGAAAACAATTTTAAAATATCAAATACATTGATTTTTAATCTAGCTGTATGAAATTCTTTCTCAAACATTTGTTGGAATTAGTAAATCCTGGTTCCAATGAGTTTTCCTGCCAAATGACTTTTTTTAACAAAAGAAATGACAATCTGCATGTTACAACTACCATATAGTGTCATTTATAGTAAAGTTTACTTAGCCACTTTTGTTGTTGTTTCTCAGATGGCTTTTTAATTGTTGTTTCTCAGATGGCTGTGACAATACTTGAGCAGAAGTATGAATACTTGAGCAGAACTCGTGGTTTTATAAGTACGGTTCCATTGTGATAGAGTGAGGATGGTAGAGCAGTGTAGTTCACTCATTCAGTCCAGGAGACAGAGAAAATGCCTGTGTTCCCAGGATTTTCAATTTTTTACGTTTATTCCATCGAAGCTCAAGACTAAGGAATGGTACCATCCACAAACAAGGAGGATCTTACCAGCTTAGTTTCTCATTTCTGAAATTACCTTCATAGACACTAGAATTATAGTTGATCAATCTGTTAGGCACTGCTCAGTCCAAACAAATTGGAAATCATCTTTAACCACCACCCCTGTACCCTCAAACAACCTAATCACTTCAGGAATAAAACTAAACCATCCACTGTATGATGTGAGGCTTATGTCACAAGCTTGGTATGTCTTATGAGTAATATTTGAGGCCAAATCATCATCATATAGAAGCATTTAAAATCACAAAATTAAATTGAAAAGACTTGCATGTGAAAATCTTAACTGAAATACAAATATTTCTGAAATTTTTTCTATTTTTCAGCCATCCTCATTATTCTTCATATCCTCTGCATTACTTACCTAACACTGAGAACAAAATGAACCAGCAATTTGACTTTATCTTCCAGCCTTATCCTATTGTGATCATTGATGGAAATTCTTGTCTTGACTGAAATGTTGCTTCTGTGACTGATGAAATGCAGTCATTTGCATTTGCATACATAGGGAGGAAAATTCTACTAACAAAACTAAGGAGTAGAAGACAACAGATTTTTATTTTCAGTACTATAGTTACCTTGAGCCTTATTCCCTGCACATACTTTACTTTCCATTTCTCTGATCAAATGACAGGTACAAGTAGATGGTACTAAAACCTCCCTCACTCGTTCCTTAAAGGGTAGGGGCTAGAGAGGGGAGAGGAGGATGGGGGGGGGGAGGAGAGAGAGAGAAGTAAGACAGAGGGAAGAAGAGAAGAATGTGAAGGGGGAAGGAAGCAGGGGAGAAAAGGAGAGGGAGTAGGGGAAAGAGAGGAGGAGGAGGGAGGAGGGAAGAGGGGTAGGTGAGAAGGGAAGGGGGCGGGAGGAGGAGGATTGAGAAGGAAGAGACATAGGCAGCAAATGTGGCAGCAGATGCTTATGCTTCCTAATTTTGTTTCCTGTTTCTTTTTAAGTTTGAAATTTGGTGAATTATCTGGCTTCTAATTAGAAAGTATTCCTGAGTCAGTTCAACAAATAATTTTTTGTGTGTGTATAATGGATTTCCTGCTGGCCTAGGAGAAAAGGAAACTGGACGTATTTTTGTATTAAACTAATTATTTTTATCTTTTGAGAATCCTCACAGAATGTTATGGCTCACAGCGTAGTGAAATAAGCAAAACAGCTTCCTTTGAGTGAGAAATGTAACGGTATTGGCTTGCACCTCCTCAGTGAATCTCTCAGGCAGATGTTCACTTCCCTTCTCCACACAGAACCTCCTGTTGCCCAGGCTTCTCTAGAGATCTTAGTCCTGTCCTGTTCAACTATGACAGGCCCTGAACTACCCAAGGGATTGGAAAACCTCAAAGCATTTGTATACTTCTAAATATGCTGGAGCCTTGGGATGTCGGGGAGACCCTGGAATCTTTCATTTGAGCTAGCTGAGGAGCTTCCAGAGAATCCCTCTGCAGCTAGTGATGGGCTAAGATTTAACTAGGCAAAATGCCTGACGAGATACTGAATAGGTTTGATACAAATTACATTGTCCTGCTGGTTTGAAAGTGCACATTACTGGAGTCATTAACCATAATCATCCTCAATTACAAGCACTGTAAGCGTGCATTTAGCAGCCCAGTAAATGCAGCCATTGCTTGCCTGTGATGTCCATAATCCATAGAGACAATTCCTCCCCACACTAGATGAAGGGGAAAACCATCTCCTCTCTGCCCCTTTCCAAATTCCTGTTGGTGTGGTCCCAGTTTCCTCAATCTTCTTCTCTAAAATAGCAAAAGAATTTTTTTCCCCTCTGAAAATTCAATATTGTTATGGATAATACTTTGCCTTATTCCAGATGGTAGAGTGTATGTTAGTTATGAGAAATTTGAGATCAACAATAAGTGATCATATTACAGTGTCCCAATGTCCTATTAGATTGGCTAATTTGTTAAAAAAAAAAAAAGACAGGGGAGACAGACATCAGTAATTTTCTAACTACTATGAACTAGGATAGCAAACCTTTACATCACAAAGTTGTGTGCTTGTAACTATAATATCGCAACCATTCATTGTTAGAATATGTTGCTAATTGATGTATGGAGAAGACTTCTGAGCAATAATATATATTGTGTTCCAAGGATATATGTATATTATATACTGTATATTATATATTTCTTTATATATATATATATATATATATTACATATCTAAATGTATATATGTGCACAAATAAATATGTGTATAAGTACATATAGGCACAAAAATATGTGTATGTGTCTGCATACATATATACATATATATATATATATATATATATATATATATATATACATGTGTGAGCATATGAAATGTTAGCATTTCATAGGTATGAATTGAAATTCTACAAAATTTGCCACACTTCTATTAATGAGCTTGTAATTCCTTTTATCTTTACTGATGGGGCCTTCATATTAATTTTGCCTATCCAAAAAGCAAAGTTAATCTAACCTATCTTAAACCTCTGTTTCTTATGACCTCATCTTTTGTGACTACTGGATTCACCTTCTGGGATGCATACAAAGTGTGACAGATCTTCAGCTTTTAGTGACACTGAAGCTTAAGTGACTGTACATGAATGAGGTTCCCCTGCCTTCTTATAACCCAAATCTAAATAGTATAAAATATTTTATGTTCGTTTTAAAGGTAACTGAATTATATTGGAGAGATTCCCTTGCATGTGATAGTCTAATTTGTTGAGGACTTAATTTCTTTGGTAACTATAAAGTTTATGAAAACCATCATGGTAGTATCCATGCCACTCAGAACCATCTCGTTTCAGATAACTTGATCTTGTATTCCTGGGACACGATTATTCAGATATGGCGAATAATGAGATGCACTCTCATTTAAGAGATGTCAACACATGCTTCCCCATTCATTTCCAATCCTTCTCTGTCAGCTTTCTCACTCTTCCATTCTTTCTCTCATTTTCTCACATCTATCTCTCCATTCATCATCTACTATCATCTATATGTGGTTTGAATGTCCCTTCCAAAGTTCAAGTTGAAATTTTTATTATAACAAGATGAAGAGTCGGGGCCTTTAAAAGCTGATCAATCATAAACCCTTGATTAAAGAAATGGAAACGAGGTGTTTCATTGTTTGCCTTTATTTTTCTTTCCCTTGACACTGGTTTTGTTTTCTGTGCCTTTGTCTTGTTTGTAAGTTTATCTGTTTGGGGGAGTGTAATGGGAGCACAAAATGGTGGGACAAAGGGTGAACAAATGCTGCACTGATACTCAACACTATGTTAAAAATGAACTCTACAACTTGAGGGAGGGGCGGTGTCTGGGAGGAAAATGCTAAGAGGAAACAAGGGAAAAGGTGACACTGTTCAAAAAGAAATGTACTCAGTACCTGGCTTATGTAACTGTAACCTCTCTGTACAACACCTGTACAATACCAATTAAAAAAATCAGGAACTGGCTTTTTGTTTCAACTCCTCTACTTTTCTGTTACTTGCAGGGGATTGTTCTTTCTATTTTGAGAAAACAGCACTCAACATACCATCTTGGAAATGGGAGCAAGATACTGGCAAGCTCGCAGGGCTGATCATGAACTTCGCAGCCTTTAGAAACCTAAGAAATAAATTTCTATTGTGAATGTATTGCCTAGGGTCGGGCCTTCTGTTATAGCTGTGTCTTATACTATTTGAAAATTATTATTTGAACTTTTATTATTTTATTTTTGAAATTAGTATGCATTTGTATATAAAGAGGCTTTATTATAAATTTTCACAAATATATGTCTAGTTAACTTACCTCCTTTGCCATATATAGTGCAAGTTTTACTTCTACATACTCTGTAATCTCGAAATACTTCAGTCAATTCAACAGAGTTCTAAAGCAAGGTATTCCCTACAAAGTCAGAATGCAATTTATCAAAAGCAGGAAAATACCACTGATAAATCATCATTCTGTAATCTAAATACTTCACACAGATTTTGTCAATAGTGTCACTAATGTCATTTCATATTTCAAGATCCAACCCATGATGACACATTCCTTTACTTGTCATTTCTGGCACACTTGTAAATGTTCTATTAAATTGCTGTAGAATTTGGGCCAATGTTTTGCAGAATGGTCTCATTTTCATTTTGAGTTTGACTAATGGTTTCTAACTACTACATCCAAGTACACAACAAATTCAGGATACAGCTGATGTGATAGTGTGCCATTAGTCATTATATATTAGATTAGTGCTAAGTAATTGAATTCTACATATTTCTGTATGTGTGTCTTATTGGAGAATTTCTTTCAGAGTTTTCCAGCGGATGAGACTTCAAGCTAGCTCCCTGCTATTCTGACACATCATCATAATTTTGGAGCACAATTACTTTCTAACAAGTACTTTCTAAACACTACAGGCACTTCTTTCTAGTTCTATGTTTAGCTGACATGACAAGAAATACCACATACCTTTCCAAATTGACACAGCATGTTAAATTCTGTAATAAAAAGATATAGAGTGATGGGTTGGTTTAAAAAGCAAAGCACAATCAACTATAACATACTAGAAGTATATCTAATTCACAAAGATTAGCAGTATTTTAAGACCCAAAGATAGAAAACATTTTTCCAAGAAAATGAATCCATTTTCAACATGCCACTAAAAGCATTCATATTTTCCTACCATTTCCCACAAACTTTCCTTGCTTATGACTGACACTGGCTTTAGTGTGATCCTTGCTAGGATTTATAAGTTTTGTTCCATTTTTATGGAAATGTACAGTTAATGTATAACTTGGATTCTTTCTGTCTCTTAAACATATTATTGTTGTGTAATTTCATTGATTTGGATATCTTTTTCCACATTGATTTTGAAGGATTTGTGGATGGATATGAAGTTAGAGGATTGCTATTTTCTATATGTGGAATTCTAGGCATAATGCTCATACCTATACATTACTAGTATATATATATATATATATATATATATAGAGAGAGAGAGAGAGAGAGAGAGAGAGAGAGTGATCTATATATATAGATATAATAGATATAGATATCTATATCGAGAGATATACATATATATAGATAGGTAGATAGATTGATATGGATATAGACATATATATATAAACAGAGACAGAGACAGACAGAGACAGAGAAAGTGCATTTAGAATTATTAGGTTCAATTAATAAAAAGCACCATAAGAAATACATAAGGATACTCTCTGAGGTAAGTGAACTGGTTCCCTATCTTTATAGAATGGCACAGGGAAAATAATATGTGTATCATGAGTAGCAAACGGTTATATATTTTTGGACTTTTGCCATTCATGCAATTCAGTGCCTTTTGTTGCAGGTTATGACAGTAATTCTCACTGGGTTTTTTGTTCCACTTAATTTTGAAGTTGTGCTTAAATCTGTTGGGCAACATGGACCATACACAGAAAATTCCTTTGAACCCAAAGCATTTCATATTGCAATTAAAAACATTCCCTTTAGATATGGGGCAAAGAATCTAATTTGGGAGTATCTAATTGTATGCAATTGTCATTGAATATGTATATACAATAATGGAAATAAGTAGGTATAAGGAAGTCTAAAAACAAAAAAAAATAGATACACACAAGAGAAAGAAAAAATGCATAATAACTACTTAATACCAAATGTAAGTAATTTGTCCACCTATAAATAATTTCTCTAGGAGCCCACCAGACTCTTCTTTCAGATAAATGAAAATAACAAATTTAAGAATCCTTTATTTCTGAAATGCATAATGATAACCACAAGTGCTTAGTCTGGTTGAGAAGGATCTCCAAAGGTATTCTGTTGAAGCTCTAATTCTCAGCTTCATGTTTCCAGAAGGGGTTGGAAACTGTAGGAGGTGGGCCTAGTGTGAGACTTTAGGCCATTGAGTTCATTTCTTTAGAAACTTGCAATTCCCACAGTCTTTGCCACTTTCTTTCTTTGCTTCCCAACCATCCTAGCTAAATGACTCTGCCCCAAAGTGAGTGAGTCCAACAAACTCTGGAGTGAAAACCACAACATTCTGACTCAAAATAATTCAATCATGTTTTAATGGGATTACCTCAGGTGTTTTGTTATTTTCAGGGGAAGTTTAGCAGTTTTCCATCCCAGTATTCATTCAGGAATATTTACTGGCCTCTGGTGAACCTCGGCTCAGCTTTAGCCTATTTGAAATTCATTGTGCTAAGTGATGCCCATCATAATGCATGCGCTTATCTACCATCTACCATAGACAGATCTTTGTTATAACTGATTTAATGACTTCATTATTTGCCAATGAAAATTAGATTCTCATACATACCAGTTTTAATATAAGAAAACTGGGGAAAATTTTGGCATTTTGCCCAAGGCTACTAAGCCAAAGAAGACAACATAAACAAAGTGTGTTCTCATAGTACAGAAAGACTGAATTTTTGCATATGTTTTTTTCTGAATTTGGGTTTTTGCTTCAGAGATTATGCTATTTAATTGTTCACATTTGAAACTACGATTCATAATTAGAGTATTTCATACATTTAAACTTTTCCCATGAAGCAATACTTAACTGAATATCAGCTAGTGATGCATAACAAATCAATGTATAAAATAACAAATCAAATTAGTGTGTGATAGTGCCTTTTTAAATTTTCTATTTCAATTTTCACTATTTTATTGTTCATGTTCATATGTAAAAATTAAAATAGTATATGTATAATATGGACTAAAATTTCAGCGAAGGCTATTCATTCATTTTCATTGTGTCAGTTTGTTCAAACTCTTAGTGCTGTTTTGATTTCTGGAGGGTCTTAATTGGGCCACTCTTATTCTGTGATTGAAAGCCTGCTATTGTACAGAGCAATGGAAACTTAGTGAACTCTTCTGTAACATATTAAAGAGCAAACTCCTCCTTTGACATTTGAACTAATAAAACGTGATATTTTAAATCTGTGTGATACCCTGCAATCATAGCAGAGTAACAAAAATAGAACTATCTCAGCAATAAAGTAAGTCCTAGTAGATGTATAAAACAAATGACTCAAATGTCATACAGTGATTCTGTTTTGAGTTGAATTCCTAGCACCCAGGGATAAGAAACTCTCTGCACAAGTTACTGCATTAAACCAACAGAGAAGCAAAGGGACATTGTACATAAATCATACTATCTCTGATGTTAGGTTAAAAAGTTCATGACATTTGAACAGAGGAGACTGAAAACAATGTATAGATAAGTAAATAAAAACATAAAATTTAGATATTCTTCCTTGTAAAGTTGTTTTCCTCCTCTTCAATAAGTTATTCTGACTTTGTTGAACTGAATTAGTAAACATTTTTAGAGCTTGTTTTCAAAGTGTGTTTTCCAAAAAACCTATAGGTTTCTTTCACCAAGTCACGCTGGAGCCTTAAAATAGAAATGCAAATTCTTAGATCATATTTAATGAATAATAATAGCAGATGATTGATTCTAAGCAGGTGGTAGTTTACAAGATTACAAGTATAATTTTATGCATGTGAAAAATCAGGAATTACTAGAATAGGAGCTATACATTACCCAGGAAAAATAAAAATAGCATTGTCTCATATACTTGATTTAGGTTCCCTTGTGAGTTTGAGCAAATCCCTAATGATCAAATATGTATGTTCATTAGTAAAGGTTATATACCACAAACATAATTAATAACAACATATTGGGAAACATCTGCAAGTATTTCTTTTAAAATCATGAATAACACAAAGACATCCACATGTCCAACATAGTTTTTAAATTCTTAACCAAAAATGACTCAAAAGAAAGAAACAAAAGGGATACAAACAGGAAATTAAAAAATCACATTATCCCTTTTTATGAAGGATGGATCTTATCCATAACAGACCCTGAAGATTCTACCAGGAAAATCTGAAATCCAATAAACAACTTTAGCAAAGGGAAAGAAAAGAAAAAGACTCATGTGTGAGCATACACACAGACACACAGACACACACACACACAGACACTCACATACACAGACACTCACATACACACACCTATTTATAGACAATGTAGGGCATAATTTAGTTTGCTTGAATCACAGAAGTAGAGAAAAATTGTAATGTACATTTGTCTGCCTTATAAGACAAATGAAAGAGCCGGGCGCCTGTGGCTAATGTCTGTAATCCTAGCTACCCAGGAGGCTGAGATCTGAGGATCATGGTTCAAAGCCCGGGCAAGGAAAGTCCGTGAGATTTATCTCCAATTAGCCACTAGAAAACCGGAAGTGGTGCTGTGGTTTAAGCGGTAGAGTGTTCACTTTGAGCTGAAGAGCTCAGGGACAGCACCCAAGCCCAGAGTTCAAGCCCCTCAACCGACCCTCCCCCCCCAAAAAAAAAGGCAAATGAAAGAGTATGTGATTTTCATGACCAGTTTCCAGACACTTTTTGGTCCGTATTGTTACAAAACCAAATACTTTCTTTTTGAATTTTGCTCCCACCAACTCCATAAACTCTGGTAAAAGCGTACAAGTCTCACAACAGCACCCTTCCCCTATATAAATGACAGCAGATGCACCCTTTCTCATTGGTGATAAGCAAAGACTGAGGAAAGATGAAAAATATCTAAGACAACCAATCCCTTCAGGGACGTTTAAGCCTATATTATCTATATTTATGAGGCATCTGGGACTTCTCAGAGCCAAATCTAGTCATTAATTGTACCCCAAGTGAAAACATTCAATAAATATTTACAATGAGATAGTAAGATGTAGGTTATTTACTGGGGGGAAAGCTGAGAAATATAAAATAGTTCATTCTAAGCCCAAAAAGACAAGACTTGTTGGAGTCTCATTAAAACCCTAGAAATAAAGTGTGTAGTGTTTTCTTTCCTCTTTCTTTTTCTTTTTTGGCTGTCATGGGGCTTGAACTCTGGCCTGGGCATTGCTCTTGAGGTCTTCTTCAGCTCAAGGCTACTTGAGCCACAGCTCCACTTCTGGTTTTCTGATGGTTAATTGGATATAAGAGTCTCATGGATTTTCCTGACCAGGCTGGCTTTGAACCTTGATCCTCAGATCTCAGCCTCCTGAGTAGCTAGGATTATCGGTGTGAGCCACCAGTGCCCCACTAGGATTTCTTTTCCTTTTTTTCACCATTTGTTCAGTATATCATGGCAAAAGCTTTCCTTTTAATAATAATAACAACAGCTGTATTTATATATCATTTGACAGTTTTGAAAATACTTTCACATAGATTTATTTATTTGATCGAAAATAGAAGCAAGTGAGGCAAGCAAGGCATACATTTTCACTATTTCACAAGAAGGTAAATGAGCAAAATAGTTTTTCCAGTTAGAATAGCTAGCGCTATAATCTATGTTTACAATCAAATTCTAAATTTAAAAAATCAACAGTGTCAACCTAGAACTCTACCTGATAAATACTGTTAGAACAAAAATAGATATTGCAGTTAAATATATGCGATTTTATCAATGATACTTAACCCACTTGTTCTGATATTTCTTTTTATATTATTCACTATGTGGTGACCACAAAAAGGTACTGTGACAATTTTCCCCAGGAATATAAATCCTGACAGTCAAATTGAAAATCACTGGATATAATAAATCTGTTCACCCTTTGGCCTCTTGCAAACAAAAATATCATTTTAACCCCACATAAACATTCAACTTGATTTTAAGTAGATATGTAGAACTAAGTGGTAAGAATCACTATCATGAAAATTCAATGATTTGAAGCTCTGGAGATTTGATAAAAGATACACACATATATAATTATCATCATCATCATCATCATCATCATCAAAGAACAATGGCATTCTATTACAGATTTCAGAATACAGCAATATAGCCTACAGGGGCTAATCAGGACAAAACTGTTAAAATAGTTCCAAATGAAAGATATTTTTATTTCATTAAATGGAGTTTGGTCAATTATATTTTTGGAAAAAATGGTTTATAATTAGGGCATAAATCATGTTCATTAAGAAGTGGAGATTCACACAGCATTCTGTACATGCAAATTATTCTTTATGCTGCATTTTCATGCTTAGAAGATGGAATCAAATCATGTAAACTGTAGAAAACTAGATCAAGGGTTCTTTTTTTAAAATGCCAAATATTCAGCGATATGACTAAAATAATTCAGAAACTCAGCAAACTGCTATCTTTTTTTGTATTTTTTGGTTTGATTTTATATTAGGGTGCTATTTTACTGATGGAAAGTTGTACCACTGAAATATTTTGTACTGTAGTCTATTTCAGGATCTATAGAGATTTAAATAACTGAAAGTCTATGTTTGCAGAATAGCAAATGACCTTTGAATAAGTTTTACTTATAGTGTTATTTACTTTCAATAGGCATCAGAGCACTGAAGAGACTTAGAAATTGAAATCACTTTTCAGAAAAATACAATAATGTATCTAATCTTTTATGGTAATAGTCACCATCAAATGCAGGATGTGGTTTAGGTCAAGTTTCAGATGAATATAATTTAAATGGTGGCTTCTCAGCTGAAATAAGAGCAAATCTTTATATTCAATAACCATATTGATACAACTCAGAGATCCATATATATGTTCTGGATAATAAAACACTGTCTAAAAAATGTATACAGTTTCTTGGAAGGAACATGTCATGAGAATTTCATCTGTCCAATTATCAAACCCCCTCCAAAATCCATTTTTAATCATTTGTGACATTTATGCTAGGATTTTTGGGTTCAAAATAAAAGAGGTTGCATTGGTACTTGGCAAGTGAAATTTCAAAGTAGGAAATGATATGACACCGTATAACCAATGAGTTTGGCAGGAGCAGAAGCACCAAACTCATATGAGTTCATTCTTTAAAGGATTGCTTCACAGTTTATATAAAAATATCCCCAACATTTCAGAAGTAATTAGCAGAAGTTGATCCATATGTCTGGGTATGCAATAGATTTAGAGACTTTTAGAATATGATTTAACTTTCTATCATGAAGGGGGAAAAAAGACTATTGAAGAGGCAGATTGGTCCCAACTACAACAAAAATAGAACTATTTTATGCTGATCAGGTGCATATTAATATTGATGCAGTAAGTGTCAAATGCAATGCAGTAACAGGAAAGACTCACTCAGAATGTTTGAATTCAACATAATATTTTGCATTTAAAGTTATGTCCACCAATTTATGTCTATGTACTATCTACCAGAAAGTTTAACTCTTATAAAAAAAGAGCTCTGTCATTTAGGCCATAAACATTCTGCCCTTTTTGTAAAATAAGCAATAAAGATAAGACAGATTTTTTTTTACTATTAGAATCTAAATATCAAACAAATGAACAAATATTAAAATTCACATAGTCTAACTGTGCATAGAAATACTTGGTCAAGCATGTTAAATAGACTAAAAAATCCTGCCAATTATATACTATAACTAACATTCTTCTTAAATTCACATTAATGAAACATTTTAATAAGTTTACATTGTTTGCATAGCATCTTCCCTTTTAGTGTGAATTATGTAATTCTACTACCAAGAACTGTTTGATATTGAGCAAGTCAACTGAATTTCTTTATGTTTTGGCTTTCCTGACTACAAAACACATATATTTTTTGAATGAATGCTGGGACTATTTCTAACTTTCAAATCATATAAAAATTTTATCCACAGAAACTTCTTAAGAGTAATACTATAAAAATCATATTTAGAATCTCATTCAATTTCAAAATTTAGAAAGTTACAAATTTATTTTTTTATATTACTATCCTATTAGAAGATATGGAAAAGCAGCAATCCAGGGAGAAGAGAGAATTACACTTGCATTCATTCTTCCTAACTCTGACATATCATCTTTAGCTCTTTCCTTTTGCTCTGAAAATCACCTATCTCCATCTTCAAAAATAACAAGTCACTATACATAACTTTGCATTCGTCCTAGCCTAGATATATATATATATATATATATATATATATATATTGCTTAGCAAATTTCGTTAATTAGACCTCTTATATGTCTCAATTCTATTCAATATTTTTATTACTGAATTATATAGTTTGCCACAACCACCAATTCATCACAGCATATTAACTTTTGTTTCCTATCCTATATATTCTTGGTGAATGCATACATGCATGTCTAGGAAAATTTGCCTATTGGGGATTAGGAATATTTATTCTCATTTAAGATGGATGACAATCTAGCTCACTTTAGGCTCAAATATCCCCTATTGTATTATTCCAAACCACTTCACACTTAATAGATGAGAAAGAAAACTGAAGGTTGGAATCCAACTATGTAGAGCTCCCCAGAGTCATAAATCAATGTGCTGCCCAGGTTGTTTCTGTATCTTTCATGCACTCACCAATTTGCTGACCTCTAAAGCTCCCATTTGCTTTTCAAAGAAGCACAGTCATCACATCAGCAGGAACTCTCTCACGAATTACCTACCTCAGGGTTTAGTCAATCTGTTAATATTTAGACGTGTCCTTATAACATACATGCACTGCATTTGCGTTTCTTCAAGTTCTACTAAAATTTTTCACTCTTCAAAATACCTGTCATATTGATAAAACATAAGCAACTTTGTCTTTTACCTCTTAATTCTTTGTGTATGTCTGGTACAAAGTTTTACATTTTTTACATTGAAATATGTTAAAATGCACAGTATAAAGTATTTGAATAGAATATATAATGTTCATTAAGATTGACACAAATATGAAAAATACTCAGGATATTTTTTAAATTTGATGTTTTATTTTTAAAACAATACATCTACACTATACATGCTATATATTTAATATGGTTAATACATTAAAATTGGAAATTATACACAATGAGTAGTAAATATGAAATGTTACTTTAGTCTCACAATTACACCTCTCCAACGACCATCATCCTCATTCACAATAACTGTCAAGGTCCTTGTAGTGCCTAGAAATATTACATAGTCCAGATATATTTCACTTTATCTATCTTTCTCTTCTGTCTAGACAAACTGGCCACCTTGGCTTTCAGGAAATTCATTTTTGCAAAACATGGAGGTCTACTTGACCTTGGGTTTATGCTTCTTTCCTTTGTCCATAACACTCTGTCATTAGATAGCCTAGGTCTCTCACAATGTATTATGGCTTTGCTCAAATAAGTTTTATTAAGAAGATCTTCCACGAATTCACTGTGAAAAATGCTATTTTCTCTGATCATTGCCCTCCATCTTCCTGGCTGCACTTACCATCATCTGTGTCCATGTTTATTCCTTTGAGATCTAATTCCCTCAGTACAACTCCACAAGGGCAAACACCTACCTCATCTTTGTCATTTCCTGGCAGGCACATAGTGGTGCCTGATTCTATGTATTGGGGCTTCACATAACCTTAATACGTCTTAGAACTCATATTGAGAACTGCAGCTCTAAGCCATTTTTCTGAAATGCATAAATGATTTTCACCTTATCTTCTTTAGTCATATTTCTGCAAAACAAAATTGCTCATCCTGATTGGTTATACTTAATCCATATGCAACAAAATTTGAGACAAGAAAGAGGTACTGAGTTATATAAATAAATTTTAAATAAATTTTGAAAATGTAGGCATTTAGCTAAATCTCTTAACGATATCCTTATTTATTTATATGAAAATATTCCCTAAATATCTCTAAAATGAGGAGCAAGGTTCTAATATGTTAAACACACAAATATTTTAGGTACCCTAATATCTTTCATAATCCTATAATAGGTAGATTCTGCTTCCTGAAGATATGTTCTAAAATCCTTCTTAGACACTGGTTTTTATTAGAAAATGCTTTTGTATGACTGTTTTTACTTAGCTGTCTTGTAGTAAATTTCTATCTCAAGAAATTAATTAAAATGTATTTTAACTTCAAGATATCACAGAATGTAATACTGATTTAGGGACTTATTCATACCTCAAATACATTTCAACTTGTTATATCCTCTATTTGGTATTTCACTAAACTTGAGAAAATGTGAATCAGACATGCCATTAAGATTACCAAGGCTGTAAAACCAGCACAATATGAAAGGTGTTACTCAAATAAGTGACAATGGAATCTAACTATGCCTGGATATTAATTTGTCCATTATGAACTATATTGGTTAAGACAGTGTGCTAATCACTAAAATAAATTTCAGAAGAAATATTTAATGGGTTAGGGTATTTTAAGTTTTGAACATCTAAAATAAGCTGTTAACATAATTTTGATAATCAATCAGCTCTTGCTTATTAAAAAAAGAGCTTCGTTAAAGACTAGCAACACGCTCTGTTCTTTTCTAGCTCTCCCTGCTCTCTTTCTGCTCTCTCTCTTCTCTCTCTCTGCTCTCTCTCTCTGCTCTCTCACTGCTCTTTTCTAGCTCTCTCTGCTCTCTCTCTGCTCTTTTGTAGCTCTTTCCTCTGTCTTTCCTCTCTTTCCCAGCTCTCTCTCATTCCCAGACCTTTCCCAGCCACGTGGAGTGCCAACCTTGCCTGGTCCCAGCAGGTCTACTGAATAAACCTACCCCTTACCTGAATACCATGTGCGTGCTGCTGTTCTTACTCTGCTACCTCTCTCTCTGCTCTTGTGTAGCTCTTCTCAAGCTCTTTTCTCTCTCTTTCCCAGCTTTCTCTCTTTACTAGGCCTTTCCCAGCCACGTGGAGTGCCAACCTTGCCTGGTCCCAGCAAGTCTACTGAATAAACCTACCCTTTACCTGAAAAAAAAAAAAAAGACTAGCAACACAAAAAATGAAGGAACATAAATCCTCCTATAAAATACCTAGAATTGGTTTTTAGATACATTGATAGGGTATGCACAATATATAAGGTATTTGTGTCATTCTTAATTTTCTTTATTTGTAAATTCCTCTAGAAATCAAACTAATATGAATGCATCTTCCCTTATTATTTTATTTTACATTTTTTGGTACCAGTCTTGAGACTTGAACTTAGGTCTAACATGCTTTCCTGTGCAATTTTTCTCAAGACTAGTGCTTTACCACCTGAGCCACAGCGCCACTTCCAGATTTGCCTTGCTTTGCCTTTTCTTTTTCTTTTCTTATATTTATTTCCTTTCCTTTCCTTCTCTCGCTCTTTCTCTCTCTCTCTTCTTTTGTCGTTTCTTTCCTTCTTTTGGGGGTGGCCGTTGGAGATAAGGGTGACACAGGTTTTTCTGCTTGGAATGGCTTTGAACTACAGTACTCAGATCTCAGCCTCCTGAGTAGCCTCTTTAACCTTAATTAACTCAATACCCTGAAAATCTGGTTGTATTAGGGTTTGGGACTTCAATAATCAATCTAAGGGAAAAAAAGAGCAGTCAATAGCAGGGGTTAACTGGTGAAGTAATTAAGATATTTGATGATGGAGGTCTAAGTTTTCCTCATCAGATGGAGAACAGGTTACAATAAAAGCTAAGTCAGTTATAACATGTTTACATGATACTGTTGCTTATACTTTCTTTATATCTAAAAAAAACCAACAAATAAAAAAATGAAACAAAACTTAACAGCCAATCACTGGTGGCTCAGGCCTGTAATCTTATTTACTCAGGAGGCTGAGATTGGAGGATCATGCTTCAAAAAAGGAAAGTCTGTTTCACCAACAAAAATGTCAAAAGTGGGACTCTGGTCTCAAGTTGCCAAGCAACAGTTTTAAGTCAAAAGCTCGGAGAAAAACTCAGGTCCAGGGGTCAAGCCCCAGGACAACCAGAAAGGGAAAAAATATATAAACATATTATTACTTTATAAAAGTTTATGAATTTACAATCATATTTATTAAAATAAGCCTATTTGGTTGTTCATAGATATAGGATCTGTTGAGCATAATTCAATGTTTTCATTTACGTTATGTAGAAAGAACAAATAACAGAAGACTAGCAACATTTACATTAATAAAAAACATACTAGAGGTAGAGCCTGGTAGCTAGGGAGAGGAAGATCAGGAAATCTGAAATATGAGGATAGCATAGGCAAAATGTACAAAAGGACCTACCTAAACCAAATCTGGCATGTTGGTACACACACATCATCTCAACTATGTGAGGGATTATAAATAGTAGGTTTAAGAACTAGGTCAGGGCTGGAATGTAGCTTAGTTGCAAAATGCTTGCTTAGCAAGTGCAACATCCTGGGTTAGATCCCAAACAAAAACAAAAACAAAACAAGAACTTGGTCAGCTCTGACAAAAAACAAGATCTCATAAAGATTTAGTAAGGGTTGGAAGCATGTGTGAAGAGGTACAGCAAAGAAGCAACCCAGAAATTCATATGGAAAAATGAAAGACCCTGAATAGCAAAAACAATCCTTAGCAGAAAGAACAATTCTGGAGGAATTTCAATACCAAATTTCAAACTCTACGACAAAGCCATAGTAATCAAACCAGCTTGGTACTAGGTCAAAAATAGACCTGAGGACCAATGGAATAGAACTGAAGACCCAGAAATGAACTACAGACCGATAGCCTAATCTTTGATAAGGGAGCTAAAAGAAATAGAATGGAAGAAAGACATCCTCTTCACTAAATGGTGCTGGCAAAACTGGTTAAACATCTGTAGAAAACTAAAGCTAGATCCTTATATATCACCCTGCACCAGAATCAGGCCCAAAGAAATATAGGTCCCAAGGTTTCCCTTATTTGCAATAACTAGTATAAGTCTAGGATAAGCAGAAAAGTCAAAAGCTATGTACATATGACCATATAAGATGATGTTAAGTGAAATGAACCCCAAGATAGGCACACAACTATTTTTTTTTGTTTCTTGCTATTGTTTTTAACATATTTAAAATGTACCATGCGATTCTTTCTTATGTGTTTCCCCCCACGGTATAACACCGATGTCAGTGCCCTGCATCTTGTATATACATTTTTCTAATTTGGAGAGGGGAAGGGAAATAACAAAAATGCTGAAATAAGGCTGACCCACTGTAACAATGGGATGTACAAGACACTGTGTTGAAAACAAACTTTATAACTTGGGGGAAGGTAGAAGTTGGGGAGGTTGGGAGGGAAAGGATGGTAGGGGAAAAACAAAGGAGGAAGTAACAATGCTTGATAGGAAATTTACTCATTACCATATTCATGTTACTCTAACCCCTATGTACAGTATTTTTATTATTTAAAAAATATAAAAAGAGGTATAGCAGCTTCTTAGCAAATGTTAAGCTCTAAGTTCAAACTTCAGTACTGAAAAATAAAAAGCCAGGAGTGAAATTGTGGCTCAAGTAGTAGAGTGCTTCCTTGAGGGAAAAATAAGAAATGAAAAGAAGAAATAATAATAAAGAACCAAGTTCCTAAATAACAAATTATCCTGCTTATTAAAAATCGATATTATTTGTCTAAAGTTTACCTTTTCATTATTGCATGGAATAAGATATATTTATGTAATAGATGACATTATCTTTAGAATCCATACTGCTATTTTCTCACTAGCTAATGAATTTACATACAGACCTTTGCCATTTTTCTTTTCCTTCACATGACCTTTCCATTCTCAATTGCCATAAGCAATTTCATCAGCAATCATGTCCTTTAGAGAACATTTTATTTCCCTGGTATTTGATGAAAATGAATGAAGGCTTCCTCTTAGAAAAGGTGAAAACTCCCCTGAAAGCTAATTCTGAATAAAATAATGTCAAAGAAGAAAAAGTAAATGAGAACTCAATGTTTTATGAAAATATCTAGCTTTCATAAAATATATGAAGTCCATACATATATATCAATACAAATTTTAAGTTATCAAATATACTCAAATATATTAAATAAGTTTTAATAAAAAGCTTATTCTACCATTACATGTCCATGTATCTTCAGTACGATCATTTGAGAAAAACCACAGAATTTGTATCTATATAATGAATGGAATGCAATGAACAACATAATAGATCAAATGTCACCAATTTAGACACATACGTCAATTCTGTTTTGCTATGTAATTTACCTAATTAGGAATTTTATCCTCAAATACATTTAATACTTGAATATCTGGTACATCTTATAGAATTAATAAAATGTCATTGTCTGAGTGAGGTGGGTAGAATTAATAAAATGTCATTTTCTGAGTGGGGTGGGAGGGGGGTCTATGCCTCTAATCCTATCTACAGGCAAAAGTGAAGATCAATTACAGGTTGGCCTGAAGAAAAATTGATAAATCCAATGTAAGTCATGTGTTGGTGAAACTAGTTACAAATATAAGGAAAAAAAGGAAAAGGACTAGAAATGTGGCTCAATAGCAAAGTAGTTTCCTAGCAAGTGTGAAGCCCTGAGATCAAATCAAAGTAGGCTTCCCCCACAATTGTATTGCTATTAATAATTGCTTTGGTGTAAACAATGACTAAAATTTTCAATATTTAATTGTACTAATTGAAGCATCATATATCAGGCTTTAGTTTTTACATGTGCCTTGGATTGACTATGAACTGTCCTGAGCAGTCTCATGTATTGAAGTCCTGGCCCCAGCTGGTAGCTCTACTCTGGGGGAATGTGGAAACTTTGGCAGATGTGACCTAACTAGAAAAATAAAATAGGTCAAATTGAGGGGGAAATTGTAAAGACTACTCTTTTCCTAGACCCTTGTCTTGCTTTCTGTTTCCTGTCTGGCCAAGAGGTAAGCGGCCTTCTCTTCCATGTGCTCTTGTTCTAAAGATATTTTTTCTTTCAGATGAGAATCAGTAGTACCAAAATATGGATTAAAATCTCTGAAACCATGAGCTTCCTCAGAGAAGCATAAATCAATTTAAAATATTGCCCATGTACATATTTTATTAAGAATTTCTTTAATTTATTAATTTGTTAGTTAATATATGAAGACAGGTGTTTGAATTCAAGGTCTTACATACAATTTACCACTGGAGTCATACTGTCAGTCATTTTGCCTTTTAGTTGCTTTTCAGTTAAAGACTCATATTAACCTAGCCTTGGACCTAAATCTTGATCCTCCTGTCTCCAATTTCTGAGTAGCTGGGATTACAATGAGGCACTACCATACTTTACAGTTCCCTAAATGTGATCTTTGTCAATAGGTATTTGTACACTGAGGAACTATATCTGTAAGTATGGACTGAGCGCTGTGATTTACTTCTTAAGGAATCTCATAATATATAAGTGGTATGATAATACTTCCGATCATATATCAATCGTCCTTGCATCTTGAGGTTCTCTTGTTCCCTTTGATGAATCCAGAAGTTGTGTTTTGGGATGTCCTATAGAAAGGCCCAGTGGCATAGATCTCCATCAATACCAGCAAATCAAAGCCCAAGTAATTGTAACCCCTCTGTACAGTATTTTCACAATAAAAAATAAAAATAAAAAACAAAGCCCCTATTGAGGCTGAGATATGAATCCACTCCACAATTTTTGGGAAACTTGGAAGTGAATTCTATTGTCATACAACCTTGAGATCACATTGTATATTTAAAACATAATCACAGCTTTATGAGAAACCTTTAAAAAGAAGTGTATATGGAGTTTTGGTCCATAAAACCTGTGAAATAACACATTTAAGGTATTTAAACAACTATATTGGCAAGAATTTTTATCCAGCAAGGGGTATCTAATAAGATAGCTAATAAAAAATAGTGGTTTATTTTAGGAAAATAATACTGTCATATTTTATTAGTTACATTCAGTTATATACATCCAGTGAGCCCTAGTCCACTGGAATAGTACATTGTTGCACAATTTTCCAAATGAGAAAAAATTTGATGTAATAGCTCTACTATTGTTTCTCTATCTAAATTTCTTCTATTTTACACAATCATGTCACTAAATTTGCTTCTAGTTTCAGAGATATTTTCAGCCTATACATGTATAATTTTAATATGTATCATCTCTCTCTCTCTTTTTCTCTCTCTCTCTTAACATGACTGTTCACTATTAAAGGGATCAGAAGATTGGAGGAGAAAGTTGTTCTCAGGAAGGAATGCAAGAGAACAACCTTGAGGACTTAGTTGAGTGGCTGTTTATTGGTCAATGTGGGTTTTTCAATGTTGTAGACAGGAAGAGTTGGAGGCTAAAGTTTTCATGTGCCTTATGGAAATTTTTCCTTCCTTCAGCATCTTTCACACATATTTATTTTGGGCTTATCTATTTTTAAATTTTATTTAACATCAATTCCTAAACTTTATGTAGGAAGATGTTTAAGATGTCAGAATAAAAATAAAAGTGTGAAGTACACATTCACACCCTTACATTTTCAAGTTTAATAAGCACATGATTTAAACAGGGAGACAAGTAGAAAAATCTTAAAAAGTGAATGTGAAATGAGAGATAGTATCTCTTCTGTTTGACTTTTGTATTTTATCTGTGCCAAAGAATGAGAACCAATTGACTTCATTTTAAAATTCAGGCCTTAAGAAGCAATTCTTGCCATAGGATGCATGGATCATTTGACATTCCTATAAGAGAATTCTTCTATAGAATGCTTATTTCAAAAATTCAGTTTTGTGATGTGATTGTAGTAGATTAAAGATGACTGCTACTTTTTCCATCTACAGGTACCAGGAAAATTCACCTCCCTCTGAGTCAAGTCTAGAATAATTAATTAGGTTGGCAGGTGGAATCTGAAGGGATATTATGGGATTTGCTAAGCAGATATTTAACTTCCTCCAAGACTCTTGCAATATACATGCTAATGCCAGCAACAATGTAGGAAGCCAGCAACTGTAGACCACCATAGGGAGAATCCACATGTCAACCAACAGTATGTGCTTAGTCTGGCCTTGTATTTATCCCCCCAAATTTCAGATATGTACTAAAACACTGAACTATGAATGCTAGCCTAGCGCTTTTCCATCATTATTGCCTTCATGAAAAGCAGAATTATAACGCACACAAAGTTTCTGCTAATTCTTGACGAACTCTGGTATAAAGGTAGCAAAGCTAATAACAATTCTAACTGAAAACATTATTATATTTACTTTATTTCAACCAAAATGTCCAAAGTGTCATGATAGCAACAATGTGTAAAAATAGTTTGCAGTATTAACTAGAAGTGAGTATTTACATGACATAAAATATAATTGGAGATTTAGAGAAACCATAGAGAAAAAATGAAATACAATATGAAAATACTCATATTATGACCATAGTATGTGCCTATACACATGCCCATGCACATATTTATATATGTGCTTCTACAGTGTATATATATATATATATATATATATATATATATATATATGTGAATATATGTAATGTTATTCATGTCTACAAATTCAGAGTATATTTAGATATAGAAGTTCAGAGGCAAGGAAGATTTATTTTTTACAAGGCATTTATTTTTTACAAGATTTATTTTTTACAAGGCATTAGAAAAAATGTTCTGATATTTTTCAGTGAAAATTTCTGAAAACCATAGGAGAATTTTATTTTTTGGGGAGTCCGGTCATGGGGCCTGAACTCTGGGCCTGGGTGCTGTCCCTCAGCTCTTCAGCTCAATGCTAGCACTCTACCCCTTGAGCCACAGCGCCACATCTGGCTTTTTTCTTTTTGCTTATGTGGTGCTGAGGAATCGAACCCAGGGCCTCAGGCATGCAAGGCAAGCGCTCTACTACTGAGCCAACTTCCCAGCCCCAGACCATAGCAGATTTAACCAGCTAAAAAATGTTAACTTAATATTGAAGATGCGTGCTTCTATAGCATATATGTTAAAATAGAAATAAATACTTTCTCTACTCTGTTAGAGAAACAAGTACATGTCATTGTTATTAATATTAAACAATATAACCGATAGTTTACTTTCCAAAGTCTGTTTTTAAAATTTTTATTAGCTTTAAGTAGTTGTTCAAGGAGTCACAATTTAACAAATTAGTTTTGAATGCACTGTATCTTGATCAATATCATCTCTTTCCACATTTTTCTTTGTAAGAGCTTACTAGTTAACAAAGGCATGTTTGTGTATAGAATTTACACTTAAAATAGAAGTAGTCAACTGAAAATTTTCTATCAGTGA
This sequence comes from Dipodomys spectabilis, assembly GCF_019054845.1. NCBI lineage: Eukaryota > Metazoa > Chordata > Mammalia > Rodentia > Heteromyidae > Dipodomys > Dipodomys spectabilis. The sequence continues at coordinate 10,257,126 of NW_024870701.1, read as the reverse complement.
TTCTTTCAAAAATGACCCATAATTATGAATTTCAAATAAATTTTTAAAAATCACAAAAGCATGTAGAAATTTTTAAATGATGCATAGAAACTGGCCATTGTCTTAATTACAACTCTTTCTTCTACTTTCTTTTTTTTCAGTAGTGGGGCTTGAACTCTGGTCCTGGATGCTGTCCCTCAGTTCTTCAGCTCAAGGCTAGCGCTCTACCACTTGAGCCACAGCACCACTTCCAGTTTTCTGGTGGTTAATTGTAGATAAGATATCATGGATTTTCCGGCCTAGGCTGCCTTTGAACCTTGGTTCTCAGATCTCAGCCTCCTGATTACCTAGTATTACATGCATGGGCCAGAAGCACCCAGCTTTCTTTTCTTTATTAAAGTTTATTATTTATTTACTTTGCCAGTTCTGAACTCAGTCCTTCAATTCAAGGCTTGGGCACTGTCTTTGAGCTTATTTTGCTCAAGTCCAACACTCTACTACTTAAGCCACAGCACCACTTCCAGCTTTTTCTGTTTATGTGGTATTTAGGAAGTGAACCTAGGTCTTCATACATGCAAGGCAAGCACTCTACCACTAAGCCATATTCCCCACCAATTACAACTCTTTCTGTAGGTAATCACAGTTATATTTTTATTTGCCAAGTCTTTTTTAAAACAATTCTTCCAAATCCCCAGTGTAGAGCTTATTCAGTTTATGTACAGCTTATACAATTTTTTATGATTTATTTTCATTAGGATATGATAAAATATATAATATCCTTTGACATTTTGTAATAGCACTTAACATAGCTGAGTATCTTTCATAAGAGATAATCATTCTACACACCTCTCTCTTTCTATCTCATTTCTTTTTCCTCAAAAACTCTTAGCTCCTGAATCCTACTAGCCAAATTGCACACAATCTTACTCTCCTTACTCAGAAAAACTACATTTTAATACAAAGTGCTTATTAAATCTTGACAAAAATATTTTCAATAATATAGTGTACTATTTAATAACTTTGTAAAAATGAGTCAGATTAAAAAGCTAAGGTTTGAATACATTTAAATTGTTTCAAAGGACATGATCACATCACTATTCAAAAACATACTTATTAATGATGCGATTATTCAAATCATCCCCTTTGAACTCTAACACTGAGTTGCTTCATGATGTGTTTGACATATGCTTTTGTGGCAGAGTCATATTGAGAAAAATAATAAAAGAGATTTTACATGGAAAAAAATTGTTCAGTACAGCTTGTTAAAAATACGGTGTCTCCTCAATACCAGAGGCTGACACATCTTGGCGTGATACCTTCTCTCTACTTGTGTGGATCAGCATGAAGTCTCTACAGAGGAAATCTATAATGACATAATGTTTCCTAAATACCACCAAAAAGGTAATTTTAAAGTTAAGGAGGAAATAGATCCTTTTTTTGTTTTGACTAGGAAAAACAATGAAATATGTTTAAATATTTATCCTTTGATTTTTAATAATAGATTAGATATCTTTGTAGAAGCAGCTAGTAGATTTTACAGAATTTGTCCAACAAGAGATACTTTTGTTCCTCTCCAATTTAATGAATTGCTTCTAGGGGACATTCCTTCATCCATCTGTAAAGAGAGAGATTCTGCTTGCTCCTTCTGTCTGAGAGTAGCATTTAAGGCTAGATTCTATACAAGTGTTAATAACCACATTTTAGAGGCAAATGTATATATGGGAAAATTGTTGATGCCTTAGAAAGTAAAGGTGTGATTCCATTGTCAAATTGTTATTCTGGAGTCTGTATAAAATTAATGTCTTCTTGGAGAACTTAATATGTTTGATTTCTTATCTACTTTCTATAAAAATGAGTTGCTATTTCCTTTCTGGTATCAATTTCATAGCAAACCTTTCCTAAGTGCTGTTACATTCTCATGTTTTGTTTTTACATGTTCCATTAAAAAAAAAGGAACTTGTACGTTTAAATTTAGTGAGTGAAACTTCAGTTTGTGACAATAACACAAACTAGATGGTATGTCTTGAAAACATGCTCAATGAAAACACCAAAATAGGGCTGAAGTATGGTGGCTCAGACATAAAATTCCAGCTATACAAGAGAACCTACCTAAACAATGAGTCAATAAAAAATAGGCCTGAGCATAGCTCATGGCACAGCATCTGTTTAGCAGATGTAGAGTCCTGTAGGTCCTGAATTAAAACATCATTACTGCCACGGGTTAAAAAGAAAAAATGAGAATATATATTACTAAAGTAACATTGTTGTAAGAGGAATCACACAGTTTACAAAGGCTTCAGAAGGACAAAGAGAAACTTAACCCTGATACCTGTGACTAAAACTACAAAGCCTAAAAGTTCTTAAGCAGATATTAAACATAGAAATAAAGGAAAGATGACCTGTAATATCCAGAAGAAAGTAAATAATATCTTTTAAGCCATGAGCAAACAATAAAATCCTGTAATTTTATATATAGATTGAAATTTGTTACCGAGAAAAATGAATACAGACATTTTCAGAGGGATAAAATTCAAATCTCAATCTTAAGCAAGAGTGTAGCAGAAAGAAAGCTGAATTCTGAACTATAAAAATGAGATATAAGGGAGAAATATCCTCAAAGCAACTTGTAATATGTAAGGGGAAAAAAGTATCAGGAGCAAGTGGCTCACACCTGTAATCTTAGGTACTCAGGAATTTGAAATCTGAGGATCACAGTTCAAAACCATCCTTACAGGAAAGTCTATGAGACTCTTATATTCAATTAAACACCAAAAGCTGGTAGTAGATCTATGGCTCAAGTTACCACTTGGGAGTAGCAGTGCCTAAGCCCTGAGTTCAGCCTCAAAATCAGCACACAGGCACATAGGCACACAGGCAACCACACACTACACACACACACACACACACACACACACATATACATATACACTAATTGCACACACCTTATCGTATGTAAATTGTTATTTTTAAATCAGCACTATCTATAAAAATATATTTATATGTAAATATGTATATAACTATATATAATATAATTAACACTTATTAAAAACAATAATAAATTAATTGAAATGTGAACATAAATCCTAAGTTCATAAGTTATAGTCTCCCACACACCACAAAGAAGTCTCATGAGTTGTCTGGGCATCTTCACCTGGATCATGTAGACACATGCAATTTAACTTCCATACTCAGATTGTAAAGTGATAGGTTACAATGAATATCATCATTCAAATGCAGCTTAAAATGCGTTTGTACAAAACTTTCAGTACCTGTAGAAGAAAATTTTATATAAAACAACAAATATTAAAATATTTCTCTCAAGTTTTAAAATCTGTCTCCCAAACTTGCACATAGTGCCACTTTGAAACAATAATGCCTTCAAATTTAATGTCAAACCTTTTGAGAAATTGTGCTGAGTACTGATGGCTCATACCTGTGATCCAAGCTACTCAAAAGGCTGAGATCTGGGGATCTCTGTTCAAAGCTTGCCTACAAGACAACTCAATTAACTACCAGAAGGCCAGAAGTGGTTAAAATGCTAGTTTTGATGAAAAATAAAGACAAGCAAGTGCTCAGGTTTCCCAGTTCAAGCCCCAGTACCAGATCCAGATTTTAAAAAAATACGATAAACTGATCATCTTATTTAACCACCTCTTATGGAAAGCAGTTGTTACTTGTTCTTGCTTGTTTGTTGTTACTATGTTTGCTTTTGTGTGTTTTTTTTAACTCAGAACTTTCAACATGGTAGAAAAGCACATACATTTCCAGCTCCCTTTTGTTGTTGTTCATGGGTCTTGAACTCTGGGCTTGAGTGCTGTCCTTCAGTTCTTCAGCTCAAGGCTAGCATTCTACTACTTGAGCCACAGTGCCACTTCTAAGTTCCTGAGTAGTTTCTTGGAGATAAGAGTCTCACAGACTTTCCTGCTCAGGCTAGCTTTGAACTTCAATCCTCAGATCTCAGCCTCCTGAGTAGCTAGGATTATAGGCGTGAGCCACCTATGCCTGGGCCTTTTTTTTTGTTTGTTTGTTTGTTTTGCAGTAGGCTCTTACTAAACTACTTTGCCTAAACTGCAAACTGAGCTGGAGATAAGAACTATGTCTCCGGAGTAGCTGGGATTATAGACTTCCACTACTGTGCCTTGTTTTTATACAACTAATTGTGGAGGGGGGAGGGGTACATGCTGATATTAAGGATTGAACTCAAGGCCTCCTGCTCTTCTTTAGCTTTATTACTCGCAACTGGTGTTCTGCTACTTGAGTCATGTCCTCTGCCAAACATTTTGCTGACTGATGATTCATTGGAGAATTAGTCTTGCAGACATTTCTGACTGGCTTCAAACTACAATTTCCCATGTCTCAGTAGCTTCAATTATAGGTATAAGCCACTGACAGTGAGGTATATAGAGGAATTGTGCTACTCCAAATATCCAACTTAGTATTTGGGTTTGTTTTTGTTTGTTTGTTTTTTGGTTGGTCGTGGGCCTGAACTCTGGGCCTGGGCACTGTCCCTCAGCCCTTTAGCTCAAGACTAGCTCTCTCCCACTTGAGCCACAGCGCCACAGTCTGGATTTTTCCACTGAGCTTTCCCAGACTTACTATTTGTTTTTGATCAGCGTTACAATAAGGCATTTATACTAGAATGTAATCAATGTGCTTCCTCCTTCACTGAGAAAATTTTGCTTTTGAAAACAATGTCAACTAAACTAGATGTAGTTTAGTAGTTGATTTATATTCTAGCTCAAGTTCTTTATTTCTTTATGATCTGGTGAGGAAAAGTTCAAGAAACAATGAGAGACAAGGAAAAAGGAAGGGGGAGAAAGAACGAAAAACAATCAAATAAAATGGGCAAAACACATCAACAAGGAAATGGGAAGGAGAGGAAATGTGATTTGTATGTAATAATGTTTAATCTCACCAGCAATAAGAGAATTTCAAGTTAAAACTACCATAAGAAATCACTTCACACTCGAAGATTGGCAACATTTACATCTGACAATGACATGTTTTGACAAGGATATGGAACAAATATATATTTATAACCTTCTAGTGGGAATTTAAATGGATACAACCAATTTGAAGGATAATTTGACAGCATCTAGATAAATTGAAAATGCATATATACTCACACCCAGCAATTTTTCTCTAGGAGGTAATCACATGTGTGTACACAGGAGGATGTGCTCACAGAATTGTTCATAATAATGAAAACTTGCAAGAACTAAACTTTCTATAGAGTGAAATAAGATCTATCATACTTATCCAATAGCTATGATGTGGGTATATGTTAGAAAATACATTACAAGGTGAATTTTTCTCAGAAATATATTTAACAAAAATAGACTTTTTGCAAAAATAACCTAAAGATTAATATTTAAGGAAACTAACAAATTAGGTGATAAAATAAATTAACTATTTAAGAAATAAAACATTAGATTCAATAACAGGTGGAAATATTTAAGAATTAAGCAAAAGACTACTACTTAAGAAAGTTTCAATTAAATTGAAATATAATTTCTTTTTTTTTTTAGTGTGAGAATACCATACAGAGGAGTTACAATTACATGGGCAAGATAACAAGTACATTTCTTATCAAGCATTGTTGCCTCCTCATTGTCTTAAGTGATAGAACTGCAAGTATATAAGTAATTATATTTTTGATTGATCTGAAATTTTTCACATGAATATATATATATACATATATATATGTATATATATATTCATGTGAAAAATTTATATATATGGCCATATATATATATATATATATGGCCATTGATTATTACAAAACTACATATGCAGATTTCACTCTATCCAAGAAAACTGGGGAACTGATAATATTCTAATTAGGAAAATGTTGGTATAAAAAGGTAATGAAGGTCAGCATAGGAACTATTATTCCAGCCAGAATAATTGTAATACAGGTTGACTTCACAACAGGACAGAATCTGTTATGAACTAAATCTACTAAGGACAGAATATGTTAACAACTGAATCAGGAGAAGAAATGACACAAGTTTGAGATAAAGTTGGAGTATAAACCTTGAACCTCAACTTTAACCTCATTTATTCAGCCTTAAAAATAATCTTCATACATCTATAAGTCTCTTTTACAAAATACCACTGAAAATTTCTAAAAAGTATTAGTATCTAGAACTCTATGTGTGTTCATATATATCATTACATGTTTACAGAATTTCCTGAGTTGTGTCTTACTAACTTTAAATCAACAATGGTTATAGAACTTTTATTTCAGATTTCAGAGAAAAAAAAAACTAAAAAGATGTTCAAATATCCCTTGATGCATGTATAAATATACTTTTGATTTATATTTCAATGAGATGATGCTCAATAGACTAATTCCCACCACAGGAAATAGTGTCTAAATTAGAAAATAAACAAGGAAATAAATCTGATCTCATATGTGCACACACTTTAGGTACATTCAATTTGTTAATTGGGTTTGTTTTCTTTAATATAAAATAAATCCTCATTGAGATGAAGCAAGTAATTTATTATTCCAGTAAGCACAATTATAGGTTGTTCTAGCTCATTTGGACTGCTGTAACAGATCATCTCAGACTGAGTAATTTCCAAACAACAGAAATGTATTTCCCAGTTCCAGAGAAAGAGAAGTAGATTCATAAGACACCACTGGCATCTCACAAAGATCTACTTCTATACAAATGCCTTCCCCTTTGAATTTTCTCATGGGCAAAAGGTTTAACTCTCTGTACAGACACTAAAGCCATTCATGAAATAATGACCCAATCATCTCATGAAGGCCTTACCACCTAATGTACTGGAGATGATGCTTTAATAAATGAATTTCAACACACAGATGATAACACACAAAAATAAGAAGAAAATATTATAACCACCTCACTTGTTTGTCTGCATCCCTAATGCATGTACAGTCCAATTGTACCTTCTAAATATATAAATATTTGCTGCCGTTAATTGTTACATTTAGCAGTTCTTAGCTTTTATATTTGCCAATAATATTCTACACCACATACACATACACCCTCAGACCAATAAACTGGTATTGTAATACCAATATGCTGAGCAGCAAATCACACCTACTGGTTCATTTTACTTGTCTATACTTTGATCAATGTGTTAAGGCAGTCATTTTATTTTTCTTTCAATTCATTTCATAGTTCATATTATCACTACTTGAATGATAACTACTGGATAAAACTCAGAATGTCTGAAATATACTCCATGTAGTCATTTCTGATTTGTTTGATGGAAGCTTTATATTGTCTATTAGAGATAAAACATATTTACCTGGAAATTATAAAGTAATTCAGCTGAAAGAATGGCAGATGATGAATATTTAATACCTTTGGAGGGTCAAGAACAATGTTCTTCCTGTTAAAATGAATCTCCTACAAACATGCCCAATCCACACTCATTTGCTGTACTATTTACTTAGAAGACTTTATAATGATGTATATCCTACTCCTGCCTTGTATCATCTATTTTGGGTTAATTTTTGTAAACAAAACTTTAAGCCAGGTGTGGGTGGCTCACATCTGCAATTCTAGCTACCTATAGGAGGGTGAGATCTGAGGATTGCAGTTCAAAGCTAATCCTAGCAGGAAAGTCCATGAGACTCTTATCTCCAATAAACCACTAGGAAACCTGAAGTGGTGCTGTGCCTCAAGACTTAGAGCACTAACCTTGAGCTGAAGAGCTGAGGGACAGCACCGAGGCCCAGAATTCAACTCCCATAATAGAAAAAAAAGTAACTTTGTTGTATGTATTTTTCTGTTAGCTGTCATAAATATTATGTGATGCAGAACACAATGCATGTAACACATCTGAATCACAGAACATCTACACTGCCTAGTTCATAGTATCCAAATCAAGATTTAACATTAAACACTAACTTATTGGTTACTGATCTCTATTATTCCTGCATGATTCACTATATTAGGAAAAGATAAAATGAAGGTAGGCTATTTTTTTAATTTTATTTTCTTGTAAAGAGGCTATGTAGAGGGGTTACAATTACATCAGTAAGGTAATGACTACATTTCTTGTTCAGCATTGTTACCCCTCCTTTGTTTTTTTCCTATTGTCCCTTCTCTACCGCACCACTCTCACACCTCCCCCACAAAGGTGTAAAGTTGATTTCCAACGTAGTGTCTTGTGAGTATCATTGTTGCAATGGGTCATCCTATGTCCTCGTTTCAGCATTTTGTTATTCCCTCTCCACTTCCAAAATTAGATAAATACCAAAATTTGATGCAATGTAACAATCAAATACAGTAACAAAAGGTATAAACTATAGGAGGAAGAGCATACAAAAGAAATAAAAATATCACATAATACATTAAAAACAACAATAACAACAAAAACCCTTGTGTTCATATTTTGAGTTTCATTTCTCTTAGCATCATCTTATATGGACCTTTTCTTTCTCATCTGAGAAAATTATCCTAGACGTATACTAATTACTGCAAATAAGAGAAACCATGGGAACTATATTTCTTTGGATCTGGCTTCCTTAACTTAATATGATTTTTTCCAAGTCCTTCCATTACCAAATAAATGAGGCAGTGTCATTCTTTCTAATAGAAGCATGGAATTCCATTATATATATTATATATATAATCATATTTCCTTGATCCATTCATGTACTGAGGGGCATCTGGGTTGGTTCCATATCTTTGCTATAGTGAATAATGCTGCTTTAAACATACTTGTGCTAGTACCTTTAGCATGGCCTAATTAGTGGTCGTTGCGGGTAAATGCCAAAAAAGAAGATGTCTGGGTCATAAGGGAGCTCTATTTGTTGTCTTTTGAGGAACATCCATATTGCTTTCCAGAGGGGTTGAACAGGTTTATACTCCCATCAACAGTGCAGTAGGATTCCCTTTTGTCCACATTCCTTCCAGCATGTGTTGTTATTAGATTTCTTGATTATACCCATTCTAACTGGGATGAGGTGGTATCTCAGTGTTGCTTTGATTTGCATTTCTTTTATGGCCAGAGAAGTTGAGAATTTCTTCATGTGTCTATTGGCCATATTATTTCTTCTTCAGAGGAGTCTTTCTTTAACTCTTTAGCCCACTTATTAATGGGATGGTTGTCTCTTTGAGGATTTGTTGTTGGGGGATTTATATTTTTGAGTTCTAAGTGTAACTTAGATAGGAGGGCCTTGTCTGTTGTTTGGCAAGCAAAGATCATCTCCCAATCAGTGGGTTTTCTACTGATCTGACTAGCTATGTCATTTGCCATGTAGAAGCTCTGCAGTTTCATGCAATCCCATTTGTCCAACCTTTCTTTGATTTGTTATTTTTCTGAGTTTTTTTTTTAAAGAAAATTTTGGCCTGTGCCAAGAAGCCCTGGAGTTTCTCCAGTTCCATCAGGGTGTTTAAGTTGACTTTGAGGTCTTTGATCCATTTGGAGTTGATTCTGGTGCAGGATAATATATAAGGATCTATCTTCAATTTTCTACAGGTGTTTAGCCAATTTTGCCAGCACCATTTACTGAAAGACTGTCTTTCTTCCATTCAATTTTTTAGCTCCCTTCTCAAAGATTAGGTGGCTATAGGTCTGTGGGTTCATTTCTGGGTCTTCAGTTCTGTTCCATTTTTCCTCAGGTCTGATCTTGTGCCAGTACCAAGCTGTTTTGATTACTATGGCTTTGTAGTTTGAAGTTTGGTATTAATATTTCTCCAGCACTGTTCTTTCTGCTAAGGATTGTTTTTGCTATCCAGGGCTTTTATTGTTCTATATGAATTTTTGGAATGCTTCTTCTATTTCATTGAAAAATGAGGTTGGGATCTTGATGGGTATTGCCCTGAATTTGTAGATAGCCTTTGGCAGTATTGCGATTTTCTCAATATTAATCCTCCCAATCCAGGATCGTGGGAGGTTTCCCACTTCCTTCGTTCTCCTTTAATTTCTTTTTTGAAGTTTTTAAAGTTTCATCATAGAGGTCCTTCACTTCTTTAGTCAAGTTAACTCCTAGGTATATTTTTTTTCTGGGGCTATTACAAAAGGAGTTACTTTTCTGATTACAACTGTGCTCTACTCATTATTGTCATAGAGAAAAGATTTTTGAGGTTTAATTTTCTACCCTGCTACTTTGCCAAAGTTTTGAATCATCTCGAGTAATTTGAGAGTGGAGTCCGTGGGATTTTTTAAATACAAGATCATGTCATCTGCAAAGAGGGAGAGTTTTAGTTCATCTTTCCCTATTTGGATCCCTTTTATGTTTGCATCTTGTCTAATTGCTGTAGCTAGGCATTCTAATACTAAATTGAAGAGAAGTGGAGAGAGACATCCTTGTCTCATTCCTGAGTTAAGAGAAAATGGCTTTAGTTTTTCACCATTAAGTATAATTCTGGCTGTAGGTTTATCATATACAGCCTTTATTATATTGAGGAATGTTCCATGGATTCTTAACTTCTCCAGAGCTTTCATCATAAAGGGGTATTGATCTTGTCAAATGTTTTCTCTGCATCTATTGAGGTAATCATGTTACTCTTGTTGATGTGATGAATTATATTAATTGATTTGAATATGTTGAACCAGTTTCACAACACTGAACTGAATCCTGTTTGATCATAGTGTTTAATTTTTCTGATGAAGTGTTCAAGTCGATTGGCAAAAATTTGTTGAGATGTATTACATCGATTTGCATCAAAGAAATAGGTCTATAGTTCTCTTTCTTTGATGCATCCCTGTCTGGTTTGAGGATGAGTGTTTAGATGTCTTCATAGAAAGAGTTTGGTAATGAACTTTCAATTTAAATTTCTTTGAAGAATGAAGGAGTATTGGTGTGAATTCTGCTTTGAAGACCTTGTAAAATTCAGCTGTGAATCTATCTGGTCCTTGGCTTTTCTTGGATGGGATGTCTATTATTTCTGTTTCTATTTACATGCTTGATATGGGTCGTTTAAGTTGGTTTAAATCATATTGGTTTAATTTGGGCATATCGATAGTTGCTAGAAACTCTTCCATTTCTTCCAGATTCTCAAACTTATTCACATAAAGGCTTGAGAATTATTCTCTTATAATGTTCTGTATCTTAGTTGTTTCTGTGGTGATGTTGTCATTCTCATCACTGAGTTTGTTTATTTGGGTGTGTTCTATTCTTTTCCTGGTAAGATTTGCTAAGGGTCTGTCAATTTTGTTAAGTTTTTCAAAGAACTAGCTCTATTTTTGTTGATTCTTTCTATGGTTTTTATGGACTCTCATTTAATTTAATTATTTAATTTTAATTACTTTAATTCTGATTTAATTTTAATTATTATTTTCCATCTACTGGAATGGTGTTTGGCTTGTTGCTCTTTTTCAAGGAGCTTCAGGTGCAACATTAAATTGATGGCTTGGGATCTCTCTAATTTGCTGGTGTAGGGACTCAGAGCTCTAAATTTCCTCTGAGTACAGCCTTTGCTGTGTCTCAGAGGAGCTATTAATTTGTATGTTTATTTTTGTTAAATATTATGAACATTTGACTTTTCTTTCTAATCTCTTCCCTGACCATCTGTTGGTTCAAAAGTGTATTGTTCAACCTCCATTTGTTAGGATTTTCTTCGGTGGCTTTTGGTGTTGAATTCGAATTTTACTCCCTTGTGGTCTGAGAGAATGCAGGGAATAACTTCAATGTTTCTGAATTTGGACAGAGTTGCTTTATGACTTAAAATATGGTCTATTTTGGAGAATGTTCCATGTGCTGCTGGGAATAATAGTATTCTGTTGCTGCTGGGTGAAATATTCTGTAGATGTCTGTTTAGTCTAGTTGGTCTATGCAGTTATTTAGATCTGAGTTTTCTGTTTATTTTGCCAAGTTGAACTATCTGGGGGGGGGGGGTGGGGAGGTGGGAGAGAGTGGTGTGTGAAAATCCCCAACAATTAATGTCTTTGGAACTATATGTGGTTTTAGGGCAAGTAGTGTTTCTTGGATATATTTGTGTGCTCCTGTATTGCTGTACATATATTTAGAATTGTTATATCCTCCTGTAGGAGAGATCCCTTTATTAGTATGTAATGTCCTTCTTTATCACTCCTCACTAATTTTAATTTGAAATCTATTTTCTCTGATATTAGGATTGCAACAGCAGTCTGTTTATGTGATACCTTTTCTTGGTAGATTTTGTTCCAATTTTTCATTTTCACAATATGTTTGTTTTAGTGGGCAAGGTGTGTCTCCTGAAGACAGTAGATAGAAGGATCCTGCTTTTTGATCTAACTAGACAGTCTACATCTCTTTATTGGAGAGTTAATCTATTAATATTACGAGTTAGGATTGAGAGGTGTTTCGTAGTTTCTGCCATGTTATCCACCTTCTTAGGGGCTGTGCCCACTGGATTATAATTATCTACATCTCTGTTTGGAGCTATTTCTTGGCTTTACCATGCTCTTGTTGGTTTTCTATGTGTAGGACATCTTTAAGTATCTTTTTTATGGCTAGTTTCTTGGAGATGTAGGTTTTGATTTTTCTTTGCTTTGGAAGGTTTTTATTTATCTTTCTGTTATGAAGGAGAGTTTAGCTGGGTACAGTGCTCTTGGTTGATAGTTGTCATTAGGGCATGGCATACATCATTCCAGGCTCTTCCTGCTTTCATGGTCTCTGTGGATAAATCTGTAGTTATTCTGATTGGTTTCCATTTATAGGTGATTGATCTTTCCTCATTGTCAGTGTTCAGGATATGTTCCTTGGTCTCTATAGTCTATTTGGGGTTCTAAAGGCTTCTTGTTATCAGAATGGGCCTATCTTTTTGTATGTTTGGGAAGTTCTCTGCTAGGATTCTGTTAAATGAATCTCCTAGGCCTTTAGCTTTTGTTCCAGGACCCCTTCTACACCCATTAGCCTTAAATTAGGCCTTCGGATGGTGTCTTCTATGTGTTGAACAGATCTATTATATTTCTTGGATATATCTTGAGTATGTGTCTATTCTTTCTCTATAATGTCTAGGCTATCTTTTATCCCAGAGATTCGATCTTCTGAATGATATAACCTACTGTCAATACTTTCTACTTTATATTTTATTTCCTTTGTTTCTAATTGGTTTAACTTAATGGCTTCAATTTATTTGTTGAAGCTTTGTTTTAGATCTTATTCAGACTTCTTTACCAATTGATGTGGTTTTCAGTGTTTACAATCAAATCCCTTATTTGAGTGGTAATAGTTTCACTGGACTCCCTTTTTTTCTGTTGGAAGTCATTCACCTTTCCATTTGTGGATTCCTAATGCTGTCTGTTTGTGGATTTCATGGATTCCTCTATTAATATTTGGTCATTCCCATCATGCTTATGCAATTACTCTATTAGTCATTGATTAGTCTCATCAAGCTCACACAATACTTGTATTAATCTTTGGTTATTCACATCACTCTCACAAGATTCCTCTATTAATCTTTGGTTATTCCTATCATGCTCATGCAATTCCTCTATTAGTCTTTGATTTGCTTCAATACATCTTTAGTTAGCCTCATCATATTCAAACATGGCCTTATCGCACTCATATGCAGCCCTTTGCTGACTTTCAGTCTTTTCATTCAGCATGTTTACCAGTAGTGTTTGTAGAGCCTTTTGAGAATTCTCCTTTTTTATTCATTAACTGCTCTGTTGTCAAATTATCATCAGTAGGAGTTGAGGTACCTGAACTTACCATTTTCCTGTGTTTTTATGGCTTGTTCTGCACACTTGGGTATGGAAGCAAAACCAATTCCATGCTAGAACAATATCCCAAGGAAAGCATCAACCCAGAACCCTGTTGTTGCACAGATTTTTTGACACAGTCAAAATCAATGAAGACACAGTGTAGTTCAACAATAAATATCTAGGGATCAATAGATGATGAAAATCAAAGAAGGAGCCAGGGGACCAGAAATTAGTAGGTATAGAAAGATTTGTGAGAAAATAGGATTAGAGGAATGTAGGGAGGGAAAGGGAGAGAGGCTTGATAACTAAGACCTAAATTCAGAGATAAGAACAAGAAAGAATGGAGAAGAAAAAGTAAAAAAAAGAAAAGAAAAATAATTAAAAAGTTCAAAAATAAAAACCTTAAAAAATTATATAAGTATAAAGAAATAATACCACGATTAAAGGAACTAAGATTGAGAGACTGTGAATTAAGAAATCAATGTCTAAGTTAAGTATGCTCACAATGAAGGATAAGGCTTAATAATCCAAGATGGGTATGTATCTGGAGGTGAATAAAACAGCAATAAGTAAAGCAAAAAAGAAGAAAGGACCAAAAGGTTAAGAAAAAAATAAACACAAAATAAAAATAATGAAAAGTAGAAAAAATATTAAAAAATAATAGGAAAAAATAATTCTTTGATTTATTTGTGGGATCATGTGTCTCCCCTGTGTCCACATCCAGTCTCTTGGTGGAATCTCTGATTTGCTTGTGGTGTTAGGTTTTCCTGTGGCTTAGTTGGTTTCTTACATCAGTCTGTTTTAGCAGGCATAACGAAGCCCTGCCTTACCACATGGGAACTTTGTGGCCTTCTTCCCAGGCTAATTCATTGGGAGGGCAATCTGCTTTGAGTGTCACACAAGAGGGAGATGGCTGCTCTTTCTAGCTTGGAGTCACTGTGAGGGTGCTTGAATTTGGGTAGGGTTTTGGTCTGTCAGTAATCAGCAGCTTTTGCCTAAGGTGCTAGCTTCTGAGACACTCTTGTGGCCCAGCCTGGAGCCACTCTGAAGTTTTTTTTGTTGTTGTTTTTCTTGTTTTTTAATTGTGAAAATACCATAGAGGAGTTACAATTACATGAGCAAGGTAATGAATACATTCCTTATCAAGCATTGTTGCCTCCTCCTTTGTTTCCCCTTACCATCCCCTCCCATCTCCCCGCCTGGGTCCACCCTGTCCCCCTTCTCCCTCCTCCCCCCAAAAGTTGTAAAGTTCATTTTTCGACATGCCTTATCCAGTTTCAAGTAGGTTTTCTTTTAATTTCCTGAAGGTAGGAGGGAAGCCTTTGGTGCAGAGAGGCCAGTGCCTATGGCTCTGTTTACCCAGTGAAGAAAGTTGCCCCACCCGGCAGAGCTCCCCTCTCCTGGGGCAGGCAACTTTCCCCTGGGTGGAGCTGAGTCTTGCTTGTCAGGTTCCTTTGACCTCAAAAATTACTCCCAGTGTCTGTTTTTAAGGCCTGAGTTATCTGCTAGCTGTTTCCCGTCTTTGTCAGTATCAAAGATGGTGCTCTTTTCCGGTGGGGAAGGGGCTACCTTCCAAATGCTGTTCTGTCAGAAGGAAGTTAGGATGTCTT
This sequence comes from Dipodomys spectabilis, assembly GCF_019054845.1. Lineage (NCBI taxonomy): Eukaryota > Metazoa > Chordata > Mammalia > Rodentia > Heteromyidae > Dipodomys > Dipodomys spectabilis. Next base: position 10,241,914 of record NW_024870701.1, on the reverse strand, counting down.
ATGGGGTACTTGTACCTTTCCCTTGGTTTCAGGCCATGTGCTGTCTCTGTCCTTCTGTGGTCAGCAGGATGAAGATTTCTGCTCCTTGTTAGTTTGCACTGGTGGTGAGTAGAAGGTGCTCTGATCCCGTCTCTGGTGCCTTTGGCCCAGGCTCTGTCTGTTGATATGGTAAAAGGGGAAGCCACTGCCACCACCTTTGCTGCAGCCACTGTTGGCCCTGTTGCCAACTCTGCTACCACTCAGGCTGCCATCAAGTACTCGAGAATCTGTCTCCTTAAACAAACTGCCTCAATGTTTCTTCTCTGGCCAAACTCTCTGTACTATGATGGCACATCTGCCTTGGACTTTTCACTGGAATACTAGAACTTCTCTCTTTGGGAGTTCTTGTTTAGCCCCCAGCTGCTCTCACCCCATCTTCTGCTCCTCGTGGCTATTTTGTTGTTGTTGTTGTTACAAAATCATAATTTTCTTTTCAGGTAGTAGTAGAAAATAAGACTATTTAAACTTTCATTTCTCAACATGATTTGCATTTAGATTAAAGTTGTTCATGGGATAATACATTTGGAAATAAATCACAATTACAAATATTTGACTTTCTCTAATAGTTTATCAATCATATTTGTAGATGACAATCTATTTCTAGCTGATATAATTCACAATATTGTACTTCCAGTATCTACCACATTGAGTTCTCTGTCATAACATTTCAGCAGCCCTATATAATGAGGACAATTATTTTTCTCACATTCCAGATGGGATCTTTGAAGTCTAGAGATATTAAGTAATTTGTTCTAGGTTGCATATCTAAAAAGCAGCATATTGAGTATAATTATTAAAGGTATGTGATTCAAATTAATGATAAAATCAAGCTACTATGTTACTAATAACCCATTCTGGGGTCATGCTCAGTCCCAAGATCCCTTATATCTATTTACTAAGAACATCTCCCAGCTTCCAGAATACTGAGAAATACATTTTCCATAAAGAATTTTGTTTTAGCACCCTGAACAGACTAAAGATGTACACACACACACACACACACACACACACACTCACTCACTCACATGAAAATAGCAGAAACTTTTTAACTAAAACGTAACTGTCTCTGTAAACACCAATGATCATCATGAAACCATCTGTTCTTTCTCCTCATGAGAACATAAATAGAAATATTATCCCATTTGGTTGCTCCTTACCAAATTCTCAAACACACATTGTCTCCAATTTGACCTTGTCTAAATTTAGAAATCAAATTCCCAATGTAGAATTTTACTTACCATGTGATAGTATGGACAAAACTCAGTTTCATCAAGCATTTAGTTTTCAGATCTAATGAGCTTGCTTTACCCTTGCTAATACAAAATATTGCTCATGACATAATTTAAGGTGTTTCTTTGTGAGTATAAATTAAAATATATTGAGTGCAATGTATTCTGATGGTAAAACTGAAACCCCAAGTAACTGATAACATAACTATAAATCTTAAGATTTTTGTTTTTATTTTTGATCATTTTACTTTTTAGGTTCCTCTCATACACAAAAACTTAGAAGGCAAGGCTGGGGATATAGCTCAGTGTTATAGAACTTGTCTACAATGTGCAAAATCGTAGGTTCAACTTTATATACTGAACATAAAAAAGGATTAGAATTTACATAGTGAATACTGTGTCCACAAAATGCAATATAATAGCTAACAAAAAGTGGGGAGGGGAGTGAGAAGTGGAAAGGAATGTAAGATTAAAAATGTATTCATGATACTAAGTCTACATGAAGAATTGGTATATATAATTTCAAGCATGAATTCTAAAGTTAAAAATGTAGCTGAAAGAATGAAATAAAATTATACACCTGTCAAAATTAAGTGGTGGTAAGAAATAAGTAGGAAGACAATATAAAAATAGTGAATTCCTTGTCTTATGAATTCAGAATAAAAGTAAGTTTATATTACTTTTACCATACAGTGGTGAGCCATGAAAATATAACAATAGAAACAATTAAAACTTGTGATTTTAGTGAGACAACCTGAAGTCTGAAGTAAAATAAATGTACTTTATTACTGCTTGAATACTTTCCCTGATGTGTAGCTTAAAATAATGTATGTATACTTAATGACATAGTATTTTCTAATACTATTTAAAAACTAGGACAGCTTTTGTTAGCAGTAAGCACCTCATGAGAATTTACAATCTAAAAACATCAGTATCTTTGGTACACATGTTCCTGAATTCAGACTGATAATAGAACTCATTTATACTCAAAGATGTGATTGTCAAAGGATACATTTTGTGGCTAACTCACCCTGATGGACCCATTGGGCCATATTTAGCACAAAAGTTTTCTTCTGGCACGATATTAAGGTTTCAATATGATAGAGAAAACAATTAGCTATTCTCAGCTAAAACAAAGGAAAACCTAAGATTATCCTTCACTTATTTCTGATATATATACATATATTCACATACATATACTATATATATATTCTTATATACACTTATGTATATTTATACATACATACATATATGCATATATATATATATATATATATATATATATATATATATCAGTGGGTTATTTGATAATCCCTGACTCTAAGGTACTTTTGCATTCAATTTCTGTGTTAAATGGTGGGTTCCACTCAGACCTGAATGTAGGATTCTTGTCACTTATATAACAAAACATTAAATTTGATAATTGTATGTTTTTTATGTAAAATATTTTCTTCTTTAAAATGTTTCTAGTTTAGTAACCTACCAATGTGTCTATTTCACATTAAAAATCTTTACTTAATCTAATAGTAGTAAAATCTCAAAATAGAAAATGTGGTAAGTCAAAATTCATTTTTTAGTCATCTCCAAATCAAATCTTTATTTGGTATCAAAATACTACAGGAATATATTAACAATATATTAACAATGTGGGCTTCATAGAATCAGACTTATGATTCAAAATACTGACTTTAGAAAGTGAAGCATGCCAGGCTTACATACAACATATACAAGGTACTTTTTTCAAAATATTCATCACCAATTAAGGCAAAGATTGCACAGAAAATTAATTTTTGAACTTAAAAGTGGTAGGTCAGGTTTCAGATACGACGCAAAATTGATATATAGTAAAGCACATAGAATACATATTTCTGTAGTAATTTGGGTTAAATCTTAACCAGATTACATTTAGTTAAAGTCAATTCTTATTTCAAGTTTTAAGATGTTCAGAGTCTGTTGTGCATTATCCACTTTGGTTCCCATAATTCACAGTGAATAAAATTATTTTTATATTGCAGAATCTTTTCTAATTACTGAATTCCATTGATTAGCTTATTTTCTGAACCACTATTACATTTAAGTCTACTTTTATTAATATCTCAATTTTACATTCCTTTTTTCTTTATCAATAAGTTTGTTAGAACAAGGTAGAATTCCATGTTTTGTTCGTATCTCTGTTGAGCACTGTCCTTCTGTTGCACATGCACACAAGCCTAATAAATGGCTCCAAGAAATGAAAAACCATATTTAGAGGATAAAGTAGATTTTTATTGTAAGTTTTTTCACTTCCACTCCTTGTAATATACCCATGGTAAACATATGGTTACCATTGAATAGTTAAAACAAGTAGTCATTAACACACAGACAAGTAATTTGTCTAATGCTCTATCAATAATTGAATAAATCAATGGATTGTGCAATATCATAACCTATCATGTCACAAAGATATGAGAATGATCTGCAGCTCATGTTAAACCAAAGTAGCTACACAGAGAATAATGTATTCCATTTATATTTCTTTTTAAAACAGAAGAACTGATGTGTGTCTTGTGAAATCAGAGTAGTCATGATTACAGAAGAAGACTTGGAGATTCTGAGGTTGGGATAGTTTTGAGATTCAAAATCAGAGTGACGTTTACACTGGCTGTATTTATTTTGTAAAACTACATAGCATATTTGCAATATTTTACATAAAATCAAATATAAATAAGCACATACTCAAAACATATATATACAACATAGAAAAGACAAGTTTTCTTTTATGTTTATATTTATCCAGCTTACCTAAGTTTCTGTGTTCCAAAGCTAATATAAATAAATATCTTTGTATTAATTTGAAGTGAGAAATTCATGAAATATCTTATTACATTGGGGATACTGTTATTAATAAGGTAGAATAAAGCTTATATCAATGGATACGTTGAAATTAATCACCACTGATAATATTTGCTTCAAGAATACAATGAAATTAGGATTTGTCTTTTCCATAGAAATTTGGCTTGAATTTCTGCCCTCAAAATTATGAATTACTTTTGTATTGAGCTTTTCTAATTCATGGGGTTTATCGATCTATAAAACTATTTCATTAAGCCGGGCGCTGGTGGCTCATGCCTGTAATCCTAACTACTCAGGAGGCTGAGATCTGAGGATAGCAGTTCAAAGCCAGCCCAGGCAGGAAAGTCTGTGAGACTCTTATCTCCAATAAAAACCACTAGAAAACTGGAAGTGTCGATGTGGCTCAAGCAGTAGAGTACTCGACTTGAGCTGAAGCACCACAAGGTCAGCGCCCAAGCCCAGAGTTCAAGCCTCACGATTGACCAAAAAAAAAAAAATTTATTTCATCATATGAACAAAATGTTTATTAAATAAGGGCATAAACTTAAAAAGTAAATATACATTTGATTTTAGGAAAAAAGACAAACCCATTAGAAGATCCTATGTTTTAAATATGAGCAAATTATTAAATTTTTGTTTGCAATAACTCTAGGCACCAGTTAAAGGATAGTCTGCCAATCTAATCTGATCTATTTAAACACTTAATGTTATTATTCTGTACCCGCATAGTCTTTAGAGTCATGATGACTTTGTTCCAAACATCTAAACATCTAAACTCAAATCTGAGTTTAGGTATGCTTTCAATGAATGCATCCTATCAAGAGACAGTATATGACATTATTTTTTTTAATTTAATTTAATTTTATTTGTGAACATACTGTACAGAGGGGTTACAATTACATGGGCAGGATAATGCGTACATTTCTTACCAAGCATTGCAGCCTCCTCCTTTGTTTACCCTTCACCTCCCTTCCCAGCCTCCCCCCTCCTTCTCCTACCCCCCCCCCCCCCCCCCGCCCCGCACCGACGTTGTAAAGCTCGTTTTCGACATGACAACTTGTACTTCTCATTGTTGCAACAGGTCCACATTTATTTGAAATTGCTCGTCATGCATCAACAGAATGTCTACAGAAGTATAACTAATACTGCTGAAATTTTATTTTCAATCAGAATATCAATATAAGCTGTTAGTAATTTTTCAGAAGGTACCACCAATGTAGTTAGATAAGCAAGCAGGTGCTATTAATTTTTTTAAAAAGGTGTTTGATTTTTTTATTTCACCTCCTCTTATTCTTTTTCTGTGACCCAATAATATAGGCCCTATTAATCAGCAATGATAACTGTGGGTTATCATCATGGCTGACAAAAGTAATTTTCATTTGCACTAATATTCAAATGTTGACAGTAGAGTCTCCCCCTTCTGTTTTCATTCAGCTTTATTTGTAGCACATTGCTAGGTGTTACTGAAAGCTGACCATATTTTTATTAGGAGAAACACAAGGATCATCTATCAGTGCCAAATGCAGAAGTTGATGCCATAAATCATGCATCATTTAACACTTGCACATCATACAGAAAAATCAATTATTACAATATTTATTTTAAACTGCCTGGGTTGTATCCACAAAAGTAAGACATCCATCTTTATCAGTTACATACCTTTAATACCTAACATTGTTTACTGAAAATTGTACACCACAGCCAGCTATTCTCTGAATTCTGAGAAAGTAATCATTTTTAATTTCATTTAGACATTTCTCAATTTATCTTCATCACTCCTTTCCTTTGAATTCAATAAGTTCTTGCTTTATGAATCCAGTCTGTAAACCCTTGCTAAAACAATTGTAATAACTGCAAACTGCTGTCTCATTACTAAAAGCTGTGGGGAAAAGATTGGATGGAATGAACTTTTGGAATCTCTACAGATTGTTGGTTTCTTTGTCAGTCTTAGTTTTAAAAAAAAGAAACAAGAAGGAAAGAAAAAGAAAACATTTATAAATAAAGATTAAAAACTAGTGACCACATTACCAATTGGATTCCCTTAATCTACTTAAGACTCCCTTGGTTTTCCTCTTTTTGTAGAAAGTTTGAACTGTGGGGCAAGAAATTGTTCACTTTGTTGTTAATAATATCTGGAAATAGATATAATCACTTTAAGTGGTATGGGAATAGTGGCTGTGAATAACTTAGATAGCTAAAGGGAAGACTAACAAGAGAAGTAGCATTCCTATGGCATATTCAAAGTATCTTTATTGATAGTGTAGAATTAAATTTGTTTCCTAAGTCAAGGAGGAGGATGGCCATGAGTTTGCAGGTAGCCATGGGATGAAAGTGAACAACCATGGATTTTTAAATTAAATAACGAAATAATTCAATACAGAGAAGTGAAAAGAAATAATTACATTGAAAATAAGATTAAAACGCTCTAAAGGAAACAAACACTATTGTGGTATTATTGAAACATGCTCTTTTAGTTTCTGACTATTAAATGTAGTGAACAACATTTTCTAAATTCCCTACAATCTCTCTATTTTGTTCTTTTCCCAATTTTTAGGAAATATATTATTCTAAAGCATATTAAGACAGAACATTCTAGATTCAACTGCAATTCATTATTGAAATGGTTCTATTATTAAGATAGAAGAATTTCCCTGTTAGGAAATAACAATCTATTTATTGAACAAAATCAGTGATTTTCTCAAGATAGATGAATTTGTTGCATTGTGTCATAATCCAAAGTGTAAGTTATCTTCTGCTAGCATATCTGGAGGCCTTATCTCTTCTCTTTTTATGACAATGTAATATAAACCCAGGGGCCATCTCAGACAAAAATAAACTCCCCTATGGAAGTGAGGAAAAGATGAAGAAATTAGAAACGTGTGAGAAAAACAAAAAACAATCAACTTAAAAGCCTTAACATGAACCAAAAGGTGCTCCAAAAAGTCCAGAACAATTGGCAAAAACATTTTTATCCCAATTAAGACATATGTCTCTCATTGGCAAAGGCCAAGTCAGCACAACAAGCAGGAGAAATATGTTCTTAATTACAGAACTATAGAGTTTAGTAGTTGGTTAAAAGTAAGATATTCAATATGATCAGAAAATTGTCAGGGAGATGCAGATACAGGGATACTAGCATTCTGAATAGCCAGGGCAACTACCAGAAGACAAGATAGCAATTCCCTCTGAGTGCTCAAGGGAATATTTTTACCATAGAATTCTATTCACACCCAAATTATCAATCACCTATGAAGAAAGAACACAACTGTTTTAAAACATGGAAGTTCTCAAAAAATAAAACTGATTCATAAGAAACTCTTCAAAAGTGAATTGTAAAAACAACACCTTTTCCCTGACAAACCCATTAAACCAAGAATGAATAACTAGAACACAACGAAACAAAACACTGAGTCTAAAAGATGCAAACATAAAGGGGATCTAAATAGGGAAAGAAGAAGTAAAACTCTCCCTCTTTGCAGATGACATGATCTTATAATTAAAGAATCCCACGGACTCCATTCCCAAATTACTCAAGCTGATTCAAAACTTTGGCAAAGTAGCAGGGTATAAAATTAATCCCCAAAAATCAATGGCTTGTCTGTATGCCAACAATGAGAAAAGTGTGGCTGAAATTAGGAAAGCAACTCCATTCATAATAGCCCCACAAAAAATAAAATACCTATGAATTAACTTAACCAAAGAAGTGTAGGACCTCTATGATGAAAACTTTAAAAACCTGACAAAGGAAATCAAAACAGAACTTAGAAAGTGGCAAAAACTCCCATGCTCCTGGATTAGAAGGATCAACATCGTGAAAATGGCAATACTTCCCAAGGCTATCTACAAATTTAATGCTATACTTATCAATATTCCAACCTCATTCTTAAAGGAAATAGAAGAGGCAATGCAAAAATTCGTATGGAACAATAAAAGACCCCAAATAGCCAAAACAATCTTCAACAGAAAGAACAGTGCTGGAGAAACATAAATACCAAATTTCAATCTCTACTACAAAGTCATAGTAATCAAAACAGCTTGGTACTGGCACAAGAACAGACCTCAGGACCAATGGAATAGAATTGAAATGAACCTACAGATCTAAAGCCATCTAATCTTCAATGCGGGGGCTAAAAAAAAAAAAAAAAAGAATGGAAGAAAGATAGCCTCTTCAGTAAATGGTGCTGGCAAAATTGGTTAACTACTTGTAGAAAACTAAAGCTAGATCCTTATATATCACCCTGTACCAGAATCAACTCCAAATGGACCAAAGACCTGGGAGTTAAAGCAGACACTCTGAAATCTTTATAGGACAGTATAGGAGAAACCCTAGGTCTCCTTGGCACAGGCCAAAACATTCTTAATAGAGACCCAGAAACAAAACAAATCAAAGAAAGGTTGGACAAATGGGATTGTATGAAATTGCAGAGCTTCTGCATGGCAAAGGACATAGCTAGCAAGATCAATAGAAAGCCCACGGATTGGGAGAAGATCTTCACTAGCCATACAACAGACAAGGGTCTCATATCTAAAATACACCTGGAACTCAAAAAATTAAATCCCCCAACAACAATTCCTCAAAGAAACAGCTGCCCACTAAATAAGTGGGCTACAGAGAAACTTCTCTGAAGAGGAAAGAAGGATGGCCAATAGACACATGAAGAAATGCTCAACCTCCCTAGCCATAAAAAAAATGCAAATCAAAACAACATTGAGATACCACCTCACCCCAGTTAGAATGGCTATAATCAAGACCTCTAATAACAACAGATGCTGGAGGGGATGCGGACAGAAGGGAACCTTACTGCATTGTTGGTGGGAGTGTAAACTTGTTCAACCACTTTGGAAAGCAGTATGGAGGTTCCTCAAAATACTCCACATAGAAATTCCCTATGACCCAGCAATCCCACTTTTGGGCATTTACACAAAGGATCACAAACAAGACCATACTAAAGCTATCATCACAAATATGTTTATTGCAGCATTATTTACCATACTAAGATATGGAACCAACCCAAATGCCTCTCAGTAGATGAATGGATCAAGAAAATGTGATATATATACACAATGGAATTCTATGCTTCCATCAGAAAGAATGACCTTGCCCCATTTGTTAGGAAATGGAAAGACTTGGAAAAAATTTATATTAAGTGAAGTAAGCCAGGCCCAAAGAAGCATAGGTTCCATGGTTTCCCTTATTTGTAATAACTAGTATATATCTGAATCAAGCAGAAAAGATCAGATAAGTTGATGTTAGGGAAATGAGCCCTAGATATGTATTCAAGTGTTTTGTTCTTTCATACAATTGTTTCTAACACATTTATAAGATTATTTCTTTGTTGCTTTGTATGTCCCTTCCCCACGGTATAGCCCATGCCTCCACTGCATTTGATGTTGGTATAATTTGTGGAGGGGAAGGGAAAAAACAAATCGTTTAAATAGGATACAGGAGGACCCATTGCAACAATGAGATGTACAAGTCATTATGTCGAAACGAACTTTATAACTTTGGTGAGGGGGATGGGGGAAGGAGGATTGAGTTGGGGGGTCGGTGGGGAAGTTGGGACAGGATGGGAAGGGGAAACAAAGGAGTAGGCTACAATGCTTGATAAGAAATTTACTCATTATCTTGTCCATGTAATTGTTTTTTTTTTAATTTAATTTAATTTAATTTGTGAACATACTGTACAGAGGAGTTACAGTTACATGGGCAGGATAATGCATACATTTCTTACCAAGCATTGCAGCCTCCTCCTTTGTTTACCCTTCACATCCCTTCCCAGCCTCCCCCCTCCCCCACTAATCCCAATCCTTCTCCTCCCCCCCCCCCCACCAACGTTGTAAAGCTCGTTTTGGACATGACAACTTGTACTTCTCATCCAGTTGTTTAAGGATACAGGTGGACCTGTTGTCCATGTAATTGTAACCCCTCTGTACAGTATGTTCACAATAAAATTTAAAAAAAAAAACACTGCGTCTAGAAAAGTACTAAATGCATTTCAAATGGATCCTAGGAAATCATTATTTGGAAATTTTGAGAATGTTCAAAACAAGGAGTAAAATCAAGGAGAGGAACAATATAAGAAAGTATTTGTATTATTAAATAAGCTCAAAAAATTTCAAGATCAAATGTAAACAACAATTTCAACTTGGCTGTTCAGTGGATCTGAGTTATAAAGAACACATAATGCAAATATTGTCGATAACATTACTTTTTCACAAATTACAATTATAGAAAAAGGAACAGATATACAGTAAAAACTAGAACAGAAAGGTATTCAGTAAGGATAAAATACTTTTGATTCAACAAATATCAATGGTACGTGGTGTCAAGGTGTTTGATACATGTGTATAATTCCAGCTGTTTGGAAGATAGAAGAAAGAAATTCTAAATCTAAGTTTGGCCCAGGGGGGAGAAAAACCATGAGATTCTATTAGAAAAAGAAACAAAATCAAAAGGGGCTGGGTCATAGATTAAGCAGTAGAGCAATACCTGTCAAGTGGCAGGCATTGAGTTCAAACTTCACTTCAGCATCGATAGAGACAGAGAGAGAGAGAGAGAGAGAGAGAGAGAGAGAGAGAGGTACTCCACACTCATGCAAAAAGTATGCAAGAGCTTAGAAAATCCAGTGTTAGGACTTTTCTCCTGTAGTTGACAGAAAACATATGGGTCACTTTATTAAATTGGAAATTTCAAGTTAATAAAGAAGTTTTTTAGTACAGTGTACTTTCATCTCAGTATTCTGGTCCAACAAACCAAGTATTTCCAAACCAAAATATTTGGAAGTTTACTGGACCATTTTATGAAAGAGATTATTCATCTATGGATTGGGGGTGTTGAGGGTTGTCCTGAAATCAGTCCCTGTATGTTTGATGTATTTTTGATGATGTCATAGTTAATAAAAAATTAAAACTGAATAAAGATAAAGGGCACCAAAATCAACTACAGTGACAACAGGGGATATACCTTTGGGGGAAGAACATACAAAAGAAACAAGAAAAATCACACAGTACATTTGAAAACAACAACAACAATGGAAACTTCTTGTGTCCACATCTTGGGTTTCAGTTTGCTTAGCACCATCTTATATTGTCATATGTATATAGCTTTTGAGCTTTTCTGGTCATCTGATAAGATTATCCTAGATGTGTACTAATTATTGCAAAGAAGAGAAACCATGGGACCTATATTTCTCAATGATACTCACAAGTAACTATGTTGGAATTGAACTTTACAACTTCTGGGCTGGGGAGAGGAGGAGTGTGGGAGGTGGGGGAAGGAAAAAACAAAGGAGGGCGTGATAAGGTTTAACAAGAAATGTACTCATTACCTTACTCATGTAACTGTAATCCCTCTGTACAGCATCTTTAAAATAAAATAAATTTTAAAAAACTGAATAAAGAGTCACGTATGGTTTATTTTGTATGATTTGACAAATATGTTTTGGTGAGATGGAAGGAAAGGATAATAATTTGTATACATTTTGTAAATCATAAACTTTTGAAATTGTTAATTTCATTTCCCTTTTGAAGTACCTTAGGCTTATGCTACAAGGAGGATTTGATAGTGTTGATTATACATTCTCATACAGTGTATGCTGCAAGTTCATCCACTACAACAAACTCACACCTCCTTCAAACATTGCTTTGTGACTTTCATTATACTGTCTTCATATATACATGCAGTGTATTTCAAGAATTCATATACATACGTATATATTTGCATATGCATTATTAAATAGTTATAGCTGTGTGGTTTTGTGTCTTTTATTTTGTTTTTATGCCAAGGCAATGCTATATTTGTTACTATGGCTCTGAAGTGTAATTTGCAGTATGGAATTGATGTGTCCAGCATTGTTCTTTTTGCTTATAGTTGCTTTGGTTATTCTGGGTCTTTTATATTTTCATCTAAGTTTTAGAATTATTTTCTTCTACTTATGTGAAGAATCCTATTGCGACTTCTGTGCACTGCATTAAAACTATATATTTCTTTTGATAATATTGCTTTTAATATTCTTTTCATAGTATTAATTCTGCTAATATATGAAGGTGTGAGGACTTTTATCATCCAGTTTGTTCAATTTATTTCTATAAAGTTTTATACTTTTATGCAGAGATCCTTCACCATATTGTATTAGTTCATACATGGGCATTAGTTTACTTTTTTTAATTTCAGGCTTTTAGACTATGGATATTCAGAGGTGAAGCTAGTGTAAGTAATTTGTTCCTTATAAATCTTCAAAAACAAAACTTAACGGGGCATCTCACATTGAAAGGGAATGTATATAAAAATTAAATGGGACAATTTGCATATATATATATTCCTAGCACCTGAAAAAAATAACACTTAACATGGTTCCTCTATAAATGAGCCAAGTGCCTGGAACTGGAGCGGATTTACTATTTTTCTAAGAAGGAAAAAGCTTATATTCTGATTATTCATTGTTGCTTGGTTTTTGAGACTGGGTCTAGCATTGTGTCCAAGGTTAGCTTAGAAACTCCTATATGGCCTAGGCTGACCTTAAACATTTGATCCTCCTACATCAGCTTCCTCCATTCTGAAATTACCTGTGTGTTCCCCCATACACAGTTTGGAAGATCACTTCGTAGATCAACTTGTCATGGATCAATTTGGTATAACAAATTAAATTTCCCAATGGAAAGTGAGAGATGAAAGTAGAAGACAAAAGCATTGTAGACAATGAATACACTGACAAGAAAAAATGAACATTTGAGTATATAAGGGGACTTTAAAGAAGGAAATATATCTGTTTATGTGTAAAAGGAACTATTTATAGCTGTATGGATTTTCACTCTCAACATTAACTTCAACCACAATCTTCTTCTCCCCATCACTGTTTACAAAATATACACTAGACTAAAATACATGTCACACTGAAATACAACAAGAGCTGATTTTTTATGATAGTTTGCAAACAGTTAAAACAGAGATGAGATGTACAAGACGCTATGTCGAAAAACAAACTTTACAGTTTAGGTTGGGGGGGTGGAAGGGAGGAAATGTGGAGATAGCAGGGAAGGGATGGTAGGGTAAAAACAAAGGAAGAGACAACAATGCTTGAGAAGAAATGAACTCATTACCTTGCTCATGTGATTGTAACCCCTCTGTACAGTATTTTCACAATTAAAAACTTATTTAAATAACAAACAGATATGATCCATATAGACCGATATTGGAGTTATTTGAATGCTTTATTACATTTTCTAAATATTAATACCTGCTACACTATTTCTGCAAATAATTTTATGCAAAAGTCTTAATGGATTATTCCCAGGCACAGATATAACCTCTAACTTTAAATAGAAAGAGAGGGGACATGCTTTTCCAGGAAAAAATCACATTGAAGCATTCTTGTGCTCGTTAAGAATCCTGTTCTTCAGAGTTAAATCTTATCTTTTACCATCAAACACCTCCAGATATAGTTTGGGAGATGAAAAGTGTTTTGCTGGCTCACAGGTTCAAAATATTAATCTGTGCTTTGTGTTTATATCTTGTTTGCCCTTTTCATATTGTATTTCCCCATTTGAGGCTAATGAGAATAAAATAAATGAATATAGCAAGCCCTCACATAACCAATTAAAATATGAGAAAATAAATGGTCAAATGGCAGTGTATTCAGAATCACATTACTTGTAATTGATAGAGGTACAAATTAAAGTCAGAGTCTGTCTTTTCCATTCATTTTATTTGTCATAGTTGTTTGATTTCATTCTTTTCAGGAAAATTGTCAATTATGGAAAAGTTTTGTAATTGTTTATTATATTTTCAAGTGCAAAGCATGAATCTAATACTTTTGAAAGTTAAAACTAGGTAGGAGCAAGAGGTAAGAACAAATTCTCTTGCAAGTCATCATCCCAAAATTCTTCAGAAACATCCAGGTGATAAAAATGACCAAAGAACAGCATAGCATATTTTGCGTTATGTTTTTGGGCTAAGAATAAATAACTAAGAAATTACTATTTATTTCTTCAATCGTATTGTACTTACAATGTCATATTGCAGCCTCTAGTAATCCAACTAAAGCAAGAGGACATTATCTCATATTACAGTTCTTGGTGGTGAAATATGTATAGCATCCAATCAAAATGCTATTCTCCAAAATCAGATTTCAAGTGCTGCTGTTGTATTCTGTGACCTTATACATTTATTATTTCACTAGACTCATTGTTTCTTGGGGCCTTTTTATGCATAACTTTATATTTCCTGGTGAAATGCAGTTGATAGATTGCAGTATGTGAACATGATCAGTTAAAGCACATTATCTTTTGTTTCTTAAGGAAATTAAGCCTCTGAATTTATATCTGTAATGTTAACTGTGGATAGATATCCATCACCATGTTAAAGAAGTCTTCTATACATATAACTCGGGCTTGGTATTTGAAGTGACTTAGATTTATTACTTTTCTCATTTTTTTTGTAACTAAAATAGCTGAGAGAATAACTTACAGGAGGAAAGAATTATGTCAGCTCACTAAGTCAGAGATTTCTCCCATAGTCATTTGAGCTTCTGTTTCTGGGCCAATTGTGAGGTAGGAGCATGTGAAAACAGAAGCTCTTTGCCTGGAGGCCCACAGAGAGGAGGGAACTGGATTCAAGTCCCGTGATAACCTTCAAGTCATGCCCCCATTGACCTATTGCTTTCACCTATTTCCACATCCTCATGTTTTTCACCTGCTAGGAATCAATCTGGACCATGTCCAATACACAATCCTCTGAACAACATACCATATTAAAACCATGACACAAGTTTATCCCAGAGCATACTCAGGCAAGGCTCTTTGTAAAAGCAAAACTTGTGGTGTGGCACAATAAAGAAGGTGCAGATGAACAAAAGGATTTGGGAGTCATCAGCTGCAGTTACCAAAGGTCCTTGTACTCACACTACACCACATGATATTTGTACCTAGATTACACATCCCCAATTTGTGCAATGAATCTTGGCTTCAGGAGAACTCACACTAGAGGTTCCTAGCAGGATCCCCAAACCACATGAGATTGGGTAAAGGGTTACACAAATCAAAAGGCATAGGCAAATACATCTGGTAGTATTTTGGACTTTAAGAAGTACCTCATAAATTAGTGAGTAGGTGGACAGTGATCCCATGAACTTTATCTTAGGAAAGAACCCAAGTCAGAAACTCAGCAATTCCCAGAGATCAGAATATAACTCAGTATATCCAGGTATAAAGCCTGTATGACTTAAGATCAGTATATTCCTTTAGCAATCCTTATTTTGATGATATATACTGTTATTAAAACATTTTCTACAGTTAGTAAGATGGTTGCATTTTTGCTTTAGATTTCAATATCATAACTTACATTAACTGTTCTTTTTTAATTGTTTTGCTCAGTTAGGTGTCAAGCACAAGGTCTTATCCATGCTACCATGAAAGGACTCTACCACTAAGATATAACTCCATACTATGTTGATTGATTTTTGACTGGACAAACAGCTTTGACTTCCTGAAGTAAAACAGTATTTGTAATATATTGTCGCACATAATGTGCTAATATTTTGTTGAGGATGTGTCTGTGTTCACAAAAGATGTGAATCTGTAACTTTAGATTGTGTAATAAATCTTTACCACACTCTGGTATAATGATAATTCTATGTTGGCATGCTGAGTTGAGAAAGTTTTTTCCTATTAAAATTTCTATTCTTAATTATGCTTATCAGAATGAATTCCATTTTTTTATTACACTGTGGTGGTTCCTCTGTTGTCGTTGATGTTGTTGTTGCTCTCCTCCTCCTCCTCCTCCCCCTCCTCCTCCTCCTTCTCCTCCTCCTCCTTCGCTTTTTTCTTCTGCATATTCCATTCTGTTACTGTTTTAGATTTCTGTATAGTTTGTCTTGTATATATTTATCTGATTTGGAGAAGGAAGGAAAAGCACAGAAAAGGTGTGACAAAGAGTGAACAAATTCAGCAGTGAAACCCACTAAGCTAGGGATACAGGTGGATCCATTGCAACAGTGAGATGTACAAGTCGTTATGTCAAAAATGAACTTTACAACTTTGGTGGGGGGTGAGGATCGGATTGGGGGAGGAGGGGAGTATGGGAAGGGATGGGAAGGGGAAACAAAGAGGAGGCAACAATGCTTGATAAGAAATATACTTGTTATCTTGCCCATGTAATTGTAACTCCTCTGTATGGTATTCTCACAAAAAAAAAAGATGTAAATCAGCGTGGAATCAAGAATATTATCATTAAGTAAAAACAATTCAATATAAAACATTGAAATATATACATAGATTCATACATATTACAGAATACACATACAAAAGGTACTCTAACAGAACTCAACTAAGGAAGTTAGAACCTGACTACTCAGTGTCTAAAATACATAAATTCCATCTAGATATTTTGATACATCACAAATACTCAAAAATGTCAATATTCTAACATAAACTTTCTCTATAATGCTGTTTTCTTACAATACTCACATGTCATGTATATCACTGAAGTACAAGACAGTACACTTCGCAGTTCTGTAAGATATTTTCTTGTCTCTATCAATTCTCTAGGTAATTGTAAGATTGGACAACATGATATCTTTCTACATCTAGGACACATTACTTAATCTCCATAACTCTATGTTTCCAGTCTATCTAGTTAAAACTCTGCTGTTGAGTACAGTTTATTCCACTGGGACTGAAATTCTTTTGCACAATATGTCTTAAAATGTACAAAAAATCATCTAAAACACAGCCGCTTATATTTTCTGTTCAACATGGCAAAAAATACTCTAGAAATAGGAAGTATTTGTGTGTCTCCCAAGGTAAAAGAGAAAGACAAGTTTAATACCAGTAAGTCAGTGATACTACTCTTCTGTATCACCAGATTTATGGTTGTTTAATATTTTGCCTCTAAATATTACATCTCTCTATCATTCAGATTTTTTTACATCATTATCTTATCTCTTTTATAATCTCTGATAGGGATCTAATGTCAGCCACTTAATTGTTAGAGAAAAATGAGTTTTAAGCAAAGATCCTTGTTTTCCCTTTGATTATGTAGGCATTGCTGAATTCAAGCCTGTCCAGTACACCTGAAGAAAGATGCTTTAATCCTGTGACAACCCTGGACAGCAATAGAACAGGGACTTTTATCAAAGAAAAAAATGCAGGCATATGAGGTTTGGCTTTGTTGAGCTTCTTATTACTGAAAACTTCCAAAGGATGTGAGAAAGGCCCTGTGTCATATTTTTATGTTTTATTTTTAATATCAAGCTATTGGAAGCATGTCATTTTATAATTTAACAAATATGATGTCAAATGCTGTGACTTCATTAAGAATGCAATAGAGATTATGACAGACATGTGGTGTCTACTATGCTTTGGTTTGCAAGACTGTGAAGGATTATCTTATGAAAGTAAATGAGAATGGGAAAGTGGTAAGTGACTGGCACACACCATTTGCCAGTTTCCACAAATCAAAAATAAAATTGCAAGTATATGTTATCAGTTAAAGACTGGGAACGTAACTCTCTAGGGGAGGGTACCAATAATTGCATAGTGGCTAGAAAAAAATACCAAATTTATATCTTCATCTTGTTTAGATGAAGCCTAAAACCATCTCATGGAAGGAGTATAGGAATCTGTGACTTCCTTCCATAATTCCAGTGCTTTTTCCCCATTTTTCTTCATTTTACTTCTTATATCTTCTGGCAAGACCCATCTAGATCATCTCATATATCAAACCTCCGGAAAGAAGTGAGCAAAGCCTGGCTTAAACCACAGGACGGATATAGAAATCGGTTAGTCTTTGCGACTCTGTGCCTGGAGAAAGTTTGGCATGTAAGGGAGTAGTTATGGGTGCCTAGATTTCAGGAGTGAGCCTTGTATTAATCAATCTGACTAAGAGTCTGTATACCTGTTCTAGGCCTGTGGATGAGTGAAAATACTTGGTAAACTGACTCCCAACACAAAAGAGCAGAAAGAACTTCGTTATAATTAACTTCATCCCTGAGTTGTGCCTAGCACAACTCAGTATCTGAATGGATGTTTAACTGTCCAGGAAAGTCTTTCAGCAAAGTAGGCTAAGTAAGAGTCCTGCATCTATTCTGGAGCCAATAGATGGGTGAAAGCACTTCGCAGATGATTCCACAACCACAGACGTGTCTGAAACCACTTCGCAGACGATTCCACAACCACAGACGTGTCTGAGAAGTCATTGGATTCCTCTAGGAGTTGATCATTAGCCCCCGTTAGCCTACACAGTGGCAAAGTTATTCTGAGCCTCTAACTGTCCCTAGACATCCTTCTGCTCATGCTCGCAGGCTTCTTCAGATGCCTAGATGCGCTCATCTGTGCTAGAATCCAGACAGAGCACACAGACCCCTAGGAATCAGTGCTATTCCACAAGACTTGTCCTGCCTCACTCCAGCAGCTTCATCTGAGGGCACCCAGGCAGCAGCAGGACAATTACACTCCAGAGTCTAGAGGGATGACAGGCTATTTGACAAAATGTGAGAAACAGTCATGATACAATAGAGGCCTTTGAGCACCCATATTTTTAGCAGCACTACTCCATAATAGTTATGGAGGCGGCCAAAATGACTTAAAAACTGTAACTTGGCAAACTGTGGTAGCTAAACACAAGGGGATATTATTCATCTATAAAGAAGAATGAAATTGTGTTATGCGTAGGAAACAAACCAGATTGGAGATAATCATGTTGAATAATTTAAGATAGTTTAAGAGACCACAAGTTTTCTGTCACTTGTGTAATCTAGTCCTAAAAGATATTCATATAATAACTGTAACCCCTCTGTACAGTATCTTTACAATAATATCTAAGTATATGTATATAAAAGATACTCATATATGTCATGGATCTCTGCAGGAAGATGACATAAAGAAACTCATTAAAAGCTGGTGGATAATACTAGATGTCAAGGAAAGAGAAAACAATAAGAAAGTATTAAGCTGATTAAAGTATAATAAGTGAAATTGCATGGCCAAATTCTGCCTGTTACATAAAATATCTGCCTGTTATATAGAATATGTATATATGTATATAAAATGCATATACACATAATATATGTGTATACATATAAATACATATATAACAGGCAGAACTATGTAACAGGTTTTTCCAGGAGTGGGTACCAGTGGGAGGGATAGAATGATAGTAAGCAGAGGAAGGGTGAATATGGTCAAAAATGCTCTATATGCACATATGCAAATAAAACACTGGGACCTAAAGAGGTTGTTTACAAAGGAGAGTGATAAAACATATTAATAGAATTGTTGAATTTTGAGGATATTGTAGGCATGTATGTAGAAATCAAGAAACTCCCTTAATCAATATATAAATATATGCATACATACACATATATAAGTAAAATGTATCAAATGTAAGTGAATATGCACTATAGTTTCAAATATAGATATGTATATTATGCTAAGAACTCTCTTGTGGCTACTGCAATCATATCAGTATCCTTCCATGGTGATATTGCAATGTTTTCTTTCCTTCTGAAGTTCTGTCTCAAGGAATAGCAGCACAAGATTTTCAGAGGTCACTATGTACATATGACCATATAAGATGATGTTAAGTGAAATGAACCCAAGATAGAGTTGTAAGGTCCGCTCCTGGATGGCTAGCAGACTCCACCCTCCACTCAGCAAAGTCTCCACCCAGTACCTGCGTTACCTAGGCAACTGGGACACCTGGAAGAGGTCACATCTGCATCCTCTGAGGTCACATCTGAATTTGATGTGGCCACACCTTTCTCAGCCCATACCTTAGATAAGGCCTAGCCCAGGCCCAGACGCCCTCTCTCTGCTCTCTCTGCTCTTTTCTAGCTCTTTCTCAGCTCTTTCCTTCTCTTCTCTTTCCCAACTTCCCAGCTCTCTCTCTTTCCCAGCTCTCCCAGCTCTCTTTCCCAGGCCTTTCCCCACCACCTGGAGGACCAAGATGGCCTGGTACCAGCCGGAACGATGAATAAACCTACCCCTTACCTGAATACCATGTGTGTGGTGCAGTTCTTACTCGGCTACCTCTTTTTAAAAACCTAACAAGAGTCACAACTGTTTTATTTCTTTCTTGCTATTGTTTTTAACATATTTAAAATGTATTATATGATTTTTTTTTTGCTTTTGTAAGTGCTTCCTCCATTGTATAACCCCTCTTTTCACTGTATTTGATGTCAGTGCCCTACATCTTGTTTATACATTTTTCTAATTTGGGAAGGGGAAGGGAAATAACAAAATGATGAAATAAGGATACAGGTTTATCCATTGTAACAATGAGATGTAAAAACCACTATATTGAAAACAAACTTTACAACCTGGGGTGGGGGGGGAGGTGTTGGGGAGGTGGGGAGGAAAGGGATGGCAGGGGATTAACAAAGGAGGGGGTAACAACGCTCCATAAGAAATGTACTCATTTCTGTCCACATCCCCTCCAGCATCTGTTGTTGTTAGAGTTCTTGATTTTTGCTGTTCTAACTGGAGTGAGGTGATATCTCAATGTTGTTTTGATTTGCATTTCTTTTATGGCTAGGGATGTTGAACATTTCTTCATGTGTCTATTGGCCATCCTTCTTTCTTCTTCAGAGAAGCTTCTCTTTAAGTCTTTCGCCCACTTACTTATTGGGCAGTTGTTTCTTTGAGGATTTGTTGTTGGGTGGTTTAATTTTTTGAGTTCCAAGTATATTTTAGATATGAGACCCTTGTCCGTTGTATGGCTAGTAAAGATCTTCTCCCAGTCCGTGGGCTTTCTATTGATCTTGCTAGCTATGTCATTTGCCCTGCAGAAGCTCTGCAACCTTATACAATCCCATTTGTCCAGCCTTTCTTTGATTTGTTGTGTTTCCGGGTCTCTATTCAGAAAATTTCGGCCTGAGCCAAGGAGACCCAGGGTTTCTCCTATTCCATCCTGTAATGTTTTCAGAGTGTCTGCTTTGAGTTCAAGGTCTTTGATCCATTTGGAGTTGATTCTGGTGCAGGGTGATATATAAGGATCTAGCTTTAGTTTTCTACATGTAGTTAACCAGTTTTGCCAGCACCATTTACTGAAGAGGCTGTCTGTCTTCCATTCTATTGTTTTAGCTCCCTTATCGAAGATTAGATGGCTATAGGTCTGTAGGTTCATTTCTGGGTTTTCAATTCTATTCCATTGGTCCTGAGGTCTGTTCTTATTCATTGTTGGTGGGAATGTAAACTTGTTCAACCACTTTGGAAAACAGTATGGAGGTTCCTCAAAAGACTCCACATAGAGCTCCCCAACGACCCAGCAATCCCACTTTTGGGCATTTACCCAAATGATCACAAACAAGGCCACACTAAAGCTACCAGCACAACTATGTTTATTGCAGCATTATTTACCATAGCTAAGACATGGAACCAACCCAGATGCCCCTCAGTAGATGAATGGATCAAGAAGATGTGGTATATATACACAATGGAATTCTATGCCTCCATCAGAAAGAATGACATTTCCCCATTTGTTAGGAAATGGAAAGGCTTGGAAAAAATTATATTAAGTGAAGTAAGCCAGGCCCAAAGAAACATAGGTCCCATGGTTTCCCTTATTTGCAATATCTAGTATAGGTATGAGTCTAGCGGAAAAAGTCAGATAATGTGATGTTAGGAAAACAAAACCTCAAATATGTATTTTAATGTTTTTGTTTCTTTCATGCATGTGTTTCTAACGCATTTATAAGATTATTTCTTTGTTGCTTTGTATGTCCCTCCCCCACAGTGTAACCCCCGCTTTCACTATATTTGATGTCAGTATAACATGTGGAGGAGATGGGGACAAACAAGTCATTTAAGGATTCAGGTGGACCTGTTGCAACAATGAGAAGTACAAAATGTCATGTCAAAACCAGCTTTACAATGTCGGTGGGGGAGGGGAGGGGGGGGTATGATTGGGTGGGAGGGAGGGGGGAGGCTGGGAAGGGAGGTGAAGGGTAAACAAAGGAGGAGGCTGCAATGCTTGGTAAGAAATGTATGCATTATCCTGCCCATGTAATTGTAACCCCTCTGTACAGTATGTTCTCAAATAAAATAAAATAAAATTTAAAAAAAAAAAAAAAAAGAAATGTACTCATCACCTTACTTAACCACCTTAACTGTAACCACTCTGTGTAGTATTTTTACAATAAAAGAACATAAAAAAATTTTTCAGAGGATGAAGCTCACTATATTTGAGAAACAATCCAGGTTCCTGTGACTCAAACATAGTGGATCCTCAGAAAGAATGAATGGTTGATGTCTGAAACTAGAACATGAGAAGTGAATTTGCAAATTCTTCGAAGATGAAGATATTTAGCCTGTTTCTAATTTGGCCTTAGATTTGAATCCCTCTCTGAAATTACATAGATATGAGATGTTGAGGAATTTACTTTTTCATAATTTAATTTTATTGTCAAGGTGATATACAGAGGGGTTACAGTTACATTTCTTGTTGAACTTGTTACTCAAGTTTCTTAAAGTTACAGTGTTTTATTTAGCCAATCTTTCACTTCCTGAGCAACACCAACATGTGGTAGACCACACAAGTCATGAAAATTCTTTTTAATTCCTGCATGAGTGCTCTTTCTTGTGATGTGATTTTTTTCCCCAACTCTAGCAATGAAGACATAGATCATATTTCTCCCTTTTTTGAATGTGAATAGTTATGACATACTAGCCCTGGGAAAATTAGTACTATTATGAATCAGAGTCTTAAACATAATTAAACATTGAAGCTTTCCTACCTTTTATACTCATTGGGCCCCTACAACCAGTATCATGTGAGAAAGCCAGGACCAGCCAAAATTCAAGGAGAGCCATAGGGCCTGGTCTCTTCTGCTACCACAGTGTACTTGCAGATAGCACAGAAAGTTCAAAGAATTTGAATTTTCTAATTCACTTACAGGTATCCATCAGTCTTTGAAAGTGCTTGCTGTGGAGCAAAAGAATCATCCAGCTGAATACAGCCAAAATTGCTAACTTGCAGAATAGTGGTTTAAATGTCTGGATATGAATAACTCATACAAAAAAATCAGATTTAAGTTAGATTATTTGATTAATTAGAATTAGTGAAAGGGCATGCAAATTCACCAGGATGACCTTCAGTATTGGTTGGGAGATAACACTGACATGTAATATTTATTGATAGGGGAAATTGTCAATCTGTCCTTTGTTAGTATTTAAGTTATGAAAACACACTCTATTTTAAACTTTTTTTTGTAAACTTATGTGAGTCAAATATTTTCACTGATCTTTCTAACTGCAGGAGGAAAGATGAGCTTTTGCAAATTTTACAGGTTACTCTAGAGATCTCTCTTTCATAATTAAATCCTATTTCTAAGACAACAGGATCCAAAAACCAGGATAGGAACTCACAAAATACCCTTTGCAATAGAAATATTGTATTCATTTCATATGTGTAAATAGGTTATTCCAAGATATTGAAAAAAATTATAAAACAGGAAGAATATTCTTTTATATTTAGATCTAGAAACTACCTGCTGTTTGAGCATACTACTTCTTTAGTTTGTCTTTCTTTTACCACCTATATTTTGAGATTCTTGAATTAGATGATGTTTTGCTCCAGTTCTGAGGATCAAATCCAGGGCTTTACATATGCTAAGCAAGTACAGTACTGCCTAGCAATGACCCTAGGCTCTCTTGCTTTCTTTTTTCTTTCCTTTATTTTACCACAGTCACTATGTAGAACCGGCTGGCCTCGTACCCTCAACTCTCTTGTCTTTGCCTCCTGAGAGCTGTGGTTATAGACACACCACCCAGCTGAGCTTCCAAGAAAATTTTTAATCTCAAGGATTGTATGATTTATAGCCTAGCCTTCTCTTTTCAGTTTCATATCATCCAGCATATGCCAACTATTAACAAAGTCACTTGTCACATGAGTCTTTCTTATTCCTTTGTGTAGCTCCATGTATATAAGCAGGCTATTTCATAAAACCTTAGTCTTCTTTGTGGCTGTAACCAGGGAACCGCCAGATATCAGCTTTTCCCATCTATTCAATATAAGCCACCCCCCAATCAATACTATGTGGTCACCTGTCAGGAAAATGCAGCCAAGACAGATCACCACGAGGACACCTTCAACCTTGATATTGATTTTACATCCTGAACTTCTAAAATATATCATGATTTCCAATTAATGCTATTTAGCCATGTTAAATTGATTTGATGTTTGAAGTTTCCTTATTTTTTTTCATTTAGCTAAAATTTTATTTCATTGTCAGAACTTTAATGTTAAAATATTTCTTTTTTTAAATTTTATTTTCTTGTAAAAATGCTGGACAGAGAGGTTACACTTACATGAGTAAGGTAATGAGTATATTTCTTTTAGGGCATTATTACCCCCCTCCTTTGTTTTTCTCCCACTATCCCTTCCCTACCCTGCCTCCCTCACTCCCCCACCCAAAGTTGAAGGTTCAATTCCAACATAGTGTCTTTGAGTCTCATTGTTGCAATGGGTCATCCTGTGTCCTTGTTTCAGCATTTTGTTATTCCCCTTCCCCTCCCCAAATTAGATAAATGTATACAAGATGCAAGGTACCAAAATCAATTATAGTGACAACAGGGATATACCATAGGAGGAAGAACATACAAAGAAACAAAGAAAAAATTACATAGTACATTAAAAACAACAACAACAAAAACCTCTTGTGTCCATATCTTGGGGTACATTTCACTTAGCATCATCTTATATGGTCATACCTGCATACCTTTTGAACTTTGCTGGTTTCCCTTATTTGCAATAACAGTATATGTCTAGGATAAGCTTATCATTATTTATCTTTCTTAAAGATCTTTGGTCTAAGCAACCAATCTATTTTGTATGATATTCAGAACATAGAAATAAGTACATTTTTACATTTGTTTTAAACTATCTTTATAACATAATAAAATATTACAAAAGCATTTGAATATATAAATGTTTGTTTTGCTGTTTTATATAACTTAAAAAGGTAGGATAAATTAACCTAATAGCCCACAAGAATCTGATTTAATACTGACTAATTGAGGTACACTTCTTAAAGTATATGTTCCCAAAAAGCAGTAATACATTGTGTATTCACAGAGAGGATTGTTGTGTCTGTGGAGGGTCCCAACATAAATCAAGATACAATTAACAAATTAACATTCTATCAAATATTCTGAAATTGTCTTCATTTAATATTTTTAGAAGGGTATTTTTCTCACAAAACAATATTAAAATGAATGGTGAACTTAAACTCCATTATACAACCAGTCAAGGAAAATAAAACACCACAAAAATGAAAAATAAACAATATAACTTTCAACATGTAAAGTATAATAACTATTTCATTTATTTTAAAGTCTTTTTGTTAGGGGTTTGGGTGAGATTTTAATATGCTTTAACAGTTATCAATTTGAAATAGTTAAATTGTATCAATGAATGTAACGGACAAGTTTAGATAGGAGTAGAAGTTAAGTCTAACAAAATTAAGCCTGCTAAGAAGACAGTCTTAGGGTTGAGAAGATCATTGATAGATCACTTACCAAGAACGTATGATGTCCTGAATTCAAGAAGAGGAGGAGATGGGTAAAAGAGGTGGAAGGAGAAGAAGCCTGAAGAACAAGAGGAAAATGAGGATTTTAGCTGATTATAGGTACATCTTTATAGCTTGTTTTGGATTCTCTTGGTGATCCATTTGTCCATCCCTCACTCATTTTCTGGATCTGATTCAGATATTTGAACATCTATATATGAATATAAATATAAGAATATATATGAATTTATACTTATATACATATATTTATACATGAATTTATATGTACATATATATAGATATATATTGATCTATATTGATCTCTTTGTGAGAAGCTCTGTGTAAGATTCAAATATCAGCCACAAATGTCATATTTCAAAGAACACAATGAGAAGATGTTAAATAGACATTTCAGTGGATAAACAGAAATGCAATCAAGCAAAGAATGGGAGTCTTATTTTATATTGTTATAAAAATTCTTGAAAGTGAATAATTTATAAAGAACAGAAATTTACTTTGTCAAAGTACAAAGTCAGACTCCAGCAGGTTCAGGGCCTCCAGAGAGAGAGCTGGTTGTATCTATTTCCAAGATGAACATTTGTTCCTGTATCTTCCTTAAGGACTGCTGTGGTGTACTCACTTAGCAAAAGTGTACCCAGATGAAGCTTCTTTTAAGTTTCCAAATACGGCCCATGGGGAGGAATGGTCAATGCATAATCACCTCTTTTTCTTCTTATTAATATTGTTTAATTGTGATAACAACTGAGTTTCTTGATAGCATTTTCATACACATAATTCACACTTAATGCATTCTCCATACATTCATCTATCGATGGGCACCTCGAGTAATTCTATGACTTGCATGTTGTACATACTACCTCAATAAACACAGATGTGAAGTATCGTTACTGTATGCTCCCTTTAATTCCATTGAGTATACACTTGGGAGTAATATATCCAAATGATCTGGTAGTTTTACTTTTAGTAACTTTTTTTGAACCTCCACGATGATTTTCTTAGTGGCAGCATTGATTTAAATTTCCACCAGCAGTAATTATAGTTCCAACTTTGCACACTCTCACCAGAAATGTTTTTGTCTTCTTACTGCTATCCATTCTAATAAAATGTCTAAGATAATTTTGTTGTTATTGCATTTTACTGATAGCTAAATAAGTTGAACATTTCTTCATTTATTTCTTCTTTTCAGAGATATCATGTCAATTCGTTTGCTTATTTATTGTTTTCCTTTTTTGATGTGGAGAACACCTTTAATATTTTGCACACTAAGCTCCTATTGGATGTAAAACCAGAAAGGATTTCTTTCCTCTTCTGTAAACATTCCTTTGATTATTGTTTATTCTCCAGATGCCTTTTGCTTTACGTTGTCCAATATGTTGCCTTTAATTCCTGGAAATTCATTGCTTATGCTTATAACTTGATATTTTGCCTTTATTTTCATGCAGTACATTTAATTTTGCAATATTAATCATGATGATCCACCAACAAAAATTAATCTTCAGCTTTGATATTTACTTCAATCTTAATTTTCAGTTTGTTATACTTTAAATTTCAGTAGTCTTATACTACTTTAATTAGGTATATCCCATATATTAAATTAACTTTTTGGATCCATTTGAGTAATGTTTATATAAGATAAACAGTTGCGATCAAGGGGTTAGTCTTTTGTATTCGAGTATCCAGTTTCCCAGCCCCTTAAAATTTTCAGTACTGGGGAGGTAAACTAGTCTCCCACAGAATTCAGCAAAATTTCTGAAATTTGGTTAATGAACTATATAAAATTCAAAGGGGAGAAATAAATAGGAAAGATGTTTGAGTTAAAGAGTTCTGTTTTTACATTATATTATCACCACACTTACCCAAACTGGTAAGTACCGCTTAGCTGAAAAAGTTACTCATTTAATTTGTGGTTAGTACAATGTCTGAATACTGCACACTGAATACTCATAATGTGATGTCTGAATATTGAATAGTTTGTGATGATAAAAGAGAGATACAGTCATATGTACACAGCCTTTGACCTTGTCTGCTTGTACATATGACCATATGAGATGATGTTAACCAAAATGAACCCCAAGACAGGGACAGAAGAAGTTTTTATTTCTTGTTATTGTTTTTAATGTACTTATAATGCACTATGTGATTCTTTTGTTTCTTTTATTAAGTTTTCCCCCATGTATAACCCTTGTTTTCACTGTATTTGATTCCGTGTTCTGCATCTTGTATATACATTTTTGTAATTTGGGGAGGGGCAGGGGTATAACGGAATGCTTAAATGGGGATGCAGGTTGACCCATTGTAATGATAAGATATACAGGACACTATGTTGCAAATGAACTTTACAATATCTGGGAGAGGGGTGGAGAAAGGAGTTGGGGAGGTGGGGAGGGAAGTAATGGTGGGGGAAAATCAAAGAAGAAAGTAACAATGCTCGATAGGAAAGGTGCTTATTACTCATGTAACTGTAACCCTTCTGTACAGTATCTTACACACACACACACACACACACACACACACACACACACATATATACATATATATAGTACTTTTAAAGACTTAGCTATGAAAAAAGAGAGATATACAGTTGTTTGGCTATGAAATATTAACTTAGATATTTTTGGTTCCATGAAATTCTCTATGTTTCTCTTTTGCACAGAATATGCAAGTCATTTATAGGTCCCATTTTGATTAAAAGTTTCAAAGGAGCCTCCTAAATTCACATAAATACTTTTAACATCCTGAGAACATTTATGAGGAAATATAAATATAAAAATACAAAATGGGCTGGGAAAATAAGTTTGCAGTAGAATGATTTCCTAGCATGTATGAGCCCTCAGGTTGAACCGTCGTCAGTATCATAAAAAACAAATAACAACAAAAACAAAAACAACAAAAGACTTTGAACCTCCTGAACACTTACTTGACTTTTAAATTATGGTTGATGTACATTGCTTTATCATCATTTCCCATGTTGTTTTGAAACTTCATGTTGCAATAGCATTTGTAATTTAATGTGATCAAGAATCTCCCATCTTCTTTATATAATATTGTCCATTGTTGAGGGAGTTATTATAGTAGGGAGTTATTACTAGATATTCTGTGATATGCTGAGAGGTGGGTAAATTTTCTGTACCTGACATCCAACCTGGGAAATACAAATTAGAAGGATTTTTCAAGGATATATACTACAGTCTTAAACCATGGTTAGAACTGTATTGATTGCCTGAGGGCATAGTGATATTTTGCTGTGTTTTCATTCATTACCTATATGTTTTAGAGATGTTCCTGGTCTCACTATCAGCCATCCCATGATTGGAAGCTTTTGGGGTTCAGAGACACTAACTTAGTTTTCTTCCTACCTGCTAGTATGTACTAAGTGATTCACAAACTTAAATGTTGCCACAATCCTCTAAACTATCCTAATAATCATTGCATCCAGTGGCATTCCACTCATGTCAGTTTGATTCCACAAATACATATAGACAATTTCTCATTTTGGCAGCAAGAAACCAGTTATAATTTGAGCTTTTGCCTCAAGGCAAATTCTCAAATATTTTTCCAACCTGAAATTAAAACTATATCAGATGTGTTTGCTAGCTAATAGTAGTAGTCAAATTGGAATTAGCAGTATGAAGAAGAACAGCCCTGAGCATCAAGAATCATTTCTCCCTCTCAGTTGAGCTTTCCACTTGTGGGATACATTTACCTCACTACTTATCCAGGCAAATATAACTAAACCAAAGCATTAAATTACCTAAAACTATCTTCTGGCCAGAGTCTGCTGAAAAGTCCTCCCTATCCATAAGTAGATTTGTTCTAATAATTTACTTTTTCTATCATGTTACTTACGTATGCAAATACATGACTACTCATAAATAACAACTCTGAAATATAGTCAATAATTATTCTGATGATTTATGAGATGAGCTATAAAAAGTGAAGTTATATAACAAAATTAGGGATAGTGGGAGAACAACAAAGGAAGTGGTAACAATATTCACAAGAAATGTGCTCATTAACTTACTCATGTAACTGTAACCCCTCAGTACAGCATCTTTACAATAAAATAAAATTTAAAAAGAACTGTAATTAAGCCAGTTATGTTTCTGAATTACCCCTTGCATTAGTTTCCTTAGTAAATTTTCCCATGCTCAGTTCTCAACCTGATCCAGTCACATTGGTAAAAAATACTATCTGGCTATTAGAAAACATTAGATCCTAGCCTCCTGGAAGCTAGCATCTGGAAGATCTAGGTTTGGGGCCAGCCTGGGTAGAAAATTCTGAGAGACTCAATCTCCAATTAACAATAAAAATGCAAGACAGGGAGAGTGTCTTACATCCTAGAATATCAGCTATAAACAATTTGAGTGAGTTCAGGCTTTGAAACTGGCAAATTTATCTATTATATACCCATATCAATATAGATATGTATTAAATTTATATCTATATAAATGGATATATCCATATATCTATATATAGATAGATCTATATATGGATATATATATATAATAGATATAGATAGATATTATCGATATGTGTATTTATGTAGACAGAGAGATACAGAGAGAGAGAATTGGAATCATAGGATTCAATTCACTTGACCCTCAAAAACCTAACTTAAAGACACTAGTAGAGCAACAAGTGATCAGTAAATTAAAAAAAAGGAAAAAGAAAAAGTAAACAGAAGGAAAAAAGAAAACAAATTAAAATTAGTCAGTTCATCACAATCCAGGAAACACAAAGTAGAGTTTGTGAGAGTTTTTCGAGTCTGTATGATGAAATCCATTCAGGTAAGTAGCTAAGGTTTTAAGAAATAAATGGTTCTGGATTGATACTAGAAACAGGAGATCAAAGTAATACCAGAGATTTAACGCATGATGGTTCTCTGCAGGCAGAGCGTTAGACAAGTGTCTACACCAGGGTGAAAGTGGAAGGAAACCACAGATGGAAACAGGTCCAGGGGAGGTTGGTCAGTTTCTGCAGTGGAGACACACAAGAATTTCTAGATGCACAGGGGTAGTTATCTGAAGGCAGCAGAGCAAATTCTTTGGCCTTGCTCTCTTTTGTGTTTGTCACAAGTGTAACCACACCACCCTATTTCCACCACTGCTTGATGCTGATAGTTTGTTCCCATCTCCAGAATCAAGCAAACTGGATAACTATAATCTCGTTGCTCTGAGACTTCCTAGTGTGAGCAATGCCTGTGACAGCTCACATTGTTATTTGGTACTATCAGAAAAACACACTGTTTATGACATATTCTTTGGTTAAAAAAAGATAATTCCAGGTTGTTTACTAAGTGAAGCACTCTATGAAAGGTGATAACATTACTATGTCTAATGGGAGAGAACCTCTAAGAGCAAAAGCCTCACATCTGTGCACTGCATAAATTAGTAGAAGGGATGAGGGAAGTGTAGCCACACCTGGTTGTTTATAGGGCTGTTTATATGGCTGCTGACAAAGGAGAAAAGACAAATAGCCATGATCAGCAACAGCTATGGATTAAGTTGTGCTCTCCACCATTTGTTTCAGGAAACATTTGCATGAATGAATGATCATTTTACCATCAAGAAAAATAAGCCAAGCCCAAAGAAACATAGGTCCCATGGTTTCCCTTATTTGCAATATCTAGTATATATATGAGTCAAGCAGAAGAGGTCAGATAAGGTGATGTTAGGAAAATGAACCCTAAGATATGTATTTAAATGTTTTTTTCTTAGATGCATTTGTTTCTAAAGCATTTATAAGATTATTTCTTTGTTGCTTTGTATGTCCTTCCCCCACACTATAACCCCTGCTTTCACTGTATTTGATGTGGGTATAATTTGTGGAGGGGAAGGGGTAAAACAAGTCGTTTAAATAAGGATACAGGTGGACCCGTTGCAACAATGAGAAGTATAAGTTGTCATGTTGAAAATGAACTTTACAACTTTGGTGGGGGGGTGGGGAAAATTGGGGGGGGCTGGGGAAGGCTGGGAAGGGATGGGAAGGGTAAACAAAGGAGGAGGCTACAATGCTTGATAAGAAATGTACTCACTATCTTGCCCATGTATTTGTAACCCCTTTGTACAGTATTTTCACAATAAACAAAAGAAAATTCACTTTAATTGAGAAAGATTTTTATCTTAAGTTCAAAGTAATATGTGACTCCAGCTACTAAAGAAAAATTCTTCAGAAATTATCTAAACAGAGAGAGTTTTTATTTTCAGAGAAAAGCATTCAAAATAAG
This sequence comes from Dipodomys spectabilis, assembly GCF_019054845.1. Lineage (NCBI taxonomy): Eukaryota > Metazoa > Chordata > Mammalia > Rodentia > Heteromyidae > Dipodomys > Dipodomys spectabilis. The sequence goes on along the minus strand of NW_024870701.1, from coordinate 10,210,067 downwards.
ACAAAAGGGATAAAAATAATACAGCACTATAGAATTGTTACTTTAAAGAAATATTTCTCAGTGAGTTTGTATGTGTTTTACAATAGCAATGAATGGTCTGGAGCTATCTATGCTATAGTATTAATAGATAAAAGAAACTATATAAATATTAGGCAGCTGGTGATACACACCTATAATGCTAGCTGTTCAGGAAGCTGAGATCTGGTGGATCATGACAGAAAAGACTCAATTGTTCCATCTCAAAAAGGAAAGAAAGGAAAGAATAGGAAAGGAAAGGGGGAGAAAAGGAAAGGAAAGAAAAGAGAAGAAAAGAATCAAGAAAAAGAAAGAAGAACAGAGTAGAGAAGGAAAGGAAAGGCAATATGACACAAGTGGTAGATTGCCAGCCAAGCAAATATGAGTTCCTGAGCGCAAACCATTTCTTTTTCAAACTGGAAAAATAAATGAACTAAAAGATTTTACATAACATTTAAGTAAGTATTACATGCCCAGAGAATATTATAAAAGACAATATTCACTGCTCATTTCTTCTCTTGAAACTGCAATACATCCAGTATAGCAAATCAAACTTCAGAAGAAAGCCTTAAGAAACAAAATCAATGTGATGGATCCAATGTATTTTTTAAATTTAGAAAAAAAGAAATGTTCATCTTCTTTTCTATCCACAATTATCAAATAAACTAATTTCTGTAGAGCATACATTTTATGCAGAATACTCAGTAGCTTTTAGGAGGAAACTTACTACAAGTTTGACTTAGGAAAATTTCCAAGGTCTTGAGTCTTTGATCCTTTGTTTATAAAGATGAAAAGTAGCATCTAATTCAAGATGTTAGAAGAAACAAATGAAGTGAAGTTAAAAGTTGCTAAGCTCCTTCTGACATAAGAAACTAAATATAGTATGATGATATGATATAATGATATTATATATGATATGATATGATGTGATATCATTGTGTTAATGAAAGAGTATACAGACTCCTGACGTCAGGACAATACACATCTTCCAGTCTGTATGGAAGAGTAGTGTAGAATCTTGACAATGAACTAAAAGGCCACCAGAAATATGGTTCTTGGTTATAGTGACAGAACTTTTTGCTACTCCCATCCTTCCATTTCTTAATTCCTTCTCTATTGCATAACACTCTCTGATAGAAATTAGCAAAATCTGTGGGATTCTGATATTCAATTTATTACCAAAAGCCATGAATGAAGCTATGGCTCAAATGGTAGAATTATAGTCTTGAGAAAAATAAAAAAATAAAAAGCTTAGGGATAAGGCATAGGCGCTGAGTTCAAGCCCAATAACCAGCAACAAAACAAAGTAGAAAAAAATCTAGTTTTCTGATCATTGAGCAGAGATTCACATCTACAAATTGTACATTAAGGATATAAACTTAATATTTTTTCTCAGATATATTTTTAAATGATGTTAAATACTTGCAAACATCAAGAAACACATTATCACCTTTTGGAAGTTTTAAGCATTTGAAAAAAAAGTTTTCCTACAAAATTCCAAGCACCTAAATTAGCACCATTTTTTTTGTTTGTTTTGTTTTATTTATTTCATTTCTTTTTTATGTTTTTTTTAATTTAATTTAATTTTATTTGTGAACATACTGTACAGAGGAGTTACAGTTACATGGGCAGGATAATGTGTACATTTCTTACCAAGCATTGCAGCCTCCTCCTTTGTTTACCCTTCACATCCCTTCCCAGCCTCCCCCCTCCCCCCCTAATCCCAATCCTTCTCCTTCCTCCCCCCCCAGCCCCCCCCCCCCACCAACGTTGTAAAGTTCGTTTTGGACATGACAACTTGTACTTCTCATTGTTGCAACAGGTCCACCTGTATCCTTAAACAACTGGTTTTTCCCCATCTCCTCCACAAGTTATACTGACATCAAATATAGTGAAAGCAAGGGTTATACTGTGGGGGAGGGACATACAAAGCAACAAAGAGATAATCTTATAAATGTGTTAGAAACACATGCATGAAAGAAAAAAACATTAAAATACACATCTAAGGGTTCATTTTCCTGACATCACATTATCTGACCTTTTCCGCTTGACTCATACATATACTAGATATTACAAATAAGGGAAACCATGGGACCTACGTTTCTTTGGGCCTGGCTTACTTCACTTAATATAATTTTTTCCAAGTTTTTCCATTTCCTAACAAATGGGGCAATGTCATTCTTTCTGATGGAGGCATAGATGTTTTGGCCAGTATCTAGGTTTGAACTTAGCCTTTGTTCTACTTAAGCTGGTGCTGTACCACTTAAGCCATATTTCTAGCCTGGCTTTTGCTGTTTATTTTAGATAAAGTCTAAAGGACTTTTAAAAAAAAAATCTGAGTTAGCCTGGAACCCAAATCATCTAGAACTCAGCTACCAGAGTAGGTAGGATTACAGCTGTGATTTGCTGCAATGTGGCTCATTTAAGGAAGTATTTAATGAAAAAATGAGACAGCAAATTAAAGACTGTAAGAGTTTTCCAATTTCAAAATATTTTAGTGTTTCAATATATTTATTTTGTCATATACTGCCTATGTGATAGCAAACTTAGAAGGAATGTTCAATTTGTCCACATCGCTACAGTTATTTAATGTAAATAAGCCCTAAGAATTATCAGAGTTTATGTTTAAAAATAGAACCATCAGAAAAGCAATACATTCCTGAGCTTCTCATCCTTTTCCCAAATTATAAAAGGCGGGTGCATAATCATTTCAAAATTCTCACAAAGTAATTCTTGCTAAGAAAAGAATATGAATTCAAATTATAACCAACTACTAGTAACTGAAAGAAAAAAAATCAAAGAACTGAATCAACATTTCCAGGAAGATTGCCCACATCTGTGTTAACAAGTGAACTTGGACACTTGACTTCAACATTTCCTTCATATATACTGTTTTGGTTCATGCTTTAATTTATAGATTTTTGTATTTAAACATTGCACATGTTGATTTATTTCCCTACCTACAGATATAATGCTTCAAATCCTCATTCTCCAAGTTTCCAATCAGAAAATTATACAAAGGCAATATTTGTCACTAACACTCCCTACTAGAAGAACACAAAACACTTCCCATTTAAATACCAACTCCAGAGAAGCCAAAATATTTATTACAGAAAAGCCACTTCTACTCTATTCTAATATTATATTCATACACTGAATTTTTTTTTCTCCTCAGGCAAAAAAAATGTTAACAATTCTGAGAGAATGCAGCTCAAAGACCATTTAAAGTGATTTAACCATTTTTAATGTTCAATTTAAATATGAAAGGGGAAAATACTCATTCCCAAAACTAGTGTTTTAATTAGGGCAAATTAAGAATTTTGTTCTGGCTATTAAGAGAAAAGTTCTTATAAATTGGCAATAATGTTTAACAACTTGCTTTTCACAACAAGAATAATGTTACTACATAATAGACTTGAAAATGAGCCAAATCCCCCAAAATTCATTCATTCTTTTGCTCTTCCACTTATTCTCTCTCAGTTCTCATTTTTTCTCTATATCCGACTGTCTCTGTCTGTCTCTTTCTCTCTTTTTTCTCTCTCTTTCTCTCCTTATTTACTTTTTAATACTTTTTTATTGTAAAAATACTGTACAGAGGGCTTACAGTTACATAAGTACATGAGCAAGGTAATGGGTACATTTCCTATCAAGCCTTGTTACCTGCTCCTTTATTTTTCCCCTTCCATCCCTTTCCTCCTACCTCCATATGAAGACTTGTTACCTGCTCCTTTATTTTTCCCCTACCATCCCTTCCCTCCTACCTCCACAACTACACTCCCCCTCTCCCAGACCTCCCTGCCCTAAATTGTAAAGTTCATTGTTCAACATAGTGTTTTGTACATCTCATGGTTACAGTCAACTTGTATCCCTACTTACGCATTTTGGTTTTTTCCCTTTCCCTCCCCAAATAAGAGAAGGGTAGATACAAGATAGAAGGCACCAACATCAAATACGTAAAAACAGGGGTTATACCATCGGGGAGGAACATACAAAGAAACAAAGAAGATCAGACAGTACATTATAAATATGTTAGAAGCAATAGCAAGCAAGAAAAACCACTTGTGTCTCTATCTTGGGGTTCATTTTGCTTAACATCATCTTTTTTTTTGGGGGGGGTCCAGTCGTGGGGCCTGAAGTCTGGGCACGGGCACTGTCCCTCCGCTCTTCAGCTCAAGGCTAGCGCTCTACCACTTGAGCCACAATGCCACTTCCGGCTTTTTTTCTTTTAGCTTATGTGGTGCTGAGAAATCGAACCCAGGGCCTCAGGCATGCAAGGCAAGCACTCTACCACGGAGCCACCTTCTCAGCCCCTTAACATCATATCTGGTCATATGTACATAGCTTTGGACCTTTTCTGCTTGTCCCAAACATATACTAGTTATTACAAATAAGGGAAACCATGGGACCTATGTTTCTTTGGGCCTGGCTTACTTCACTTAATATAATTTTTCCCAAGTCTTTCCATTTCCTAGCAAATGAGGACATGCCATTCTTTCTGATGGAGGCATAGAATCCTATTGTATGTATATATATATATATACATACATTGTATGTATATATATATAAGGGGCATCTGGGTTGGTTCCATATCTTACTATGGTAAATAATGCTATGTAAACATAGTTGTGCTAGTAGCTTTAGTATGGTCCTGTTTATGATCATTTGGGTAAATGCCCAAAAGTGGGATTGCTGGGTCATAGGGGAGCTCTATGTGGAGTCTTTTGAGGAATCTCCATACTGCTTTCCAGAGTGGCTGAACAAGTTTACACTCCCACCAACAATGCAGTAGGGTTCCCTTCTGTCCACATTCCTTCCAGCATCTGTTGTTATTAGAGTTCTTTTTGGGGGGGAGTCCGTTTGTGGGACCTGAACTCTGGGCCTGGGCGCTGTCCCTCAGCTACTCAGCTCAAGGCTAGCGCTCTACCACTTGAGCCACAGCGCCACTTCCGGGTTTTTTCTTTTTGCTTATGTGGTGCTGGGGAATCAAACCTAGGGCCTCATGCATGCAAACCAAGAGCTCTACCACTGAGCCACCTTCCCAGCCCGTTATTAGAGTTCTTGATTTTAGCCTTTCTAACTGGGGTGAGGTGGTATCTCAATGTTGTTTTGATTTGCATTTCTTTTATGGCTGGAGAGGTTGAGCATTTTTTCATATGTCTATTGGCCATCCTTCTTTCCTCTTCAGAGAAGTTTAAGTCTTTAGCCCACTTGTTTTTGGGGCAACTGTTTCTTGAGGATTTGTTGTTGGGGAATTTAATTTTTAAGTTCCAAGTGTATTTTAGATATGAGACCCTTGTCTTTTGTATGGCTAGTGAAGATCTTCTCCCAATCTGTGGGCTTTCTATTGATCTTGCCAGCTCTGTCCTTTGCCACGCAGAAGCTCTGCAATTTCATGCAATCCCATTTGTCCAACCTTTCTTTGATTTGTTGTGTTTCTGGGTCTTTATTAAGGAAATTTCTCCTCCTATTCCTTCCTGTAATGTGTTCAAGGTGTCTGCATTGAATCCGAGGTCTTTGATCCATTTGGAGTTGATTCTGGTGCAGGGTGATATATAAGGATCTAGCTTTAGTTTTCTATAATTTATTAACCAATTTTTCCAGCATAATTTACTGAAGAGGCTGTCTTTCTTCCATTATATTTTTTAGCTCTCTTATAGAAGAATAGGTGGCTATAGGTCTGTTGCTTCATTTTTGCTTTTTCATTTCTACTCCATTGGTCCTCATGTCTGTTGTTGTGCCAGTACCAAGCTGTTCTGATTAGTATGCTTTGAAGTAGAGTTTGAAATTTGGTATTGATATTTCTCCACCACTGTTCTTCCTGTTAAGGATCATTTTTGCTACTTGGGGTTTTTATTGTTCAATATGAATTTGTGGATTGCTTCTTCTATTTCATTGAAGAATGAGGTTGGAATATTGATAGATGTGGCATTGAATTTGTACATAGCCTTGGGAAATATGGCCATTTTCACAATGTTGATTCTTTCAATCCAGGAGCATAGGAGGTTTTTCCACTTCCGAAGTTCTGCTTGATTTTCTTTTTCAGGTTTTTAAAGTTTTCATTGTAGAGATCCTTCAGTTATTTAGTTAATTCCTAGGTATTTTATTTTTTGAGGAGCTATTACAAAAGGAGTTGCTTTCCTGATTTCAGTCTTGCTATTCTCATTGTTGGCTACAGAAAAACCATTGATTTTTGAGGGTTAATTTTATACCCTGCTACTTTGCCAGTTTCAAATCAGTCTGAGTAATTTGGGAATCAAGTCCATGGGATTATTTAAATACAAGATTATGTCATATGGAAGAGGGAGAGATTTACTTCAGCTTTCCCTATTTGGGTCCCCTTTATATTTCCATCTTGTCTTATTGCTCTAGTGCGGCATTCTAATAATAAATTGAAGAGAAGTGGAGAGAGTGGCATCCTTGTCTCATTCCTGAGTTTAGAGGAAATTGCTTTAATATTTCACTGTTAAGTATAATGCTGGCTGTAGGTTTGTCATATACAGCTTTTATTCTATTGAGAAATGTTCCATCGATTCCTAGTTTTTCCAGAGCCTTCATCATAAAGGGGTGTTGGATCTTGTCCAATGCTTTTTCTGCATCTATTGAGATAACCATGTGGTTCTTATTCTTGCTCTTGTTCATGTGATGAATTACATTAATTGATTTGTGAATATTCAACCAGCTTTGCATCCCTGAAATGAATCCTGTTTGATTATAATGTATGATATTTGTATGAATTGTTGAAGTCAATTGGCTAAAATTTTGTTGAGAAGTTTTGCATCGATATTCATCAAAGAAATGGGTCTAAGGTTCTCTTTTTTTGATGAACCCCTTCCCCATTTTGAGATGGGGGTTACGATGGTTTCATTGGAAGAGTTCAGTAGTGAACTTTCTCTTTCAATTTCATTGAAGAATTGGAAAAGTATTGGTGTGAGTTCTGTTTTAAAGGCTTGCAGAATTCTGCTGTAAATAAACCTAGTCCTGGGCTTGTCCTAGATGGAATGTCTCTTATTGCTGTTTCTATTTCCATGCTTGATATGTGTCTGTTAAGTTGGTTTAACTCATCTTGGTTTACTTTCACGATGTCGATATTTGCTAGGAAATCGTCCATTTCTTCCAGATTCTCAAACTTATTAGCATAAAGTTTTGAGAAGTATTCCCTTATAATATTCTGAATCTTGGTTTTTCTCTGTGGTGATGTGTCCATTCTCATCTCTGAGTTTGTTTATTTGGGTGTGTTCTTTTTCGGATAAGATTTGCTAAAGGTCTGTCAATTTTGTTAATTTTTTCGAAGAACCAACTCTTTGTTTTGTTGATTCTTTCTATGGTTTTTTTATTCTAATTCATTTAATTTTAATAATTTTTTCTGTCTACTGGACTGGGTTTATATTGCTGCTCTTTTTCAAGGAGGTTCACATGTTTCATTAAGTTGTTGGTTTGAGAGCTCTCCAATTTGTTGATGTAGGAACTCAGAGCTATAAACTTGCCTCTGAGTACTGCCTTTCCTGTGTCCCAGAGGAGGTGGTAATTTGTGTGTTCATTTTTGTTGAATATCATGAATATTTGAATTTAGTTTCTAATCTTTTCCATGACCCACTGGTGATTCAACAGTGTGTTGTTCAGCATCCATGTGTTACAGGACTTTCTTTGGTGTCTTTTGGTGTTGAGTTCTAATTTTATTCCCTTTAGTCTGAGAGAATGTAGTGCATAATTTCAAAGTTTCTTAATTTGGATGAGTTTGCTTTGTGACCTAAAATGTGGTCTATTTTGGAAATATCCTCTGTGCTGCTGAGAAGAATGTGTATTCTGATGCTGCTGGGTGAAATATTTGGTAGATGTCTGTTAAACCTAGTTGATCTATGCAATTGTTTAGATCTGTGTTTTCTCTGTTGAGTTTTTGCTGAGTTGATCTATCTAGTGGGATAATGGTGTGTTAAAGTCTCCAACAATTTATGTCTTTGGATCTATGTGAGATTTAAGGGAAAGTAGTGTTTCTTGGAGAAGCTTCGGTGCTCCATTGTTTGGTGAATAGATATTTAGACTTGTAATATCCTCCTGAAGGAGAGATCCCTTAATTGGAATAGGGTGACCTTCTTTATCTCTTCTTACTAATTTTAATTTGAAGTCTATTTTATCTGATATTAGGATTGCAACTCCCGCCTGTTTATGGGGGCCATTTGTTTGGTAGATTTTATTCCAGCCTTTCACTTTCAGAATATGTTTGTTTTTATGGGCTGGTGACTCTTGAAGGTAAGAATAGAAGGATCTTGCTTTTTAATCTAACTAGACAATCTATGTCGTTTTATTGGAGAGTTAAGTCCATTAATGTTGAGAGTTAGAACTGAGAGTTGCTTAGTAGTTCCTACCTTCTTATCCACCTTCTTGGGGGCTGTGACAACTGGGTTTTTCCTATGGTTCTTAGATTCTCAGTTTGGGTGCAGTTTCTTGGGCTTTATTTTGCTCTTGTTTGTTTCCTATATGTAGGACATCTTTAAGCATCTTTAGTAGGCTGGTTTGGTGGAGAAATATTGTTTCAGTTTTTCTTTGCTATGGAAGGTTTTTATTTGGTCTTCCATTATGAAGGACAATTTAGCTGTGTACAGTATCCTTGGTTGATAGTTTGTCTTTACAGCATGGCATACATCATTCCAGGCTCTTCTTGCTTTAATTGTCTCTGCTGAGAAATCTGAGGTTATTCTAATTGGTTTCCCTTTGATCTTTTCTCCTTGAGAGCTTTAAGGATCCTTTCCTTGGTAGGAATTAATCCTGTGTGAATTATAATGTGAGGGTGGGATGTCCTGTTCTGGTGTGTTCTATTTCAGGTTCTAAAAGTTTCTTTTATCTGAATAGGCCTATCTTTTTGCATGTTTGCGATGTTCTCTTCTAGGATCCTGTTAAATAAATGTCCTAGACCATTAACTTCTGTCTCTAGTTGCTCCTCTATGCCCATTACCCTCAGATTAGGCATTCTCATGGTGTCTTCTAAATGTTGAATAGATCTATCATGTTTCTTGAATTTTCTTGGATAATTGTATGTTCTTTCTCTATAGTATCTAGGCTCTCATCAATCCCCGAGATTCGATCTTCTGCATGGTCTAACCTACTTTGAAGACTTTTTACTTCTACTTTGTTTTTTATTTCATTTCCTTCTAATTGGTCAGCTTTGATGGCTTCAAATTCGATTTTGGAGCTTTGTTTTAGGTCGTATATGGATTTCTTTACTTCCTTAATTTGGTGTTCACTGTTTATTCTCAAATCAATTTGTTGATTGGTTATGGTCCATTGGACTCCTTTCCTTCTGACAGTCTCCGTTCAGCATTCCGTTTGTGGTCTCCCTGGATTTCTTCAGCTGTCTGTATATGGATTCCATGACTACCTCTATTGATCTTTGTCTGTTCTCATCCCCCTCATGCAATTCCTGTATTACTCTTTGATTGTTCTCAGCCTGCTCATGCACTTCTTGCATTAATCTTGATTAGCCTCCTCATGATCACGAGATTCCTAAATTAATTTTTGATTAGCCTCATCATACTCACGAAGTTCCTGTATTAATCTTTGGTTAGCCTTGTCTCTCTCACTATCATGCTCAGACTGAGTCTTTGCAGGCTTTTGATCTTTTCATTCACCATGTTTACCAGTAGTGTTTGTAGAGCTTTTGGGAACTTTCTTCTGGATTATATATTAACTGTTCTATCACCTGATTATCATGAGTGGGAGATGAGATACCTGGACTTGCCATTTTTCTTGTGTTTCTCCAGCTTGTTCTGCCCATTTGATATGAAAGTAACACCAATTTCATGCTAGAGCACTATTTTAAGGAAGCATCAACTAGAGTCCTGTAGTGGAAGAGTCAAAATGGTTATAGATACAATCTAGTTCAACAGACAAAATCTATTCAACATCAAACAACTGGAATAATGTTCTAAGAACATCAAAGAGGGATTCAGCAGACTAGTAATCAATAGGTTTAGGGAGAATTGTGGGGAAAATTGGCTTAGAGGGATGAGGAGATGTAAAAGGAAAGTGTGCATTTAATCAAGTCCTTATCTCAGAGAGGAAATGGATAGATCAGAATGAAAGGAGAGAGATAAAGAAACAAGAAAAAATGAAAAAACAAAAATTTAAATTTAAAAAATGAAATATTTAAAAATTATGTAAGTATAAAGAAATAATACTGATAGAAAAAAAGGATAGGATGAGAGGAGGAGAGATAAAAAGGAATAACCAAATAAAAAATAAAAATATAAAAATGGAATACTTAAAGGTTATATAGGTATAAAGAAATAATTCTAATATTAAAGAAGTCAAGCCTAATAGGTTCTGAATTGAGTAATCAATTTCTGAATTAAGTATGTACACAATGAAGGATAAGGTCTAATATTGGACAATGGGTATATATCTGGGGATGAACAGAACAGCAATTAAGTCATGCAAAAAAAATAAAAAAGACCAAAATGTTAAAAGAGATAAACATACACACATGCACATACACACACACATACATAAAATAGACATTATGAAAGAAAAAAATAGAAAATAATTTTTTAAAAATAGGTAGAAAAAATGAGTTCTTTGATTTTTTTTTGGAGGGTGGGGGGAAATCTTGTATTTCCCTTGTGTCCATAACCAATCTCTTGGTGGAGTATCTGGTCTGCTTGTGGTGTTTGGTTTTCCTGTGGCTTGATTGGTTTCTTAAGTCAGTTTGTTTGAGCAGGCAGAAAGAAGGTCTGCCTTATCCACGACTTTGTGATCCTCCTCCCAGGCTAGTTCAGTGGGAGGGAGATTTTTTTGAGTATCACAAAAGAAGGAGATGGCTGTTTCCTCTAGCTTGGACTTTCTGTGATGAAGCTAGGTTCTGGGTGGGGTTGAGACCTATCAGCAATCAGTAGCTTTTCCCTGAGGGGCTAGTTCCTGAGACACTCACAGAGCCCAGCCTAGAGCCATTCTCAGGATTTATGTTTACTGAGTTCCAATTGTTTGTCTTTTATCCCACCTGCTGTCTAAGCTGCAGTAGGTAGGGGCAGTCTCTGACTTTGTTTATCCATTGATGAAAGTCACTTCTCCGGGGTTGGAGCTTCTTCTACTTGGGATGGGCAACTTTCCCCTGGGTGGAGCTGAGCCTGGCAGATCAGGTCAGATTCCTGTGACCTGCTGAATGGCTCCTATTGTTTTCTTCCAAGGCCTGAGTTGGAGCTAGCTGCTCAGCTGGGCCTTTGTCATTATCAGAGATGGAGTTCTTCTCAGATGGTGGGGGAGATGTTACCTTCCCAATGCTGCTCCATGAGAAGGAATGAGGATGTCTTGGGTGTACTCATTCTAGACTCCTGGGTTCTGGGCCATCCCTGGTCTGCGATCAGCAGGATGAAGATTTCTGCTCCTTGTCAGTTCTTGATGGAGGTGAGTAGAATCCACTCACACACTGGGTCTGGCACTTTTGTCCCAGGCTCTCTCTGATGATATGGCGGCCGTGACAGTAGCCACTGCCACCCCTGCACACTGGCAAGTGCTCAGATCTGTCTCATTGACTAAGCTGCCTGAATTTTTCCTCTCTGACCATACTTCCCTTATTGTGATGACACTCTTGGTGTGATTCTCTAGTCTAGGACTATTCACTGGAACACTAAAACTGCTTTCTATGCGAGAACTTGTTTAGCCTCAAGCTTCTCTTCTGCCTTATTCCTCTGGAGCACCCTATTTACTTTTTGAGTTATGTATTAACAGTTGGAGCTGATCAAATATATATGGTATACATGAAACAATGTTCTTTAGATTTGCAATAAAATGAAGAGAAGCTTGTCAATGATTTTCAGTAATGTTTTGTGGACTGGCAGATTACCATTTGGGAAAACTGACACTTGCTCTCTTGGACCCAGGGAAAATGGCATTAATAGCTGACGAAAATTGAAATGGAAGTACTAGCTGATTCCCACTGATAAAATGGCAAAGCCATTTTAAAGTAGAGAGGGGAAAAATCAAAAGTACTTGATCTTTCAAAAGACTTCCATCCAGAATGGGACTATAGCTTAATGGTAAAGTGCTTGCCTAGCATGCATGATGCCCTGAGTTTGATTCCTCAGTACTACATAAACAGAAAATGACAGAATTGGCACTGTGGCTCAAGTGGTAGAGTGCTAGTCTTGAACAAAAGAAGCTCAGGGACAGTGTGCAGGCCCTGAGTTCAAGGCCTAAGACTGGCAAAATAAATAAATACCTAAATATACAAGTACATAAATAAATATAAAAAGACTTTCATCCCATGTTTTGTCCTCAACAAACAATTTAGAATTCAAGAAAAAAATTACATTGAGGAACAATCTGAGCATTTTATTAATGGCAAGTCATCTTAACTGATAGATAACTGGAGTTCAATATCCTATCGAGAAATGTGGACAGTTCAGTTTTCCATTTGTACTATGAAAAGGGTGACATGATCAAGATACAGTGTGCCTACAATCTGATATTTTTTAATTGAAGTCCCTTTTGAACAACTACTTAATTATCATATATATACATATGTATGTAAATGCATATACTATGTACATTTATATTTACATTTTGCATATACATATGTATACATATATGTGTGTACATAAACATGTATGTGTGTATAAACATATATGTAGGCACTAGGCACCCATAATATTTGCAAGACATGGGAAAGACAATGTTTCAGATGAAATGTGCAAAACCTGAGAGACTATGGGAGAATAAATGTGGGAAAAAGAAGAAATGTTAGAAAAATATGTGCCCAAGCAAGTATTTTGCTCTGAATAATTCCAACAGCAGAAACACTTTATGTATGAAGACTGTCCACCCTGGTCATCAGCTTTGCTATGCTTCCTAGTCTTTGCCTTGTAACCTTTTTATTTTCCTCAGCATGTAGTATTCAAGTGTATGGGCAATGTTATCTGAAAAATATTTGAGTAGAGTTTATTTCATTCCATAGACAACCAGTTCACTTCTTTCAATGCTATCATGTTGAAATCTACATACCCAAGGTGATGTGTTTGGAAGTTGGCCTTTAGGAGGCAATTCAGTTGATATGAAGTTACTGGGTGTTGACTTAATGATGGGAGATGAAGGACCCAGGGCTATCTACCAGCCATGGGAAGACACAGGGAAAGGACAGCATTATAAGGAAGGCCTTTACCGAAATCCAGCCATTCTCATCTTGATTCCAACCTTACAACTGTAAAAATAGATATTTGTATTGGTAAAACTATTCTGTCTACTGCATTCACTTTTCAGCACAAAATGACCAGGTAACACCAAGAACTCATTGTGATTATATGTTAATTTGGGTATGTTATGGGTTCATATTTCCTGTAAGTCTGAGTCAAGGGTGAGAAGGGAATCTCTTTTAAAAGGCTTAGTAGTTAGGATCCCAGGGCTTCCTAATAATCTCATACAGGACAATGTTATTGCAGAGAAAGCAAAGGTTTTCAAATCACAGGAAATCAGGTTTCATACCTGATTTTAGCAGTCAATAACTGTAGAAATTTTAGTTTGTGTAAATCCTAGCTTTACCACAACTTTCATGGAGTTCTGGTGAAGAATAAGCTGAGGAAAATAAGAATATGTATGTATATATATATATATGTATATATATATACATATATATTTACATAACAGATCCTTCATTTCCTTTGTGCTAGAGATAAATTCTCCACACATACCCATCCTATTTAGTATGACCTTGTGATCAATACTGTGCTTAAGGATTTACAATAGTGTTGCCAGAGCCCAAACATTTGGAATAAACAATAAAACTCTAAGAGTAAGTAGAAATAATCTATTTTTTCCTTAAAATAGCTCTTTGCATAAAGCCAGATTAGTGTTTTTTATGCTTGTGTGACATGTTGTTGAACTTCAATTCTGATGGTATAGCTCAGAGCTTATTGTCTTTTAACTGGTACTCTACCACATGCGCCACACCTCCAACCAGCAGTTTTGATATATTAATTAGAGATACATGCTTCAGGCTAGTTCTGCCCCAGCTACCTTCAAAACTCAACATCCATATTTCAGCTTCCTGAGTAGTAAGTATTATAGGTGTGAGCTATTAACAGTTGCTAGATTTATATTATAGGTTAATATACAAGCATAGTAACCTCTTTTAAGAGGTTAGGAAAAAAACCGCAAAAATGATTACAGATTAAACTACTTTTCAAAGAAATATATTTCTCTACTATAGAAATATAAACCTATATCTACTTAAATATTTATAAACATATATTTATTGTAAAGTTTCAGTTTATTACAAATTTTCATGTATTTAACACCCAAATGATGTCTCTTCTATCTAAATAATTTTCATTAAAAAAATTCTAGAAAGGATAACTAAGTTGCCCCCTGATTCCTTAATTTTAACTAGAACAAAATAAAAACAAATAAATTTTTGTGTGTGAAAACCATATTTTAAGGAGACTTAATATCCTTATTTTTAACAGCGATTAGTTCCTTGGAAAATTTGGGCACCTGTGTTCTTTACATACATAAGTATAAGCATAAAATGAATTAAATGCCTTGCAAATACATTTTTCCTTTTACTTCTTGTTATTTTGCTATGTAAAGAAATATGAAATTACCCACATATCCAAGACCACAGTTCACTTTCAAAATCTAATCACAGTTTTTGAATTTATAATGTACTTTACAATTTTTGTCAGGTCAGGCTTTGAGCATGAATTCTCTCTAAAAAATATCTAATAAGCTTAGATTAATTTTGAATTAATTTTTACTCACATTAATTTTTCAAGTGCATCTATAAATCCACTGACAATTTTGTACAGCAAAAGGAGAAGTCCTTTGTTCCAAGTTATATGACATATCTATTATGACTATAAACAATGAGTACATTCAAGAAAGGGACTCTAATATTTCTTCCTTTTAGAGAATGTGTCTAATCTTAAATTTAGTTGGTGTCACATGTCTTGTATTTTAGGAGTTCCCTTATATAGTCTATATTATCTCCATGTTTTACTTTCAAGCAGGTGAAAATATACTTCTTATAGAAAGTTCCTTTGAAAAAATACAATCCTTTTGAATCTTTTATTCGTGTCTTTCAAATGGTTCTTTTTTTAATTTTAATTTTATTGTCAATATGATATACAGAGGGGTTACAGTTGCATAAGTAAGGTAGTGAGTACATTTCTTTTCTAACTTGTTACTCCCTCCCTCATTTTTTCCCTCTTTTCTTTCCCCTTTCCCCCAAGTTGTACAGATCATTTCCAACATATTGTCTTGTGAGTATCACTGTGCATAGGTTACCTCTTTGTCCTTTGTCTCACCATTTTTTTGTTCCCTTTCCCTTCACTAGTTCAGATAAACATATATACTAAATCCAGGGTACCAAAATCGAATGCAGTGAAAACAATGGATAAACCATGGGGGAGGGGGAGACACAAAAGAAAATAAGGAATAACGTAACATTAAGAACAACAACAAAGAAAAAAACTCTTGTGTCTATATCTTGGAGTTCATTTTGCTTAGCATCATAGTATATGGTCATATGTACATAGCTATTGAGATATTCTGCTCATCTGCTAAGATTATCCTAGATGTATATTTATTACTACAAATAAGGGAAACCATGGGGCCTATGTTCCTCTGGGTCCAGCTTACTTCACGTAATATGATTCTTTTCCCTCAGTAGATGAATGTATCAAGAAAATTTAGTCCATATACACAATGGAATTATATGCTTTCATCAGAAAGAGTGACACTACCCTTTTTGTAAGGAAATGGAAGGACTTGGAAAAAAATCATATTAAGTGAAGTAATTCCTCTGCATCTTTAGCAGTTCACTATGATTTGATGTACATTCAAGTAGCATGTTAACAGTCTAAATCCCAGAGCTCAACCCCCATTCTCTACAGGTATTGCAGCAGAATCTCTCTCTATTGATTCTGCATTTGCAGCCAAAATTGAGAAGTTTTTGCTAATTTGACTTCACTTTGCTTACTTTATATTCCTAAGACAATTTAGTTAGGAACTTCCTTTCAGATTCATGCCTTTTAGAACAAAGGAGGACAAACATTCAGCTACCTGACAAGTATTACAGGTGCTAGTACTTGGAAAAGTAAGATCTTTACTAAAATCAGCAGATGCCATGGATTTACTAGGTTAGCTACTACTTAAATGTTTACAATTCTGGAGGAACTGGATTTATTTTGGCATTTATTAGAGAGGTATATAGATGCTGCTGCTGCTGATGATGATGATGATGATAGACAGACAGACAGACAGATAGATGCTAGTATTTTATATAAAATGCTGATAATCCTCTTCATGCACAACATTTTTTGTAATCTCAGATATAACTCAGTACAGCAATTATTTTTAAGAAAAGGAGTAATGTTTGAGTATCAACACAATAAGTAAAATAAATACTCTTATTTATAATAAGGAATAAAGAAGTAAAATAAGAAGTCTATATCAAAAGTCTATAAAGCTAGATAAAAGTTTCCTTGTGTGTTATCATCATCCTATCCTGACATCCTCATTACTACTGAGGAGATCCTCACTTTCTGTAAGAGATCAGGTCAGGTACTTAATAGGAAGTATGCATTAGAACAATAAGCTTGTGAAAATGCTAAGCTCTGGGACTCCTGGTTTTGAGCCTAATCCTTGTATTATACTATTTGCTATTATATCAAGGTTAGATATTAGAAGAATCTCTTAAGTTTCCTCTCATCTACTCTCATCCCAATGTTTTTGTTTCCTCTGTGCTGGATCCTGGTTGATTTCTGACATCTGGGGAGTTTTAGCTACCTTCTCCCATTGATAGGTTCCCCTCGTGACTGTATCATAGTCTATAAAAAGTCACACAGTCACCGGTCATATAGAAGATACAAGGAAGGATTTTTACAGACTTGTTCCATTTATACTCCTTTTAAAAAATATAATGTTTCTTAACAGAATGGGATCGTGAAATATAAATCATGCACCTAAATATAATCAGACTCCTTTCTCTTCAAGGACAGATTAAGAGTGAATTTTCCTAGAGTGAAATTCCCTAGAACTATGCATGTTGGCTTTAAGTTGCTTTACTTTAGCAACACATATGAGTAGTAAGAAAAGAAAAGAGAAATATCAGCCAATTAAGAAGAATAACTTTAATCCAAACAAGAAAAGTGTAAAGACTTCAAGAAAGCCGAACCTGTTTTTTGCTACCTGAGAAATTCAACATTAAGTCTTACTCTTTTAATATGGATTTTAGTTTCCACCTATTTCCATTTCCATTTTTTAAAATTGTATTTTAGAATATAAGTATAACAAATTCAAATAGAATAAAAAACTCTCATCCATTGAGTTCCCAGTATAGTAATGCACAGATGATTGTATTGCTTGGTGATATTAGAACTTGAGGAAAGTTTAAAAGCAATAAAATTTAGAGGAACAGACTATTGAATGAGCTGTCTGTAAAGATCAGTGGATTTAAGCATCATGTATTGCCTAACCTTTTGAATTTTCAAAGGCATGCTAAAGATATGGAATTCAGGTTTTTACCAGTTCTGAACATTTTATTAAACATGAATATAGAAAGCTTTCTTCATAAAAGTTGAATATACTTTATAAGTTAAGTAGCAATTTGTGAGTGGGTTTGGAAGCCTGGGTTCTTTTTGTGAGCACATTATTTATTAATCCCCTACCAAAGCAAGGAAAGACTGTCTTCCTTATTGCAGGATGACCCAAGGCCAAATACTGTCTTCCTTACTGACAAATTAATAGGCATTTAGTTAGGAATGAGGTCACTGTATGTACTGTTTCATTTTAGACAGTTTAATAAAAAAGAAAATCTGGAATTTTCAGTAACATTATTTTATCAAACACTCTAGCAACATTTGAAGCTTGATTAAATTTTAGACATAAAATTATTCCTTCTCATAGGAATTTTATTTACAATTAGCTTGTGATCCACAAAAATGTTCCTTATTTATTAGTTTTTTTTAAAAAATTGTTTATTTAAAACAACCTTAGTTAAACCAGAAAGATCTAAGAAGCAATAAAAATCATCCAGATTATGGAAAGTGTCCTGGCTATAGCAATGAAGTCTTAATTAAACCTTTGGTTCTGGGTTGCGATTACATTAATTAATATTTTGTTAGGAACAAGGAGAAGCATTAAAATGTTCTCAAGATGGAACAGATTCCAGGTCCAAAATAAAAGTCCTGCCTTACCTGAAGAGAATGTGGACCAAGGCAGATTAGTAACAGTATTTTATTTCCTACATTAATATCAAAGCACTCAGGTGGTTAAAGATGAGATGGAATATTATACAAACTTTAAAAAATGATATTACTTTTGATTTATATTATCTTATTCATCTAAGAAACAAACTTACCCTAAATATTAAAAGATTTATACCACACGAATACAAATACAATGAAGTAGCAAGTGGTAGAAGATATGGACTGATCATCGGAGCACTGGTGACTCACACCTGTAATCCTAGCTACTCAGAAGACTGAGATCTGAGCATTACAATTCAAAACCAGCCCGGGGAAGGAAAGTCCATGAGACCCTTATCTCTAATTAACCACCATTAAACCAGAAGTGGCACTGTGGCTCAAGTGCTAGAGCATTTGCATTGAGTTAAAAAACTCAAGGACAACTTTTGGGCATTTACCCAAATGTTCACAAACAAGACCACACTAAAGCTACCAGCACGACTATGTTTATTGCAGCATTATTTACCATAGCTAAAATATGGAACCAACCCAGATGGCCCTCAGTAGATGAATGGATCAAGAAAATGTGGTATATATACACAATGGAATTCTATGCCTCCATCAGAAAGAATGACATTGCCTCATTTGTTAGGAAATGGAAAGACTTGGAAAAAATTATATTAAGTGAAGTAAGCCATTCCCAAAGAAACAAAGGTCCCATGGTTTTCCTTATTTGCAGTAAGGAACTACTAGTTATTTGCAATAACTAGTATATGTCTGAGTCAAGCAGAAAAGGTCAGATAAGGTGATGTTAGGGAAATGAACCCTAAGATATGTATTCAAATGTTTTTTTTTCTTTCATGCAATTGTTTCTAACACTTTTGTAAGATTATTTCTTTGTTGCTTTGTATGACCTCCCCCAAGGTATAACCCCTGCTTTCACTGTATTTGATGTTGTTATAATTTGTGGAGGGGAAGGGAAAAAACAAATCGTTTAAATAGGGATACAGATGGACACATTGCAACAATGAGATGTACAAGTTGTTATGTCAAAAACGAACTTTACAACTTTGGTGGGGGGGGGGGAGGAGAGGTGGGTGGGGGGGTTAGGGAGAGGATGGGATGGGAAGGGGAAACAAAAGAGGAGGCTACAATGCTTGATAAGAAATGTACTCATTATCTTGCCCATGTAATTGTAACCTCTCTGTACAGTATTTTCACAATTAAAACAAACAAACAAACAAATAAAAAACCCCAAGGACAGCATCCATGGACTGACCATAGTCATTGAACGATAAAGAAAGAGAGATAATAGGGATGGAGGACCTTGAAGGACATCAGATTTTGTGAAAGCCTGTAGAGGCTTTAATACTTTTCACTAGACTGGCTGATAAGCCTTAAGATACCCATATGGTTATAATTAGAATCTAAAGTGTTCCTGATTCTAAAAGACCAAGCTATATAGTTCAAATAATATAAGCTACTTGACATTTTAAAATATAAATATATTAAAAATGAAACACATCACCACAATATTGTCCAAGAGAAGGCATTTAGTTTTGCAATGATATGAAATCCTAAATCTTTCCCTTCCTTTTAAGACCAGATTTATAACAGAAAGTCTTCTTATTTTTTATAGAAGTAAAAAGGGCTATAAGAAAGAGGAATATGATTTGCTCATTTGAAAACAATTGTCTTTACAATCATAGGAGCCCTCGTTTATGTTATCATCCTTCACTTAATTGGCAGCCTCAGTAGGCCTGCCTAATGTTATTTTACGAGAAAGCTTATGTCTTCCCATGTGATATCTGACAAGTCTGAAGTTCTCCATAATCTCAAGTAGCCAACAACAGGACCTGTCACCTAGAAAACCATTATTTGTCCAGTGACGAAGACTTACGATGGATGTTTCAGCAATGACATTTGAGATGACAGGGGCTGAAAATCACAAAGTCAGAGATTTTCATTCTTGGAGTCTCCAGAGGAGCACTGTTGTCAATTAAGCTGTCCATGTAGAAAGACATGCAATATGCATGTCCAGCAAATCAATTTGTTACCCAGTCCATGAAACTCATTGGTGGCAAAAATCAATACAGAAATTCAAACTCAGTGATTAAAAGAAAAATCAGAGTGGTATATATTCTTTTTGCATTTCCAGTGTTGCCTTCCTTTAGTCCAATGACCAAAAGTATATGGAAGATATTTTTCCTAAAGTTGAACAAAAATAACAATGTCCAAATGGCATATAAACACTATTCTAGAAAGCAGTAGTGCCTAGACACACATATCAGGCTCTGACAGAGAAATGAAGGTAAGTTTCAGTGATAATTCTGATCAGCTAAAATTATGTGATTGCAAAACTGAAATCTGAAAAGCAGCATGTATATACACTAAAATGATGTTATTATCTTACACTCTTAATTTTAAAGCCTTTTAGCCACTTGTATATAAGGGAATTATAAATGTCTGAGAGAACTTTATCATCATAGTAATTTGAAAAAAATATGTAAAAAACAAGCAGAAGCTACTTAAAAGCATGTTAAGTAATTTAATGTTTACAGTCACTGACAAAGTATTTTTTTTAATTACTGACCTTATTCCAAAAAGGGAGTAACTAGGTGGGTATTTGTGGCTCTCACCTGTAATTACAGGTACTGAGGAGGCTGAGATCCAAAGTTGAAAATTGAAGCCATTCCCAGCAAGAAAGTCATTGAGACTCATATCAACAATTAACCACCAAAAAAGTAGGAACTGGAGCTGTGCCTTCACTGATAGAGTGCTTGCCTTGGGCAATATATAAATACATAAATAAATAAATAAAACAAGTTCAGGGCCTGCAACTTTCCCCCAAGCTCAAGCATAAGGACTGACACAGAAAAAAATAAAGTTCACAGAATTAAGTTCTGTTACCAGGATGCAAAAACCATGGTCAGTTGGACTGAAATGGGAACCCAGGTAAATACAGGACCTGCTTCCTGGAAACCATGGAGTACTCATGAAAACCATAACTTTTCTTCTCCAGCCAGCTCAAAGCCCTTTGTGCCTAAGCTCAAGCATTTTGGGGACATCTCTTGCCTTCAAATGGCATCTGACATCATTGATAATCACACTATAAGTTAACTCTGGGATCATAAAATTGCTGAAATATTAATGAAATTAACAAGAGTGTTCCCTAAAACAAAATGTTTGTTATGTAGAGCACACATTATCAGCAACTTAGCTAATTCCAGAAATATTCTAAACAATTGTCATCTAAGCTTTAGTATGTTGTATTTGCTAAACTTAATCTCAGTGGCACACAGCTAAATAAAATAACAATTTGCTTTAATTTTAATGACCTTGAAAATCACACACACATGCATGCCCAAAATAAATCTAAAGTCTAGGATTGATTTGGCAATGAGACATAAGTTCCATTCATCAGATTAATCTAATATTGATTTATTATTTTATTACACCCCCTTTCACTGTGGAGACTATGATGTAATTGGGCTTGTTTACTAAATTAAAAGCAGTTTTCACAGACGCAGTGTTTAGAAAAACAGATGGATCTGTGTTATTGTAAGAAGCACTTCAAATTTATGTTGGTATTTTTAACAGAGTGAATGGAAGACACAGCGTAAGGTGCACACAGTTCTGTGTAAAGACAAATCAACATGTGTCCTTTGGAGCATTACCTTAGGTTTTGTGCTCAAAAATTTTTCATGGAAGAAAATATCTTTGCTATCATTACAAATGTATTAGCTGGATCAGTTTTCTATATTAAGAGATCTGGTCCTTTGCTTATTATGATGGTTTTCAATTCATAGAAATTCAAGGATAAATATTAACGTATTATTAAAAGTAATGTTTTAAATATAGCTTGCTATTAACATGTGGACATGAAAGAACCGAACTATACTACAATTAAAACTCTAAGTATAATTTAAAATTACTATTTATTTTCTCAGCCATTGTAAGGCAATATTCTACCATAAGTTTAATTTTTGTTTTTATTATTAAATGAAATGGGACAAAGTATGCAGATATGTACTTGTATACACTCATATATATATATATGTACATATATTACAGATTGATATATATCATAAATATAATATCATAAACATTCACTAAGTTACGCTTCTCTCAACAGATATATAACAGAGCTCTGTAAAATTCAAAGAAAAACAACTCCCTTCATGAAAGATAGATTGTTAAAAACTTATATCAAATATATAGAAAATATGATGTATATGTAGGTAACATATACATTAAAAACAAACATAAAGATGTATATTGAGTTTACAGTAGAGTTTTATATTTACTATATGCTGTAGACTAACTGAGTAGGACAGAATATTATTATATCTCTCCTGATTAACTGGCCCCCAGATATACATTGATGTTTATTTAGTTCCTTTCTGCCTAGGAACTCAGGTCACGAGCTCTTGACCGTTCATCATAGACACCACTGGTAAGGCAGCATGAAAGCTGCTTCTGTGTTTTCATGCCAGAATTTCTCCCTGCAGCGACATGTCAGTTGCAGCTGGGGATCAGGTATGCATTAACTTCCTCCTTCACATCTTCTACCTAGGATCACTTTAATTTTCTTCCCAGATTTATTTTAGATTTTCCCCAGTGAGGGAGCTCACTTTCTCTTGCTCATATTCATAGAATATCCTTAAAAGTTACACTTAGTGCAATAAAATATTAACACTGTTTCACCTTCATTGCTATGATCAAAGTAAAGTTCATTGGCAGAAGCTGGGCTTAGGATCAATACAAAGATAGCTAAAGAGATGAAGGAGATTATACAGTTTTAATGATCCATGAGAATCTACAGGATATCAGACGGTGATCAGAACCAGTGATCGCAGGGAAATTGCTCTGAGAGGAATTCATTCCAGAAAGAAGTCTATACTTTCTTACTAAATTGTCATAAAAATTCAGATGCATTTCTTTAACATATTGTATGTATGATAAGGTAAGTGAGTAAGTTTATAAAAGTAGATTGGAGGTTTACCTCATTATTAGTCAAATTAAATTCAACAGGATTATATGAAAAATGATAAAAAGTCTATTTTATTATTAAATCACTTATTCAATATGTGTATGCATTTTATAAAATAAGTAGTATTTAGGGATGGAGATATGGCTCAAGCTGCAGGGGGTTATACATGAAGTATAATGTTGATTGAGCACAAGGCCCTAATTTCAAGCCCAAGGCTAATGAAAAAAATTAGTTGTTAAAAGGACAGTTAGCGGAGTTCCGGGAAGATGGCGGAGGAGAAGCTGGAATCTGAACAAGCTCTTGCATAGAAAACAGTTTCAGAGTTCCAGTGAACAGTCCCAAGCCAGAGAATCACACCAAGTGTGCCATCACAGGACAGAGAGTTAGTCAAGAGAGGGGAAGCCAAGCAGACACATCTGAGCGTCTGCCAGCAGCTGCTGCTGCGGCGGCAGGGTCGCAGCGGCGACCACAGCCACGGCCATACCTGAGCGCTCACACAGAGAGTCCGGGACGAAGGAGCCAGACGCAGCGGCGAGCGGATTCTACTCAACACCAGCAAGAACTGACAAGGAGCGGACAACTTCATCCTGCACTTTGCAGACCAGAGACGACCCGGGATCCAAGACTCCGCGTGAGTAGAAGCCCCGCTTCCTCACTCCTCCTCTGGGAGCAGAGGAGGGAAGGCCACCCCTCCCCCCCCCAGCACCGGTGATCATCTCCATCTTGGATACCGACAAAGCTCGGAGGAGCGGCTAGCTCCAGCTCAGGCCTTGGAATAGAGCTAGTCATTTGGCAGTTCACGGGAACTTGGCGGCGAGGTGACCTCACAGACTCAGTTCCATCCAGGGAGGGGTCGCCCAGCTCAGGCACCAGCCACTGGAGTGGCTCTCCTCGCTGGGTGGCCAGAGCCAGAGGCTGCCCCTCCCTCTAGCAGCCACCACAATCAATTGAAAAACAGAAACCCTGAGAATGGCTCCAGGCTGGGTGCTGTGAGTTTTTTTTTCACAAAATAGCCCCAGGGAAAAGCTACTGTTCCTTGAAAGACCTCAACTCTACCCAGAACCTAGCCCCATCACTGCATCCCCCTCTTTTGTGATTCTCAAAGCAGATCACCCTCCCAGTAAACTAACCTGGGAGGGGGATCTCAAAATCTTGGGTAAAGCAGAGCATTTTTCTGCCTGTTCCAACAAACTGACTTAAGAAACCAATCAAGCCACAGGACCTCAAGCTGACCAGAGACTCCAACCAGACTCTGGTTACAGACAAAAGGGAGATACAGGACTCTTCCCACCCCTCCCAAAAAAAAAAAAAAAAAAAAAAAATCAAAGAACTTTTTTTTTTTTTTTTCTTCCTCTTCTTTTCTTTTTCTTGTTTTGTTTTTTTTTCGTTTTTTGTTACCTTATATATATATAAAAAAAATTTTTTTTTTTGCTTTTCTAAAACTTTTATTAATCTTTAATTTTTGCCTCTTCTGAAAAAATAATTGTTTTCCATTAATTTTTTTTCTCCTCTTATAATTTTTATTTTAGGAATACGTGAATGTGTGTTTTCTTTTCTTTTCTTGTCTTCTTTCTCTTTTTCATTCATTCTTAATTATCTTTTTGTTTTTGTTTTTTTTTTCTAGCTCTACTGAACTTCTGATCTTTTCTTCTCACTTTCCTATCCTTTCCAACTTTTCCTCTTTGTTCACCTTTAGGTGACTTAACTTTTGTCCTGCACATCCTCAGATAAACCCGTAGTTAACCAGTAGACCCTATCCCCCATTGTGTACACACTTAATCCACAAACTTATTACTCAATTCAAAACCTCTGAGACTTAAATTCATTAATAACAGTACTACCTCTTTATACCTATATAATATTTTAAGCATTTTTTAAAAGTTTTTCTCATCTCCTCTATGTCCCTCCCTTTCTCTCAACATATTCATATCCCTCTATAAATAGATGGTCTTTTAATCTCTAAAATAACATTAATTTTTACGTCTCTATTTTTTTTCTGGTCTCTTTTCATTCCCCTTTCCCTTTCTTCCCTTTTCTCTCTCTCTCTACTTGCATCCTACCCAACCTATTTCCTGCATTGTGATTAGGACATAGTTAACTCTCCCTGTGCCTTCCCACACCAATCTATTCCTATTTTTTACCCACATCTCTCCCTAACCCTAATAATTTCTGGTTTTCCAAATTCTTCTCTGCGGTTCAAAGTCCTTTAACATATAGTTGTTTGATGTCGAATAGATGTATCTGTTGAACTAGATTGTATCTGTAGACTATTGACTGTACAAATGCAAACTTTGGTTGATGGTTGCCTTAAGATAGTGTTCTAGCACAAAACTGGTGCTATCTTCATCTCAAATGGGCAGAGTAAGCCGGAAAAACACAAGAAAAATGGCAAATTCGGGTATCTCAATTCCCAATCCTGATAATCAGGGGTTAGAACAGATAATGAATAATCCAGAGGAGAGTTCCCAAACAGCTCTACAAACACTGCTGGCAAACATGATAAATGAAAAGTTTGACAACGTACAAAGGACTCTGTATGAGCGTGATAGGGAGAGAGAGGAGGCATCCCAGAAGTTTATACAGGAATATCATAAGCGTGAGGAAGCTACTCAAAAACTGATACAGGATTTGCGTGAACAACTTGAGAATACTCAAAGAGAAAGGGAGGAATGGCGTGAGCAGGCTGAGAACACTCAAAGAGATCTGCAGGAATCCCGCGAACGGGAGGAAGCTAATCAAAGAGTAATACAGGAATTGAGAGACCAGGTAGAGAACACACAAAGATCACTAAAGGCATTCATGGAATCCATTAACAAAGAGATGAAGGAAGTCAGGGAGACCACAAAGGGAATGCTGAATGGAACCCAACAGAAGGAATGGGAGCCCAAAGAAACCATAACCAATCAACTAAGTGATTTGAGGACAAACACTGAACACCAAATTAAGGAAGTAAAGAAATTCATACAAGACCTAAAACAGAGCTTCAACAAAGAACTTGAAGCCATCAAAGCTGACCAACTAGAAGGAAAAGAGATAAAAAACAAAGTAGAGAGTCTTGACAGCAGGTTAGAACATGCAGAAGATCGAATCTCAGGGATTGAAGACAGCCTAGATATTATAGAGAAAGAACATACAACCATCCAAGACAAGTCCAAGAAATATGATAGATCTATCCAACACCTGGAAGACACCATCAGAAGGCCTAATCTAAGGATAATGGGTGTAGAGGAGCACCTAGAAACAGAAGTTAATGGTCTAGGAAATCTGTTTAACAGGATCCTAGCAGAGAACTTCCCAAACATGCAAAAAGATAGGCCTGTCCAGATACAAGAAGCCTTTAGAACCCCAAATAGACCAGACCAGAATAGGACATCCCACCGTCACATAATAATCCACACAGGATCAACTCAGAACAAGGAAAAGATCCTTAAAGCTGTCAGAGAGAAAAGGGTAATCACTTATAAAGGGAAACCAATTAGAATCACCTCAGATTTCTCAGCAGAGACAATCAAAGCAAGAAGAGCCTGGAATGATGTATGCCATGCCCTAAAAACAAACAACTATCAACCAAGAATACTGTACCCAGCTAAACTCTCCTTCATAACTGAAGGCCAAATAAAAACCTTCCATAGCAAAGAAAAATTGAAACAATACATCTCCACCAAACCAGCCCTACAAAAGATTCTTAAAGATGTCCTACACATAGAAAACCAACAAGACCGCAATAAAGGCCAAGAAACTGCACCCAAACTGAGAATCCAAGAACCATAGGAAGAACCCAGTTTTCGGAGCCCCCAAGAAGGTAGATAACATGGCAGGAACTCCCAAATACCTCTCAGTCCTATCTCTTAATGTTAACGGACTGAACTCTCCAATTAAGCGACATAGACTGTCTAGTTGGATTGAAAAACAAGACCCTTCTATCTGCTGCCTGCAGGAGTCACATCTTGCCCGTAAAAACAAACACATTTTCAATGTTAAAGGCTGGAACAAAATCTACCAAGCAAACGGACCGCATAAACAGGCGGGAGTTGCAATCCTAATATCAGATAAAATAGACTTCAAATTAAAATTCGTGAAAAGAGATAAAGAAGGTCGCTACATACTAATTAAAGGATCTCTCCTTCAGGAGGATATTACAATTCTAAATATCTATTCGCCAAACAATGGAGCACCCAAATTTATCAAAGAAACACTACTTTCCCTCAAATCCCATATAGATCCAAAGACATTAATCGTTGGGGATTTTAACACACCACTCTCCCCACTAGATAGATCAACTCGGCAAAAACTCAACAGAGAAACCGCAGATCTAAACAGCTGCATAGATCAACTAGACTTAACAGACATTTACCGAACATTTCACCCAGCAGCATCAGAATACACGTTTTTCTCAGCAGCACATGGAACGTTTTCTAAAATAGACCACATTTTAGGCCACAAAGCAAACTTGTCTAAATTCAGAAACATTGAAGTTATACCTTGCATTCTCTCTGACCACAAGGGAATAAAGTTAGAACTCAACACCAAAAGCCACCAAAGAAAGTCCGGTATCACATGGAGGCTGAACAACACACTGCTGAATCATGAGTGGGTCATGGAAGAGATTAGAAAGGAAATTCAAATGTTCATGCTATTCAACAAAAATGAACACACAAAATACCAGCTCCTCTGGGACACAGCAAAGGCAGTACTCAGAGGCAAGTTTATAGCTCTGAGCTCCTACATCAACAAATTGGAAAGATCTGAAACTAACAATTTAATGACACATCTAAACCTCCTTGAAAAAGAGCAGCAAGATAAACCCCAATCCAGTAGACGGAAAGAAATAATCAAAATTAAATCAGAATTAAATGAATTAGAATCCAAAAAAACTATAGAAAGAATCAACAAAACAAAGAGTTGGTTCTTCGAAAAACTCAACAAAATTGACAGACCCTTAGCAAATCTTATCAGAAAAAGAAGAGAACACACCCAAATAAATAAAATCAGAGATGAGAATGGAAACATCACCACGGAAACAAGCAAGATTCAGAACATTATAAGGGAATACTTCTCAAAACTTTATGCTAATAAGTTTGAGAACTTGACAGAAATGGACCTCTTCCTAGCAAATATTGACATGCCAAAACTAAACCAAGATGAGGTAAACTATCTTAACAGGCCCATATCAAGCATTGAAATAGAAACAGCAATAAGAGACCTCCCAGCTAAGAAAAGTCCCGGACCAGATGGTTTTACAGCGGAATTTTACAAGGCCTTCAAAGCAGAGCTCACACCAATTCTCCTCCAACTCTTCAATGAAATTGAAAGAGAAAGCTCACTACCGAACACATTCTATGAAGCCATCATAACCCTCATCCCAAAACCAGGCAGGGACTCATCAAAGAAAGAGAACTATAGACCCATTTCTTTGATGAACATTGATGCAAAACTTCTCAACAAAATTTTGGCCAACCGACTTCAACAATTCATCCAAAAAATCATACACCACGATCAAACAGGATTCATTTCAGGGATGCAAAGCTGGTTCAATATACGCAAATCAATTAATATTATTCATCACATCAACAGGAGCAAGAATAAGAACCACATGGTTATCTCAATAGACGCAGAAAAAGCATTCGACAAGATCCAACACCCCTTTATGATGAAGGTTTTGAAAAAATTAGGAATCCATGGAACATTCCTCAATACAATAAAGGCTGTATATGACAAACCTACAGCCAGCATTATACTCAATGGTGAAAAACTAAAGCCATTTCCTCTTAACTCAGGAACAAGACAAGGATGCCCACTCTCTCCACTTCTCTTCAATCTAGTATTAGAATCCCTAGCTACAGCAATAAGACAAGATGCAGACATAAAGGGGATCCAAATAGGGAAAGAAGAAATAAAACTCTCCCTCTTTGCAGATGACATGATCTTGTATTTAAAGAATCCCATAGACTCCACTCCCAAATTACTCAAGCTGATTCAAAACTTTGGCAAAGTAGCAGGTTATAAAATTAACCCCCAAAAATCAATGGCTTTTCTGTATGCCAACAATGAGAAAAGTGTGGCTGAAATTAGGAAAGCAACTCCATTTGTAATAGCCCCACAAAAAATAAAATACCTAGGAATTAACTTAACTAAAGAAGTGAAGGACCTCTACGATGAAAACTTTAAAATCTTGAAAAAGGAAATCAACACAGAACTTAAAAAATGGCAAAACCTCCCATGCTCCTGGATTGGAAAGATTAACATCGTGAAAATGGCAATACTCCCCAAGGCTATCTACAAATTCAACGCAATACCTATCAAAATTCCACCCTCATTCTTCAAGGAAATAGAAGAGGCAATCCAAAAATTTATATGGAACAATAAAAGACCCCGAATAGCAAAAACGCTCCTCAACGGAAAGAACACTGCTGGAGGAATATCAGTACCAAATTTCAAACTCTACTATAAAGCCATAGTAATCAAAACAGCTTGGTATTGGCATAAGAACAGACCTCAGGACCAATGGAATAGAATTGAAAACCCAGAAATGAACCTACAGACCTATAGCCATCTAATCTTCGATAAGGGAGCTAAAACAATAGAATGGAAGACAGACAGCCTCTTCAGTAAATGGTGCTGGCAAAACTGGTTAACTACATGTAGAAAACTAAAGCTAGATCCTTATATATCACCCTGCACCAGAATCAACTCCAAATGGATCAAAGACCTTGAACTCAAAGCAGACACTCTGAAAACATTACAGGATGGAATAGGAGAAACCCTGGGTCTCCTTGGCACAGGCCGAAATTTTCTGAATAAAGACCCGGAAACACAACAAATCAAAGAAAGGCTGGACAAATGGGATTGTATAAGGTTGCAGAGCTTCTGCATGGCAAAGGACATAGCTAGCAAGATCAATAGAAAGCCCACGGACTGGGAGAAGATCTTTACTAGCCATACAACGGACAAGGGTCTCATATCTAAAATATACTTGGAACTCAAAAAATTAAACCACCCAACAACAAATCCTCAAAGAAACAACTGCCCAATAAGTAAGTGGGCGAAAGACTTAAAGAGAAGCTTCTCTGAAGAAGAAAGAAGGATGGCCAATAGACACATGAAGAAATGTTCAACATCCCTAGCCATAAAAGAAATGCAAATCAAAACAACATTGAGATATCACCTCACTCCAGTTAGAACAGCAAAAATCAAGAACTCTAACAGCAACAGATGCTGGAGGGGATGTGGACAGAAAGGAACCTTACTTCATTGTTGGTGGGAATGTAAACTTGTTCAACCACTTTGGAAAGCAGTATGGAGGTTCCTCAAAAGACTCCACATAGAGCTCCCCAATGACCCAGCAATCCCACTTTTGGGCATTTACCCAAATGATCACAAACAAGGCCACACTAAAGCTACCAGCACAACTATGTTTATTGCAGCATTATTTACCATAGCTAAGACATGGAACCAACCCAGATGCCCCTCAGTAGATGAATGGATCAAGAAGATGTGGTATATATACACAATGGAATTCTATGCCTCCATCAGAAAGAATGACATTTCCCCATTTGTTAGGAAATGGAAAGGCTTGGAAAAAATTATATTAAGTGAAGTAAGCCAGGCCCAAAGAAACATAGGTCCCATGGTTTCCCTTATTTGCAATATCTAGTATAGGTATGAGTCAAGCGGAAAAAGTCAAATAATGTGATGTTAGGAAAACGAAACCTCAAATATGTATTTTAATGTTTTTGTTTCTTTCATGCATGTGTTTCTAACGCATTTATAATATTATCTCTTTGTTGCTTTGTATGTCCCTCCCCCACAGTGTAACCCCCGCTTTCACTATATTTGATGTCAGTATAACATGTGGAGGAGATGGGGACAAACAAGTCGTTTAAGGATTCAGGTGGACCTGTTGCAACAATGAGAAGTACAAAATGTCATGTCAAAACCAGCTTTACAATGTCGGGGGGGGGGGAGGGGGGGTATGATTGGGTGGGAGGGAGGGGGGAGGCTGGGAAGGGAGGTGAAGGGTAAACAAAGGAGGAGGCTGCAATGCTTGGTAAGAAATGTATGCATTATCCTGCCCATGTAATTGTAACCCCTCTGTACAGTATGTTCTCAAATAAAATAAAATAAAATTAAAAAAAAAAAAAAAAGAACAACACAAATTAAAAAAAAAAAAAAAAAAAAAAGGACAGTTAGCAATTTCTAAGGTAAGTGCATCAGGGTTACGAAAACTTCATGTACAGAGGAGCTGGCATAATATTTTAGGTATAAGCATGAGTAAAGATTCTCTTAGAAACAGAATGAAATGTGGAATGAAGCAGCTATTTAAAACCTCAGAAACACAAAAGCATCGCAAGCAATAAACAAGAAGTTAGCATAGGATATGAGGTAGATGAAATAGAAAGATAGCAGCATCAAGAAAAAATAAGTAGCAGAAATAATTGGAAGTCATAAGCAAAGTTGAAAATTCTTTCTTTAATCTAAACAACAGAAAGCTTGTTAAAACTATTTCAACACATAGATAAAATTATTGGTCAAAATGATCCAGATATTGGCTTTAAGAATTCAAGATAAAGGTTAGTATGTTCAATTTTAGAAGAATATGTAAACTTCAATCCTAACATGAAAGAGAAACATAAAATTGAGATCCAGAAAAGATATCTCAGTCATAAATAAAAGTAGAGAAGGAAATGTGGAAAAAATAAAAATATAAGTTTACATTAGAAACAATATGGTGTCCAAGCTCAATACTATAAATGCTAAAATCCTAAAATGATGATTTTTACACATATTAAACCAGACCAGACCCTGAATTATACATAAGAGAAAAAAGTGAAATTATTCAAATATTTAGTAATAAAAAATTAGGTGAAAATAAAAATGTTTTTAAAGCAAAAAAGAACATATCCAAATGAGTCACATGAAGCAAATATTAACCTGTAGAATTAGATATCAAGTAAATTCATAAAAAAGCAATAACAACAGAAAATAACAAAATATGTATTTAAAGTGATTGATAAGTTGAGAGAGTAGGAAATTCAAAGAAAACTTTCAGAAGTGATAAACTAGCCAAATGACATCCGAAACAAAAGTAACTTGAAGAAATGACTGGAAATTACTCAAATAAGCTCAGGAAGTCAAATAGCATACACATACACACACGCATACACATACACACATATTCTCTCATATGCACAAAATGAAACTAAAAAAAAATAAAATAAATGTAAAAAGGGGACTATTGGAGCCTGGTACCAGTGGCTCATTCCTGACATGCTATCTACTCAGGAGGCTGAAATCTTAGGGTCACTGTTTAAAGCCAGCTCTGGCAGAAATGTTTGTGGAACTATTGTCATAAATGGAGCTGTGTGAGAGAAATAGCCTTGAGCATAAAAGTTAATGGACCATTACCAGGCCCTGAGTTCAAGCCATAGGACCAATACAGAAACAAACAAACAAACAAAAACAAAAAAAGGACTGTTCGGAAGGACAGAGAGGGAAAGGATGGGAAATGAACATAGAGAATAGTATGTTTATATACATAAAAATGTATCAACTATATTATGATTAAAATTTTCTAAATAAATAGACAGATATTCATAAGGAAATGCAAGTAAGCCAGACTCTATGGAACACATTTGTGATAACCAGAATATTCTTATGAATCAACAAGTAAACATACTAGGTGGCAAAAAAATAAATAAAAATACACTGAACATGGTAAATTATACAGGTCTGTAGGCATTCACACAATGAAAACAAAGGAGAATTTTCTTAGGAGAGGCTCATATAACATAGCTATGTGCAACTGACCAGTTAAAATATTTCTCGAAATGAACTCCAGGAAATGGTAACAGAGTTGTTTTTTTGTTTGTTGCTGTTTTTGCTTTCATTTCCTTTTGTCTTCTTTGTACATTTGTCTGCCTTTGGGGCTGACAGGGACTCAGAAATGGCGGGACAAAGGGTGAACAAACACAGCATTGGTATTCATTAGAAACTATGTTGAAAATGAACTATAAAACTTGCGGATGGGGACAGGAAGGAAAAACTGGGAGAGAGATAGGAAAGGGGAGATATGGTCCAAAATGAAATGTACTCTTTATTTGACTTATGTCACCATAACCTCTCTGTACATCATCTTTACAATATCAATAAATAATCCCTGTTTTCACTGTATTTGATGTCAGTGCCCTGAATCTTGTATATACATTTTTTCTAATTTGGGGAGGGGAAGGGAAATAACAAAATGCTGGAACACGATGACCCATTGTAATAATGAGATGTACAAGACACTGTGCAGAGAACGAACTTTACAACTTGGGCGGAGGGAGGAGGGAGTTGGGGAAGTGGAGAGGAAAGGGATGGTAAGGGAAAAACAAAGGAAGAGTTAACAATGCTCAAAAGGAAATGTACTCATTACCTTACTCATGTAACTGTACCCATTATGTACACTATTTTTACAATTAAAAACATAAAAAAGAATAAAATAAATAGGTAGAGATCATATTTAGATAGATAGATGATAGATGATGGATAGATAGATAGATAGTATGAATAAGGAAAATTACCAAGTAATGTTACAATGAACTGAGGAAGTAGATGGGAAATTAAGAGAAGGTAATATAAACAAGATGAATTTGATCAAAATACATTATATCTATTGTGTGAAAATGAAGGGCTTTTTTAATAATTAATTTATACTAATAAGATGTGGAGGCAAAAACATTCTACCCACTTATTAGATAATAATGTAAGTTCAGTTATCAAACAATTGAAATAAAAATTCTACAAAAATAAATTCAACTCAGAATGATAAGTATTGCTCAAGAAGCAATTATGAAAACTGTGGATAAATTAAATGTACACTAACTGCCAGATAAAACAAGTCTAATGGAAAGGAATGAGAATTTAATGGAATGTAGGAGGGCTATGATTAATATTAAAATACTCAAAGTCCACATGTTCTTCATAAGATTAGTTGAGTATCTGTGAACTTTAGATTTCATTGAAGTGTGGAGGCTAGGAAGTTATACTCCTTATATAATAGAAGAAGATTGAAAAAAAATTTCTAATTAGTATAAGTGAAAGAAGAAATCATTGACATTTGATAAATTAAATAGAAGAAATTAAATACAGTGAGACAGCAAAGATAACTCATCATAAATAAGATATAGAACACCATGCAGCAAAGCTAAGTATATCGGTAGTCATAAAAAGATTAAATGAATTATGTTTTCTATTTAAAGAGTAAGAATTCTCGGAGTTAATTTGTAAAATCTATCAAATGTAAATGCCACATGTACATGTAATGACACAAAATATTTGAAAAATATTATAAAAATGTAGCAGATATGTACTTGTGAAAATGAAAACAATAATTGAAACAGGAAAACTACTTGAAACAATACAGAGACTTATTAAAAACAAATGGAAGAACAAGGAAAAGCTGTAAAGAGAGTCATTTTGATGAATGTTAGGAAAGTAAAATAGGCTCCATTAAGACAGCTATCACTGGTTTTTGAAGGAGTAAAGAGAATGGGTGAAAGAAGATAATAGTGACCAAAATGGGGTAGAAGGGCACAATTGGGGCACAGTTTTTGTCCCTTTTGCACAGCTAATATAAACAAATAAAAATAAAAGAAACAAAAAATAAAAGCCATATTTGTTACAGCCGAAATCCAGATCATTAATAAGATAGCATTTCTAAACTGGGAAGGCTAGAAAACAACAATCTAATGAAACAAAAATAGCACAACAAAACACACAGAAAAATATGTGGGGTATTTTTACTTCTGAGTCCATATCTTGCAGAAATGCTTACACAAATGCACAAGGGTATATATATATATATATATATATATATATATATACATATCATATATGTATATATGATATATATATATACTCAAAGTTATTCATGTTAACAATTTTTGTGCTGGACTGAAAATAATCTAAGGTACCGTATATTAATAAAATAGAGCTGACATTTTTTG
The DNA here is from genome assembly GCF_019054845.1 of Dipodomys spectabilis. Classification (NCBI taxonomy): domain Eukaryota; kingdom Metazoa; phylum Chordata; class Mammalia; order Rodentia; family Heteromyidae; genus Dipodomys; species Dipodomys spectabilis. Next base: position 10,174,902 of record NW_024870701.1, on the reverse strand, counting down.
ACAAAATAATAAACAATTGCACTAGATTTGACTTTCTATGTGAGTAAACTTAATACCAAAGTTAAAGAGAAGTATGCTCATATATAAGTGTAACATTAAAACATGCAATATATATATATATATATATATATACATAATTAGTTCCTGATATTAGATTTTTGCTTCCGGTATGCTGAGACTAGACTGTATTAAGGAGAAATGAAGTATCACAGACCTTCTCAGTGAAACTTAATATAAGCCCCACATTAAATAGATAACCTCAAGCTGTTCTCTAAGTGTTTGTGCTGAGAAAATCTTACCTTATCAGAAGACTAAAGTTGAAACACGTCACTAAAGTTCGTTAATTCTTATCCTTCCTGGAACTAATCTTGAAATAGCCAATGATGGGGACTGTAGTGCCTCTGGATTTACAAGATTCTATCAGTTTTCTGGGGGTGTCAAACTGATAACAAATTGATTGCTTCTATAATAGTTCCACTTGCTTTGGAAGAATATTAACTGAAGTCTTAGAAGTGTGTTGATTGACAATCTATGTAAAGTAGCTAATTTAAAGAATAGTGAGCAGGTTTCACTTAATGTTTAAACATTCTTGTAAAGGATAAGAAAATAAAAAAAGAAGAAAGTCTTAGTGTCTATTTCTCAGGAAAACCAACTTGTTCTAAAAGATCTTTTCTATTAAACTATTCTCACAGTCTGCAATTCTAATCAACCTAAAAGCCCCTTGACAGATTAGGAGGAAAGTGGCCTGACCTACCCTTAGAAGTAAAAGGCTATTTGCACTCCATCTTTAAATAAAGCCTAGGGGCTAATGGTTTGGTAGAATTAACAGGATACTTTCAATGTTTTAGAGTACCAAAATGTATCCCAATTACCAACGGAAAAAAATTAAATGTGCCAGTTTTGCCTACCTTTGCTTTGCAAAATGTCAACTGGGCACAGTTTAAATTAGGCTCATAAACAGCCAGGAATTACTGATTTAATTAGCACTAATGTGGGCCTTTAGGAATGGATGGATTCCACTGATCATTCTAACTTTGTACATTTAGTTGTTTCTTTTGTTACTCTGAGGAGCCTTTTGAAACAACTCTCCATCTTTCATAATTTGATAGAGCATGGAAGGGCAATATCAAATCAAAGTTTTACATTTGTCTATCAGTAGGAGATGAGAAAGAGCTAGGTGAGGAGATAATAGGCACTACCAATGTTTTGCTGGAAAGGAGATTTGATTATGATGGCCTTTGAAAAATAGTGATGCCACTAAACACAAGCTACTTCCCCGCGATGGAGAATATCATCAAATCATGAGCACAGAACATTGTCCAAATGAGAATATAGTTCAGACATACAACTCTTGCTCAGCACATATGAGGCTCTGGGATGAATTCTTAACACTGCCTCTTCCTTCTCCCAGGCATGGTGTTTCCATATTTATACTATGCCCACTTCCTTTACCAGCTGAAAATCATATTGTTTTTAAGAGTTATTATTTTGTTCTACATGGCTGTTATCTACTACCGTAGAGTATAAACCATGTCACTTTATTATTTACTATTTTTTTTTACCTCTGGAATTGAGTGGAAATAAGAAGGAATGAATCAGTGTTAAAAGAGAAGAGGTAGGGAATGTAGGAGTAGGAATGGAGATGGGATTCATTTTTGCAAATGTTGGCTTTAGAAGAAAAGAAATCAGGAAAATATAAAAAAGTAGTGCTTAGCAGTGAGTTAGAAATATATTTGAAGCCAAAGATAAGCATATTTATCCATAAAGCTTATCACCATGAAAATAGATAGTTATGAAAGAATGAGAATATAATAGCATATGCTAACATTAATCAATATTTATAGTAGGAGAGATTGGAGGAAGTGGATTTTTGTTTTGTTTTTTGTTTGCTGTTTTTCTGATGGCAGTCCTGTGGCTTGAATTCAGGGCTTGGAGACAATCCCTGAACCCACGACCCACAGCTCTACTAACTCCACTTACAGCATTTTAGGTGGTTAATTGGAGGTAAGTGTCTCAGGGACTTTTCTGACTAGGCTGACTTTGAACCACAATCCTCAGATCTCAGCTTCCTGATAGGTAGGATTAAAGGCCACTGAGGAGGTGATTTTTTTTAAAGAAACAAAAGAGAAAGAGATACTGAAGAAGCTGTCATTGTGCAAAGTCAATGGACAGGTAAACTGAATGGATCACTGGGGTTGGTAATCCAGTAGGTAGTTGTGATGATAATCTGAAAATATCAAGGACATAGGATATTTGGACAAAGGCCGGGGAAACAGGGAATTAATAGGCATAAAGCATATAGGCCCTAGGCAGCAGGAGAGGAAGGTGAAAGTCATTGTTAGAACCATAATAATTAATGCAGAACTAATTAATTTACTTATATGGTGGCTTTGTCTAATTTTTAAAGGTTTTGTTATGAAAAAATGTATTCTAAGATGGTTGAAACATGTCTATTTTTATTTGAAGGACAAAGAAAATTCATAATCCCTCACAGAAAACTGATTAATAAAGAACAGTTTAGACACATATTTTTGAAATAGGTTTATTTAATATCATTTATCTGACTATGTTTTTACTTATATACCAAATCTATATTATTTACATATAAATATATTGGAAAAACATGCATATTTTAATGATTACTTATTACTGCCATATGAAGCACTCATGTAAAATAATACTATAATATTAATGGACACAGTTCTTTCTGAAAGGTGTGTCCTTACTTTCAAGAAAAATATTGAAACAGCTAAAGCCTTCATATTGGTAAAGTATTTACTTCAAATAATTGTGATTACCAGAAGTAAACAACTATCTCAGTTCATTCTGATTGGGTAACTGACATGTGTGGACTGTGAAAAGTCCGAGGTATCTGATGAAGATCTACTTCCAGGCTCCTAGCTGGCTCTCCACACAGTGGAAGGAACTAGCTACCTGTCTGGAGTTTCTGAAGGTTCGCTTCTTATGTCCTCATTACTTTCCCAAAGTCCTATCCTCTGCTATCACATTTGGGAAATTCCCAGAATCCCTTCCTTCAAATATTATCACAGTGGAAAATCATAGTCATGCTTGAATTGGGGACACATATTTACTCAGACCGTAGCACTAACTTTAGCTATTTTTTAATCATATCTCAACCACTTCTTATATATATCTAGCAATGATGTTTTTTCTCTAATATTATTTTCAAGAAGTCAATTTGTACTTACTACAAAAATCTTTAAATAATTCAGCTTAATAATATTATGCTTCTTCCTTTGTAATTGCTAATCACAAAAAGATTATAATGCTCCTTTAGTCAACACAATGTTATAATGTTCCTTTAGTCTCCACAACATGGAGAGTCTTCTATTGTGTTGGACTGTACTAGGCACCAGACTTGGCAATTTACATTTCATGTCCTATCTGAGAAACTAACTTTTCATCTTTTGTCTTGTACCACACAGTCCTGTTCCACATCATTTTAGGTGTACTCTTCCACTGGTAGAACACCAGATAGCCTCTCTTTATATGCTAGCCAGTGGCATCTCTCACCACAAATCTCTTATTCTTACTCTCTCTCAACTGAACCAGAACATTTGCTCCTGTATCAGCAATGCTTTATTCACAACAACTGTAATTATTTTCCACCTCTAGTTAGCCTCTTTTATGTTTAAATGATACCCTCTGCTTGCATAATATGAGTAGCAGGTTTTTTTTCTTTGAATTTATATAGATTGTGTTACTCTTAAAAAGGAAGGAAGGAAATTGAAGCAACAAGCAAGAAACGAAGGAGGGTGGGAAGGAGAGAAAAATATACATTTATACAACAGGCAATGCTTTGTGTACAGTTATGTGTGGATTATGTCCCACATGCTTTATTGGGTTAATAGCTGGAGAACTAAGGCCACCCATGCCCTGTGCATCTCTTTATCCCAAGAAGACATAGCATAGCACTATGATTACCATAGATGCTTCCAATAAGAATCACATTTCAAAACATGGTGAAATGACAAGTAAATGTGTGGTACAATTTCTTCATGAAATATACTTTTAAATTAAAATTATACAAATATATAGGAGCACCTACTCCTTGGCAGCAATGTTTTGCATTAGAAACAAAAAAACTAAAAGAGGCACTTACAGGAAGTTGAGCTAGATGTACTGCAGAGTTATAGAGCAATGATCAGAAGCTACAGGGACGGAAGCAGATGAATCAAACTAAGAATGTAGGTAACTTTCCAAACAACCTTCATTAGCAGCATATGTGTGCAGGCCTACTAGAAGAGATTCCTACATAATATTGAACAGCTGAATTATACTATACATTCCATTCCTTTATTTCTAATACCTATATAAATATTTAATTCAAATAAAAAGGTAAGCTTAATCTTATATTTCTACTTTCGAGGGTTATCTGACATTCTTTAAACTAACAAAAGGATTTTTGCTTATACAAAAATTTATGCTAGCTGGGTGCCAGTGGCTCACGCCTGTAATCCTAGCTACTCAGGACACTGAGATCTGAGGATTGCAGAACAAAGCCAGCCCGGGCAGGAAAGTCCTCCAGACTCTTATCTCCAATAAACCATCAGAAAACCAGAAGTGGTGCTGTGGTTCAATCGGTAGAGCACTCGCCTTGAACTGAAGAGCACAGGGACAGTGCCCAGGCCCAGAGTTCAAGTCCCACGACCGACCAAAAAAAAAACTTATGCTATAATCCAAGTTAAATCATGTTTGCCAGTTCTGAAAAACATGCTTTTACATTTCAATGAACCATTTCTAATATAAAAAGAAATGCTAAGAGGACTTGAATTATGTATTGTTTTAAAGTCATTCACATTATAGCTGTTAAAATTTTAAATAGCAAATACAAAATTAATACAAATTAATCTGCCAAATGTTAATGGCTTATTTATTTTAAAATCAATATACCAGAATGTGTATCTTCGTAAAATTAGCATTAATCATTTCCAGTGTAATGTACCATTTCTTTACAAAAAAGATATATAAAGTTTAAAATTTATTCTAAAAAGAATTTGCAGAAATGAAAGAAAACACCCCCCCAAATAGTGATGGTAAAGAAAAACACTAGTATGCCATATGAGGAAAATGTAAATCTATCAATTTACTTAGTTCCCATGTTCACAAATCACTTTAATATTAAATATCAAGACTTTGTATTTGCAAATACCAGGTGTAAATAAAACAAAGCCATGTGCCATTATGCAAAAACTGGATGAAGACACAATTTCAAAGAAGTTTGTTGAAATATTAAAGTTTATGAATACAATATCTCATGGAGCTAATGCACAAACTTCTTTTAAAGTATTTAAAATAAACTTTCAAGATCCTTCCCTCCATGCTAGAAGTTCTATCTCAAAATTCTTCTCCTAGGGCTGGGAAGGTGGCTCAGTGGTAGAGCGCTTGCCTTGCATGCTGGGTTTGATTCCTCAGCACCACATAAGCAAAAAGAAAAAAGCCGGAAGTGATGCTGTGGCTCAAGTGGTAGAGCTCTAGTCTTGAGCTGAAGAGCTGAGGGACAGCGCCCAGGCCCAGAGTTCAGGACCCACGACCGGACCCAAAAAAAAAAAAAATTCTTCTCCTAATCACTTACTGCTAACAAAAAATGATCTATGAACTTCATCTTTACAAACTTAGAGATGGGCTAATCATCACTCAAGTATCCACTGAATTCAAGTTTCTATAAAGTTATTGCTTTTTTGCTGTCTATGTATTCTGAGGGACATTGTATGCACCAAAATGACACACAGACTAAAAGTTCAGGCTGCAACAAGAGCAGATTAAAAAAAGAAAGAAAGAAAAACTGACATAAATAGTTCATGCTAATGGTATGGAAGTCTTCATTTCTTATATAAGTGAAAATACACATTATTACAGAATTAGAGTAAACCATAACTTTACTGTAGCTATTATTTGAGCTTACCACAATGTTGAAAGAAAGTGAGAGGAGTAAATTTTTCAAATAATCTGGTCTTGGTAATAGAATGCATTTACACTGAATATGTGCTTATATGGCATAGGCTCAGGGCAAGTGTACGGAGATTATATATGGGGCAGGTAGAGCTATGGATGAGATAGATAACTTAGTGCTTGTAAGATATAAATGAACTATTTCACCAGTAAGAATACTTCTAGTATTGTTTTGCAGGCTATATAACATAATCAATATGTATTCTTATAGTAAATATCTGCTGAACCAGTCTTTCCATAAAAGGTCCAGTTCAACATGTCAGATACATAAGCACATTTAACTAAAGATTAATTTGAAGTAAATACAGGAAATAAAATAAATGTTAGTTCCAATAGTCATAAGATGGGATCATAAAGTCATGCAGGACTGATATAAAAAACATATTAGTTTATTGGAGTTTAGAATTGCCATTTACAGGCAGAGGAAGACATCAGTCTATGCCTTTGAGGATGACATGGCATGATAGTGAATTAAGAGAAAAAAATTAAATACATGAACAATACAAATGAGGATGAGCAGATGAACTTAAGAAGATTTTAAGAACTGATTAAAGATAACTGAAAATGCACTTTGGAGACATATTTGAAGGTTTTAAGGAACATATTTTGAGGACTTTGGCCTTGACTTGGTATGCAACAATTGGTAAAGCATGATTAGATTTTGGCTTAAGAAGATTAGAGGTAGCTCATGGCCAGCTAGGTATTATCTACCTACAATTCTAGCCCTTGGAGCACTGAGTCAGGAGTACTGAGTGTGAGGCCATCTGGATTTTATAGAGAAAATCTATCAGGTAAATCAAGCAAATAAGAAATTCTACCAGCAGAAACAGGAATTGAATTGCAATAGATGAAGGACTAAGAATAGAAGTAGCCAGAAAAATCTGATTATGTATATAATTTTGTCTGCAAATTTCCTTTTCGATAACATTCAGAAAATAGAAAAATTTGAGATCTATTGGATCTAATTATCAAAGGGACCATCTGATTTTAGCAATGAGAATCTACTTCAATAAAACACTGGCATGATATAAATGTATTGGTCAGGCATATTTTCTGATCAAATACTATACATTTTGCAATACAATTTGATGGGTATAATTATTGTGCAGTATGTGTTTTGACTCTCATTTAGCTTTCTCTCACTGTCATTTTTCCCTCCTTACAAATCTTTTCCTAGCTACATTTGGAATTTATCTTTTCTATTATGAAATGTATCATTAGACCAATTTTCCACCTGTTCTTTTTCATTCCTTTACCATAATTCTTTTTCATTCTGGTGCCTTTCTTCAATATTGAGTTTTGGGAATATACCATACTGTGATTAATTCTGTTGCCAATACCTACTTGAACTTGATGCCACCACATAGGATATAGACAGCTAAAGTCCTCTAAACTCTACATCTTAATGGTATTAAAGGATTCCTTCTAACCCTATATTAAATATTCCTACTTCTATTCTTCATAAATTGCCAAGCAGGCATTTTTTTATATTGCTTAGTCTCAAGATCCATGTTTTCTAAACCAAGATCTTCAGAATGCTAATCATTGAGGATGATTATAGGTATTATGTGAAAAAAATGTTGGTCAAAATATCAATATCCATCTTAGAATCTCTAGTTTAAAAGCAGATAAGACTATTTTGTTGTGTCACATTTCAAAAATGCAATATAATAAGGTTCATTTCAAAATGGGATACTTTAAGGAACAATATCACAAACTATACAGCAGCCATTAAAATAACATAACCAATACACAGAATCAACACAAGGATGAATTGATATCATTAAGTAAAAAGCTCAAGATAAAAGAAGAAAAAAGACATAAGAAAATAGAAAAAAGAATAAACATAAACAGTCTATGTATCCATTCAAAAGTTTTATTTCATCTCCTTTTGTCAACAAGAAATCTGCTTTTTTATCTCTTTATCGTTCTTCCAAATGTGATGCATTTTTCCTCCTTTCCTTCCTTTCTTCCTTCCTTCTTTCCTTCTTTTCTTTTTCTGTTTTTAATAAGCAATAGGTTTTGAACTCAGGGCTATGCATTCAAGTTTTCTCTACTTTCTTAATCATATATAATGCAGAAATAAAAATAATATTCTTAATAATTAGTTCAATTATTTATTTGTTTTGGGTATATTCCAAGTATTATTGTTTTTATTGATTATGCATAATATTGTTGCTTCTTTGCATGCCTGAAAATGTTTAATTGGATGAAAAATTGTGATTTTATTTGTTGTATTACAATTTTTGAAATCCATATCCATATACACCCACACACACAATAGGGATATGAAAGACAATTTGAGTTCTTAGAATTTACTCTGTTTACTGTTGTTTTGATACTGTGATTTGAGGATGTTTTGTACTAAAGCAAGCCATGTGAGAATTCTTCCCAGTGCCCAATGAATCAAGTGTATTGCATCTGATTGGGGAGCACAGATAAAAGTTATGACTCTGTGAGTCCCGATTTGTTACCTGTAATACTTTTAGCTAGTTCTTTTCTTAGACACAGGTATTTTCAAAACATTTATGTACTGATCAGCACTAGCCTTTAAAGGGCCTATATAACAGATCTTGTCTGTATTCTGTCTAGGAAAATCTGTCTTTCCTAATATTGTTCCCGGTGAATTCTAGCTACTTTGCCCCTGCTAGATTCTCACCTGCATCTCAATTCAGGTCAGCCACAGACCCAGCATGAGGTCATGTGATATGCCATGCTTCACATTTACCTCAGTCAAAAAGTTGGAGGACCATTTCTACTTGTCTCAGACATATACTAGTTATTGCAAATAAGGGAAACCCATGGTCAGATAAGTTGATGTTAAGTGAAATGAACCCTAAGATAAGGACCCAAATGTTTTTCTTTTCTTTCTTGCTGTTATTTCTAACATATTTATAAGGTATTTCTTTGTTGCTTTGTATGTCCCTCCCCCACTGTATAACCCCTGCTTTCACTGTATTTGATGTTGGTATAATTTGGGGAGGGGAAGGGAAAAAACAAATTGTTTAAATAAGGATACAGTTGGACCCATTGCAACAATGAGATGTACAAGACGTTATGTCAAAAAACGAACTTTACAACTTTGGCGGGGAGAGGGGGGAGGAGGAGGTGTGGGGGCAGATGGGAGGGCAGGGATGGTAAGGGGAAACAAAAGAGGAAATGCACTCATTACCTTGCCCATGTAATTGTAACCCCTCTGTATAGTATTTTCACACACACAAAAAAAGTTGGAGGAATTGTGTAGCTAAATCTCTTTTGTTCCTGTTTGTTAGAAACTTCTAGATTTCAGTCCCTGATTTGCAATCTCTTTATAGACAGTATTTCTTACATCTTATAGATATTTTTAAAGTTGTTTCAGGCAGGAGGATACACTTGGCCCCTACTCTCCAAGCATGGTGAGAAGTAACTGTATTTTATAGTCTAATTTCTCATAATATACAATCAATTAAACATTTCTAAAATATTCTACTACTCCAAGGACAGTTGGCCTAGAATTTATACAGAGAGAAAAATATTTATTACTCATCATGAAGGTACTTTTGCTTGCATATAGTTTTTTAAAGTGTTTTTTAAATAAATATCTATGCAAAAGTACATTAAATTCTTTTTTGTTTTTGGTCTGGTCGTGGGCCTGAACTCTGGGCCTGGGTGCTGTCCCTCAGCTCTTCAGCTCAAGGCTAGTACTCTACCACTTGAGCCACAGTGCCACTTCTGGCTTTTTTCTTTTTGCTTATGTGGTGCTGAGGAATCGAACCCAGGGCCTCATGCATGCAAGGCAAGCGCTCTACCACTGAGCCACCTTCCCAGCCCAAAAGTACACCAAATTCTAAAGAATATTTGACCTAATTTTAACTCAAGTGACTATAGATCTTATTTGTTATTAAAAAGAAAAAATAAGGAAAATATTTCTTATCAATAGTTGCAATAAATTTTCATTCATTTTAATTAACTTTGGGGTCATAATCTGAATTCAGCATTCAGGTTTTATGAGTATGACTATGATCAAGAGCATTTTTAGAAAGATAAATGGCAAATATAATACTTATGGTTTACAAATAGTTTAGCCTTACAAGGTAGACTATGCTAGAGTTAATAATAATGTTATAGAACATAAATCAATATGATTTGGTCAATTTTTAAAAATTTTATAATACTTTTTAATTTAAAATCAGCCAATTATCTAGAGGTTTGATATTATTAACAGCAATTATTGTTATATACTTGAATAATCTCATATAATTTTGAATGTTTTTATTGATCCATGTCTACAAGATTTCATTCCAGAGTAGATAATCATATGAAATATAAGGTGATTAAACTTTAATGGTTAAAATCCTAACTTGCTACCAAATAATGACATTAACAAAAATTACAGAATTTTTGATAGCAGAAGGTATTATATCTTTTAATTATCTTTTTCCTCATGTTTACTTCTTCAATCAGATAGTAACATCACATTTGCATAGCAGACAACTGAGAATTATAATTTAAACAATATCTCAGGCCATACACATAGTAATTATTAAACAATTCATCATATATCTTTTTTGTACAATGTTGGCTTCCTTGTTTTACTTTTTCCTTTTTAATCAAAGAAAATGTTTCTGGGTATCTATACCTATTCAAAAGGCTGAATTCTAAGTATTGCAGTGTGAAGCCAGACCAAGCAGCAAAGTCTTTAAAACTCAATACCAATTAACCACCAAACAAACCAGAAGTGAGCTGTGGCTCAAGTAATTGAAAACCTGAATGAAAAAGCTAAAGGACAGAGCTCAAGCTCTGAGTTTCAGTCCTATAATCTGTGCACGTATATGCGTGTGCACACACACACACACACAAACACAAGTTATAAGAACTCTTTTTATTCTGTAGGCTATGAATTTAACCAAGTATATTGGAATAAATATATATTACATTATAATAAAATATATGAAAGTATATTTAAAGCAAATGTGATAAAATACAGTAATAAAAAATAAAAAATAAAATAATCAGATATATTTTGTTGTATATCATATATGTCTAAATAAAGTAATAGAGAGGCAGTTGCTGGTAACACATACATACGATTCCAGCTATTCAAGAAGCTAGGATCTATAAGATGAAGTTTTGGGGCCACTCAGGGAAAACACCCCCAAATTTCACCTCCACACTAACCAGTAACAAACAAGGTATTGGCATAGCTCCACTGGTAGACTTCCAACCAAAAAGGAGGAGGCCCTGACTGTAAACTTTAGTTCTATCTAAATAAAAAAGAAACTTAAAAGTAACACATTTTCTCTTGGAACTCCTAAAGAAAAAGGGAATAAGGAAGAATTTCTGAGGAAAACAGAATGTATGCAAATGTACACAACAGAAACATAATTATAGTTGCTAAAGCATTAAACCATAAGATAGGATACAATTTCTAGAGAAAAGTATTATCTCACTCATAAATGGGTCTTGAAAGTATCTATCATACATCTCTATGAATTACCAATCACACAAAAGATGGTCCAAAATAAGACATTGTAAATACTTATGATTACATGATAAAGTATAAACTATACAAAAATCCAAGTATGAAATAGAGTTTGAATGGAAAAAAAACAAGGCTTAGCTTCTACTTCACTGAATATTTAAAACTACAAAACTCTATCACCCATGAGTGTTTTTCCTCGGTGAAACCAGTAAACATGCTAGTGGAGATATTATTGTGGCCAAAGAAGAGCAAATAGTAAATGATACAATAACATGAGTCATCAGACAGAAACAATAATAAATTTACCATCTCTATCATATGGATAAATGATACAAGTAGCAAAGGGAGCACATCACATACATCGCTGAGGGGAAAGGAACCACACTGCTTGCCAGTGGGCAGTTAGAGAAGTGGTTTCTCATCTGCCTGTTCCACCCATGCCCACAAAAGAGGGAGTGTTTCCAGCAGATGCAAAACACTCCAAAACAATTTTTGCTTGCAAAATCAGACTGAGCAGAAAATTTAATATATACATACAAAGGAAACTTTACAATGTAGTTGAACACTTAGACTTTTGTCTGGAAATAGAAGAATTGATGAGTAATAAAAATACTGGGTAAAAGCCCAACTTGGCTAGCTTTGTGTGTGTGTGTGTGTGTGTGTGTGTGTGTGTGTGTGTGTGTGTGTGTGTTCTCCATCCCCTTTCCCCAAGCCTGCTACTTCTATTTCCCCTCCCTGGCTCTCTTTCCTTCTTTCCTTGCCTAACCCTTTCCTCTCAACTCCCTCTCCCTCTCCTTCTCCTTCTCCCTTGCCCTTCTCCTCCTTGTATGAAGGAGAAAAGGAAAATAATTTATATATATATATAAACATTTGATATATATACCTATATATGATACATATCATAATTATTCAGCATCAAAAACATTGGGCAAAGTGAGAGTTGAGTAGTAACATTATAAAATAGTCAC